>NC_091942.1:17115198-17740198 GCF_041260155.1 Ptychodera flava | reverse complement strand
ATGTTGTACCCACTCTGCATATTCCACAATCTGTAATCAGCTATTTACTCTTAGATGACCCCTGTGACCTCACATGACCTATTTCCAAGTTATTAGGTTAACAATAGCCCAAAATTTTGGAAAAGTTCCCTTCAGTAATTTATAGCAAATTTTCTTCATTGACTCTTTGGAAAGTAAACAGTTTAAAGATGCACTTTACTGGTCAGGGTTCAAAATTGATGGGAGATCCCGGTTCCAGGACAGCCAAACCTTGCCTTGGAACAAACCAAATTCCGGGAAATAGTTGTCCGAAGGAACTACCACTATGACATGTATTATGGAATGAAAACACAGTGTACAGCTAAATGCAATGTGTTGAGTCAGAGTTGGCTTGCAGACTTTTTCAGACAACAGTCAATGATTGTGTCTAACCCTGGAAAAATTTGAACAATTATGGTAAACATTATTTCAAAGTAAACATTATTTCAACTTGATAGTGCTTTCATGCACAGTCACTGTGATGCCTGACATGAAATTTGGTGTTACAATTTGATATTTGTTTGTTCATCAGACGTTCAGACAATATAGTAATCATGTAATTTGAAATTAGCCATATTGTTTGGGTTAACGGAAACTACCAGATGTTTTGTTGGGATTACTAGTTTTTTGAAAGGTTTGTCCACTTGGACTACCACCGCAGAATTTTACTTTGAGCCCTGATTAGATTACATGATTTTCAGTGGAATAAATCACAATACACGAACATGTTTGGCACAAAATGATGAGTATGTATACAAATAAATGTCTTATCCCAAAGAAAATCAGACATTGTTCGTCAGATTATTCGAACATGTAAGTGACACTAAATCTCCTCTGGTACAAAAAAAAAGATTTGTCAAGCAACTCATTGTTGCACGTGCTTATTAATGGAAGATGACATAGACAGTTTTTGCCAGTCTGTATTTCTTTCCAGTGGTTTTCCTGTCCTGTAATGTCAGTTGTTTCTGTCGTTATAAGGAAGATTCATTTACACCCGATACTTCAGTTTCCAAAGATTGCTGACAGAGCGACCTCTTGTACGATAATCAAGCAATAAGGAAAAAAAAATAAATTGTGCTGTTCCGATATCATGGTTTTCAAAAATAGGGTAGGTAGGTCGGCAGGAATTTTTTTTTACAAAATAGTTTTATTTGTAAATATGGATTTTTCAGGGGTTCAGGGCGGTCAAACACTGGCCACAACATTTCCAGAAAAATGTAACATACATATACAAGGGGAAAAAACATAAAAGACATCCTCGTTCAAGCAAAAATCAAATGCCCAGTAACGAACGCGCAATTTTGCAGGTTGTTTTGAATGGCTGCCGTGGCTGCATAAAAATCTGAGTCAGAGAAAAGGTGTTGTTTTTACGGCGGTGGCACCGCTTTGGTATCGTTTGATGAGGTGAATTGGCCACGCAATCATGCAAAAATTGTTCAATCTGGGTGATATCAAATCAAATAAAATGTTTGACCTATAAGGTAAACATCTTGCTAACGGTGTTGGGCCACAAGTGTGTACTTTTGTGAACATAGTTGCGATAATGTGTACTTCAAAAACTTTTGAAGTACAAGCGACAATTTTCATCACCTTAGCATTTTTGTGGCGAGGAAAGTTTGTCTGCCACCGCGAAAGTCAGGTATGACAATGCCTGGGCCATACAGGCACCTATATTTGCTTTTGTGCTAGACTGAAGATCCGTCGCTCGAGGGCGCTCTCAAGACTCCCGCTCTTAACTCTTGGAGGGGAGAGGGGATAGACTTGGTTCAAGTCTGTGATTTGTGAATGTTTGAGTGGGGTGAACACGATGATTGTGTTCTGTTTTCATATGAAACGCGTGAGTGGGGTGACCGCAACGAATGGGGTGAACGCTATACAGGGGAGTTTCTCCCGGCAGAAACTAACTCACTATACTGCGCAGACTCAAAAATAACGCGTTCAATTACTCGCAAGGAAACCTGGCCTTGGCTGCCAAATTCCAAATAGGTTTGTCTGAAATAGGAGAGACACACGAGAAACTATTACAAAAGATTTTTTTTAGAAATTCACCGACTTGAACCAAGTCTAGAGAGGGGAGCGTAGAGAGCGGCCTCGAGAGACGGATCTTTCAGTCTACTTTTGTGCCCACAAGACATGATTTAATATGTTCGAGAAGAAAACCTTTTGAGTTCCCACTCGCCACTGTCAGTGGTATGGTCAGGACGATAGGGAAGTTAATATTTCTCCAAAAATTTACTTTTGTCTCGAGACTTGTCATATGAATAAACTTCTGTGGTCATCGCCAAGAGACATACAGTTGCAGGTGGTCGATAAAGCAAACCATCATCGTATACGTACACCCTACTAACAGACGGAAGAGCTAATGAAAACAATGGCGTATTAAATTTTAGGTATTTTCACCAGAAATATGCTAATGGTTAATGGTTTCTCCAGCAGATTCCGTTTCGGCGTATAGAATAGCAAGGTTTCTTCGACATTCACACCATGCATATCAACGGCAAATGCATGGCTGCTTTTAGAAAATATTTTTGTATACAAGCACGAAATAAAAACTTGGGAAACAGCGATTTGGTTCGTATCTCGTATCTTGACTCTCACTCGAATGGCCATGGTTGCCGACAAATGCCCGACGTGTACACACATATAATTAATGTAGAATTTGCATTTTCCTCCATTCTTCCCTTATTGCCGTCACCATTAAGATACCTTGATAAAATGGTTTCAATTTTCCCCCGTTGGCTGTGGAATACGCATGCAGATGATTATTAGGGATGGACCATTTGATATAACGGGGGCTCCGAAAGATTGATTAGGGAACATATTTATTTTCTCCCCGCTTCACTCACTGGGAATTTTTATAACCTGGTCAATGTTGGCAACTGGTTTTATTTTAAATTCCCTCTCTTAGGAGTCCTTTTCGCGAGCCCATGGGCCTCTTCTCTTTCATTTGGTGAGATCTAGATTTTTTTCCTTAAATCGCATAAAAGCGAATCGGGAAAGAAATCTACAGCAGCACAATGTTGACATTTAACCATAGGCATAAAGGATCTGCTTCAGGAAGCTGGAAAGATGGACAAGGAATAGCAACACCCTGTATTGCAGCAACATTACCAGTGCAGAGGGGGACAAGGTGATTACAAGAGAAGTCACTGACTCAGTAAAATCCTTTTCAGATCCACTTGTATAGTAGCCTCCTGGCTGGTAGCTCCGAAAAAGTACTAACCAGCCTATATATTAATCAAAACAGAGCATTAAGAACTGCTGGAAAAATGCATTATGTTACGAAAATTTGACGCCCAAAGTTCATGTTGAAAGTAATACGTACTGACTGACAATAAATGACGGCGCACATTGTCATTTCATGTCTCCTCGCAATTTTTAGCTACTATAGACTATAGACTATAGTCTATAAAAGCTATTGGGATGGGTATCCGTCCGGCGTCCGTCGTCAGTCTGTATGTATGTATGTATGTATGTATGTATGTATGTATGTATGTATGTATGTATGTATGTATGTATGTATGTATGTATGTATGTATGTATGTATGTATGTATGTATGTATGTATGTATGTATGTATGTCTGTCTGTCTGTCTGTCTGTCTGTCTGTCTGTCTGTATGTCTGTATGTATGTATGTATGTATGTATGTATGTATGTATGTATGTATGTATGTATGTATGTATGTCCGTTTGTGAGGCGTCCGTCCACTCAAATATCTTGAGAACCGCAGTACTTACTGATGTGATATTTGTTGTGTAAATGAAAAATATGATTTTGAGAAACTGTTTTTTTTAATTTTTTGATATTGTTGAAAATAGGGAAATTAATGCCAAAAAAGGCGTTTTTGGTAAAAAATCTTCTTCTTCATAACCGCTGGTCAGACAGCTTTGTTATTTGGTATACAGGTTCCTAATCTGTATTTTTAAGGAATTTTTTTTTTCAGTTTTGATCAAAATTTGACTTACATTGTATGTAATTCTTGTACTGTATAAACCCTATCAATTCACCCAGAAAAAATAATTAATATGATTTTAAATAATTGAATTAATTAGGAAATCATCAAAGCCAAACTAATTTTAGTGTAGAATTATCAGAAAGTTCAACTTTTTTTGACAGTTCATAGTGAAATGCTTACCATCTTGGAGGATTAAAACATGTAAAGGCAACTTTCCTGAATCCTAACTTTGACATATTCTGAACCGTCATTTATTGTGCCCTGTATGTTATCTAAAAGAAATTGTTCTTAATAGTTTGTCATGATAGGGTGGTTAAATAAATAGAGATAGAGAAAGTTCTAATTTCCATATATGGTTGACTTGGTATTAGGATAAAATTACTTTTTGAGGAAAAAAATAGAGTGGTCAATTAAAAGAGTGGTCAAAGTGATAGGGTTTTTATGGTAAAGCTGGGCTGTAAGATTCCTCATGTGCTATTTAGAGCAATTATGCAATCTGTGTAAACAGTGCAATGAAAGTGTTACATGATGCTTTTGATGACCTTGAACTTCTTAAGTTTCAAACTTTTGTCTCTTCATCAGTGTGCTTTCTCTGAGTACGTACAGTCTCCACTTATTCAACAGACCTTACTTACAATGTTAATTTGAAAGTTAAAATGTGCTTGGTTAATAGGATGAAATTACTGATAAAAAGATAACCAGCTCAAGATTCTTTATAACCTGACAGATATGCTGTTTATATGACGAAAGTCTTGATTTAAGCAAGTCTTGTTTACTTAATTAGAATGTAATTAACTCTCGTTTATTAGCTATTATAGACTAATATAGTCTATAGAAGCTATTGGGATGGGTATCTGTCCGGCGTGCACTGTCAGTATGTATGTATGTATGTACGTATGTATGTATGTATGTATGTATGTATGTATGTATGTATGTATGTATGTATGTATGTATGTATGTATGTATGTATGTATGTATGTATGTATGTATGTCCGTTTGTGAGGCGTCCGTCCACTCAAATATCTTGAGAACTGCTGTACTTACTGATTTGATATTTGTTGTGTGGATAAAATATGTGTATGTATGTATGTATGTATGTATGTATGTATGTATGTATGTATGTATGTATGTATGTATGTATGTATGTATGTATGAATGTATGTATGTCCGTTTGTGAGGCGTCCGTCCACTCAAATATCTTGAGAACTGCTGTACTTACTGATTTGATATTTGTTGTGTGGATAAAATATGTGATTTTGAGAAACTCTTTTTATTAATTTTTGATATTATTGAAAATATGCAAATTAGCACCAAAAAAGGCGTTTTTGGTAAAAAATCTTCTTCATAACCACTGGTCAGACAGCTTTGTTATTTGGTATACAGGTCCCTAGGGATAACCCAACTTAGATTTGTTAAAATTGTGATGAAATATGCAAATCTGTATTTTTACAGAATTTTTTTTTCCGTTTTTGGTCAGGCCATCCTGAAATGAGCTATCAAAGATATCCACCTTCTTCATTAATACATGCGTCACAAAAGGTTATTCACTACTAACAGCAGAGCTCTGTCAACTGTTGAGTCGCTTGTTTTTTCAAAACCGCTGGTCAGACAGCTTTAATATTTGGTTTACATTACAGGTACTAGGTCCCTAGGATGACCTTAGTGAGATACTTTCATACAGTCAGGAAATACTTAATTTTGTATCCATGTCTGTAGCAGCTTCAGGGACTTTGGCCCTATGTGTTATTTTCATCTTTACTTTTTACCATCCATGCAAGTATGCTTTTACAAAGCTTTTTCAAAGTCTTGGAATCCCATTTTTTCGAAAATCTACCAGAATTCACAGGGTATAGAATGGTTCACCCTCCTAGTATGCAGTGATTGCAGGTGATGCGCCCCCCCCCCCTTCAAAGTTGTGTGTGCTACCTTTGCATGCTGCCACCAACCGTTCATGATTGTGCAGGATTTGTGGAACACAAAACAAGGGCATACGATCAACAAAGATGTCAGGACGAGGAAAATCCAAAAGTAAGCCAAGATCTCGCTCTAAGCGCGCCGGCCTGGCGTTTCCTGTCTCCCGCATGCATCGGTTTCTTCGAAACGGCAACTACGCGAAGCGAATCAGCGCCGGTGCCCCGGTGTACATGGCCGCGGTGATAGAATATCTGACAGCGGAGGTACTCGAGCTTTCTGGGAACGCTGCTCACGACAACAAAAGATCCAGGATCATTCCCCGTCATTTGCAGTTGGCCATACGCAATGACGAGGAACTAAGCAAGCTGATGTTCGGCGTCACCATCTCTCAGGGCGGGGTTCTACCACACATCCACCCCGTGTTGCTGCCGAAAAGTCGTCAGGCGAAATCCAAGAAATAAACATTTGTACGCTGGTCAGTCACGTGACATGTACAAGAACATAACAACGGCCCTTTTCAGGGCCCCACATCCTCCAAAAAGAGAACTACCGAAAACCTTCAAAACTTTTCTGCGAAAGAAGCCGCTGATATTAGTGTTGCAATTTGACACGTTTGTATTGCATTCATCAGGTTTTGCAGCGGATTACCACTTAGCCTGCAAAACTAGATGAATAAACACTTATCCTAACGTCCAACCAGGCCACTGCGTCCCAGGGTTGTGTTATTCCTGGGCCGGCCAGGTTCGCATCACACAGTAGCTCATGGAGTTCATATTGCCTCCGACCTGTGAACTGAAATACCCGTAACGACAATCACATAATCAACTTGTCAAGACCCTTTGGAACAGAAGCTGAACTTCGTGTCTCTCAAAAATTGTGATACGACTACTCAATTTTCCACCTTTCACATTCTGCTGCAACAGCCATTTTGAATTTGATTATGTTGAGAAAAGAAAGCAAGGTCGTTCGATCGCAAAATGGCGGCAACTGTTAGGGAACAATCATAAGCATGAAGGGGTGGTGTCGGAAATTTTGGGTGTACGGGAAAAAAACGGGATCTTCAAGGGGGGCACTGTGACTTTTAATACGCAAGGGGGAGGACTTCATATTTTGTTTGAAGGAATTCATTGGAAAGAGATAGCAACATATGTTTCTGTAGGCCTAACACCACAGTCCCTCTAGCCACGGGACTCTGGTATTCATAAGACACCCTTTATCTGGTAGTCCGTACATCCTGTTTATTTCGGTCTACGACAGCAGATGCAGTGGCACAGTAGTAGTCACTAAACTGGCCCTACTCGCATTGGCTTTTTCTGTGGCGTAGGCAGCAGTTACATACTGGCTTGCCATTGCGTTCACTTAACGATGTACGTAACAGTCTGCCCGAGTAATTATACTCTGTTTTGATATTTCTTTGTTCACAGACTTGGAGAAAGTCTAAGTTGTCACCCATATCGAGGTGATAAGAGGACAGCTGTAAGTTCTGTTATCAGTGACTCCTACCGTCAATCTCTGTTTTGAAAGGTAGTTCTCAACCAAAGCGCATTCACTGGAACATCCCATGTTTTCAAATATCAACATTTGTTTATGTGCCTCTTTTATTCATAGTATATATATATATATATATATATATATATATATATATATATATATATATATATATATATATATATATATATATATATATAAATGGAGGTCACTGGTCAAATTATATCTGTAAGGTTGTTTAGACGAGAATTATGTTCATGTGTGCATTCAGAGATTTCGATTTTACGGTCAGTATATATTCCTGACAGATGGGGGAAGGCCGAAACGTTTTTGCTGATTAGGATGGGGTAGGAGGCTTTGAAAAACCTCCCAAGTGAACCCAGTCTTTACTTCTACTCGTTTCTGTATGTTTCAAGTTTTGAACAGATTCAAACTGCTTTTATTTCACGTTGTCTCGAGAGTTTTTGGTAAATGTGAGTGATGTACACTGTCCGTGTCGCAAGCTTCATCAAGAAACTACTATTCGTATTTCTATATATATAGACTACTTTTCGCTGTAACTTGAAAAATAAAGATTAGCTCTTGGTATCTTACCAGAGGACGTACGTTGTGCTACGGTGTATTTGTACTTTGCGAATAAGTCATATGAGCGCCCGTGTACCGAAAAAGCTGAAAGTCTGGTTCCCGGCCCTCTTTCTGCCGCTGGCTTTCTTCGCCAGCCAGCAGCATTCGAAACGGGGCAGGAAATCAGACCGTATGTATGCAAATTTTTATCAGATCGACTTGAGCTGTAATTTCCCCTTGTTAAAAAATACATTTTTACTGTAGACATCTTTTACACAGACAAGAACAGATAAAAGGGTATTTCCTTATTCAGAGACCAAGAAACTATTCCTTGTTTGTTTGCTTTTCGGCTTACTTCATCCCAGCTCAAACTGTTACGATGTGTGGGAGATGATCGTATGGTGTAACTAAACATTGTGCGGTCCACAGAGGAGTGACCGTGGTTTAATCGGTGTGGAATAAACGCCCGTAGCCAGCGAAGCTGGGTGTTAAATATCCAGGAGTAACCGTCCATACACTTATAATTGACTTCTAAAATTATTCAGAAGTGACAAATACAATATCCAGACTGAGTGAGGTAGATGTCAGTTGCCTGAATAATAGCGCTGATCGCAAATGACGTCACTGTTCTCTCTCATTAATATGCATAAATAAACATTTGTCCGCATTTTCCGCATAAACGACGAAAATAAAACCTGCCAGTGTCAGAATGGCTATTTAGCGTCACACTTATTTGTATGAATTGATGACTGAGACTACAAGCTGCAACAACAGCCGCGCATACAACGACAAAATTTGTCCGAATTTCAGCATATTTGTCCGAAAGTCGCGCGCGTGCAACTATATTTAGTAACAAACCCGAAATCGCGATCAACGCTATTGTGCAGTAGTATAACTTCAGGACTGTTTGTGAAGTGCATCGATGTTGCGCGGCTAGACAACAGTCAGACATGCATAGAGTGACCTCAGTGAGTCTTACTGTAAATGATCTATAATAGAAATGTGAGGCAGACACAATCGAAAGGAAATTTCTCTTTAATTATGATCAAATTCCGCGCACGCGCCTTATGTATTACAAAACCAGGGAATATTGCCGAAACGGTGAAGTTACAGAGGTAGTGTGATTTGCATGCATGAAGTGTCAATGTCCTGCACAACAATGTCGTTGTGAAATCAATCTCTTCGATGGATTCAAATGCACACAAACAACAAAAGAACTACCCAAGATTCCGAGAAAATACATATAAATTAAGTAAAATTACTGAGCAGTTTATATACGTGATGTAAATTTCATATATATCACACCTATCCCTTCTCTAAAACAATCCTGTAGGCCTATATTTACTATGTGCCTTCATTTTTTTCTAACTGAACGAATTACAAGGTCAGATCAAGGTTAAACGCTAACATCGAGAAAAAAATGTGATTATTTGAACCCGTTGTGAGTAGTTTCACTTTCAAACGACACATGCAAAACACTGCCGCACGGCAGTAGTATGATAACATAGTGATTGGCAATACTGGATATACACCGTATAAATTAGACTTGGTTCAAGTCGGTGAATTTAAAAAAAAATGAAATCATTTATATTAGTTTCTCTTGTGTATCTCCTATTGCATACGAACCTATTTGGAATTTGGCAGCCCAGGCCAGATTTTCCCAGCGGTGGAACGCGTTACCTTTGAGTCTGCGCAGTAGTGAGTTAGTTTCTGCCGTGTAATTCCGGGAGAAACTCCCCTGTACTGCGTTCACCCCACTAATCCCGTTCACCCCACTCATATACGTTTCACATGAAAACAGAACACAAACCATCGCGTTCATCCCACGAAACATTTGCAAATCACAGACTTGAACCAAGTCTACGCATAAATATGAAAAATAGCCTAACGGATAAATGTTCATCTAATGTCATCTGTTGAGGATTACAAATTCAAGGATCCTTTCTCAGCCAGCTAGCCCCTGTATAAACAGAGTACTTTCCGAATTCTGTACAGTAAACCGTCATGGGAGAGTGAGGAGGGACTGCGGTCAAACTCAGATACTCCAACTTATAGCGCCAGTGTCACGGTGCTAGCCATTATATGCTTAGTATACAATTAGCAAATTCGTTGTAAACTGAACGGTTCACATTAGTTGAGTCCAAGACCATGGCAAGCTATTTTTTAACTCTGATATTTTCTGGTTTTGCCCTGTGGAAATACTCCACCCAGGCTCCGTCGAATAGATCCATTTCGTCGTTGCCGCACAGGTGAGCAGCCAAGATGAGACAGCAGGCAGACACCCCCGAACCGCAGGTAGCCGTCACTGGTTTGTTTATATCAATGCCCTTGTCTTTGAAAATCTTGGACAAGTCTTCGACCGGTTTAACTTCTCTTGTTTCCTTGTTTAATATCGTTGGGAAAGGGATGTTGATGGAACCTGGTATGTGCCCCGGCTTGCAGTCTGAAACAAGACGAAACGTAACAGTTACAGTGCGCACAGATACAAACCTAGCAGAACGCCCCCATTCTAGCCATGGGTCTTTCTCTCAAAGTAAAGAGCGTGTCAGGTCAGATGAACTTGAACTACATGTACTTTCTTGTCATAGTTTCAAAAACAAGAAGTACTTGTACTGCAGTTTGTTTTGTTACTTTACTTGTTGGTCCTAATTCCCCCCCCCCCCCGAAAGAGAGCTCGTGTGAAATTTAATTTTGCCGCAGACCCTGGAACGAGAGACCCTGGAGCGAGTTTATGATTTTGCTAAGTAATAGAATCATCAACCAGTTTTCAACTCGCTTGCAGTGAGGGGAGGAATGATCAAGAGTAGCTGTGAGGACGATGTTCACTGCAATGAAAGACCCCGACGTTTTACTATGAACTATACCGATTGCCATACCAGGTTAATTGTCTCTTTGTGCCATGTACTATTCAGAAAACACAGGTTCCCCAAACTATAAGATAGGTGAGACATATGGCCATTTCAATGCTTGGTTGAAACACTATTGCTTTTATTCAAGTGTGTCCAGGGCACGGCGGTATGTCTTTCATCGCGGGTTGCCAGGAAGAGAGATATATACAAAAGTACAAATGCGGAAGTTGGTGCACTGAAATACTACGTAGTTGTGAGCGAGAATTAAGAGCGAGTGCACCTGTGGTACATACCCCATGGCAATAAAATAGCAAGCGACCATGTTCGACGTTGGACATCGTAAAACCATTGAGCTGAATAATGTATATTTAGGGGCTTACCTGGTCTTGGTTCAGGGTCTATCCCATCGAATCGACCAGCAGCGCGCGCGTCCACAACTGCAAACTGTTTGTCGGTTATATTGTTGTCGATTTCTTCAAAACTTTTGACGGCACTTGGGTTGAAGGAGGCGTTGAATTTAGCGCGTGCTACTTTCGGTTTCGCGTCGGTAACCGGGTATCCAGCATCAAGCCATTTGGGTAAACCGCCGTTCAAGAGAGAAACGGCCTGGTGGCCGAATGTGCGAAACATCCACCAGACTCGTGGTGCAGAGAATAGGCCAAACTTGTCATTGTTGTCGTACACGACAACATGACTATCGTTGGAGACTCCTAGATTCCCAACGTATTCTGCAAAGTTCTCGATGCTTGGTAACATGTGCGAGTACGGCGACGTCTTGTCCGAGCACTCATCAATGTCAAAATACAGGGCACCTTCGATGTGTTGCTTCTTGTATTCCTCGGCGGCATTTCGGTTGGCGTTTGGCAAGTGCCACGATGCGTCCAGAATGCGGAGGTTGCCGACTCCTGAAGACAGCCTTTCGGCCAGCCACCTTACGCTTACCAGGGTAGATACTTTGTTCATGCTTGCAAATACTGGTATACGCACGCACCTTTCTACAAAAAATCGTCGAAAACCCGTTTATTCAAGGCCGACACAAGCAGCACACTGCACTGATACTGGAGCTTGAAATATCAGGTCAAATCAGGTGATCGTTTGACCTTTAACCTCATCTGAGAGCGGAAGAGCACGCAAGATTATTCCTCGCCATTTTGGATTCGTGTAGACTGACCAGAGTCCGCGAATCTAGCCGAAAATCCTTTCATCCTTTAATTCTTATCGCTATATTTCACTCATAAAAGCAGGTAAGTAGACAGAAACATTTTCTCTTCATTTAAAGATTTCACTTCGCTTGACGGCCGAACAAATTTTGAGTTTAAAATATTCGTAGAAACAGTCAGCAAAACCACCCGGAAGTGTGTCCCAGTACACGCCCATGGCCAGTTCAGATCATTTCGTCCACAGTATTTGAGAGATTTTGGGGGACCTAGACGTGCTTTTACAAGTACTGTAGGACATCTGTACCATCTCTGTATGTACGTATTTGAAACATGATTTATACAGGGTTGTACACTGGGGGAAAGTTTTGTCAAACGTTGAGGAAGTAGCTCGCCATGACAGTACATGTGTACATGTACAGTACCTTTATGGAGCTAAGAAGCTCCATGGTACCATGGATGTAAAAATCTATTTTTTACATCCATGATGGTACCTCTATGAATCAGTATTCTTTCTTTGTCATCCACAGTGAACCAGAATCGCATCAACCATGCCAGAATCACACAGTTTTGGATTGGAGCCAATCTCATGCCATTCCTTCAATGGCGATAAAACCCGTAAGGTTCCTCATTTTTCAATGTGAAGCTTTTTTTATGTGCACACACAATCATTTGAAAATTTTACTTCTTGTATCGAAACCTTTCACCGAATTGGGCCTTAGCTGATTTCTGATGACGTCACAGTTTTATCATGAATATGCAAAAACAAATATTAATTTCACATTTTTACTCAACTTTACATGTACAAGGGTGACTGTAGTGGTTCCTTAGGCTGCCCATTGTCTGTGATTGGATCCCTAAATTTCTTTCTATTTCATCGTTAGTTATTTTAATGCTACCTATAATCTAAATCAGTCATACTACAGAGAGTAGCAGGGACAGTCTATTATAGTTATAGTTGTGTGATAGCCCTGTCGTTGTTTATGAATATTATGATTAATACCGTAAATATCATATGTCAATTCAGGCATTGGTCATTAACATCACACATTCAGGAACAGACACAGCATTACAATAGACAAACTTTACATGAATCACTTACAACAGTGTCCCTGTGTTATACACTTGATGCTACTTCAGTAACAAACTTACAATCACAATCAGTGTCGTTCTGACTGCTTTAGGAGTTTCAAAGTTGTGACTGTAACCCGTTTGCCCCCAATACTCTGTAAACAGGTCCACAATCACCATTGATTACAATGGGTTTGGACCAAACCATAGTGATGAAAGGGTTAAAAGACTGAAGAAGTTTATAAAAGTGTATATAGTTTTGAGATGCAAGATGAAAATACAGAGTTGATGTTAAATAAACATACAGAAGGTTGAAAAGACATTTCATTAGTTATGGACAGTGTTTTTTGCAAAGTTTTGGATTATGTAAATGGTGTAGGAACCCCAGTACCATCTCTGCTATCCACTTATATGGATCTGGTTGTATTGACATAACAGGGGGAACTTGGAAGGAACCCTGGTAAAATTTTGCCAGGGTACCAGCCTTAACAAAAACATTGATGTGTATCATGCCCTCTGTGTGCGACAAATGTAAACAATCAATACAGTCAGGGGAATTAAATATTCTTGTTTTTATTGGCTGCTTGCACGGTTTCAGAGCTTGCACTGTCTCCGAACAACCATGAAGTGCACATCTACAAGAAAGTTGGCAACAAATGGGAGAAATGTCACGTCCTTGATGAGGTAAGATTTCTCTTCTGTCCTCTTCTGTAAAAGTGAGAACTGTAAAATCATGCTTTTGGAAAATTGTACCATCACCATTTACTGTCCAAAGGTTTCATTGTTACAGCGAGTTTTTGTCATGGACAACTTGAGGGGCTGTGGATGATCAAAACTTGCGCACACCTGAAATAACTAGTTGTGCTCAGAGAGTTTAGGTCTGTATGAGTTATCAAGGGCAAACTCCCAAACTACCTGCCACAGTTATGCCACAAGAACTGTATGCATAATACCCATTCCCAATTCAGGTTTTGTTTTGAAACATTTCTTTTCCAAAGTCTTTCCATAGGCTTAAGTTAAAACAACCTATTTAACCCTCTGAGCACCAAAGTCAATTTTTGTCCCTTTTGTAAAATATACCCCAGTAAATTTTTTCCAGATGTTGGCTAAAATTTTAATAAAACTAGCCAATTAATTGTGGTGTCCATTTCGTCCAAAATTATCAAAAACATTACAGAAAATTTCAAGAAAATCAGTAAAATGTTGCACTAAAATTTTGGTGGGAAAAATTACAGCATTCATTGGTGAAAGTTCAAATAATCATTTTACTCTTGCAAATTTCATGAAGGGAAGGGGGTATCAGGTCAAACACAAGTAGCTTCGTCACCATTTTTGTGTGTTTCAGGTAGCTGTGGCCCTGTTAGCAAGTAGTGCCATAACATTGCCACATAAACACAAACATAGCGGTGATGTCATCAAGAGTACAAGAAGGCTGAATCTATTGGATTTTGAAGTTACCCCATTAAAACTGAGTATGTGGCCTGGATCTCGCCACATCTTGCAGAATACAAAATTTGTTTCAGCAACCCAGGGCCTTTTAAACCAACCAACACCAGCCACCCCCTCTCCCCCCCCCCCCCCAGCAATAGCCAGTTTTATCGTAGAACCACGTTCGAACCCCCATCTCAGTCACATTTCATATGTTTTCTCACAGCATAGTCAACGTGTAACAAGCATTGACTGGGCTCCCAAAAGCAACAGGATTGTGACCTGTGGAACGGTAAGTATAGTCCAACTTGTAGTAGCCGTGTTTATATCTATATTTCCTAGTAGCACACTTTAATCACTCCCATTCTTTTTGATTTTTGCTCTGAATGATGTAAATTTCTGTATGTCATTGCTGACGTAATGTCAAGAGATAGGAAGGATATGCCTTCTCATTTACGTTTTCATTTTTTGTACAGGATCGTAATGCGTATGTGTGGGTCATGCAGGGCAATGAGTGGAAACCAACTCTTGTCATCTTGCGTATCAACCGTGCTGCTACCTTTGTGAGATGGTCACCTCAAGGTAATGATAGTATTTTTTAAAATTTTGGTTACACTACAGTAAATTAGTGTATCCTTCCACACAATTTTTGCACATTAAAGGGACACAGTCATTGGAACTGCGTGTTTGCAAGTTTTGTGTTTACAACGATGTATTTCGTGCATGATATCTAGATGCACCTCATCATCATAGCTGCAACATTTAAATTATACAATGTAGATTATGACAGACATGTTTTAAACTTTCATCAATCACCATCTTACCTTGGATACAGTGTTTACAATGGTCGTATGGGTCCCATACAAACTTTGAGCGCAGTTCCAACGACTGTATCCCTTTAATCATTCGGTACTGCTTGACGTAGTACACTGCTTCTTCAAAATAGCATTCAGGTACTTCATGCAAATCTACATATTTTACATATCAATGGACAGTCAGAAAAAGGTTATTTCATCTCAACAGCGTTACACCAGCTTGACATTTTGGTTCAATAATTTTATCTGTGTAAGCTTTTGTAGAGCAAAGTACACTATGTTTGTGGCTTCTTTTTTTACACAGAAAATAAGTTTGCTGTGGGCAGTGGTGCTCGCCTGGTCTCTGTGTGCTACTTTGAGCAAGAAAATGATTGGTAAGTGTATTTAGGAAATTTACTACTGCATTAACACTCAATTCTCTTCATCATTCAATCTTTTGGATAATTTTGTGTGCTAATTAAGCAATATACCACACCCAGCATGTACATGTACATGTATTTTGACCAGTTCACAACATACGTGCACAAGCGGTAGCAGGTGCATATATGGAGTGAACTGGTCAAAAATGAATGGTATAACCGTTGCTTAGTTGGTTTATTAGTCCCCACGGACACCGTCCGGGGGGACTTATAGGTTTGGTCATGTCCGTGCGTGTGTGCGTGCGTGCGTGTGTGCGTCCGTGCGTCCGTCCGTCCGTTCACGCAGATATCTCAGAGATGCAAGAAGCGATTTTATTCAAATTTAGTACAAGGATTACTTCATATGTCATACAGATGCACATCAATTTTTTTGTGATACGATCCAATATGGCCGCCAGGCGGCCATTTTATTACGATTTTTCATGTACAGAGCCATAACTCAGACATGTTTCAACCGATTTTATTCAAAGTTGGTACAAGGACATTGACCAATGTCATAGATATGCACGTCATTTTGTTTTGTGATACGATCCAATATGGCCGCCAGGCGGCCATTTTATTACGATTTTTTCATGTACAGAGCCATAACTCAGACATGCTTCAACCGATTTTATTCAAAGTTGGTACAAGGACATTGACCAATGTCATAGAGATGCACGTCATTTTGTTTTGTGATACGATCCAATATGGCCGCCAGGCGGCCATTTTATTACGATTTTTTCATGTACAGAGCCATAACTCAGACATGTTTCAACCGATTTTATTCAAAGTTGGTACAAGGACATTGACCAATGTCATAGATATGCACGTCATTTGTTTTGTGATACGATCCAATATGGCCGCCAGGCGGCCATTTTATTACGATTTTTTCATGTACAGAGCCATAACTCAGACATGTTTCAACCGATTTTATTCAAAGTTGGTACAAGGACATTGACCAATGTCATAGATATGCACATCAATTTGTTTTGTGATACGATCCAATATGGCTGCCAGGCGGCCATTTTATTATGATTTTTTCATGTACAGAGCCATAACTCAGACATGTTGCAACCGATTTTATCAAGCGTTGGTACAAGGACATTGACCTATGTCTTACATATGTACGTCGATTTGTTATGTGATACGATCCAATATGGCCGCTAGATAGGCAGCCATTTTATTACGATGTTTTCATGTACAGAGCCATAACTCAGACATGTTTCAACCGATTTTATTCAAAGTTGGTACAAGGACATTGACCAATGTCATAGATATGCACGTCATTTTGTTTTGTGATACGATCCAATATGGCCGCCAGGCGGCCATTTTATTACGATTTTTTCATGTACAGAGCCATAACTCAGACATGTTTCAACCGATTTTATTCAAAGTTGGTACAAGGACATTGACCAATGTCATAGATATGCACATCAATTTGTTTTGTGATACGATCCAATATGGCTGCCAAGCGGCCATTTTATTATGATTTTTTCATGTACAGAGCCATAACTCAGACATGTTGCAACCGATTTTATCAAGCGTTGGTACAAGGACATGACCTATGTCTTACATATGTACGTCGATTGTTATGTGATACGATCCAATATGGCCGCTAGATAGGCAGCCATTTTATTACGATGTTTTCATGTACAGAGCAATAACTCGGACATGTTTCAACGGATTTTATTCAAAGTTGGTACAAGGAGATTGACTAATGTCATACATATGCATGTCAATTTGTTATGTGATACGATCCAATATGGCTGCCAAGCGGCCATTTTGTTACGATTTTTTCATGTCAAGGGCCATAATACTAGTCTAAGGCATATCTTAACGATTTTATTCAAAGTTGGTACAAGGACATTAACCTATGTCATACATATGTATGTCAATTTGTTTCTTGATATGATCCAATATGGCTGCATGGCAGCTATTTTGTTACAATTTTTCGTGTCCTTAGCCAAAACTTGGGCATGTCTCAACTAATTTTATTCACCGATTTTATTCAAACTTTGTACAAGGACATTGACCTATGTCATACATATGCACATTGATTTGTTTTTAGATACAATCCAATATGGCCGCCGTGTGGCCATTTTTTTCCGATTTTTTCATGTCCGGAACCATTACTCAGACATGTATCAAGCAAATTTGTTCAAAGTTGGTACAAGGACATTGACTTATTTATACATATGTATGTCGATTGGTTTCACGAGATGGTCCTATATGGCCACATGGTAGCAATTTTGTTATGGTTGTTTCATGTCGAGAGCCATAACTCTGGCAAGTCTCAACTGATCTTATTCAAAGTTGGTACATGTACATTGACTTACGTCATACATGGACATGTTGATTTTTTAAACAGTAAGATCAAATATCGCTGCATGGCGGTGATTTTGTTACAATTTTCAGATGTACAGAGCCATAATTCAGACATATTTCCACCAGTATCATTCAAAGTTGGTACAAGGACATTGACCTATTTCATACATATGCTCGTCAATTTGTTTCACGTCATGTAGCAGCAACATGTCAATTATTGAAGTTTCGTAAGTAGGTTATATGTCAAGAAATACGTACTGCATCAAATTCATGAAACTTTATACAGATGTTAACTGATGTTAAGGTCACATTGCTTTAACATTGAAAAAGACATTTATCAGTGTCATTTAATTAATTTGTAATTGCATAAGTAATGAACTTTCCTAATTAGGATGATATAGCCACAAATTAATACAGCGTCAAATGTGATGAAACTTGATACAGATGTTGATCTCATAGTGTTGTAAATACTGCATCAAACTTTATGAAATATGGTACCAGTGATAATCTGTCAAGTGTTAGAATTGTATGCAAAAATGTTTTGCAACATCCTGTTGATTAATTCCTAGTTGACTCATTTTATGAACTTTAGGATGGTGGCCTACATTGGTTTTATGTTTTCATCACCATGGAACTCATTCTTGGCCATTGAGCGCCATCTGTATCAAAGTATTTTTATCACAGACCTAATTAATGAAGAGGACTCTATCCTCTTAGGACATGTAATCAAAGTACCCATTAACAAGTGGGGACTGTGTCATCAACGATGACTTGTTGCTATTATATCATAATATTGCATTGAAACTCTGGTCAGAAACGTCAAAATGGGAATTTTTCTCTAGCTGTGAGCTCATGCCTGATCCAACCGTGCAATATTGCCAACATAACAGTTTATTTTCCTGTCTCTAACCATCAGATTGCAGTATTTGTGCCATTAATGTACTGGTATGATATGTTTCATAACAAACCAAAAAAGGTTTCCAAAGTTGCAACACAAAAGTTCTAAATTCCACCATTGAGCTTGCTGTGTGTTTATTGAGAGTGGACACACAGCAAAGATAACTACAGAAGTGATTTATGTTTTGAAATAAACAGTTTACTCTACTTTGTGGATTTTATTTGACAGGTGGGTAAGCAAGCACATCAAGAAACCAATCAGATCGACCGTTACAAGTCTGGATTGGCACCCAAACAACATCTTGCTTGCATGTGGATCCACCGACTTCAAGGCAAGGTAATGACTGAATGTGCTATCTCAAAAAATGCATCTTTTTTGTCGTACTGAAATGTTGAAGAGACCACAAAACTATGTTTTCCTCCAGATGTTTATAAATATCTGTACTTTAAAGGGCCCCTGTTCATTTGAAAGAATTTATTTCAAATAATTATTTCTCCCTTTTTTATCTCGCTTTTACCTTTCAGAATAGCAAAGTTGTTAAGAAATCGATGAATTCTCAGTAATAATTGACCCTTTTAAACTCAAAAAAATTACCATGTATTTTTCCAATGCAATATTAAAGTATTTAAGATATGATTTACGTCTTTTTTTTTTGAAGTGATCAAGTTTCACCATTGCAATTTTCAATTCCATTATCTAGACAGCCATATTTCATAAAACTTTTCTTCCACTGCATGTACTAAGTGAATGACATCTCTCCTATTTGATACCTCTCAGTAAAGTGTTCCTACTACCGTCCGGAACCCGGTATCTCACTTGAGTGTTCCAGTGTTTTTCCAATATTCCTATCGTTGGACAATAGTTATTGTACTAGAACTTGTAAGAAGTGCTCTGGGACTTTGTCACCTTCATTAACCCATTGTTTTCTAACGTTGTTCTTCAAAATAGTCTGAAAAGGCATTTAACCCTTTGAGCGTCGAAGTCCATTTTTGTCACATTTATAAAACATACCATAGTCAGTTTTTTTTGGATTTTTGCCAAAATTTTGATAAAAGCTTGTAGCCAATGTGATGTCCTTTGGGTCCAAAATCATCAAAAAATTACCAAATAATTCATAAAAATCGGTAAAATGTTGCTGCACTAAAATTTTGGTCGGAAAAATTATGGCACTCAAAGGGTTAACAGTGCCTGTAGGTTGAGTAATGGAATGTGTCTAACAAGGATGCCTTGTCTCATAGTTTAATAAGAATACCCATACTCTGTTCCTTTTCCCGACAGAGTTTATTCTGCGTACATCAAAGAAGTGGAACCCAAGCCGTCTTCCACTCCATGGGGTGCAAAGATGACGTTCAGCAACCTGATGTTTGAAAATAGTAGTGGCGGTAAGTGCTGTGGTTCCACTGTGTGCAATGTGCAATCCTGACTGTGCTAGAGAATTCAATTTCAATTAGATGGGTGACTTTACCTGTAAAGAAGTTGTCAAATACAGGTAGTAACAATGGCACCATAGTTCAATCTATGGATGTTTGAGGGCATCACACTTCATCAGCAGTGAGACAAGTTGGCCCCATTGTGCCCCACAATCAGTCTGCCCTCTATGACCATGTTGAAAATTACTTTGTTTGTTGAACTAGCCTGCTTCTCAAGATAATAGTATAACACAGCTTATCTAAACTGATCTGAACTTTGGTCCTGTGACTCTCTCATTGTACTCTTTCCATGTTTATTTATTTCTTCACAAATTCAGATTGAGTTATCAGACAAATGTATCGGTCGCTAAAATAGTGTTGAAACCTGAAAACCAAATCTCCATTTTCTTCTCAATACACCTCTCCACTTCTTCACAAACATTTCCAAGCATAAGACTGTAGCCCCTGTTTCAAACTCTTGACCCCTGATGTAAATCTACGTGTACATTTCCTTTGTTTCACAGGTGGATGGGTCCATGGAGTGAGTTTCTCACAAAGTGGTGACAAACTAGCCTGGGTCAGCCATGGCAGTACCGTGCATGTGGCCGACGCTGCTCAGGGTATGGCTGTGACTTTTCTGAAGACCCAGTTCCTGCCATTCTTGGCCTGTTCCTGGATCACTGACAACAGCATTGTGGTTGTGGTGAGTGTCAGTCCCCGACCACATATATGGTCAATTTTCCCTTGAAATCCCCAGCCCTCCTTCCCTCCAATACCCTGTCTCCCCCTGTGAAAGGAGTCAGCCCTGGTCACTTCATCTGTTTAATTACAATCTTCACACATGCCACAATAATGTATTTTTGTAATGTGAAATGAATAACATTTTCTGTATTTCTTATTTATGAAACGTACATGTTAGGATTATACATCTACCATCGAGAACAATAGAATTTTGCATGCACTAGAAAAGCTGTACGGAAGACCGTTCCGTAACATGTATTGTTTCCAGGCACCCCATCCCCTGGGGCTGTATCTGAGCATTCACTGTTAAACAGTATCAAGGGACTCTTTGGACGAGTGCCATAACATGTCTTGCGCACACTCTGTACATACATGTGTAGTGCACACACACTATCCAGAACTTGCAGAAGCGCGCATGAGATAGCATTCCACACTTGCGCTATAAATCGGAAGAAAAATTGTTGACATTATAGGAAAACGGTCACTACTCTGAAAATTTATGCCCCAGTCACAAATGTAAGATGTAGAACAATAAGATTATCAAGAAAATATACGATGCATCAATGTCCTTGTGCATCCTTTGCGGTATTTTCGTAATAACCTCATAATATTGTTCTCCAAAGTGTGTGTTGAAATCAGCCTCATTCAAATGTTGCACACACAAAGCGTTTTATACGATATGCAATGTTATTGTAGACAAGTTATCTATCGTAGTCTGGACTAAAATTCAGCCGTCAACAATACCACTGCACATTACATACCTACGTGCCATATTGACAATTTAGACAAAATAAGCATTGTGACATGATTTAGGGAGTTAAACAAAAAATGTACTTTAGAGACAAATGGAAATACTAGAAAATAAATCAAAAGTTCTATCGATACAGTCAGTAGAGGTTCAACTATGTTGTTGTAAATTGTCTGTTTCCTACAGGGCCATGACTGCAGCCCACTGCTGTTCAGTCAGGATGGTCAGGGTGCCATCTCTTTCGTGAACAAGTTGGACACCAAAGGAGGACAAAAAGAAAGCGGAAACAAGAGGTGTGTTTTCGTTCAACTTCTGTGTTTTATTTATACTGCAGTCATGAAGCTACTTGCGTGAGCAAGATAATTTTGAGAATTTAGAAGATTTTGATCTTATACTTGATTGAACACTTTCTAGAACTTTCTAGAAACATACTAGAGATATGTCTGTGCTTGTTGCCAACGCATTAAAGGTAACATGCGCCTCAAAAGTGAAAGACTTAAACTTTTGCTCAAACTTTTGCAAATGAAACTTTCAGCCATACTCTTACTAAATCAAGAATAAAAATCAGGGGTCACCAGCAAATTTTGGTACTAGAGAAACAAATTACCTAACATTTACCGGTATTTGAAATTCAAAATGGCCGCCATCCCTGTGTTAACTCTATGGGGAAAAATAAAATTTTAGATTTTCTGAAAAACTAAGACAGTGAAAATATTTCTTTCTGGAAGAGCTTCAAAATTAGCCTCCACAAGTGGTAGATTGGAAAAGAATTGTTATGGTGTTGGAGTCTGAATTTCTGCCCCCGATGTGCATTGTACCTTAATAGGGGAATAGGCAACCACCAAGGGTGACCAGTCAGCCAATATTTCTGCTTTTTGTAAAAGTGAACACAGTACAGTGTACTCTGTATACATGTATATTTACCTTTAAAAAAGTGTTAATGTATAGAGTACATAGTGACAATGTGAAAGAAATTCACATTTCACATATATACAAGTTCTTTACTCAAATTTGTGTCTTACCTCCATCTTCATTTGTTTCTTCACACAGTGCTATGAAGATCTTCCGAGACCTGGACAAGAAAGCGACCACTGAGTCGAAAACTGAGCGGGATAGTCTCCACCAGAATGCAATAACGTAAGTCTTCCATGACACCAATATGGCCTCCCAATCTGCATGAATTTATTCCCTGCAGGGCTTGAAATTAACAGAAGTCCATGGTCCTAGGACAACCAACCTTGCCTTTAGACTACTAATTTTTAAAAATGGTTGTCTCAGGGAACTACAACATATTCGCAAGTGTCGATGAAATGAAATTGCATTGTACAGCTAAATAAGATGTGTTGGCTCCAAGCTTGCTTGTCTTGACTTAGTGAAATGCAAACAATAGTGATAAATTGATCACCAGCAATAATGCAACATCTTCCATAAAAAAAGTAAGGGAACGAAGTGTAGGTAACCTTTTCATCACATGCTTATTTTTTTACACTGCAGAACATGAAAATTGAGTAATTTGTGGTATGTTTCATTCCACATTTTGGCTTATGTGCTTTCATGCTCTGCCATTGTGTTGTCTGGCTGACTGCATGAATATTTAGGTGCATGAGAGATGGTGCTAGAGTATGATTCTCGTCTATTTATCAGACATTTCAGAAATAGTAATGAAATGGTTTAAAATTAGCTTGAATAAAAGCAAACTACCAGATGTCTTCTGGGGACTGCTAATTTTTGGAAATGGTTGTCCACTTGGACTACAACGTAAAAAAGATGTAATATTTAGCCCTGTATCTGATGCTAAATCTGCATTTACATATACATCATTGATTGCAAAATGAATCAAGTCCCAGTTACCAGAGGTATATTTGTGAAACTCTGCATCTCTCTTAATGGTTTTACTCCCAAGTTTTGTGTTACCCTCGTTTGTTAATGCAAAGTGGTTCTACAAAGTGAGGCAGAACTAAAAGGGGTGATGTAAAGCCGATAGAATTCATGTGTCATAATTGGTTTACTTTCCAGTGAAGTGGCTGTCTATGATGGAACCAAGAGTAACGCATCCAAGTTTGTTACCACCGGTGTTGATGGCAAGCTAGTCATTTGGGACATCAGAGTAAGTATCTAGTTTCTTATTGGCTAACTGTCTTCAGAACACTGAAAAAGTACTCTGTTTATCAGATCTGTTGTGTGTTGTTGAATATCTCACTTTCCAAAAATAAACATAAGGGTCAGTGCAATCCATATTAATGAGTATTTTCTTTATGTGCAAACAAACTTATAATGAGTCAACATCACTAGACAATATTAATTACTTAAAATCTTGAAATATCTGTAGCAGAAGTTTGATTTCAAATTCTTGATCCATAAGAAACACCACAAAGATTGCTTGCTGACTTCTCTACTGTTTAACCAAGACAGAAATCATTTTATATCTTATTGAAATAACATGTGATTATTTATTGATTCTCATTCATCAAATGCAGATATTTGCTGTTTCGTTTGTTTCTGTATTTATGCAGTCCTCTCCCTTTTCCTACTATTTGTAAATCAGGAAATTAGTCTATTTCTCTGTGTTCATGTTGTGAGCTTTATCACAATGCTGTATATTTCAGATGGACAAGAAATTGAATAAATCTATTCCCCCCTCCCCCTTTCCCTGCCAAACCATGCTGGTGAAATGGATAAAGGGGCAGGGTATTTTTCAGCTCCTTAAGGTAGAACGCACCTCGGGGACAGACATTCGGATTCTCAAACTTTTACAATTCTCTTCTGATATACCACATGTGGGGGTTCATTTTAAAGCTCTTGGTGAAAGAAAACTTTTTACCCGCTTAGTTTTTCGAAATTCGAAATTTTTTATTTTTCTTCATAGAGTTAACACAGGGATGGCGGCCATTTTGAATTCCAAATATCGGTAAATCTTGAGTAATTTCTTTCTCTAGTACCAAAATTTGCACGGTGACCCCCTATTTTTATTCTTGATTTTGAAAGAGAATAATTGAAAGATTCCTTGAGGAAAGTTACAGCAAAAGTTTAAGTCTTTCACTTTCGAGGTGCATATTACAGCTCCTTAAAGTTAATTAACCAAATTGATAAAAATTCAGTGGGAAACAAAGGACCAACACCATGTAAGCATTCAATCCAACAAGAACTAATGCGAGAACCAGGGATTGAGAACTGCCCCTTTAAAGCATTACCTTTCGTCTTTTTCTCCCCTAGTCTTTGGAATCTGCTATTGCTGGATTACGCATTGCCTAGAAAGGACGAGTAGAGCAGTGTGTGTGTTTGTCAAGGAGACTCAAGTATGGACCACACAGAGCTGAAGACATTACAGTGTATTGCAAGATATTTTAAGATCACAAACAAGTAGAGCGAGCTTTAGAAAATTTTTTCAGTTAGCATATTACAATGTCAAAAAAGATGAAAAAAATTGAAATGATATGATTTGATCAAAGAAGTTTGGGTACATGATTATCAAGTGTCAAAATTTGACAAACTGTTTTGACTGTTTTATTTGAAAACTACAAGTTTGTTTATCCTCTCAGACTTTTTGCAACAAATTGCCAACACAGAGGCCATAGCAACAATCAGAGTCTTGTAGATTGCAACTTTGCTCGTAAATAATTGGTAAGGCAACTTTTGAAAAAACAAGAAAATGCACAGGGGACTTGTGAATGGTATGTGCTTTACATACTTCAATGTCGACTGGCTTGGCTGTTAAGAGACTTAAAAATCCCAGGATGCTCTTTTAGGTCAGCCTGTCTGGCTCATCCAGTTCACAATGAGTTCATCTAAAATACTGAAAAAGGTCAAGTCATACACCCACCATTTTGAGAGACCAGTTCTGTTTGTTTTTTTTCTGGCATGGTTAATGTGTAAGATGTAGAAAAAGAAACCAAGAAACAAACTCTTGACATTAAAACCTGAAAGAAATTATGTGATTTTCAAGAACAATTAATGTAAACATAATTGAGATAGTGAACCCAGGTTAAAAAATACTGTCAACATACAAACATTGCATAAAAAAGACATTCCGCATATTGTTTATTCAAGTATTTGTTAAAGATATTGTCTTCAGTCAAGTTTGGTTTTATAAATAAAACAGAGACCCTACTGTACTGATGTGGTATCCAGGAATTATAGAATTCACCCTCTTCCAAAAACACACACACACACACACACACACATCAACGATGAACTGCCCCTGGCACAGAGCTAGCAGGTCTGTTTTCCGCCAAAAGCATAACATCAACCCATGGGTTTTGGAGCTGCAGGGGTGGGGGAGGGGACTTTTTGTATATCAGTGAACCAGGACCACCTTCACCAGAATGATTGACTATAGCAAAGTTAGGCACAGTCTATCTCCCGATCTGTAAGTTCTTTCTCATCCTCCTCTTGCTTGCATCAAAGAATGCAAGAAAAGCATTAGTTTGCTTTGCTAGTATTTTTCAGCGATCAGTGTAGAGACACCCTTCAAAAGTAGATGCTTTTTATGCCAAGGATGATGCCTGTGTAATCTTGGTACTGAGTCATCTGATCAACTTTGATCTATTCTTTTCATCAACACAAAAAGCAATATAGCTGTTATTTGTGCCTCCAGACATTAAGATAGTTCATGCCTCGAAATTTAAAGTCTTAAACTTTTGCTCAAAGTTTCTCAAAGGAAAATTAAAAAAAATACCCTTTCGAAATGAAGAATTAATATCTGAGGCAACCCTGCAAAAGTTGAGACTGGAGAAACAAATTACTTATTATGTAGAGACACTTAAAATTTAAATGGATACCATCCATGTGTTGACTCTACGGGGGAAAAATAAAATGTTCGATTTTAACAAAAAGAAGCCTTGTGATTTCCACAAAAATAACCCAGTGATAAGTTTATTTACTCCACGAGCTTATAATGAACACCTACAAGTGGTAGACCAAAATTGGATTATGGAACTTTGAGAGTCCAAAGATCTTGGCCCAAGGTGCCCTTGAAAGTGATAATTTTGTGTTCTTTACATCACCACAGTTGATAGAGCTTTCAGAATACCGTCTCTTTGCAAAATACATACACATCACGACAGATAGGCTAGTGCTTGTCTCTCAAAATTTTTATTGTTTTTGAGTGTCTTTCCAGATGCTACATAATCTGCGTTACTCATTACTAATACAGTGTATAAGGGTTTAGGATAACAATGTATGTTTAAAAATTTGGGGCTTGGTATTAAGACAAAAAAGTAGATAGCAACGAAATCTAAATGGAAGAATAGCATTTTAATAATAGTCGGACCTTCGGCCCCCCTAAAAATGTAGAAAAAGGGGACACTTTGCAAAAATCAGTCTTGCATCTCGACATATGCTCGAGTGACATCCTTTCTCTGTATCAAAAATATACTTATAATAAGGCACAAACATTTAACTGTCTACACTATTGAAGAATAATAATTATTGCAAATCATTACCTACAGGTATATACAAGACAGTGATAACTCTTCAGCTGTGCATGTAATATACAAATCATCCACTAACACTACAACCATTGGGAGTAAGCATAAACAATAAAATTCTGAAATGTTTAATACGAAAAACATTTTACTACTGGAAGTAGGCTGTTTGTTATAAAAAAGCCATCAACACTAGTGTTTATACAATGATGAATCACTATGACGTTCAAGTAAAGTAATTTTGAATGTTAAACTATTTGCATTTCATGTGATAACACGACCTCAGAAGACCGACATGCAAATGATCAACCTGGTAATCCTGCATGCGTACAAGGTCCTCCAGGAATGTATGAGGTGCCCGTGTCTTTGACAGAAACAACAGATGATTTCAAGCTTTGGACTGTGCATTATTTTATGTGTCTGAAAAAAGTAGATTCCGTTTTTTGTTGCGGTTTCATTTCCAAAAATCAGAATGTCTTTTTGCGTACAACTTCCAATTCACAATCTTCGACTCCGTGCACAGGTTTGTTTTGAAGTCAAGGTTGTTCAAAAATCTATCTCCTTTTTTGCTGTTGTTTACTGAGACAATGGAAGGGGTGGCAAAATGGTCAAGGTTGTTCAAAAATCTATCTCCCTTTTTGCTGTTGTTTACTGAGACAATGGAAGGGGTGGCAAAATGGTCAAGGTTGTTCAAAAAACTATCTCCCTTTCTGCTGTTGTTTAAAGACAATGAAAGGTGTGGCAAAATGTTACAACAATGTGCCACACTCTTGTTCTATTGATTGCTTCTCTATGTACAGTCTTCTTTCAAGAAATATCCTAACTGATGATTTTGTTTAAATCACTCATCTACTGAGAAGACTTTGAATGTCTTATTACAAAGGGTTAACTTTGTGAAAGTCCATTATTGGATGTGTATTGTTGCATGTTTAATGTTAAAACTATGAGCGGTAGCCTACTATTACAAAATAACACAACTGCCAAATGCAATATGAATATACCATCCTTTTAGCAAACATGAAATTTTGTTTATACCAAATGAAAATTAACTATAATGTAAATATTGATAAAACAACTATAATATAGAATTTCAATGGCTGTTCGCTTTCATCTTCTGTCCTCTTTGCTTTCGCGGCGGTTTTCATTGCATGTAGGTCTAATCACGTGGACTCCATTCCGGCTTCTTTATTACTTTACTACACAAAGAGTAGAAAGCTGGTAGAAGATCTGCAAATAATAAACAAAAATACAGACTTGGTGTAAAATTGTAGCAGAGTGTGTCCAAGAAAAATCGGACTTCGAAAAGTGGCATTTTTGTAAATATGAAAGGGCTAAAAATGTGCTGTAATGCAAGAAAACTTTTTTCAAGATTTTGATACCCTTGCCTTAGTGTAGCAAGTTCCTTGTGGACCAGTGGAAGACTTAAATGTTGTGGACGAGATAGCTCTGATTATTTCCCTTCAAGGTGAAACAACTTTATCATTGAATGTACTCCAATCATATATGTTACCTAAATGAATATGCTTGCAGAATAATACAATGTTCACTATCTATTCCAGGAAGTGAACATAATCCCTCCATGACATTCAGCGCTTGCTGCTATGGATTTAGACTTGGTTGAAGTCAGTGAATTTATAAAAAAAGCAACAGTTTCTCTTGTATCTCTCTTCTGTTTCATACAAACCTAATTGAAATTTGGCAGCCCAGGTCTGGTTTTCTTAGCGTTCGAACCAGTTACCTTTGAGTCTGCGCTCTAGTGAGTTATTTTCTGCCGGATTTCTTGTGAAACTCCTTCGCATCGTGCACCCCACTCACAGCACAACGTTCGTAGGAAAACAGAACACAAATCATTGCGCTCGCCCCACTCACACGTCCAGAAATCACAGACTTGAACTAAGTCTACTATGGATTGGAATATGTCAGACACGAATGTCAACTGTTGCACGGCAACCATTTGGGAACCATACCCGTCACATATCATTTCAGGTCATCAGAGCTACCTGTACTTTCAGCGAAAACTAAAGCAAAGCAGCATTGGTAATAGTCAATAACATTTCGTAAAACCGAATGAGCTTGAGTTTGAAACATACCATTCTTCTTTTGAAGGCCTACTTTTGGCATTTTTGACAAATTTAATAATTTTCATCCCGTTGGACGCATGAAAGTCAGATACGGTTTATCGACTGATCGATCATTTTGTAGAATTCGTAGAAATTAAACGCAAGTTTAGAAATAAAAGACACAAATCACTTTAAAAGGAAAGCTTAACCGTCAATAGAGCCTAAACCAGCTACAGGAGAGTCGGGTTGATACGGCCTTCATATTACATGCCAAGGCAAATTGTTATTTAATTATAGTCTTCATTTTATTTAGTTGATGTATAGCAACAATTTCGTTTGTTACTTTCAAAGTAAAAAGCCCTTTTTGCTTATTTATATGATACGTCAAAGGTTCTTGTATCCTGATTCTGTGTCAAATCTACAGTGCTGTTAAATTTACGTTGGCCAATCTATGAACAACTGAATAACATCACTGGCGCTGGCCAATCTAAGAAACTAAAATTATAAGGTTTTGACACTCTATCGACGTAGTCTATTGGGACGTATAAATTTCCCTTCATCTGTCAGCGGCTGCAGCTGTTCTCCTGACATGTGTGCGGACCAAATTCTTTCAAATCTTGCAAGATAGTACACCAACATGTTTATTTGCATGTGACTTTGTTTCACGATACGATCCAGTATAGAAGCTGTGCGACCATCAGGACCATCTACCACTGTTCACGTTCTGAGCCATTGAACGGACATGCTTAAACATACCTCATTTCAAGTAGTTATAACGCCAATGTAGGCCTTCTGTGACACTCATATGGATGTCAATATGTGTTACAATACGATCCACAATGGCTGGCAACTGTTTCACATTTTTTTCTCATACCCACAGCCATTATTTGGACATGTCTGAATCAATACCATCAAAACATGGCACAAGGACATGAGTTTTTCATGCACGTCAGCTTTTTTGGACGCAAAGAGATCATTTTGTTCTGAACGTTTTTCATATTTTGAACTATAACTTGGATGCGACAGATTCCATTAAACTTAACACATGTGTTGGTGTGTCCGTAAGTTTTATCTTGCGATGCAATCCAACATGGCCGCTGAGCAGCCATTCTGCTTATTTATTTTGTATGAGTGCATTAATTTCAATCCATTTGGATATAGACAGTGAAAGATGGTGTACATATGCATATCAATTTGTGTCCAAAAATTATCAATTTGTATGAAATACATCAGTGTCGTGTTGAAGCCTGTAAAAAGCTAGACTATGCTATGCATGTTTCAAGTGTCTGCATGTCGATAAATAAATTGACCAAGTCATCAGCATTGAAGCATTCACTGATTTTTTCCAAACAAGCTGTGGTCGTAGCTTTTAGGCAATGAGCAATTACCCAGGGCAATTACAAACAGGGATCTACAGCTTGAACAAACAATTGATCCAACGAGCTTGTATCTCTATGTTAGAACTATGTTAACTCACCTTCATAACATGATGATATGAAATTGGCCTCAGCTATTATGATACCTGCATCCCCAGGAGACGTTGGCACTTCTTCGTCCGGTAAGTAGAGTGTCGTAAAAAGATCTTTAGTATTTGGATCATTTAACTCCAGGAGGTCACTCAGTCTTGTTGGTTGCTCGTTGTACGACTTGATCAGAGCGTTTAGACCATACTTGACCTTGATTGGTCGTTGGATAGGGTTGTTCTGAGCCAAGTTAAACAGGGCCTGGACTGGGTTACCGTTGGTATAACACCTGTTGTAAAGGTTTATCAAGGGTGAATACATCCTTTGATTGACCTCGCCCAACTTGACATCACCGTTCTTAAGGATGAAAATCTCCATAGCCAAGAAGTCATTGTTGTAGCCATGGCTTATCAACCTCTCGGCGATGTCTCCGAATTTCGCCACGACGGTTTCAATTACGTCCTCGTCTAAGATACTCGGAAGAATTGCGCCTTTCATACAGCATGATTGTTTTTTCCAGAGCAGCACATCACATACTTGCCACGGTATAATCTGGCCGTTTGCAATGAGACCTTCCACACCAACAATTGCAGCTGCATCAACATACTCTTCCAAGATGACACCATTGTTGAATGCCTCGGGGTATTTGTCGTGTCTTATCCTTGCTTTCAGAAAGTCACTCAGACCAGAAGCTGGAAATGTCTTTAAAAGGTCCATTTGTTGAACAATATCTTGTAGATTTATTACCTTAGCAACACCGAAGGATGCTGTTCCAACACATGGCTTTATGATGGCAGGGCTACCAACGGTTTTCAGAGCCTCTTCGAGGTCATCGTCAGTGAAACTGTCGAGGTCCAAGTGAGCGTATTTGATCGGATGTGGATCGGGGTCTGCATATTTCCTGGTGAGGTATTTGTTATGGCACAGCAACGTTGCCTCCAAAGTTGGACCAGGGATGTGTGGATATTTGTTGCACAGTGCAGCTTTGACAACCGATGTATCGTCTCTGCATGACAGAAGAAAATCAATGCTGTGTCTCTCAATCATATCTTCACAGCGTTTCGTGTATTCTGTCAAACAAAATCTTCTGCTACTCTTGCTACCGATCGAAGCTGGAATGCTTACTTCAAAAAAATTCAGCCCATCTGGGATGGATAAATTCTTAAGGTCCAAGTTGAACTTGTCTTTCCATGTAGGCAACAAAGCAAGAATGTTGACGCTAGAAGTCTGCTTCTGAAAAATAGGGAAAGATTATGGAGATACTAGTTTTTCAAAATGCAATATAACAAGAGATAAGTTAACACATAGTATTTCGTTCAGAGAACTAGCATCTATTCTGAAAGCTATACTCGTTGTTACTTTTCATGTGTTAAAACTTTTTTTTCTGTCTGTATTATCAATACAGTAATTTTTCTCCATCATGTCAAAATGCCTTATTTCAGCTTTAAAACACGTCCTGTATGTGCAATATCATCGTCGACATTGAGTACAATTCCAATTTGTATTGTTCACAACATAATCTTAGTCACTGAGAGAAATAACATTGCACATGTATACAATACATCGTGATAGTCAGGATAATGCCTTCAACACACTTCTGATAGTATGACAAGAAAACCCCTTATTTTGTGAAAAAAAATAAAAATAAACTAGCAAATGTGATAGCTATTGTCAAATATTACAAATTAAAGTTATACATCTTGCACACCTAAACATTCACTTGGTACAGGTATTATCTTCCTGTGCTCCGTCACGTACTATACGTTCTTGAACTCATTCAACCTGAATACTATTTGTAGGAAGTAAATTACTCCTCATTCATGTATCAAGGCTGCGAAGATTGCTCCTTTGACATCGATGTTTACTGAAGAGCCAGCTGTTTGTTTGGTCTAAGTTTAATAACGTCTTGGTCTTTTTGCCTGAGGTCCATATATCTTCAGTTTCTTTCATGAATTTTGTTGTGTGTACTGGTGCTGTACTGTCTGTTCTGTGATGTTTGTGTCCATGCATATAACAATTGACTGTTTATTACGAATTTCGATCTTGTGTTATCGGATTATAGATGGGTATGATTGTGATAATTTTAACCTTGCCTTTTATCATCAGCGGGCTCTTAAGTAAGACTCGTTTTCAAAGAAAAACGGTCCTTAATCAGCCACTACGCTGGTAGATCTCTGGTATCTTACTCGTAGGGCGCTCGAAGACTCGGAACTAACGTTTAGCTGCTACCTGCTTGGTGGTACGTATATTGCGTTGCCGCACAGACCTTCAGTGACAGTTTCGTAATGATGTTACCGGAGCATAACATACATTAACAAATATGGAGGGGGTGTTGAGGAATTCAAGGGGGATTTGAAACTTCTGGGGGTAGTAGAGGGGATCGAAGGGTTTGCACTAAGTATTGGCGTGGGATCTGAAAAAAAAAACATTCTCAGATTCCATAGTTTGGAAAGTAATTCAATAAAAAAAATGAAATATATCGTTGTGCCATCCATAGGTTCTTTAATATTTATAATGATTAAAGAAATTCAGGAATCATTCTGTAGCTTTTCATGATTTTCATTTTGTAAAAACCTAAAATTGTATGAGTGCCTTTGAATTTCGAAAGAAAAACCTCAAGTAGTAACAAGGGACAGAAGCTGTATTCTTTCGATAATTTTCTCTCAATATAGTTCTATTCAATGTATCAACTACAGTTTCTTGCTATCTCCCTAGAGCACACTGAAAATAATCAACTTGTCAAACAATGTCTGTATGTATAAACTTTTGTTACTGATAGAATTAGAGTTGAAACTGATGTATCTATTTAAGATGACAAAAATTTTATTACCCCCTTCCTCCATTGTTTGAGTAAGTATTGGTGCAATTTTGAATTATAACACTGGCTATTACCGGTCCATAGATACAACATAACATCAGTGGAAAAGAAATTTTTCCAAGAGCCCGCTCAACAGGCATTAAACCAAAACCAACATGGACATTCCGTGATCCCTTCTTGGACCACACATCCTGGTATTTCTATTGATATATGTCTACAAGGTTGATTAAAAACTCTGTAACATTCAATCACATTTCAACCGGGCCTCACTTCCAAGGGAAATTGTGTATTTTCATATAGATGCATTTTTTCAGGCGAAAATGTTGCATTTGAAATTCCAAGATATCACCAAAAATGCCAGGATATAAGGTCTTGAAGGGGTCGAATAGCCAATTTACAGACCTAGGTACCCACCGCTCCTTTGCTAAGGAGAAGCAAAGTAGCGCATGCTCCCTGGTGGAATACTCCGGCCACACTACCATAATGCTACCAGAAGGCTGAGGATAATTTACTTCATATATACACATATTTTATAATTATTTTAAGAGTTACAATACAAAAAGGTATATTTATAAATTTCTTCTTCGTTATTGCTAATTTACATTTAAAAAACCAAGTCATTTAAACTTTTCATTTATATTCCAGCATTTGCCTTTTTATCCAGCATAAAGCGAACGTTCCAATGAAAGTCAGGTTTCAGTTAAACATATGGCTTGCACCTAATCATCGCCTTACCTTGGCCCAGGGCTAATAGGAATTGTTCCCTGGCCCCCAGCGAGCTCAAATCACAAAAAGACAAGCCTGTATAGAGTTGCCGAGGCAAGATGTTCATATGACAGATGATACATATACTTTTATTCAGATTAATAGTGAAATGACTTCAGTTAATGAAACCATGCGGATTCACTGTTATCTCCTAGAATATTTTTGAACACTGAAACTGCGGGATGATACTTATGAAAATCAAGTTACCCCTCTCTGCTGTTTAAAAAAACATATGACCCTCCCCATTTGCAGTTTTCAAATTTAAGGTGTCCCCCACCCCAAGAGTTAGCCAGCGCACTTCCATAACTGAAAGTTCACGTTTTTGAATACGTTTGTTAGCAAAATATACATTTTGAAGCGATGGTGATGAAAAGAGTGAACAAGCCGATGAAAATTGACAAGTTCGCGTTTACTGACTTCAGACATAGTCTTCCGAGTTTGAACCAAACTTAAGTGTATGAAACATGTAACAACGAGCGATGTGAGTTAGTGTTGACTTGCCGAAATTGTTCATTACAACCACAGTCGCTTGTGGTTGTATACATGGGGAAGGCCCATGTCGATGTAAGAATAAGGAATGTTGGATCGATCGATTCAGATATAATTAGCTGATAGGAACTAAGAAATTTGTACATTTATTAACATTATGTAGAAATGCTGTAACCTTAACACATTCCGAGTATGAATATGCAGCAGTGTATAATATTGACATTTCAATCTATGGCAGGATTGATATGCAACTGCCAGTAATATAAGTGTACATAACACATACGGAGCCTGTTTTGATAAGCTGAATACTGTATATTTCAACATACTAGTGTGTAAATCAAAAGATGAAGTTGATACGAAGAGCGAAAATACTGCAAAAAAGAGATAACAAAATTTTAGTCTAGCATTGTTAGCTTAATAAATATTTGGTCATTATATTTTGAGGATATAAACATTTTGATCATACAGAAGGGGATTTTAAATGTTTTGAGGGGGTCTAGAATGAAGTAAGATTTCAATTGTGATTCCTCCAGCCCCCTCCACTCGGTATTTATGAATGCTGCCTAACACCACAAATCGTGAAAATGAAATATGTACTTTTCGGGAAAAATTGAATTGGCCAAAAATGTATTATCGCACCGAACAATAACCCGAATATGCAACAAATAAGGTAAGGTTTCCCTGACTCATTACAGTGTATCTCACTCCAGTGACTCGTTTTGAAATAATTTGTTACTATATTTGAGTATTGTGTATGCTAATAGAATGTAGATTATATGCAAACGTCTGTGTATTTATGCAAATTAGAGTATAGTATGGGGGCACTGAGGGCCAGATGTCAGGGTACCACTCTCACTATCAGAGGATGGAGAGTTCGATACTCGAAAAGTCCAGATTAATGGACTCACTGTCGGAGGATGGTGAGTTCAAGACGCTAACAATACATGATGTCCCCACTTGAGCAAGGCACTTTAAGTACCGTTCAGTTTTTACGGCCGGGGGGGGGGGGGTAAAATCCAGGGGGGTCATCAAAATTTTGGAATCCGCAAAGGGGGGGGGGTCATCGCTTTTTCACTGGTAGGAAAGGGGGGGTCACCACATTTTCAAAAACATAATACCAACAATAAAGTTCACTTTATGCCATTGCCATGATCGACCCTCTTTACCGGCGGGCCCCCTTCGGCGGCCCACTACAATAAATATACATTATGTATTACCCATGACCCTCTTAACGGGCAGACGCCTTTGGCGGCCCACTCCAATTAGGTTTACTTCATGCAATGGCCATGATCGACCCTCTTTACCGGCGGGCCACTCCAATAAATTGACTTTATGTAATACCCCACGGCAATCTTAATGGCCGTGCGCCTTCAGCGGCCCTGTCCAGTAAAGTCTACTTTATGCAATAGCCATGATCGACCCTCTTTACCGGTAGGCCACCTTGGTGGCCCACTAGAATAAAGTTGACTTTACGTAATGGCCCATGACCCTCTTAACCGGAGGGCTGCCTTTGGCGAACCACTCCAATAAAGTTCACTTTATACAATGTCCATGGACATGAGTTGTCTATGGAAATGAAGTTAAAAATTGCCTTACAGTCGTCCTACTTTACAGACGTTTCAATGGATGTGGCTGAGAAGTTTGTGCACTGGCATCTCTGCTACACGAATAAAGTGCGCGGCGTACCGGAGTTCAAATCCAAACCATGCGGATAAATTTGACATATGGGTTTTAGTTATTTTTAAGCGGGGGGGGGGGGGGGGTCATCAATTTTTTTCGTCTGACAATGGGGGGGGGTCATCTTTTTTCACGAAAAATGCAGGGGGGGGTCTATATTTTTTGAACACCGGCGACAAGATTTTGCCGCCCCCCCCCCAGCCGTAAAAAACTGAACGCTCCCTTACTCCTAGTTGCTCCATTGGGCAGTGGGTAATGGGTACCCCATACTGTAATTAGGCGTCTGGATGGTGAATTGAATAAAATTTTAAGAATGTAAAAATGTAAATTATATGCAAAACGTTTGTAAAATGTATGCAAGTGGGCCTACGCACACTTTTCCATGAACGAATACATCAACGGGTCTAGTCTTTGAATTTTCAATCAGCAAAGACTTATTTTTCAAGCCAGCCAAAAGTTACTTGTCAATGGTAACCAACCTTTCTGTTTGTATATTTCCCCATTGTAAAATGACTGTCAAGAAGCAATTCGAGCGCAACTGACATCGACAGACTCTGCAAACTGGTCGACACCCCAAGTTGTTGGATTAAACTCTACTGAGTATGCGCATAGGCATGAACAATACCACCTATGTCATTAACAAATACAGACAACTGGTTTGTATAGTGCAATTGTTAATCCAATGTTCATAGCGGTGAGGGATGATGTAAGCATAGTAAAAACATGACAAAGACGTATGTGATATTATCAGAAGCTACAAATCATTCCTTTATAACTAGGAATGATTGTTTTCTTCTCGTAAGTGCACAGTTCAGTTAGAAACGGGAAAAAGTACTTTGAAGGTACAGTGGAAATGGCAGTTGTTATTATGTTTTGATATTAAGCCCTAAGAATGTAAACATACAGGCATTTAAATATGTTAATTTTTTCATGAATGTTAGTGCTCATAAATATTAATGAGCCGTCAACCATTCTCTGAAGTCTGGGGAGAACGCTGGGATAGAGGGGCCATGATGTCAGGAAATACTATGTCGAATTGTTCAAATTAATACATTTTATATGTATTCATACTGTCAGGTTTACTTTCACCATCTTATTATATACTGTAGACTCAACGCCAACTTCAACTGCCTACAAAGCTCACATTGTTAGGTACGGTGAACTCCCATCTCGCAATGCAAGGGTAATATCACCTATTACAGCTCTTTACTTCACCACAAGGCAATTGAGGTGATAGCTGCAGTGCTGAATAAGCCCAAGTCATGGGAAAGTTTACTATTGTTAGTTGGTACGTATTTTGGAAAATATTTTAGCAAAGGTTACGAGTTCAAATAAAAAGCTAAATAATCCCCGCTGAACCATGGGCAATTTGTCCCATTCAAAATGTAAAAGTGGGACTTAATAACGATTAACTCATCTCAGATTTTTACATTAAATGTCAAAGGCATTTCTCTATAGAAGGATGGTATTTTTACTGTATGAGTTGATACGCCAAACTTGCAATTCCAGGCATCTTTGCGATCTTGAGTTGTGTTTTTCTGAAAGAAGCTGAGAGGATGTTCAAACAAAATTAGGCAGGAAATGGTTAAGTTTTTGCTGAACTACATGCATTAGTGGATGCAGCGTGCATCTTACAGCCGCTGTTCTCAAACTCAAGACAAGTCGACATACTATTCATACTGACCTCGACATACTGACCTTGCACCATAGACGGTATAGAAACGAGACTCCTACTGTACTGTACTGTCTACGCATGCACTTATGAACTCTATGCAAATTTCCTTCTCTAAATAGTTGATAGCAACGCAATCCATGCAACCCAGGACAGTCCGTTGTGTCTAGCAGCTCGCGGTTATGCTTGCGGCATTCCCCACCCCTGTGCGACAGACTATATCAATAATAGTAAAAAAGGGCACAACGGAACTGTCGCCAGTCTAATGATTGGCCAACACGTCTCGTGTGATGACTATGTCGACGTCATGTCTGTCGTATCTGTGTCAACTTTATGGAGAAAAATAAAATTTTCGATTTTCGAAACTAACACGGTTAAAAGTATTTTTACACCAAGAGCTTAAAACTTAACCCATATAAGTGGTAGCTCAGAAAAGAATTATAAAAGTTAGAGCGTCAAAATATCTGTCCCCGAGGCGCATTCTGCCGTAAGTATTATTTAAGTATCACTGAACTAGCTATAGTGCCACTGCGCACAGAACGCTAGGCATTGCGTCCACGCGGATAAGGGACCGTTCAGTTTTTACGGCCGGGGGGGGGGGCAAAATCCAGGGGGGGGGGTCATCGTAATTTTGGAATCCGCAAAGGGGGGGGGTCATCGCTTTTTCACTGGTAGGAAAGGGGGGTCACCACATTTTCAAAAACATAATACCAACAATAAAGTTCACTTTATGCCATGGCCATGATCGACCCTCTTTACCGGCGGGCTGGCCCACTACAATAAATATACATTATGTATTACCCATGACCCTCTAAATGGGCAGACGCCTTTGGCGGCCCACTCCAATTAGGTTTACTTCATGCGATGGCCATGATCGACCCTCTTTACCGGCGGGCCGCCTCTGGCGGCCCACTACAATAAATTGACTTTATGTAATACCCCATGACCATCTTAACGGCCGGACGCCTTCAGCGGCCCTGTTCAGTAAAGTTTACTTCATGCAATGGCCATGATCGACCCTCTTTTACCAGCGGGCCACCTTTGGTGGCCCACTAGAATAAAGTTGACTTTACATAATGGCCCATGACCCTCTTAACCGGAGGGCTGCCTTTGGCGAACCACTCCAATAAAGTTTACTTTATACAATGTCCATGGACATAAGTTGTCTATGGAAATGAAGTTAAAAAGTGCCTTACAGTCGTCCTAATTAACAGACGTTTCAGTGGATGTGGCTGAGAAGTTGTGCACTGGCATCTCTGCTACACGAATAAAGTGTGCCGCGTACTGGAGTTCAAATCCAAACCATGCTGGTAAATTTGACATATGGGGTTTGGTTATTTTTCAGCGGGGGGAGAGGGGGGTCATCAAATTTTTTCATCTGCCAAAGGGGGGGTCATCTTTTTTTCACGAAAAATGCAGGGGGGTCTATATTTTTTTGAACACCGGCGACAAGATTTTGCCGCCCCCCCCCCCCGGCCGTAAAAACTGAACGCTCCCTAAGTTATCCAGGCGACATTTCGAGTACCTGTGATTTGCACAGGAGACGTCCTTAGGTTATGAGACTCATTCTTTGTTTATTGTGGTTCAAGCACCTGTGTACATACATACATACATACATACATACATACATACATACATACATACATACATACATACATACATACATACATACATACATACATACATACATACATACATACATACATACATACATACATACATACAGTGGATAGAGGGACTGTGATACAATATACAGCGCACGAGCGCATTTGAATAGACCTGCAAAGTTCCCGTAATTTCATTCGCTTTTCACATGAATGCATCGGCAAAGCGCAGGCGACAGCATTGACAAGCGCAAAACTACTATGCTTGTACGAGCCTTTGTAAAAACTGAGAAAATTGTAGACATCTTGAGAACTGTGGACATTACAATTAGCTATACAAACGCATATGATACCATAGACCCTATAGAAGTTTTTCTCTAGGGTCTATGATGATACCAACCTCTTCCGACATCCTTGAGTAGCTACGACCAGAGCAGGTATGGTGTAAAAGGTCTTTCAGTGGATTTCACCAAGAACGCCTTTGTTGGCTGAATTAGGTCTACCAATTGTTTCAATTGACACGTGACGTGGGTGTAGAAGATCCTTCGGTTGTTTCACCAACGGCTTACTTCGCTGATTTAGGCCTACCAACTGTTTCAAAGGACACGTGAACTGTCTTGACCTAAGGAGAACATTCAATGAATGTCGAATATCAAATCACGTACACTGCTGTGACCTCAATTCCCACTACGGCTCTGTGTTTTTGGCCCTAGCTAGCCGAGGTAATTATGTTGTTATAACTGGGTACAAGTCCTAATGTTTCCCTGGATGCCTGCTCGAGGATGTGTTTATCATCTTGTTGAGTATGTTACAACCATACTGAGACGCTTTCTGTGGAAATCTTAAGTAAATACCACACTGCGCAATTCTAAAGTGAGCCCTTTATGCAGTGTCATGTGAATGTAACTTTTAGTAATCTGGCCAGAAACACCCCAAAATTTTCCCTTAGTTCTAATGGCTCTATTTATATTTGTTGGCAATTCCCTGTTAAGTGCACATTTATGATTAAAAGCCTTGAGCATATTGATAAATGGTGCAATGAGCGGAAGGTTAAGGGGACAAAGTCGCCATTTTTCATGACTTTTGTTTGATACGAGATACTACTTGTATTGTTTGGCATGTTGAACGATACTAAATGAATGGGTGACCATGCTTATATTCGACCCCAGATTTACACACGATACATGAAACAATGGCGAAAATGAATTAATGGTCATGTCCCATTAATTCATTTTCGCCATTGTTTCGTTCATCGTGTCTAAAACCGGGGTCGAATATATGCATGGTCACCCATTCATTCAGTATCTTTCAACATGTCAAACAATATAATTAGTATCTCGTATCAAACAAAATTCATGAAATATGGCCGACTTTTTCCCTTTCATCTACTGGAAGTTCTACTTGACACCAGTGTACTGGAAATTATCTACAAACCAGATATGATCAGAAATTGCTCCCGTGTTTCAGTATATATAGCATTTGTCTGCAAATTGAACCTTTTGCCACAAGTTTGCAACTTCATTGAAATTGTTAGGATCAACATCATGAACAATATTCACCATCTATTAATTCCACAAATCATTAAGTATAGAATTATGTATTCAGCTGAAATGATAATACTAAATTTCTTTGACTGCTGTCACTGTATCATCACTTTACATAGCAAGTGTAATAGCCTTAGGTCAAGTCCTTCACGCTTCATTTGCCAAACTGAAAGCTCATTAGATATGCATATTATAAAAGAGCTGACATAATAATGCAAAATGTCCTTCACTACTATTACATAACTTTATCATCAATATACATAGCACTTTCATCAACTTTGGTCATTGTCCTATATTCAACCACTGTTTTTGAAAGTTCACTAAAATATACAAATTAGCAATTAGCTAACATAGCAATAGGACATTAAACTGGTCCAATAATCATTTCCATTCAAGGTAATACATTACCAGGTCCATGGGACATTTGTGATTTGCAAATTTAAGTAGTACCATCCTGAACCACTGATAGTTAGTGGTGGTACCAAGTGTCCGGAATGGGTAAGCGGACCCTGCTAGCATACTACACCCATCAGGATTGGTCCCAAAATTGTCTAAATATTGTATGAACCTTCCAGTCTATGTGCCTAATTGGAACGTTCAATCAAGTGCAAATTATCAAATACTTGACATGACAGTGCAAAATGTCTTTCAATAGTATGATATCATTGTCACATTAATATAAGTTGTGAATTTCATAAACTTTAGTAAAAACCTTCACGTTTTATGTCCCTCATCGGGAAAGTTTGTCAAATGTGCAAATTAGTAACTAGCAGATATAAAACTGCTACACTGCTTTCGTTAATATTTTATCATAGAATCGTCAATACACATCACGAGTTTCATCGACTTTGATCAAGTCATTTCAGATATATCCCTAATTAGAAAAGTTCGTTAAATATGCAAATTAGCAATTAAATGTTATAAAAAATCTAAAGCGACTTTTACTTGTTATATCATAATATCTACAATGTACATAGCGAGTATCATCAACTTTGGTCGAGTCAACGCAAATTAGTAATTAGCTGAAGTAAAACGACTTTCAATCATGTTTTAAATTTATTGTCTTTTAATGTTCATCGCAAGTTTCGTCGACTTTGATAAAGTTATTCCAAATATACATATCCTATACGCAGATTAATAATAAGTGTATCTAAAACTGCTAATTAAAAGTGGTATATGACTTTCAACAATCGTCTAAATTAGTATTTTCAATGTCCATAACACGTATTGTCAGCTTGATCAGGTCAATTCAGATATATATCCCTAATTAGGATGGTGCGTTAAATATAGAATTAAGTAAACAGCTGAATTTAATATGCCAAATGACTTTCAATAATGTTATCTTTACTGTTCATGGCAAGTTTTGTCAACTTTGATCTATATATCCATTAAAAGGAAATTCGCTGATGTAAAAATGGTAAATGACTTTCAACAATGTTCTAACTCAGTATCTTCAGTGTCCATCATATCGTCAACTTTGATCAAGTGAATCCAGATATATCCCTTATTCAGAAATAGATTAAATATGCAAATTCGGAAGTTGCTGAAGTAAAATACTTAATGACTTTCAATAATGTTATATCATAGTATCTTCAATGTACATAGCAAGTTTCATCAAATTTGGTCAAGTCAATTCAATTCAGATATATATCCCTAATTAGGAAAGTTCATCAGATATACAAATTGGCAGTTATCGTTCATGTCACCCCTTTCTATCTTTCACGGCTAATAAATCCTAGTGTGTCCAACATTTGCAGCAAATCTGATCTAATTCTGTGCTGCTGTTCTCAATGTATATCTGTTTTTTCTAAATCATTAATAATGCAAATAAGCATGCATTTGCAAGTCAAACCCACCAGAAAGTATTCGGAATCTATGTACCAAATAGAAGTTATGTTTCTAATTATGATCTTTTTAAGCTGCTTCTACTTTACAATGTTGTTAGCTGAATTAAACATTTGGAAAAAGTTTTCGCAATTTTACTATCACTGTTACTGTCATTCCAATATAGGCAGTTTATCAAAAAGGCTTCTTAGCCACATTTCATATCCAACACGATTGGAACTAATTTTGGTTAATTGGATCTTCATATTTTTCAAATTTCTGAAAAATGTTAGGTGCTCTATAGCTGAATGTTGCGATATTACAAATTACTCATAACAAGTGCGTAACTTCAAAAGAAAAGCAAGTGAGCTTACATTTGCAGATTAAACCGACATTACTTCACCATCCAATTACCCCAAATTAGTTCCAATCGTGTTATCCTTAGTCCTTCTTGGTTCATTTCATGATTGTGCTATAACAAATTTCTGTAAATACGCATTTGTCTGACGGTATCTTGTTTTCCGATACACGTAAACACGACAAACGATCGTCATTTATAATTAAGTGTCCGTAGGTAGTATAAAAAACATTATTGGTGTATTGACTAAAAAGTCATGTTTTTAAATATTTCCTGTTCAAAAGAGTGCGTGCTATGTCACTTTTCGTGACATATATGAAAAAATTACAAATGAAATTCTTAGATAAAGGGCTTTTTAATAAGAGATTGAGTATTCGAAAAATGCATATTTTCAATTGAGTACCTAACAAGTGTCTACATCCATGTATGTGTATTTTCTGTGACAAATAGCAAAATGTGTCCATTTTTGTCACACGCTTACTGACGTGAAATATAAATATATTCTTGAAAATGTGTATTGAAACAATATATTACCAACATTGTAGATATTTTAAAAGTTGAAGACATGTCCGCTGAACGCTTTCAAATCATTTGATTCAAACAATTCGTGACTCCATGTGAATTGGTGTGTTCTTCTATTTAAGAGACAATGGTTGACGTGAATTTTCGACTCAGTATGGAGAGAAACCTCACACCTGGTAATGCTTTCCTGTGATGTTGCTAAGATCATCGTCGATGGTATTGTCATTATCTTCACCAGAGTATATCTCTGGTTCTGGTGTATCACTGTAGCTGTTTGAACAGTTTCAAAATGATTTTAAGCCTTTCTATCTATTTCCCTGCGTTTCCCTTTCCTCAGTAACACATGCAATTCCGTGGAGTTTTCTCCTCTGCTGCCTTTTGTTAGCAGACTCAGCCCATGTTCCTTGAATTCTGCGCTCAGTTGCCTCTTAGGCATACTTTCAAGGGGAGATTTTCATATAGATTCAGTTTCCCGTAGTAAAAAAAACCTACATTAAGAATACGCCAAAATGTACGGCCATGTAGAGATTATGAAATATGGCAATTAACATACGACTAGGTTCCAACTGCTTCAATGGATAGCTCGAGGACTTACAATATCTTATTATGAGAAATGTCAAAACCAAATTTCCGAGCTATCAGACCAGTGGCTCATTGATGAAACTTTATTGGGAAAAATGAGAAACGAAATTAAAGCAATTTCCATATCCTATTGTTTTATTAATTTGAACAGAGCTACATTAGGACATTGCCTTATATAGTAACCAATCATTACAGCAATTGAACCGGTAGTTTTGAAGAAATTCCTGAGACATTTTAAGGTCACTAGAAAACCGTTTTGCGTATGGTCAACATAGGGCTGTCAGGATGCCTGTCTATAATTTTCTTTACAGTGAACTTGGTCGACCATACTGTCAGAGAGTCAACAATTATGTACCCATTCAAACGTATACCTTTCATTTGTGTACGCCTAAAATTTACCAACAGGAACCTGCAGTTGCCTAAAGTTCTTGTGTGGTTTCATTCTAGTAAAATTCATACCACTTTCATTGCGACTTTGAATTATGGAGATAATCCAATTCTACAGCATTAAAGCAGTGCCTGTTCCGTGATCGATTATTCACCTTGTTCTACATATTTATCATATACCAGTTTGGCTGATACAACATCTTCTACTGCCATACCTAAATGCAAAGAATCAATCACAGCAACAATTTTTTAGTTCGGAAGTTAGTGCATTTGTGCAGTTTTTGCACCAGTTATTCACCTAATAAAAGATCATAAATAACGCTACACCATCATTTGCAAAAGTTCATGAATGTGAAATGCATATATCACAGTGAATAGCTGTTTTTGCATATAATTTTGCAATAGTTGTAATTTACATCGTGAAGATAAAACTTGTTAAAATCGGTTGTGACTATCAGTAAACTTAATCAGGGTACAAAATTCAGTAGCTTCTCAATCGGATTCGAACTCGTAACGTACGTCATCCATTCACCTAGCGAAGACATCGCAGTCAAATCCACTCGCAATCATACCAATCCATAATCCAATAACACTAGGTCAAAATTTGTAAGACAATAGTTGTAAAGATAGACACAAAACAACACAGAACAGACAGTAAATAGACGGTACAAACAAAGTCAAATTCATGAAAGAAAGATATATGGACCTCTGGCCAAAAGACCAAGAAGTGATGTCAGGTGTTTCGAAAATAGTAAGCGCATCCTGCCCCACATGTGGCACCCGCCATATATCAATCTGTAAGTCAGATAGGTAGTGGTCACTAACTAAGGCCCAATGTCACCACATGCAAAACCACTCGGCCAAATCTTCACCCTTAAGCAAGAGTGGTTTCATTGAGCTATAAAGTTGTTACAATTATTCTGACTGCGACCTCTCCACACGCTGTAGAGTTCATGAAGCACTCGCACTCACATATCTCGCTATCACACATCGCCCTTAAACTTTATCAGAGCAATGAATACATCGCTTAACTGGGCGAGAGAAGCCTCAGGGACAATTCTGTCAGAGCTATAATGCGCAGCTGAAGAGAGGACGACACTGATTTCAAATAACTGTATTACAGGGTTACCTATAGACGTGAATACGGTTGTCTTGTCCCTGAAAGCCTCTTTTGTGCCATTCACTAAATCCCCAATTTCTGCATAGATCTCGGCTTTTGAAATCAACACATCACCAGATTCTTTCATTGCAGCCTCCCTACTGTCGACATAAACCACTGACTTCTGCATCAGTTCTGACGATACTTCTTGCCAGTCTGGACGACATGCTCCAACACCTGTAAAATGACAAACCACAAAATATTATACATATAAAAAGTCGTTACAAACCCCCGGCAACAACGGTTGAACCAATGGAAAATTACCGGCGACAATTATTACACATATCTGACGAACGAAAAAAAAAACTTCATTGTTTGTTGCTCACCAATTTCAAGTTTTCCGAGTTTAATAGTCAGAAGATGTGGATGTTCCGTAGCTTGTAGGGTTGTAAAAATATCAGATATATTCACAAGCCTTGGGTCTCCTCACTGCATGAGTACGACATGTTTTTGTTAGATCTACATGTACAGTAAGATTCCATCGGTAATATTGCTGTTTGTATTTGGTATAACCTATTGACTTATAACCTATCTCACTTATAACATATACCCAATACATTTTGGTCACTAACAATTAACGTGGGCTCCTTGTTTGACCCAGCTGTGTTCCAGAATGGGTGTAGGTGACATTGTCACGGTTACTATGACATCTGCATCTTTGGCTGCCTCTTGAGCAGTTTCACAAACTGTTGAATTGTACTCTGCGGCAAACTCTTGTGCCCTTGACAGTGTTCTGTTCCATACCTTGACCTAAAAGAAGATGATGAAGCAACAAATTACCTAATCTTCATTTTTTTACGATACTCAGTTTACGTCACTTGAATTTATGCTTGCTTAATTAATTCTACTGTGAGTGTTTCTTTGTGTGTGTTGTGTGTGTGTGTGTGTGCGTGTGTTTATTTCTATATTATATGACGCCCTAAATATTCAATGACAGGTATGATTTAGAGTCTATGCTCAAAAATATACATTCACACCCTTAAAACCATGCAACGGATTTTACATAGTCAACTCATAATGCAATACATGCATGCATCCTACATACCGAAGAAGTACTCTTCCATTTTCCAATATAAATATCATCTACATTGATATATTTTTATTGTTATTTACCTCTTGAAAACTGCAAATCTGATGTAGTGCCTGGTAGTGACTTCTGGCTTGCCTTCCAGCGCCAAGAATGCAAAGTATTTTAGGTCCTTTTGGAGCAAGGTACTGGAAATACACACACGATTAAGCGAAGAGTGATATAGAAATTGCTAGCTAATTCTGAAGAAAACATGAGGACGCTCCCTCTGTCACGTATAGAAAGACTAGCCACACCAACGTTAGACAGAGGAAGGAGACATTCAGCTATATTTCTATTAACTCGCTTCATTTCAACTTTTCTTTACATTTCTTTTTGGTAATGTGTTTTGGCGTCCTGCGTTCATTATTTTAAGATCAAATCAGAGGAAAGCAAAGCATGCTTTACTAACTTTGTAAAGAAGACCCAAGGTATTGTGATTAACCCTTAAAGGTATTGGAAAAACTCGCCATACATTTACTTTCTTTGTTTTGTAATTGTAATTAGAGAAGCTCGATTGAGTCACACTGGCTATCACAAATTATCATGAGTTATACATCATTTTTAGCAGTCACACTCTCGAACTTCCAAATGAACACCTTGATGCCAATCAGTCTCAGCTAAAACAATATCTCTGCTCACTTTCTTTGTTAAAAGTATATATCCGGAACTTTGATGATATAGGCCATAACAGTGAATCCCAATGCATTCATGTCTGGCAAATGGTTCAGAACGTCACATTTCACATACACGCCACATTTCACATCTAATAAATGAAGCACTAGCATAAAAGTATGTCGCTATTCTGACATTCACCTTTGTTGCTACTGCAGATGCTGCTGCTGTTCGCATACTGGTAATAACTTCCCCGTCCATTATCTAGTATCGATAATATAGTCATAAAAGATATGCAATATATAGTGAAGATAAAACAAAACAAAACAACAATTCTATATATTTCTGTTTCAAATTGCTGAATTTTTAAGGAATGTTTCAACAGTAATATAACTGTCTGCAAATGAACCACACCTACCTTGTGGAAAGTATTACTATATACATGGGGTGTATTAAGACATGCAACTGACTTTGATAGGAATTTTCAATAGTGCCCTAATTTTTCACATTGAACATTGAACATTGAACATTGAACGGAAGAATAAAAACTGTAGAAAGATTAAGGTGGAGCTGCAAGTTGCCAACACAGATTTTTCAAAGGAATATTTCTCATCAAAGATGACAAGGAAACCCCCTCATACTATATATTTTCAAACAGCATAGAATCTAAAGTTTAGTATGGTGGCAATAGTTTACTCAAATGATAAAGAGGGTGTATATTTTGGGTAGGAAACCTCAATCTTGGTATTAATGATTAGAATTAATTAAAGTCAAAGACTTGATACAATTATCTGAAATGTAATATCTCACTTTAAACAAGAGTATATGTGGGAAAAACTTCTATTTTATTTTGCGTTGTCTATCCTCATTCTAATATGGCATATGTTGAAAGACTGACCCTCCAAAAAGTGATTAAAACATGATTAGCAAAATTAAAATGCCATTTATTCAAAATATAAGAACTTTATTGCCAAACAAAATAGTCGTTGTTATATAGCATTTAAAGAATATAATATGAAAATTTCAGAAAATTTGACCCAACCACAGTGGAGTTACATTCTTTGGAAATCATAGAATTGGGAGGAAAGAGAAGCTAAGAAATCGAGTGATTTGCATACATTTACATAAATTAACACTTCTTTATCATCAACTTATGACTGCTTTACAAGCTAAGGTGAACCAATCAATATTTTAATCTTGGGTTAACAAATTAATTAAAATTGAATAAATATTTGCAAGAAAAAATGATTTTTTGAGGAATGTACTCTGTATGGGTGCAGCGGCCTTTTAAAATGAAAACGAGAGGAAAACCGAATGTTGTTGTGATTATGGTTAATGTATTGTTATTCTTTGTTCATGTTTTTCTGTCTTTTTTGGGTTTTTTTATGAAAACTATAGACCATCATTTACCATTCCCCCTCGATGCAGTAAAATTGTTGTAGCAAACATACTTTTAACTCGTATGGGGTCTCGTAGGAATTTTCCTCAAGGTATAATATATTAATTCATTTTTGACGTTTAAACTTTCCGACGTTCACAATAGTAAAGGTTATGGACAAGAGTGACATTCAATACTACTGAAAAAAGTTGACCTCTGGGAAGAATATTTTTGGTATCTTTCCAACTGATGTTCATCTTACACTTTTCAAATCGCCATTCGTGTGGTCGAAGTAGCAGACTGTGGTTCGAGGGCCTGTAACTGGTATTTTGTCACGGTCTTGAAATCGTGTGAGAAGTTTGGTTACCAAAGCTCCACTGGTGGCGCTATAAGCAGGCATTGCGTATAGGATACTAGAAGAAATAATAAGGGAGAATGGATAATCTTTTCCGGAAATAGTTTTATAAGCATATATAAGTTTTTATACGTAGACGTGAGCGTTGTCAATTTTTGTAGCAACTAGGAGTTTTGCCATTTTTGAACCTTTTCTGCTTTCCACTAATGCTTGAACATGTTGTATAAATCGACAGGAAACGAGTTGTGGACATTATTTTCAAGCTCATATTGCTAATTCAACGTCAAGTTTTTCGGGAGCGAGTGAAAATCGCTTCAGTATAACCTATAATTGCAATAACTTTTACAACTTTGAAGAGCCTTGTTATTTGTAATATTCACATCATTGATCTGTTTTTCAAATGATCCATTTCTACATGCCTCACAGTTTATAGTATGCCAAATTTACCCTTTGTGTTCTTTGACAGGTACAACAGCTCTCATAGGTTGGACCACTCCACCTTCTTCACCTTTGGAAAAGTCTCCCATTGCCTTCTCTATCACTGGTATCAAGTCTGCCATCTTAAGCACTTGCCGTACAGATTCCATAGTAATGTATATCTTGTCAGCTATCAAGGTCGATATACCTTATCTACAAAGCGATAACAATAACTAATAAGACACAAAGAGTTTGTGCACATTTCCCATTTATCATAGTATGTTCATATTCCCAATCTTCTTAGAGATAGACAATCAGATCATGGGAGGGCGTTTAAATGAAAAAAGGAACTGGCAAAAATAACGAGAAAAATGTCCCATGAGCTTCTGCAAAAATGCTGACGTCTGGAGAGCAATATGCTAAATCTCAGTATGTCAAAGAAAAATTACATTTCCCTTTCAGGCAGACCTCCTCTCTAAAGATTCAAAGGTTCATTGCCATTATGTCCATATGTCACTCTACTTTTAGGACGCCATGGCCAAAACACCTGCCATGCTGCTTTTCCGTATGAAACAATACGCATGCCTGGAAACTTGAAAAAAGTACTTGTACGATATTTTGAGGAAGCGTACGCACGTACTACTGCTCGCTCCGTAAAGAGTCAAATCACGGGAGGTAAGAAGTTGCATATTTTCATTTTGGCCGCCCCTTAAAAGGATAAAATGATTCATCCCTATTAGTGGCGTGACTGTACCCACTCAAAGATAGATTGCTGTTGATACCTGGCCTGTCAATTGATCTTCTTATCGGCATAAAAATGTATAAAAAATAATAATAAAACATAAATGGACCTGTCTCGACATGTTCACGTTCTCTGTTTCATGAAAAAGAAAACATTTACAACTCTGTGTCATTCTAGGACATATTTGCAAATTCAGAACAAAATTGCCCTCTGTCAATGTATCGTAAAGGGAAAAAGCACAGACTGTAGAAGTGGTAGGGATGAATGATGTTGTCGTTTAAACCAGGCACTGATCAGATACAAGAGGAGTAAACAACTATGTTTCTGAGTTTGATTCCGATTTATGAAGAGGCAAGTACTCAAGAACACAGCTCTAACTCTTAGTGAATATTTCGGTAGCGTTCTTTTGAGTTTAGCTACATTTTCTATTCTTTCACGTGTTTTTGTGAAAATGTGGCGTTAAGTTCTTGCCAATATCATCATAATCCCAACTTTTCAAGCTAAAAGTATGCATCAAATTGCTCCACGATGTGTCAATTTTTTTAAAATGTTCGCACTTCGGATGCCCACTCCAAGTTTCCCTCCCCGCGACCAGCAAGCTGGGCCGCCTGTTTGTCTCTTTTTGCTATATTCGCAACATTTTTGAGAACCCTACGGCTACATTGTAAGGGAACAGTATACATCATATGTCACCTGCTCTACGTCTCTTTAGTTTTTAATTCGTTTGCATAAACCTCTTCATAGATAAAGGAAAACCATCAAAGTTGGTATTTCTTTGCCCATGGAGATGTAGTCTTCAGATACTTGTGTACTATGTTGACGGACAGCTGATGTAACTGTGAAAATTTTATTGGTATTATTATTTTTCTTGTGCTTTCCCCTCGGTTTCTCGTCCTATATCACCTACCATGTTGTGTTCTGAAATATTTTTAACTCAGTTTGTCCTTCCAACCATTTTAGAACACCCTTGCATCAATTCTGGGGTCTCTGAAATACTCTTTGAAAACGAGGGGTTTAAACATTACATTTAATTTTTTCCTCAAAAAAATTGGAATTGGTCTGGAAGAAGAAAATAATTTTCACGGTATTCCAAGGGGATTTTCTATCTGTCACGTTCTGTGCATGCTAACTTCTTAATAATGATCTACACTATGTTCTGTAGCATTGTACAGGTAGAATACAGACGGCACGTTCGTCTTTACCAACTCTTCGAATTAAAAGATATTACTCTTCTACTAATTTGTATCAGGAAAGACCTGTAAACGAGCCTGGCCAATCGTGAATCGACAAAATTTCACCATGTCGACTGTTCAAGATTAGGTTACAAAGGGCATTACTCAGGTGCCGCCAACGAAGCTGTTCGTACAAAAAGGTGTTCGTGCGAAGTTTTTCAGCGGGCGGGCAGATTTCAAAACTAATCAGCGGGCGGGGAAAAAATATCGATATTTACTGTGGGCGGGGAAGAAATTTCATTACTTTCAGCGGGCGGGGAGAAAATTTTTGACAGTGGGCACCGGAAAATAGGTAGAGGGAGGGGAAAGCTGCGTGCTTAATAGAACCTAGAGAGGGGAGCAATGTTCAAAGGTATACTGCTAACTGTTTGCATGGTTTTGTGTTGATCTGGGTTGCTTAGTGGGCATCTAGTTGGCAATGGGGAATTTCAGTAGTGGGGAGAGGGCAGTGGGGAGCTTGAATGGTTGTGGGGAGTGGGGAACGGGCAGACTGTAGATACCGGAGGGCAGTGGGCATCAAAATTCAGTGGGAGGGCACATTTTCAGTGTATACCAGTGGGAGGGCAGTTACGAACAGCTCTCACTTTCCCCTCCAAATTTTAGGTCAGGGTCAAAAATAAGAAAAATCGGTATATCAGCCTTCAAAACAGGTTTTGTGATGATTTTGAGAAATTCATGAAATTTACCAGTTGGCGGCACCTGATTACTTGGCAGAGCGTACAGCCTGCAAATCGTCGTTCATAGGGGGCGTATCTCGAAGGTGGGTTTATATTGTTGGAAAGTTGTGAGCAACTGCAATGCGACTTTCAATAGCAAATTGAGGGAACAAAGATAGAAAGTAAACTACAAGAGAGACACCAACCTTTTACAATAGCCAGCCAAAGTCGAGGGCAATTGAGTCCCGTTACCGTATACTCGTTACAGTATGCACCACGGTTGCGGTGATTATATCTTGTGTGTCTAGTCAAAACTGACCTCAGTGAACTTTCATAAAATTGTAAATTGGAGTGCGCAGGCGTAGTGAGAGCAAAAAGTGGTCGCACACAATTTCAAAAACTGACGTCATTTTATAGGGGAGCCGTCATTATTTACGCCCTGGGGGTCGGAGGAGTGTGAGGGAGCTCACTCAAAAATTTGAAACTTAAAGGGATTACTCAAAATGTGGAGAGGAAGAACGGGGGTTACTCAATTTTTTGTGCGAAATAAATTGAAACACCTCTCAGCTTGCACCATTCCACATAACAATTTCTCAAAATTTTAGATGCGAGAGGGGGACTGTATCACCCCTATTTTTAACAATCAACCCTATTTGTAACAAAACCTAATTTTCAAAAAACTTGGCCGTTGTTGAAATCTTGACAAATATGCATATTTGTATGTTTGGGGGCAATTTTCTTTTTTTTCCTTGTCGAAACTCATTTTTTCCGAAACTGCTTTTGTTACAAATAGGGGTGACGTATCAACCCTATTTGTAACAATCAACCCTATTTGTAACAAAACCTAATTTTCAAAAAAACTTGGCCGTATTTGTTGAAATCTTGATATAATATGCATATTTGTATTTTTGGGAACGATCTTCTTTTTTTTCCTTGTCGAAACTCATTTTTTCTGAAACTGCTCCTTAGGTTAAATTTCGTTGTGCAGGTTCCTTGGGATAATAGGGTTGACTGTTACAAATAGGGTTGACATGTCACCCCTATTTGTAACGATCAACCCTATTTGTAACAAAAGTTAACCCCATATAGGGTTAGTATGATTTCTGTCACAAAACAAGATTTTTTGATTTTTTGACAGTTTTAACCGAAATTGGTGAAAATTGCCCCGCGAAACAAACTTTTGGCATGTATCTGCACATTTTGATTATATCGTACGATGAAAAAGAAACTAATAATAATAGTAGTAAATAATAAAAACACGATTGCAGGTCAGATAACACTTGATGACTTGTGCATTCAGTGTGACCTTTGGCACAGCAATCATGAATAATCAATGTATTACAAGTAGCATTTTCGTAAGCCAATCAGATTTCTGGCATACTGTCTCATATATTTCTACTGTTTTTAATGTCTACGATCATGTCGCAAGAAACAACATCCCAAATAAGCTGTCGTTATGGACTAAAAAAACCTCTCCACAAATTTTTCTTATTATTGATATAATTTTAAATGTTACAGATAGACACAATGGCTATGTACTGAGTCATTCATTGGATTCAGCAATTTCGCAAACAACGGATCATTTTATGTTGTTGTAGTGTTCAATTTTCTTGATGCATTGATTGCATCAACCCTATTTGTAACAAAAGTTAACCCCATATAGGGTTAGTATGATTTCTGTCACAAAACAAGATTTTTTGATTTTTTGACAGTTTTAACCGAAATTGGTAGATAATTGCCCCGAAACAAACTTTTGGCATGTATCTGCACAACTTGATTATATCGTACGATGAAAAAGAAACTAATAATAATAGTACTAAATAATAAAAACACGATTGCAGGTCAGATAACACTTGATGACTTGTGCATTCAGTGTGACCTTTGGCACAGCAATCATGAATAATCAATGTATTACAAGTAGCATTTTCGTAAGCCAATCAGATTTCTGGCATACTGTCTCATATATTTCTACTGTTTTTAATGTCTACGATCATGTCGCAAGAAACAACATCCCAAATAAGCTGTCGTTATGGACTAAAAAACCTCTCCACAAATTTTTCTTATTATTGATATAATTTTAAATGTTACAGATAGACACAATGGCTATGTACTGAGTCATTCATTGGATTCAGCAATTTCGCAAACAACGGATCATTTTATGTTGTTGTAGTGTTCAATTTTCTTGATGCATTGAATGGTACAAAATATGATCATGAAATGCCATGTCTTAACGAAAAAAACACTTTGCATAGGAAAGTGTTTTGAAAGATTGTTGACACAGACATGTAAAATTGGCTTCTTAAGAGTCAGTAGGCCTAAACATAGTTCATAAAAAAATGTCAGTAGATAATGATCAAAAACAGGCCGGTGTCGTCTTTTACGATCTCTATACTTTTCTGGTCGACTACTCATCAGATTTAGAGTTATTGGGCGTTTATATTCTCTAACCGTCTTAAGTTTGTTACAGCAGTAACAATTTAAATTTCGATAGTGACAAAAATCTAGTTTTTTTTACACTAAACTTTTCATTGTGGCCCTGTTTTAGTGGTTCATTTGACAATCAATCGTTTACACATTTTCTTTGGGGACAGTTTTAGTGCAAGTCTGTGAATTTTGAGACGAGTATTGCCTTAATCTGCTGTTAAAAGTCTAACCCAGGACGATCATTTGTATGTTTTAAAAGAAATGGTCTGAAAACGGCAGCATGCCAAGATGATGCAGTGTTCTTGTCGTGATGACAACAGCACATGTCAAAGACAGGTAGTTTCCTTCTGCTCCAAGCTACTTTCGTATATTGCTACACCAGACATAGATTGAAGACAGCCATTCATTATTCCATCAATCGCCCTCGTTTATCATTGTCAATGAATGACCTTCGGTTTGGTAATTACTACTAGTTTGGCATCGTCGTAAACAATGCGCCTCTTTACGGCAACAGCTTTCGTAGGTCAACGGAGCGGAAATTATGCTCTGGCTCGCGAGAACGCTTGTTTGGTCGCTGTATTCTATGCTCAAAAAGATACAATACACAATGGTCTACCCAACTTGAACTCTAATATAACGGCTATCTAAAACAGAAAAGCGTTAAAATGGGCCGGGATTGACAATTTTTTGAACCAAATATATGTTCAGTTGTACAAGGCAATAAATGTTTTCTGCCCTTTATTCTCAGGACAACATGAAAAGGAATAAAGTCGCAGCAACATATGCAGATTTGTATAGAGTTTGTGGACATTGCAATATAGGGTTGATTTACTCTACATAAGTATCATGAAGCAAATTTTTACGATCGTGTCACTAAAACATGGAAAAGCGATAAAGCTGACAGCAGTAGTGGTAACACCAGCTCATCATCATGTTCAACAGATACTTACAGCTCTTCAACCGACAGTGACAACAACTCTACCGGTAAGCTTACGTTTTGTAATACCTATATAATAAGAATTTTGCTGGTATTCACTCGAATTACAGTTCAACCAATTTTGCTCATTTAATACCATAAAAACGAATCAGATTTTCTACATTTTTGCATTAAATAAACTAATGTGAACGTAATAAGTATCACTCTCAATTTCTGATTGACATTTGATACGATTGGAACTTTTTTATAATTTATGCAGTCGATCTGTTCTAAATAAAAGGGAGGTATCAGTTTAAGACACGTGATTCAGATAAAGTTTTACGAGTAGCAGGTAAATCACAAGGGGCGCAAAGAATATAACTCCAACATTGAAGGACAGCTTAGCAGTTAACGTTCCTTGCATCTTTCCTTTTCAAGATACAGACAGAGATCCATTATTGTCTAAGGAGCCTGAAAGACTCAGTCATCGCAGAGAAAAAACGACCAGAAGACAAAGATCTTCATCCTGTCATCATTCTGCACAAGGAAATGCTAGTACTGACTTGTCGACTGAAGACGACATTACAATGTCCGAAGAGGATTCTGGTGCAGATGAATTATCTGAAGATACTGACGACGAAGACATTGAGGACTTTCATGAAACTGGTGAGTGTGATACCATGCCGATGGCTTTCATTAAAAGGCTGCTACGGTTTTTTTATTTGTGGAAATCGTTGAACTACGTCAGCGACAACGCTAATAAAAGCGCCTTTGTCTTTTCTGTAGAAATGTTTTACCATCTTAGCTATAACAAGTGGCTACATGTCTGAAATGTCTCAACTCTTCCCTAAGTCGCTATACGGAATAAGAAATTTATTAAAACTCGAAAGAGACAACTTTTCAAAGTATGCTGTTTATGAAAATTGCACAAAAACAAAGCCACTTTATGAGTATGAACCGAGCGATGGTGATGTAACTTGCAAATTTTTACGTTTTCCACTGGGCAGAAAATTTAAATAACCGTGCGGAGGCCACTTCTTAAAAAAAAACTTTACTAAAAAATTAACAGATCAAGTACATTCCACTTACAGTATATTGTTACAGGTCCGTATAGTCTGGAAATGCTATTATTAAACGACCAAACAATGACTATTGCGAGCTCTGGCGAAAAAGGAAAGTTCGATTCGGTCATTACGCAGACTTGTACGGCTGAACAGTGGTGCATCTTTCAAAAGTATAAAGGTCGTGACTTCCTGGCGCTATAATTGTTGAATAGTCCATGAAAGTGTATGAAATGATACCACTGTAGACGTTATTCTCACATTGTATGGTTATTATTTCTCGCATGGGTAGGTCCCGTTGTGTTAATGGAGGCATGACTCTCCAGTAGTGAATAAAACTAGCACTTAGTACATTCAAATTCAGAATCCATGCACGAAGACTCACGATGCACTAAATTGTATTTGAAACACGATTGGAACTAATTTGGGATAATTGGATGGTGAAGTAATGCCGATTTAATCTACAAATATAATCTCATCTGCTTTTCTTTTTACATTACACACTTGTTTTCATGAGTAATTTGCAATATTGCAACATTCCGCTATACGGCACATAACACTTTTGAGAAATTTGAAAAATATAAAAATCCAATTATCCAAAATTAGTTCCAAGTCATCATTCGTACTTTCTAGATTTTTCTTTACACGTTCATGTTCCTCTGTCCAAACGACTTAGGCAATATATTAAATTAAATGAACTTTTTCAAGCAGATTGTCAAATGAACATGAAATCGTCCTACACAAATTTATTTTACAATCTCAAATTAATGTTACTACATGTGAGTTCTATCAAGGTCACACCAAAATGATGAGCCAAGATAGTTTTATGTGAACTTGGTATGCTTATACATTTGTATTCCCATCTCCTTTGGCGATAACTTTTTCTCACCTGCAAGTGTGGATGATAACTATAAAATGCCATTTGTAGACAGAATACGTTCCATTTTATGTGTTATCATGGAGTTACTACCCCCATGGTTTTATTTAGCTTTTGACTGTGTAGAAATGTTGTGTTGCCCCTGTCAGTGTAGACGTGTGTCCAGACACGTTTTAAACGGATTCCCCCAGTGTGTTGATACAGACGTACTCTAATCCGTTCTCAATCTGATTAAAATCAGTTGTACTGTTCGGCAACGTTTACACTTGTGCGCTATTCTGGTGCTTGCCTACACTACGGTAACAGCACCAGAATACCATACATGCATAGATGTTGCCGTACTCCACATCTGATTTTAGTCAGATTGAGCAGTTCTATAATCCGTCAAAAAAAAACGTAACCTGATGCCGACTTCAACCTAACAATCTCTGAAATGTAGAAAGAATTATAATCACGGAAATTTATTATTTTTTTATAAATGACGGAAAAACTGAAATTTAGAAGTTGCTGAAATAAATTTTATCACAGAAATGTATTATTAACAATTTACAAATGACTGAAAAAATTGATTAATGAAGAAGTTGCTGGAATATTTTTAGTCACGTTAATGCTGGTTTGCTGATTTGTGTTCTGTGTCCGTGACAGCAGAAGCAGTATCGCCAGTAACTGCATTTCAAGACAAAAGCCGTACATTTGAGACCATTTGATAAAGCACATGGGTGACATTATTGTAAAATTGCTGTTGAGATTTACAGACCTACAAATTATCAACAAGTTATTCCATGCAGTGAAAGATAAGTAAGACAGTTTCAAAGACCATTTGTGATGAAATTTTGAAAAGTGTGCACATCGTTTTTTGTACATGTGTGTTTCCGGTGTGTAAAGAGATTTTACTGCAGTCGGTGTCTTTTTTCAAGCAGGACGCTCCCCTGTGGTGGTGTGAAATAAATATTTAGGGGTTACTACACGGAGTTAAGGCGATGGCGTGTCGTATTCGAGTGATGTGTCCGTATTTTGACGAATTGCTGCGCAACGGTACGAGTCAAAATGCGGACACATCACGAGAATACGACGCGGTATCGCCCAAACTGCGTGTAATAACCCCTTTATCATATATGCATACTTTGGTTATGACTGTTTTCGTACTGACGTTCTGAAATTGGCGACGAACTCGACAGAAATTGACCTTGCTTGCTCCACAGCTGCGACTCCTAAAAAGTTGGTTGCCAAGGAGTGATAGTAACCGTATCGCTTGTTGATATTATTCCGCTGTTGGGCCATCCCACTTATTGTAAACTTTTAGACCAAACAATAAATGCATATTAAGGTTTTCACACTATTAAGAACGTTTTTCTTAATTTTTAGTATGGCCGTAGATATAAGACATAGGCTTGGGAGTTTAAAAATGAGTGTTTTTTGTGTTTTGCCAAAATATTCGGCAGCGTAGAATAGATGACAAAAAAAAAACCACTGTGTGAGCCATATAGACAGTAGAGGGGTACGCGTGTGAATAATGAAAGGTGTAGGTTGCAATACGTACAAATTTTCAATGAGTTCGTTCGTTTGTTTGTTGATTTTTTGTAAAACTGTACTTGTGCCTGACTAAAATGCCAATGAACTTAATGCAATCAACAAAATTTTGACCATATATATCATGTATTGTCTGTCGAGTAGTATGCGGCAAATCCTGCAGAAAGCCAACCCCCGCACCTCTACAGAGTTGTAGATTGAGCGATGCTCCACCCTTTACTGTTACTGGCGTGGATTTTACTGGTGCAGTGTATGTCTCAGTAGGAAAGTCTGAGCAGAAAGCATACATTTGTTTATTCACTTGTGCTGTTACTTGAGCCATACATTTGGAATTGGTGACAAACCTCAGTAGCGAGACATTTTTACGCGCCTTCAGGCGGTTCGCCGCCAGACGTTCGCTGCCGCGCAAAATTATGTCGGGCAACGCGGCGGAAATAGAAAACATGATGAAATCAATACCAGAACGGAACTGCTTTGCAAACTGTCGCGTGGAATGGACTTCCATGGCCATTCAGAATCAGATAAGAGTGGGTGATGTTGTTCTTGTGGAAGACAAATCCGTCCCACGGATAAGGTGGTCTCTTGCCATTGTTGAAAATCTTAACACAGAAAATGATGGTTTGGTGCGTTCCGCTTGCATCAGAACGCGTACTGGCAAAACTAGTAGACCTATTACAAAGCTATAATCCATTAGAAGTTAATTCAGAAGTTGAAAATAATGAAACGTTCACCGATGCTTCAGAGTGTCATCAGCTGTTTTTCGTACATGTATGCCACCATATTCGAAGGTCACGTTGCTGTAAATATTTCCGGTTACAGTGAAAATACAATTCGTATTAATAACATGTTAAAATACGGGTCCATTATCAGTACTCTTAAAGTAATCAGAAAACGGCAATACAGGCAGAGCATGTATGATAAATTAAAAAGTTGACCATGCCATCATCCTAAGTTGAAAACAGATGTCGTGATCAGCCAGACACCACGTCTACTCAACATTATTTGGTTCAACATCCCGAGGATGTTGAATTAGAGAGATCACAGGGGAGATAACAGCCCAGCAGGCGATGTGCCTGCCATCAATAAAACACTGTCATGTTGATACGGTTCGCGTTTTCCCAAGACGTTAGGAATATATCGTTAAGGAAATTGATAGGGCTTTACCAACTTTGGTGTTCCCTTCTTAATGGAGAACCATTTGATTTCTGGGGGGGGGTATGGAGGATTTTGAGAAAAAAAATTTGTCACCAGGTGAGAGAGAAGAAAAAAAAAATTGATCCTGTCATGGCCTGAGAAAAAAAAATTGTCATAACAGACAGAAGAGAAAAAAAAATTGTCACAATGCACCAGAAATAAGCAAAATTTGGAAACCTTATTCTCATGTATTCTTTGCCGGCGCGCCGCCATAGGCGGCGCAAATGTTTTACCACAAGCAATTCTTATGTTCTTTTCCCAGCACTTATGGTAAAAGCATGCACTACATAGGTCTACTTTACACCTCAGTACACTCAATGTTTTCCTTCCCTTTTCTGACCCAAGAAATCATATTTCAGGATTTCTGTTGCAATATCTCAATGGCATAGGCACTATCTAAAGGGGACTATTTGACTTCTGTAAATTGTGAAAATTTAAAACACAAACAGGAGTCAATAAACTAGTGTTAAACCAATATATTATTTTCTCAATATAAATTTGTTAGAAAGATGTAGCTTGACAATGAAAAATGAGGTACAACAAATATAATGAAATACAATGTGTGAGCCTTGTTTTTCTGACCACAACAACCGGATCGCAAACATACCATATTCAGGCTTTTCATTAGAAGCTGGCAGCTGGAGAAATGACACAAGAAGGTCACAGATTTTCCGTTCCTGTATATTCATTTGTCTTCAGTCTCTGGCAAACAGAACTGTTTTTCACACATTGTATTGTCATTGTTTGGTTGTTGAATATTGTGACTCAAAAACTGATCATGCAAAAAATGTAAAAAATATCAGTGTTCAATGTCATTTTCAAACAGTTTTACCGAGTGCAAAATAAACTGAAACTCCTCTCAGATTGCACCATTAAACACATCAATTTCTCAAAATTCCCAATACGAGAGGGGGAACCCCCCTCTCGTGCTCTCCCCCTTGGGGTATTCTGACAGTTTCACTTACTTAAAAAAATTAAAAAACACCTCTCAGATTGCACCAGACTGCACCATTGCACACATCAATATCTTAAAATTTCCATCAAGATAGGGGAAAGCCCTGTGACACTTTCCCCCTAAGCCTCTCTCATGTTCTTCCCCTGTACTTTCAAATTCTGCCCGGTCAGATATCCTAGTGAAAACCCTGTCATAATATCCATCCAAATTAAACAATATACTATATAATTAGATACTGCGTGATCTTTTATATCTTTATTTTGTTGTGACTTTGAATTTCATTTTGATGTGTTCCCCTTTTTTGAACATCATGAGATAACTGATGATAGTCTAGCAGGGTACATCAGGATTTGAAAGGTCTTTACTGTTGCTGTATTTTGTAAATTTTACAATTACATGTATTGGTATAAACTTTTCTAAGTGGGGGATCAGTCAAAATTTCAGAGTTAGAGAGGGAGGTTACTCAAATTCATCATGGTTGGCGGGGGGGGGGGTCACTCGAAATTTCGGAGTTTCAGGCCGTAAATAATGACGGCTCCCTTTACAACGCATTACAAACTTGATGACCAATAAAAAAAAAAAATTGCACTGCTACTCCATTTGAAAAAAAAAAATTGATGCAGGTCTGACAGTAGAAAAAAAAAATTGCTGTCACTCTGACAGGAAAAAAAAATTTGCTCCCATACCCTCTTCCTCCATACCCCCCCCCAGAAATCAAATGGTTCTCCCCTAATGGCGATCATGTAAAGTAACTTTAAGAGCTATTTTTTTCATTTTGATATGATAGGGCTTTACCAACTTTGGTGTTCCCTTCTTAATGGCGATCATGTAAAGTAACTTAGAGCTATTTTTTTCATTTTGATATGTGTATTCCCGATGGCATGATAATGATATGCCCTGTATTTTGCTCCTCATTCATTTGTCAACAAAAACAAGGGTCGTTATACTTATACAAGCTACTTTTATATATAATATAATGGGTATTTTAGGATTTATTAGGAAATAGCGATTGATTACCTAGAACAAAAATACAGAAAAATTGCCAAAAGTTGCGGTTTCTTCAAGTTTGATTTTTCTCAAACCATTCAATAGGCCTACGTCTTTTTCCTTGAAACGTTTCGACAAACTAAAACATATGATAAACTTTGAAATGTGGTCTATACCATCATGCGGATTGCGGTGTGGACTGTAGTGAACCCCCTCCTGTGCACCAAACGAGTACTTGGCTTTGTTAATACGCGCGCAACATTCCTGCCATTCCGAATGTACCCTAAGTGCCATCGGAAATACTCGGCCACTTATCTTTAGGCACCGGCGACTACTGGCGCTAGGAGATCAAATTGCGTAACACTCACGGTACGAAGGAATGTGACTCCTCAGCAGACTTTTACCTTCATGCTTAAACCAGGCGTCGACCAACAGAGGATATTTTTACTCAGAAAACACACATTTGATCTATTCAAACGTCTCGCTCTAGTGTGATTTACCAATGGATAACAAAAGGCATCATGCTCAAGCACAAAAACAAATGGCGGACGATCGGAAATGGGAGGAATATAGCTCCGCTGATGAAACATCTGAATCTGACAGTGAAGGTGTTTTCTCTTCCAGTCCAACCACGAAGAAACGACGTCTGCTGCCCCGCAAAGTAACGTCATCACAAAATGCGTGCATTTTCAACAATACCTACTCTCCTTGGTGCACGTCGGACTCCAGTGACTGGGATATATTTGTGCGTGGCCCGTCAACAAGCAGATGGGAACCTGAACACGTAGATAGACTGAATTTCGACATTGTCAACGTACCGTACATCGAGCACATCGATATGGGAAGTTCTGGCGTTGGTGCAAGCTTAAGGGGGTATACAAAACGAAGACCGAAGATCGAAGACCGAAGACCGAAGATCGAAGACCGAAGACCGAAGACCCCTGAATTTGGATTAAAGGCACGATGCACTCTAACCGGCAAGGACGGATCGAACGTTATATTATTTAGTACGCAGTAATTACGCTGTTTCAGACATAATACACGCCAAATTACCATCGCATCGGAATCAAACTGAAACACCTCGCCTGCGCGACTTGATAACGATGGCGGCTAACATTTCAAACACAATACACGAAGTTCAACCGAAATACGGCGAAATATGGCCCTTAAATACCCGAGATATCACAGTTCTTTGATTTGTACTTTTGACTTTGACAGATACGGCAAGCCGCTAGTATTGGTTTCGGATTGTAATTCTCAAATAGGCGCAACTACTTTAACTTTTAATGTTTCATATAGCCATTTTTGCTATAGTTGTGGATGAATAACTCTCTCCTTGACCAATGAAATAATCCCGACGAAAAATGGACGATTTTTACGAGAGATATGCCAGGGTCTTCGTTTTGTACATTTGGACTTGAAAACGCCCAAAATTAGTAGGTTTTTCTTAAATTACTCCAAAAATATACGTCCAAATTTTGTTTTTGGTACGGACTTGACTTCTTCCCGCTATTCGTCACAAAATAAACCAATACCGACAATGAATAGTCCTTAAACACCGGAGATATCAAGGGTCTTCGTTTTGTACTTTTGACTTTGACAGACTCGTATACGGTACTTGCCGCTGGCATTAGTTTAGGATTCCGATTTTCAAATAAATGCAACTATTTTAGGTTTTAATGTTTCATATGGCCATTTTTGCTATAGTCGTGGATGAATAACTCTCTCCTTGACCAATTCAAATAATCCCGACGAAAAATGGACGATTTTTACGAGAGATATGCCAGGGTCTTCGTTTTGTACATTTGGACTTGAAAACGGCCAAAATTAGTAGGTTTTTCTTAAATTACTCCAAAAATATACGTCCAAATTTTGTTTTTGGTACGGAATTGACTTCCTCCCACTATTCTTCACAAATTAAACCATACCGACAATGAATAGTCCTTAAATACCGGAGATATCAAGGGTCTTCGTTTTGTACTTTTGACTTTGACAGATACGGTAAGCCGCTGGCGTTCGTTCTGATTCCGATTCTTAAATAAACATAAATAGTTTAGGTTTTAATGTTTATTTTTGCTATAGTTGTGGATGAATAACTCTCTCCTTGACCAATTGAAATTATCCCGACGAAAAATGGACGATTTTTACGAGAGATATGCCAGGGTCTTCGTTTTGTACATTTGACTTGAAAAAGGCCCAAAATTAGTAGGTTTTTCTTAAATTACTCCAAAATATACGTCCAAATTTTGTTTTTGGCACGGAATTGACTTCCTCCCACTATTCTTCACAAATTAAACCAATACCGACGAAATATGGCCCATAAATACCGGAGATATCAAGGGTCTTCGTTTTGTACTTTTGACTTTGACAGATACGGTAAGCCGCTGGCGTTCGTTCGGATTCCTATTCTTAAATAAACGTAACTAGTTTAGGTTTTAATGTTTCATATGGCCATTTTTGATATAGTTGTGGATGAATAACTCTCTCCTTGACCAAATGAAATAATCCCGACGAAAAATGGACGATTTTTAGGAGAGATATGCCAGGGTCTTCGTTTTGTACATTTGGACTTGAAAAACGCCCAAAATTAGTAGGTTTTTCTTAAATTACTCCAAAAATATACGTCCAAATTTTGTTTTTGGCACGGAATTGACTTCCTCCCACTATTCGTCACAAAATAAACCAATACCGACAATGAATGGCCCTGAAATACCGAAGATATCAAGGGTCTTCGTTTTGTACTTTTGACTTTGACAGACTCGGATACTGTACTAGTCGCTGGCATTCGTTTCGGATTCCGATTCTTAAATAAACGCGACTATTTTAGGTTTTAATGTTTCATATGGCCATTTTTGATATAGTTGTGGATGAATAACTCTCTCCTTGACCAAATGAAATAATCCCGACGAAAAATGGACGATTTTACGAGAGATATGGCAGGGTCTTCGTTTTGTACATTTGGACTTGAAAAACGCCCAAAATTAGTAGGTTTTTCTTAAATTACTCCAAAAGTATACGTCCAAATTTTGTTTTTGGTACGGAATTGACTTCCTCCCACTATTCGTCACAAAATAAACCAATACCGACAATGAATAGTCCTTAAATACCGGAGATATCAACGGTCTTCGTTTTGTACTTTTGACTTTGACAGACTCGTATACGGTACTTGCCGCTGGCATTAGTTTAGGATTTCGATTTTCAAATAAATGCAACTATTTTAGGTTTTAATGTTTCATATGGCCATTTTTGCTATAGTTGTGGATGAATAACTCTCTCCTTGACCAAATGAAATAATCCCGACGAAAATGGACGATTTTTACGAGAGATATGCCAGGGTCTTCGTTTTGTACATTTGGACTTGAAAAAGGCCCAAAATTAGTAGGTTTTTCTTAAATTACTCAAAAATATACGTCCAAATTTGGTTTTTGGTACGGAATTGACTTCCTCCCACTATTCGTCACAAATTAAACCAATACCGACAATGAATAGTCCTTAAATACCGGAGATATCAAGGGTCTTCGTTTTGTACTTTTGACTTTGACAGATACGGTAAGCCGCTGGCGTTCGTTCGGATTCCGATTCTTAAATAAACATAAATAGTTTAGGTTTTAATGTTTCATATGGCCATTTTTGCTATAGTTGTGGATGAATAACTCTCTCCTTGACCAATTGAAATTATCCCGACGAAAAATGGACGATTTTTACGAGAGATATGCCAGGGTCTTCGTTTTGTACATTTGGACTTGAAAAAGGCCCAAAATTAGTAGGTTTTTCTTAAATTACTCCAAAAATATACGTCCAAATTTTGTTTTTGGTACGGAATTGACTTCCTCCCACTATTCTTCACAAATTAAACCAATACCGACGAAATATGGCCCATAAATACCGGAGATATCAAGGGTCTCGTTTTTGTACTTTTGACTTTGACAGATACGGTAAGCCGCTGGCGTTCGTTCGGATTCCTATTCTTAAATAAACGTAACTAGTTTAGGTTTTAATGTTTCATATGGCCATTTTTGATATAGTTGTGGATGAATAACTCTCTCCTTGACCAATTCAAATAATCCCGACGAAAAATGGACGATTTTTACGAGAGATATGCCAGGGTCTTCGTTTTGTACATTTGGACTTGAAAAAGGCCCAAAATTAGTAGGTTTTTCTTAAATTACTCCAAAAATATACGTCCAAATTTTGTTTTTGGCACGGAATTGACTTCCTCCCACTATTCGTCACAAAATAAACCAATACCGACAATGAATAGTTCTTAAACACCGGAGATATCAAGGGTCTTCGTTTTGTACTTTTGACTTTGACAGACTCGTATACGGTACTTGCCGCTGGCATTAGTTTAGGATTCCGATTTTCAAATAAATGCAACTATTTTAGGTTTTGATGTTTCATATGGCCATTTTTGATATAGTTGTGGATGAATAACTCTCTCCTTGACCAATTCAAATAATCCCGACGAAAAATGGACGATTTTTACGAGAGATATGCAGGGTCTTCGTTTTGTACATTTGGACTTGAAAAACGCCCAAAATTAGTAGGTTTTTCTTAATTACTCCAAAAATATACGTCCAAATTTTGTTTTTGGTACGGAATTGACTTCCTCCCACTATTCGTCACAAAATAAACACAATACCGACAATGAATGGCCCTGAAATACCGAAGATATCAAGGGTTCTCGTTTTGTACTTTTGACTTTGACAGACTCGGATACTGTACTAGTCGCTGGCATTCGTTTCGGATTCCGATTCTTAAATAAACGCGACTATTTTAGGTTTTAATGTTTCATATGGCCATTTTTGATATAGTTGTGGATGAATAACTCTCTCCTTGACCAAATGAAATAATCCCGACGAAAAATGGACGATTTTTACGAGAGATATGCCAGGGTCTTCGTTTTGTACATTTGGACTTGAAAAACGCCCAAAATTAGTAGGTTTTTCTTAAATTACTCCAAAAATATACGTCCAAATTTTGTTTTTGGTACGGAATTGACTTCCTCCCACTATTCGTCACAAAATGAACCAATACCGACAATGAATAGTCCTTAAATACCGGAGATATCAAGGGTCTTCGTTTTGTACTTTTGACTTTGACAGACTCGTATACGGTACTTGCCGCTGGCATTAGTTTAGGATTTCGATTTTCAAATAAATGCAACTATTTTAGGTTTTAATGTTTCATATGGCCATTTTTGCTATAGTTGTGGATGAATAACTCTCTCCTTGACCAATTGAAATAATCCCGACGAAAAATGGACGATTTTTACGAGAGATATGGCAGGGTCTTCGTTTTGTACATTTGGACTTGAAAAAGGCCCAAAATTAGTAGGTTTTTTCTTAAATTACTCCAAAAATATACGTCCAAATTTTGTTTTTGGTACGGAATTGACTTCCTCCCACTATTCGTCACAAAACAAACCAATACCGAGAATGAATGGCCCTGAAATACCGAAGATATCAAGGGTCTTCGTTTTGTACTTTTGACTTTGACAGACTCGGATACTGTACTAGTCGCTGGCATTCGTTTCGGATTCCGATTCTTAAATAAACGCGACTATTTTAGGTTTTAATGTTTCATATGGCCATTTTTGATATAGTTGTGGATGAATAACTCTCTCCTTGACCAATGAAATAATCCCGTCGAAAAATGGACGATTTTTACGAGAGATATGCCAGGGTCTTCGTTTTGTACATTTGGACTTGAAAAAGGCCCAAAATTAGGTTTTTCTTAAATTACTCCAAAAATATACGTCCAAATTTTGTTTTTGGTACGGAATTGACTTCCTCCCACTATTCGTCACAAAACAAACCAATACCGACAATGAATGGCCCTGAAATACCGGAGATATCAAGAGTCTTCGTTTTGTACTTTTGACTTTGACAGACTCGGATACTGTACTAGTCGCTGGCATTCGTTTCGGATTCCGATTCTTAAATAAACATAAATAGTTTAGGTTTTAATGTTTCATATGGCCATTTTTGATATAGTTGTGGATGAATAACTCTCTCCTTGACCAATTGAAATAATCCCGACGAAAAATGGACGATGTTTACGAGAGATATGCCAGGGTCTTCGTTTTGTACATTTGGACTTGAAAAACGCCCAAATTAGTAGGTTTTTCTTAAATTACTCCAAAAATATACGTCCAAATTTTGTTTTTGGTACGGAATTGACTTCCTCCCACTATTCGTCACAAAATAAACCAATACCGACAATGAATAGTCCTTAAATACCGGAGATATCAAGGGTCTTCGTTTTGTACTTTTGACTTTGACAGATACGGTAAGCCGCTGGCGTTCGTTCGGATTCCTATTCTTAAATAAACGTAACTAGTTTAGGTTTTAATGTTTCATATGGCCATTTTTGATATAGTTGTGGCTGAATAACTCTCTCCTTGACCAATTGAAATAATCCCGACGAAAAATGGACGATTTTTACGAGAGATATGCCAGGGTCTTCGTTTTGTACATTTGGACTTGAAAAAGGCCCAAAATTAGTAGGTTTTTCTTAAATTTCTCCAAAAATATACGTCCAAATTTTGTTTTTGGCACGGAATTGACTTCCTCCCACTATTCTTCACAAATTAAACCAATACCGACAATGAATGGCCTTTAAATACCGGAGATATCATGAGTCTTCGTTTTGTACTTTTGACTTTGACAGATACGGTAAGCCGCTGGCGTTCATTTCGGACTCCGATTCTTGAATAAACGCAACTATTTTAGGTTTTAATGTTTCATATGGCCATTTTTTGATATACTTGTGGATGAATAACTCTCTCACCTTGACCAATTGAAATAATCCCGACGAAAAATGGGCGATCATTGTGAGAGATATGACAGGGTCTTCGTTTTGTACATTTGGACTTGAAAAACGCCCAAATTTGTAGGTTTTTTTAATTACTCCAAAAATATACGTCCAAACTTTGTTTTTGGCACGGAATTGACTTCCTCTCATTATTCTTCATAGACTTAGTGATTACTAGCGAAATATATTGTCCTTAAATACCAGAGATATCGCAGGGTCTTCGTTTGTACTTTTAGGAGTACAATGTACGAGAGTAAGCAACCAATATTGGTTTTGATTTCGATTCTCAAATTGACGTAATCATTTATGTCTACTGTTTTATGTGTGGGATTTGGTTTTTTTATGGATTGATAACTCACTTGTTGTCCAAATGAATCAACAACTTCGAAAATAATTAAGGCAAATGAAAAAATTCTGTGTTTCTGATAACTCCCCCGACCCAGAACATTTAAGGACCTCAACCCCGCGAGATTGGGACAAAAGTTTTAAATCACACGTGATTTCATTTCGTCATTCAAATTACTTTGTTTTTCCTGAAATCAATTAACATTTCTTTTGTTTTCTTTTAAAATCATAACTTGATTTTGAATGTAAAGGAAACAAAAGAAATGTTAATCGATTTCAGGAAAAACAAAGTAATTCCATCCGCGTTAAAAATCAAGGGTAAAAAGGTTGAAAGAGTGAACACCTACAAATATGTTGGATTGATTCTTACAAATACGGTCTCCTGGGATGAACACATTAAAATGTTAATCCATAAATGCCAACAAAGAATGTATTTTCTGCGTAAATGCATAGATTTGATGTATCAGGAAAACGTTTGCATATGTTTTACAGAGCAATGATCGAGTTTGTTATGTGCTCTTGCATTTTCTGTTGTGGTGGTGGTATCACCTCGTTAAATTGCAATCAAATAAACCGTGTCACTAAAGCTGCCAGGAATATACTATAGGCACATTGCCTAGTTTTGACGACTGTATGTGAAACCTGTAAAAGCAAATCTGCAACTATATTGTCCGACAAGACTCATCCACTACATGAGAAAACATGCCGCCAGGAATGATCCGGTTTCGCAGGCTCGTTATGTATTCAAATATATGGCATAAAATCAGCATAATGAGGCGTTAGCTGATGACGTAGGACTATCAAGTACGGTTTCCCTGGATTAGTGGGAGGAGACTTCGTTAATTGGGATTAGCTGATGAACAAAAGCGGGCTCCAGATCCATGACGCTCTTTTGTACTCTTTGTATAAACACCAACTGCTACTTCAGTCGACCAAACGACGGTAAAATTGTAGTTCTTATTCCATTATTCTCTGTGACAGCGAATTCTCGAGTTCAACGTTTATGCTGTATAAGAATTAACAAAAATCGTAAACACAACAAAAAAGAAATACAACATTAAAAAACACAAAAAAACAAAATGATAAAACACCGAACAGACAAAATGGCCGTGGAAATAAATCAGCCATCTTCCAAAGAAAAGCCGACAACAACATGAAATTCATCAAGAACCTTCCATCGCTCAAACTAACGAACACCGAAATAATAGCACTAGGCAAAGGCCTAAAATTCATTCCGACACCAACAAAACCAAGCAGAATAAAACTGCTTCAGGATTTCAACAAATATGGTCGCAAAGTGAGACTGCGCTACATCATGAGACAAAAACAATCGCAACAACACCCATTCAAGAAAAAATCAAGCTGGACTCCCCGAACAACAAAAAACACAGAACTTGAAAGCTATCTGAAGCTGCTGAACTTGCACTTCTAGAGATATCCTTTCAAACAAGGAAACAAGAAATGTCGCGTGCCCAAAGAATCGCGATAAACAAGCTTGCTAACAATATACAAATTACCATAAAAAACCCTTCGACAAGGGTCGGGTATCGTCATTGTCAACACAAAGATTACGTACACGAATGCGAAAAGCAATTACTCAACACTCAGTATTATACTCAACTAGACAGTGACGACACAGAACAAACAGTAAACAAAATACACGAACTGTTTAACAAAATGTACGACAAGAAACACATCGACCATGATACTTATAAGTATCTTGATAAAAAAAACCATAAAAATCTGTACCCCGCAGTGGTACTTATTGCCTAAAAGTTCACAAACCGCCGCAAAAAATCTAAAATACACACTAGTCTACACAAAATTTACAAAAGTAAAGAAACGTAGAACAAACAAACCGAACCACCGAACGGACTCACAACGAGACCCAAACCACAGGGCGTTGTCTACATGTCCGTGCCCAGAGGTGGGTAGGTGTTTCGTTGTATCGCTAATAAAGATATATTCTACCAACCTTTGGTATTTCGGTCATAACTTAGCACTGCCCTTGACAATCTTGCGTATACGTTTTATCAACATGCTGCGTCTATTATCTGATGAGTTTGAGTGCCTAATTAGCCAAAGTAATCAAGGGTAAATTACTAATCTGTGGACGCTCTCACCAGATTATCACCGGATTAAATTGACAAAGTCAACAACGAACGCACCAGCAAGGTATAAGTGTAGGTTATCGCCCGCTTGAAACGTAAACAACGAGGCGGAGCCGAGTTGTTTTGCGTTTCAAACACATCAACTGCTGGGTAAACATTTTGACAGATTCAGGCTATAAATGAATATCGAAGAGTTAAATAAATTATATATTTATATTAATTAACATACATACATACATACATACATACATACATACATACATACATACATACATACATACATACATACATACATACATACTACATACATACATACATACAACATACATACATACATACATACATACATACATACATACATACATACATACATACATACTACATACATATACATACAGACAGACAGACATAAAGACAGATAGAGATAGATAGAGAGGTAAATAGATAGATAGATTACTTATATATATATATATATATATATTATATATATATATATATATATATATATATATATATATATATATATATATAAAACAAGCTTAATGCACTTTGAAAGTTTTTTTTATTAAAACAAAATGGACTGTCAACTTTACGCTGACCTTACATAGTCCTTTGTAATGGTAAAACATCAAATTTGTAGCAATTCGAACTTCAGATAACTACTGTATTGTGATCGGTATTATCTTACGAAGTTGTATCGCTAATAAAGATATATTATACCAACCTTTGGTATTTCGGTCTTAACTTAGCACTGCCCTTGACAATCTTGCGTATACGTTTTATCAACATGCTGCGTCTATTATCTGATGAGTTTGAGTGCCTAATTAGCCAAAGTAATCAAGGGTAAATTACTAATCTGTGGACGCTCTCACCAGATTATCACCGGATTAAATTTTAAAAAGTCAACAACGAACGCACCAGCAAGGTATAACTGAAGTTATAGCCTGAATCTGTCAAAATGTTTACCCAGCAGTTGATGTGTTTGAGGATTAAAATTGTTGCTCAGGACGACTTATCAGGTGTGGCTGGGTTTTTGCGAGCGGGTGATAAGTGATTCACTACTGAAAGAAAACTTGGAAGCGGGTGATAAATGATTAAGTACTGAAACAAAACCACAGAGGTGTTAATGGGAAAGACGACCTGAAATAATACACACGACCCAATACCTGCGTAGTGCAAACGAAGGTGAACCGTATGCTCCCGACTGTCTCAACTACCTAAGCGCAGGAACCGCAACTGTAACGCCAAGCAGCCTTACTGTGCGTAGTGCAAACTAGTCGAAGAAGTTCAAGAAACCTCGCGATTTACACTACCGTCATAAGAACTTCCAGTACAAGGACGGGATATTATCATCAGATTCGGATGTAAATTTTGACCTAAACTTTGATTTTTCAGAGTTATGATATTGATGATATATGGGTTACAAAAGGATTTCTTGACTCATTGACTGTCAGAGACTCAATTGCATGTTAGCTGGACGGCTATAAGTCGGTCATCACCGGCTTGAAACACATTAGTATTTTGTTCGCAATTTATCCATCGACCGTAGGCTCTATGATTTATTGATTATAAAGAATGAAGATAACTTGATAACCTCAAAAAAGTTGTTATTTTTCATGTGTAGATGTGTGAGTGGTTTATGCATGGTAATTGTTCCCTAATGTGAAACGTATCAATGTCATGGTGGTCTGATGGGCAAGTTACGTGGCCCTGTGTATGTTACAAGCCGTAAGCAGTGTGACACGAGTGATAAACGCAAGATGTGATAAGTCGATGTCATGGTGGTCTGATGGGGAAAATTAGGTTGCCTGAAAACAAAACATTTTAATCGTAAGCACTGTCTGACACGAGTGATAAACGCTAATCCTGGGTTTCTTGGATTCCGCGGTGTCTGACAGGAGTGATAAACGCTAATCCTGGGTTCCCTGTTAGCTCGACGGCTATAAGTAGGTTATCGCCCGCTTGAAACGCAAAACAACTCGGCTCCGCCTCGTTGTTTACTTTTCAAGCGGGCGATAACCTACACTTATGCATTTATCATTATAAATGTAGTAAAAAATGCCTCACAACAAATAAAACAAATATAATTCAGTGAATTTTAGATTCGTAATCTGTAATCAACGCTAGATCATGATTTTCGTACCTGTCAACAACTATATCAAAAATGGCCATATGAAACATTAAAACCTAAACTAGTTACGTTATTTAAGAATCAGAATCAGAACGAACGCCAGCGGCTTACCGTATCTGTCAAAGTCAAAAGTACAAAACGAAGACCCTTGATATCTTCGGTATTTCAGGGCCATCATTGTCGGTATTGGTTTATTTTGTGACGAATAGTGGGAGGAAGTCAATTCCGTACCAAAAACAAAATTTGGACGTATATTTTTGGAGTAATTTAAGAAAAACCTACTAATTTTGGGCCTTTTTCAAGTCCAAATGTACAAAACGAAGACCCTGGCATATCTCTCGTAAAAATCGTCCATTTTTCGTCGGGATTATTTCAATTGGTCAAGGAGAGAGTTATTCATCCACAACTATAGCAAAAATGGCCATATGAAACATTAAAACCTAAAATAGTTGCATTTATTTGAAAATCGGAATCCTAAACTAATGCCAGCGGCAAGTACCGTATACGAGTCTGTCAAAGTCAAAAGTACAAAACGAAGACCCTTGATATCTCCGGTATTTAAGGACTATTCATTGTCGGTATTGGTTTATTTTGTGACGAATAGTGGGAGGAAGTCAATTCCGTACCAAAAACAAAATTTGGACGTATATTTTTGGAGTAATTTAAGAAAAACCTACTAATTTTGGGCCTTTTTCAAGTCCAAATGTACAAACGAAGACCCTGGCATATCTCTCCTAAAAATCGTCCATTTTTCGTCGGGATTATTTCAATTGGTCAAGGAGAGAGTTATTCATCCACAACTATAGCAAAAATGGCCATATGAAACATTAAAACCTAAAATAGTTGCATTTATTTGAAAATCGGAATCCTAAACTAATGCCAGCGGCAAGTACCGTATACGAGTCTGTCAAAGTCAAAAGTACAAAACGAAGACCCTTGATATCTCCGGTATTTAAGGACTATTCATTGTCGGTATTGGTTTATTTTGTGACGAATAGTGGGAGGAAGTCAATTCCGTACCAAAAACAAATTTGGACGTATATTTTTGGAGTAATTTAAGAAAAACCTACTAATTTTGGGCTTTTTCAAGTCCAAATGTACAAAACGAAGACCCTGGCATATCTCTCCTAAAAATCGTCCATTTTTCGTCGGGATTATTTCATTTGGTCAGGGAGAGAGTTATTCATCCACAACTATATCAAAAATGGCCATATGAAACATTAAAACCTAAACTAGTTACGTTTATTTAAGAATCGGAATCAGAACGAACGCCGGCGGCTTACCGTATCTGTCAAAGTCAAAAGTAAAAACGAAGACCCTTGATATCTCCGGTATTTAAGGACTATTCATTGTTGGTATTGGTTTATTTTGTGACGAATAGTGGGAGGAAGTCAATTCCGTACCAAAACAAAATTTGGACGTATATTTTTGGAGTAATTTAAGAAAAACCTACTAATTTTTGGCCTTTTTCAAGTCCAAATGTACAAAACGAAGACCCTGGCATATCTCTCGTAAAAATCGTCCATTTTTCGTCGGGATTATTTCATTTGGTCAAGGAGAGAGTTATTCATCCACAACTATAGCAAAAATGGCTATATGAAACATTAACACTTAAAGTAGTTGCGCCTATTTGAGAATTACAATCCGAAACCAATACTAGCGGCTTGCCGTATCTGTCAAAGTCAAAAGTACAAATCAAAGAACTGTGATATTTCCGTATTTAAGGGCCATATTTCGCCGTATTTCGGTTGAACTTCGTGTATTGTGTTTGAAATGTTAGCCGCCATCGTTATCAAGTCGCGCAGGCGAGTGTTTCAGTTTGATTCCGATGCGATGGTAATTTGGCGTGTATTATGTCTGAAACAGCGTAATTACTGCGTACTAAATAATATAACGTTCGATCCGTCCTTGCCGGTTAGAGTGCATCGTGCCTTTAATCCAAATTCAGGGGTCTTCGGTCTTCGGTCTTCGATCTTCGGTCTTCGGTCTTCGATCTTCGGTCTTCGTTTTGTATACCCCCCAAGCTTAATACACATTATGTTCGAGAATTTAAAGGCCGATGGAAACACCATTCTTCCAGGACCTAATATTATGAGCGATGATTTTTTGCACTCCTTGCGAACATTGGATCCAGGTGGGTACTTTGTTCCTCATGTACGGAAGATCTGTGATTTTAATACCGCGCCATGTTTGAAATTGCGACGTCTGCAGTGGTGTGTACGTGTATATACAGCTGGAGGGGAAACCTTGTCAACAATCGCTTCTTCGCGGCTGTTCACATGTTGGACTGGAATGCCCATCGTCTATTCACATGTACGATTTTTACAGCTCCGCTGTTAGCGACGCGGAGCTTATCAAATAGGCTGATTTTCCGTCGTCGTTCGCCCGTTGTCCGTCAACACAAATGCCTTCTCCTCTGAAACCGCGGGTCCGATTGCTTTGAAATTTGATTAAATTTTGCAGTTCGCTTGGGTTGACCTCCACCATATTTCTATATTTACCAAACATTTTAGTAATTTTCTAACAGTAAGACTTATATGTGAGGATAAGATTACAACAAAAAAATCAATATGTCACCAGATTAATTTGGCAGCTAGAAGGATTTGAAATACACCCACTTTATCCCATTCGAATGACAGAAATTATGATATTAACTTTCAGTTCCTTTCTTGAAATGCTGCACTTGTTGTATTTACATGTGAACCGTATTGAATAATAAATGAAAGTTTTAGTTATTTTTCTACTGAGAATATGCATAAGAATTAAGATTATAAATTATCACTTCTAAGGCCTTCCAAAGCAACAGTTAAAGCTGTTGCAAACCTAAATGTAATGACCACGCCTTATCCATATTTTGTAGCATTATCAAGATTTCCAATCCAACAATATTGTTTATTTTAACATAAATTATTGTTCGGATATTGCACATTTTATGCATGAAATAAAAAAAATTGGGGTCACCAGCCTATTTACAAGGCTAAAACGTTTAACATCATCCCCTCCCCATATGTGAACTGGGGAAAATCACAATTTGATGAGAAATATGTCGTTTTCAAATTATTTTGTTGGGATTTTTAAATTCTTTGTAATTATATCGAAATTAAAACATTTAAAACTTACAACTCGAAGGTAATATAATGATCATTCAATCATCACTAACAACGTACGCTTTCATGCTAAAAGCTCTTACAGTAAGTTGTATAAAGATAGGTTTCCATCAAAACCAAGGAGTAATTGTTTTTCAGCGAGTACGGTCCCGTACAGTGGACGCACGTGTCGTAGTGTGCGCGTTCAATAGTTTGCCACTACGATGAGGTAGCAAGTGACTCAATCACCCTTAAAATAATGATAAAAAATCAACCTAAGGGACCGTTCAGTTTTTACGGCCGGGGGGCCCGGCAAAATCCAGGGGGGTCATCGTAATTTTGGAATCTGCAAAGGGGGGGTCATCGCTTTTTCACTGGTAGGAAAGGGGGGGTCACCACATTTTCAAAAACATAATACCAACAATAAAGTTCACTTTATGCCATGGCCATGATCGACCCTCTTTACCGGCGGGCCGCCTTTGGCGGCCCACTACAATAAATATACATTATGTATTACCCATGACCCTCTTAACGGGCAGACGCCTTTGGCGGCCCACTCCAATTAGGTTTACTTCATGCGATGGCCATGATCAACCCTCTTTACCGGCGGGCCGCCTGTGGCGGCCCACTACAATAAATTGACTTTATGTAATACCTAACGGCAATGTTAATGACCGCACGCCTTCAGCAGCCCTGTCCAGTAAAGTTTACTTTATGCAATAGCCATGATCGACCCTCTTTACCGGCGGGCCACCTTTGGTGGCCCACTAGAATAAAGTTGACTTTACGTAATGGCCCATGACCCTCTTAACCGGAGGGCTGCCTTTGGCGAACCACTCCAATAAAGTTTACTTTATACAATGTCCATGGACATAAGCTGTCCATGGAAATGAAGTTAAAAATTGCCTTACAGTCGTCCTAATTAACAGACGTTTCAATGGATGTGGCTGAGAAGTTTGTGCACTGGCATCTCTGCTACACGAATAAAGAGTGCCGCGTACCGGAGTTCAAATCCAAACCATGCGGGTAAATTTGACATATGGGTTTTGGTTATTTTTCAGGGGGGGGGGGGTCATCAAATTTTTTCATCTGACAAAGGGGGGGTCATCTTTTTTTCACGAAAAATGCAGGGGGGTCTATATTTTTTCGAACACCGGCGACAAAATTTTGCCGCCCCCCCAGGCCGTAAAAACTGAACGCTCCCTAAAAGAGACAAGTATCAGTCTAAAAGACAAAACTCTCCAAAAATGATGGTCGTAGGGTTGTGGACCAACAGCGCGTATTATACGTAGAAGAAATTTTTTGCACATATTTTTCTGATGGCAATGCGTTTTTGACTCTACGCAAAATGCTGACGTCCATTATCAGCTCTATTTTGATGACAAAATGGCATTTGGCCCTCCAACCAAGATTGCATCAGAGTTAATAATAGGCACAGTACAGCTTGAAATCGGAACATGCTGCGTGATTTTGCTTTGTGACATTTCGACCCACCAATGACTGACTACCCATGTGGTATTTGAACATAATGACCATTGGTCATTCTGTTATTTGGTTTGGTTGGCTTGAGTTGACGTCGAACTGTGAAAATTTCCCGTAAACAACAATAAGTCAAAAACTGCTGAACAGACTGCATTGATATTTGGTGCAGATGTTAAGACCATGTTCAAGGTTCTAATTTATTAAAATGGTGCCAAACGGATCAGGGGTTAGATAGATATGGGAAATTGTTGACCCCTCTTTTAACAAATTGATAGTAGGGGCCTTTTCATGTATGTACTTTTGGAAGATACAACTATCCTGCATTTTGGACTGTTTTATGACTTTTGGAACAGAAATGTATGTAAGATGAATGCTAGAAACATGAAGGATCCACGGAATGGAAGTATCAGAGATTTTCATGCTCTTTTGGGCATCAAAGGCGATAAAAAAAACCATAAGCTTATTTCATATTTTAGATTCTCACAATTTAGATGTCCCTGGGCATTTGTCATTAGGCATTTGTCATATATGACTTAGTCATATGACTAACTACTTGACCTATTTATAGGCGCATCGATTTAAAGACAAGATCGTTCTGTGTACATTATAAATGGATTTTCTAGTACCGTAAACCGAACATGATATAGTGGCAGAGATTTGTAAATCGTTCAAACATGGTCTGTTTAGCCTGGAAATACGATTTGTCTGTGACTTCAGTTCACTACTCGCTGGTAATGGTGATGCTTTGAAAGTGGACTGACCCACGCTACACGGACCTATGTTTCAAGTAAACATCCTTGAGTCAATATACAGACTTTGACATTCACATTCACATTACACAGATTCAGTATGACGTCACATGTTACAGTCTTTACTGTTAGACAATGAAGTTACTAGTTAGCTCACGTGTTCACACACGTGGGCTACTGTCGCAGGGATGTCGGTCTGTCTGTGCGCCCGATATCTCATCAGATCACAATTAAACCTGGTACATAGATTCAGTTTGCAAATGGCAAGAACTGATTAGATTTTGCTGGGTGTGGCTTGCTTACTTTTTGCTCATTTGCATAATTAATGATTTTAGAAAAAACGGATATACATTGGGAACAACTGCATACAATTTGATGAGATTTGCTACGAATGTTGATCACACCAAGATATATCAGCCGTGAAAGGAATTAAGGGGTGACGTGAAAGAAAATTGCTGATTTGCATATTTAATGAACTTTCCTAATTAGGGATGTATACCTGATTTGACTTGATCAAAATTAACAAAACTTGGCACGTATATTGAAGATACTATAATTTAACATTATTGAAAGTCATTAAGCATTTTAACTTTAGCCAATTCCTACTTTGCATATTTAATGAACTTTCCTAATTAGGGATATACATCTGAATTTGCTGTACCAAAGTTGACGAAACTTGCTGTATATACAGAAGATACTATGATATTCTTAATATTCTTAAAATGCACTAAGCATTTTCACTTCAGCCAATTCCTTATTCGCATATCAAATGAATTTTTGAAATTAGAGATATATATTTGAATTGACTTGACCAAATTCATTGAAATTTGCTATGTACATCCAAGATACTATGATAAAACATTATTGAAAGTAAGACGGCATTTTTACTTCTGCCAATTCCTTACTTGCATATCTAATGAATTGTCCTAATTACGGATATATTGTGAGAGAAATGAGATTGAAAATGAGTATCATTTTGTCCTACTTTGCCCCTTTTTTGACAACATAAGAAATAAATACATTCCACCGTTTTACTTCAATCCACCATCTGAAAGAAAATTTTATTTTTTAATGTCTTCAGACGACACTTCTACACTACAGCGTTTAACAGCATTTGTATTTCATGCGATGACATTAAGAAAAGAGATATATGATAGCTAAATTATTAAGTACTTTGTCAGATTGTTTTTTCCTGTCAGTTTTTGTTAGTTCAATTTATTGCGAAGTGTATTGGGCCGATGGCCTAGAATCACATTATAAAGACCACACTAACACCTAACAATTACGGATATATATATATATATATATATATATATATATATATATATATATATATATATATATATATATATATATATATATATATATATATATCTGAATTGACTTGATCAATGTTGATGAACGCTTGCTATGTACATTAAAGACACTATGATACAATACTATTGAAAGTGATTACGCATTTTCAATTAAGCCAATTCCTAATTTGCATAATTAATGAACTTCCTTAATAAGGGATATACATCTGAATTAACTTGACCAAAGTTCATGAAACTTGATATGTACACTGAAGATACTATCATACAACATTGAAAGTCATTAAGCATTTTCACCTCATTTAATTACTAATTTGCATATTTAATGAACTTTTACTATGATACTGTGTTGCAGCCAGGACGCGCCCTTGCGTAAATGTCCAAAAATCAGTGCCCTTGTCCCGCATTCTCGCGTCCTGCGGGTCACCTCGGGCGCACTCATCACAGGCGTTCTGTTGAGTGGGTAGTTTGTAAAAGTGTAGTTTATCTTACGTTCCGATGTTCTGTTCTGTAACCTTATCACCATAAGGCTACAGATTAGAACATCGGAACGTAGGATAAACTACACTTTTACAAACTACCCACTCAACAGAACGCCTGTGGCACTCATGACTTGACTGTGTTTGGTGTCACGTCTGCAAGTAATGACACAACACAAATTCCTTTGCAAATTATCTTATATTATATATAGTACGTACTTTTAGAGCTGTGATTAGAATTAATTAAACGGTCGCACTTGATATGATAACTTGCTTGTAGTCTGACTGACCAGAGCTTGATCTGATTGACGGCAAATAGGGTATAGTGCTACTATTACTTGCCTGAAATTCAAGCACAGCGGTTCACTTAGAGGCCATCCCATACAAAAGTTGTGTAGTTAACCCCAAGTCACTAGTTGCGGCAAATTCCCCACTGTACTGCTCTCTACCTAGCGACTAAGTGATGAAGGACGTAACACATAGCAACACGGTCCCTGTAGCTCGGATTTTGTTTCGTAAAACTAATTTGTTCCATATTATAGTGATGCAAAATTTGATTGACAACTGACGCATGTTGTCCCCAAAATGTGCGAAATGTCCCCTTAAATAAACCGTAGTGGGACACAGTGTCCCTCGGTATAAAATTTCTGGCTGCAACACTGATGATACATCACTATTAAAAGTCATTGAACATTTTTACTCCTGGTAATTCCCAATTTGGACATTTATTGAACTTTCCTAATTAGGGATACATACCAAGATTTACTTCAAACTCAGCAAAACATGCTATGTACTTTGATTAATATACCTGGTTAAAATAATATTGAACGTCATTTCGCATTTTCATGTAAACTAATTTATAATTTGCATATATCTAATGAGCTTTCACAGCTCGGCATAAATAGCTTAAAGGACTTGACCAAAGGCAATTACACTTGCTATATTAAGTGGTGATGCAATGACAGCAGTCAAAGAACTCTAATATTTTTATATCAGCTAATTACATATTTGTGTACTTAATGACCTTTAAAAATTAATCTGTGGTGAATATGTTCATTATGTTGATCATAACACTTTCAATGAAGTTGCAAACATGTGGCAAAGCTTCACATTTACATATAACTGCAATATAATGAAACACGTGAGCATTTTCAGTTCATATCTGGTTTTATGTAAGTCATCAAGCTAGCATGAGCGACACAGAGCATCTATCTCTGTGTTCTCACAGGAAATTACAGGTAACAAAATATTAAGTTTCTGTCCTTTAAATTGAAGATATAACCTCTCATTAATGGATTGCTCTCAATTGATCTGAAACACAGTTATTGTCCTTTAGCAACAACTCTATAGCAAGATTATGTAAAGTTCATGAACTTACACAAGGTATGAGACAAAAAGATGACCATGACTTTGCTGCCATACTTGATCGTCTTGGCAAAGGCACTCACACCAAGAAAGATATCCTGATATTGCACACTAAGTCATTAAAACAATCAGTGTAAAAAGACATTTGCAGGATCATGTCAATTATTGCTTATTAGTCCCCACGGACACCGTCCGGAGGGACTTATACGTTTGGTCATGTCCGTGCGTCTGTGCGTGCGTGCGTGCATGTGTCCGTCCGTCCGTTCACGCAGATATCTCAGAGATGCCTGGAGCGATTTCATTCAAACTTGGTACAATGATTACTTCATATGTCATACAGATGTACATCGATTTGTTTTCTGATACGATCCAATATGGCCGCCAGGCAGCTATTTTATTACGATTTTTTATCTCATATTTGGTATTTATATAAATACCAAAAAGAGCTTATATGGTGAGTCGATGGCGTCTGTATGTCTGTATGTATGTGTGTATGTATGTGCGGATGTATGTCCGTCACACGCAAAGGCTCCCATACCGCCAAAGCTACCATCTCAGTATTTGGTGTACAGGTAGATGTAGGTTGAAATGTGACGTTGTTCAAATGAACATGTCAGTGTCAAAAATATGCAAACGGGGAAAGAAAAGGGGGAAATCCTGCAAATTGCGGTATTAATTACTAATTGACTCATTTAATGACCTTTTGTAATTGGGATGGCAGCCTACATTGGTTTTATGTTTTCACCACCATAGAACTCATTCTTGGCCATTGAGCGCCATCTGTATCGTAGTATTTTTATCACAGACCTAATTAATGAAGGGGACTCTATCCTCTCTGAGGACTTATAACTAAAGTACCCATTAACAAGTGGGGACTGTGTCATCAAAGATGACTTGTTTCCTGTGGCCTATCTTCAGGCAATCTGCACTACAGTGTCATGTTAATGAAAAGGTTGTTTCCATAATCTACTAAAATTTAAGCTATATAATAGCACTATAAATCCAGATTTTCTGCTCTGTATATAGATGTTGTTTTCACACAAAGCAAACTGTATTAAGAGACTCTTAGCCATGTTTAATCAACATTTTACATAGAACAACCAAACATGATATACACTTACAATATACACAATATCATCAATATCATACGTGTACACAAAATTCAAACAACCGAGATATGAACGATGTGTGGAGTTGCTATCCTTTTACAACAAAATTTTTGTCGTCTTTGGTCATTTGATTACAGAATAAAGTAATCCGGTTACTTTGAAATGTGATTTTGGAATTTCTTAGTGCATTCACATAGTGTGTAAAAACTATGTGAAAATAGTGTATTTTGGGTGATTTTTATCATTAATTATGTTTAATGTTGTGTAGGTTAACCCTTTGAGTGTTGTAACTTTTCCTGCCCAATAGTGCAACTTTTAACTAGGTTTTAGCTCATATTTGGTTTTGTATATAAATACCAAAAAGAGATGAGTCGGTGGCGTCTGTATGTCTGTATAGTTGTGGGTATGTATGTGCGGATGTATGTCCGTCACACACAAAGGCTCCCATACCGCCAGAGCTACCATCTCAGTATTTGGTGTACAGGTAGATGCAGGGATTGAGATGTGAATTTGTTCAAATGAACACATTAGTGTCAAAAATGTGCAAATGAGGTAAGAAAAAGTGGAATCCTGCAAATGTGCAGGAGTGATGGCATGCCAGTAAGAAACAGGCCAACTCCTGATCTTGAGTCATTTCCTGTCATTGTTTATGAACTGTTACATATTAACAGACGTGCTGAAACCATAGACAGTAGAGGGGGGAAAGACCGTCTATACTCAAACTAAGAGGGGCTTGTTTCTGCTATGCACGTTGCTAAAGTTGACCTCCAGTACCTAAAGTTTCAGACCTTAATTACTTTTGTCATTCTTGTTTTTCTGGTTTAAATATTTCTTGTTGTTTTTCTGGTTGTACTGTGCAGAAATCATTGTCATAACATCAACGTAGAATTTTCCTCCACTGAACAGATAGAAACAACATTTATTGTTGATCATTGCTAACCCATACTGGTATATACCAATTCTGATCAAATTTGAGCGACACCGCATAATTGCGGTATTTTTATGAATTTTTTGCAATTGTTTTGATAATTTTTGACTCAATGGACGTCACATTTTGTTGATATACTTTTGTCAAAATTTAGGCAAAAAAAAGATAAATAATGGACTGTGGAGTATTTTTATAAGGTTGACAAAATTGACATTGGCACCCAAAGGTTAAAATAATAGTTACTTTTTAATCAGGTGTCCTGCAGCTCTTAGCTGTGTTTACACAAAAGATTCCTTCCTGACAGTTATGTAAACAATTTGCATTATAGATAAATTTGTCATTTCAAATGAAGAAATCTTGGCAAATGAAGAAAGTTTTGGGCAATTTTTTAAGCACAATCTAGCATAGAAATACTTAAATACACCTTCTAAAGTAATAAGTAGATTCGTGGCTTGGAATACCCAGACTTTATATATATTTACAAGCCGTTTTCATATTACAGAAGTAGTATTTACTCATTCTGATCAAATGTAAGCGTAACGGTCTTATTGACGTTATTTTTTTTAGGTGATGAACCAGTCATAAAATTTGCCAGTACAATACTTAAAACTCTGAGGAGATCTAATACACATCCAGTTAAAAGTGAAGAGGACATGGATATTCTCAAAGTATGTATAATGCCATTAAATGTATTACAGTATCAAATGTAATAAAATTGAAAGCTAATTTACATAACGATACATGTAATTGTTATGGTAATGGTTTCTATTGTTGACCACAAATGATTAGTAGAAGCCACAACACAATAATACTCTTGCCAGAACACTGAATGATTGTCCAGTTGCCAGGCTCAGTGACTGACATTCTGACCCCCGATCTTGCGAAATCTGCAGCGTCACCACACAACAGAAGCTCAAAATCCTTGCACTTCCCGACAAGTCAAAATTGGTTTACTTCAGTTGATCAAATATAGGAACTTAAAGGACAAATCAATTTCTTGTCGTGGAACCTTAAAGTGTTGACTTAATTGACTTATTAATAAGTCAATGCAGTCAAAACTTTAAGGTTCCAAGACAAGAAATTGACCTTTTTAAGCCAACAAATCTCTAGTGGTTAATAAGCTCAGAACCTCCGTAAATTATATATTTTGGAAAGCCTAGATATAGGGGAACATTTTGGTAACCATAATATCACTATTGTCTACATAACTATCACGTGACAGGTAATTTGCGTCACTTTTAAAAATTGGTTTTCCCTACGTTTTGTTTCAATCCTTTTGAGATATGTGGCCAAAATATGTTTGAGTACAAGCTATCCTAAGGATCTTCCAAAGTTTGTCTCAGAATGTTTTAAAACCTTTTTAAACAATTTTATGCCAGAAAAACTTGATTTATTTGAAATTGTGCTCCAAAAGCAACTAAGCAATATACAAAATATTCTGAGACACACTTTAAAGGAATGTTGTTACAGCTTGCATTCCAGCAAGTTTGGGTGAGATATTTTGAAGTATTAAGACAAAACATAGGTGAAACCGATTTTTGAAAGGTTTATGCACATTACCAGTCATGTGATAGTTATGTATACAATGGTGACTCTGTGGTTACGAAAAATTACAGAAATAGTCCTCAGTATTGATTTGAAATTTGGTTTTGAAAGGAACAATTGTAATTTTTTTCTTAATTTGCTGTTCTTGGTAAAATATATCTGTGCAACAACCACTTCCAATGCTTGTTTGAAATTTGGCATGGAGGTTCCAATGATTATTCCCATTGCACAAATTAATAAATATGTGAAAAGATTTTCTAATATTTGGAGATTTTATACCTACAGGAACTTAGAGTACATAATGTGGTGATTTAATAAGCATTTGACATGGTAAACTGTATTGGTGTTGAAATTCAGCCCCAAAATACCATATATCAGAAAGCAAAGCTTAAGGATAAAGCTTAAAGCTTAAGGTGCTTTTTTGCAGGTTTGGTCTCCAACAAATATATTTCAAAATATTTCTATGTTTAAGTGTATCAAGGTTGTAAATAGTTAACACTCTTCCTGCCGTGCCATCTGGTCATTGTTTCTGTTATGCAAACATGATTGTACATTTTAGCTCATATTTGGTATGTATATAAATACCAAAAAGAGCTTATATGGTGAGTCGGTGGCATCTGTATGTATGTATGTATGTATGTATGTATGTATGTATGTATGTATGTATGTATGTATGTATGTATGTATGTATGTGCGGATGTATGTCTGTCGCACGCAAAAGCTCTCAAACTGCCGCACCTACCATCACAGTATTTGGTGTACAGGTAGACCCAGGGGTTGAGATGTTACGTTGTTCAAATGAACATGTCAGTGTCAAAAATATGCAAATGAGGTAAGAAAAAGGGGAAATCCTGCAAATTTAATGTGCGGGAGTGGAGGCATTAACTGAAACAGCCCACACATCTGAGTTGGAGATTCAATGTACTGTATAGACAGTTGTATGTCATGAACTTGTCAGAACTTGGATAGTTCAACAGGCAGAACGGTGTTCTGGACTTCATGTCTATGATTTCATCCTGTGGATAAAGCATATTCCAATGCAGAAAGTGTAGGGAAACCACAAAAACAAAAGTTCTGAAAAAATATCCAAAAGATACAGTTTATGGAACTTTAAGCCAAATCAATGAAAATTTGTTGAATTTGTCTAATGGATGGGTGAAACTACGCTGCTGTCAGTGATTAGGTCCATTATCTTTCTGAGTCTTTTCATAAATATCCCTATCTGTATACTTTCTTCCTTGCAGGAATGCCTGATAACAACTGCTGAAAAGTTTGACGACGTAATTCCTTGCATGATACAGGGGGGTATCATACGCTTGTTGACAAGAACCCATAGAGCGTACATCAGCAATCAGATGTCTGAATGTTTACTTGATGAGCTTATCCATGACATACTTGCTATCGTTCTTGATGTAAGAAAGACAAGGAATTACTTTAAAATTAGGTAAGACAATGAAATGAAGCTATGCAAAAGGCTTTCAAATGCTGACAAAGTAAAGAGCCAACTTTTGCACGAACAAGTTACAATTTCCAAGAAAGTAAAGCAACAACAAAGCATGACTGGCATATATACATACAACAATGGGAGCTAAAAATCTCTTATAGACTATTGTCAGAGGTATGAATGTCGTGGTCAACACATAGACCTACCTTTAGTGAACTTTCACTGTAGTATTAGGTTATTCACAAAAGCAAGCACTATTAATTTATCAAGCCCGTGCCAAATGCTTTGGTTAGAATAGCCATACTCCCTCATGATGATATTCTGGTAACAACATGGAACTCAGAAAGTACATTTTCACCTGTTGTATGGTGGTATGTGGATATGTAGATAAAAGAGACTGTAAAAGAACAGCAAACAGATTCGTGAAGTGCCATATACAGCCTACCTATGGTTAAATACCTTCAATATCTACTCTAGGGTTATGGGAATGTTTAATTGTCGACGAGTTGTAATCACCACAGTAATTAACATGCTCATATTGCTTTGTAGATTCCGCGGAGCAACTCGTCAAGCTTTTAAAGTTTGCGGAGTGGACATGATATCACATACAAATGTCTCTGTGAATTATTTGGGTGCTTTAAATGAAGAGCTTGATATTCCTGTTGTTTTAAGTGAGGTATGTTGTGCTTTTATTGTTTCTGTTTTTAGTGTCCGTCATGGGGGCTGGATATTTTACCACTGTCTGTGTGTATCTGTCTGTGTCATCAATATCTTAAGAACAGTTGATCTGATCTGTATCAAATTTGGTGGCCCAGGTCCTGTTTGACAGTGTCAAGAAGCGATTAAAATTGGGGGATGTGGCTCGCACATCATGAATTAACTTATCAATGATCAGATTTTTAGCTCACATTTGGTATACCATTAATAATAGTTTATTTCCCTTGCACTGTAGGCCTCCAGCCATATGTACTTGAATTTTCTTATACATCACAGAAAAAGTAGTTACAGAACACAGTCACCTTGAGAATGTAAATGAAATATAGTGAATTTCTCTCAAAAGAGAATAGGAACCATTATTTTCCGATGACAATATAGAAAAAACGAATCAGTTAACCAACTCCTTTCTTTTCTTAAATGCATAAAATAAGTACAAGCTTAACTTTCTTAGGACATTCATATTTTGTGTTGACATAAGTTGTATAAATTTATCTATAGAAGGGTTGACAAGAAATGGAGCAGGTAAGTATTTAACCGTAATGGAGTCATATAACTTACATTGTAATAAAAGTGATATTCGTTTTCGATGCATCCATTTTTACAAATACACAAACTATTTTTACGTGGGGTGTTCTTTCGTTGACCTTGTTCAATATGAATTTAGATAACCTGGTTAAATAACCAAAAGGATGTTAAAGTTGCTTTAAAAAATGGGCTTCATGATGGTGAGCAGGTATGGTTCTATCAGTAGAGCAGTTTTAAAAAGTCTAAAAGATTGTAGCCTTGCTGCTGGATGTTTGCGAGGGTGTCTTTCAATTTATTGAAATTATGACAAAATTGGGAAATTACTATTGTGGAGCAATTTTGTCATTTTTGGTCAAAAAATCTTAAACAGTATTTTCTTTTTAAAACCCCTGGACAGACAGCTTTTATATTTGGTACACAGACGTACAGAGATGACAATAGTTAGATATGTGGAAATTGTCCTGAAATATACAAATTTGTATTTTTAAGACAATATTGTCATTTTTGGTCAAGAAAACATGTTCTCAAAATTACTTGTTTGATAGCTTTGTAATTTGGTATAAAGCCCCGAGGGATGTTATTAGATAAATATTCTGCTCAAAGTGTTGGGAAACCCCCAAATTTTGTATATTTTAGGTAATTTTCTCAGTTTGTTACCTTAAATGACCTACACCAACCCAGGATATGTTGTTAGACAGTTTCGAAGACTGTGAACATAATTCTGTCATATTTGTTATCAATTTGTAGGAAAATTTGATCCAGAAAACAAAGCTGAGGTGATTTTTTTCATTGCGGACCAATTTTTTCAACTTTTCTATGTAAGACATACAAGAACAGATGAGAAATTTGGATCCAGGATAATTCAAGATGTTGTAATCAACGCCCACAGTGGAAGGCATTTCACTATCTGTAACTAACTTAAGTGCTGTTTACATAACACTCATTTCCTGTCATCTGGTCTTATGTAATACCAAGGGGTGGAACATTTGATATTCAGGAGGGGGTAGGGTCTAGAAGATTGATGAGGTAGCATTACTTTTTTACCAGATCCCTTGTACATTTTTTTACCCATTCCCACCTTTTCTTTGTATCAAGCCTTCTGTGTCTATTTTTTGTTGTTGACATTTGCTTATGTATTTAGGATCTGCTTGTCCAATTGCTATAGAAGTTGATATGCATGTTCCTAAAGATGACCTCCAGTACCTAAGTTAGAGATCTTATTTGCTTTTGTCATTCTTGTTTTTCCTGGTTTAAATATATCTCGAATGGACCAATTCAAACCGAATGTGAGCATACTGTCCTTGACGTTATTTTTATATCATCTCCTTGGTTTTACCATTTATTACATTTGTTTGTTATTGCCATTTATTACAGAACGTAACAAAGATCCAGCATTCTAAGTCGGTTTCAACCAAGCAAAGGTCCACTGCATCTACTGGAACCCATGCAAGCCTACTCAAGGACTATCCGTGGCTTAAAGTTGCACCACAAATCACTGGGCAGTGTTTAAGTGTTGCACATAAGTCGCCATTCGAGACAGATGATTTCAAGATAGTCTACCATGTTTCTTTATACGATAAGCATTATATAACTATCACTCGGACACATATTGCAAAGACTACTCTGCAAGCAATGGTCGGTGAATGCCACATGACTGAAGCAGAATCATTGTCTCCTTCATATATGTGTGTAATGAGCATTGATATACTAGAAGCACCTATCCATTTTTTTCAAATCTTATATATGACTTTCACATATTTAATGAAATATGCTGAAGTCCATATACTCAATAATTAACACTTTCACTACATATGAAATCATCCAGTTTATTATTCATAGCGGAAATTCGCAGCAGAAAAAGCCCGAGACAACCTTGCAAATATTCTGAATGTCAAAACATACACATGGTTCGTGGACACACATTTTCAATAGTTGTAATCAAAAATTGCACATAAAAGAATGCAAAATTCAGACAGTTGACACTTTGAGGTCTCATTGTGAAGTACGAAAACGATTTTCAAAAAACCAAAACATGACGGTATACCCAGATGTCGATTGCCATTAACAGATCACCCTGGCACTTAGGCATGTTGCCAATTTTTTAACTTGAAGTTTTTCACATTTAAAAAACTTAAAATCACATCTTTTTGACTTAAGGTTCCAAGACAAGAAATTGACCTTTTTAAGCTAACAATTCTCCAGTGGTCAATAAGCTCAGAACCCTCATAAATTATATATTTTCGGAAAGCCTAGATATAAGAAAACATTTTGGTTATCATAGTGTCACCATTGTTTACATAACTATCACATGACAGGTAATTTGCATAACCTTTCAAAAAGTGGTTTACATTACAGTGAATTATCTTGCCAATAAGGTTTCTTTAACAAAAGAAAATGTGTTTTTCATTAAAATACTGTGGTTATTATTTTCAATTTTCCATCCTGATTGTGTTTTAAATATGATTGGAATTATCACAGTAAAGAAATGATGGGAACATCTGATAAATATTCATCAATTCGGTTTCAAGGAGTGGGGCAAAACTTAAAGAATTAAGTTTTTTATCCGACATCCATCTTTTTAGACGGTCTGTAAGTTAATTAACTCTTTTATGATTGAATTGAATATAATATTTTTTAAAATATCGTGAAACCAATATAAATAGTTATATAGGTACGTCAGATGGTGAATACTTACTAGCATCAATTGAACGTAGATTGTACTTATCATATATTCTTTCTGATTATAATTTTAGCATTTTTTGAGTGAGTTAACGGGGTTATGATTTAGTTATTTGTACATTTCTCTCAGACATTAGATGACGAAAGTTCTATCAAGCACTAAACAGCCTGATCCCTCCTCTAATGTCAAATACCACCTCTCATGCCACCAGAGAAATCATTTCGACTCCCAAATTTCATTTTTCGCTATACTCACTAGCCGTCACTCCGCTGCCTCGCAGTCCACCCGTCTACTTGCTTGAATTACCCGGCCACTTTTAAATATAAGGACAACACTGCCCACTATAAAGTGCTCACTGTGTCGTCAACGATGACCTGTTAGTGGTGGTTTGAAACTGGAACATTTAGAGTACAATTCAGAATAATTTTTGTATTATTTGAGTTTGTATACATTTTTCTCAATTTTTTGCAAACGTGTGCAAATGTACGATTTTCAGTTTAATACAGTGAACAATTTGATAGGCATTACTCTAAAATGTGCACATGTGAATGCTGCAAACGTAATCCAACAGAAGTCAGAGGGATTACAGAGTAAAACGCTTGTTTTTACCTTCTCGTGTCTATTTATAGACAGAGAAGGTATTAGAGTTGAAAACCAGTATGCTGGTGTCAACTACTTCCGTCTGTCAATACTTCCGTCTGTCAAGATCCGTTGACGTTATGCCATTGTGATGGGTCATATCATAAACTGGTGGGGGTGTTCATGGTTCAGGTTGAGGTGTAGGAGAACGATTTTGAGCTGTGACAAAAATCAAAAGGGACTTAGCGGCATAGCCACAGTGTTACATGTAAGCCTTTCTCCAAGGTTCTTAGTTGACTACGATCTATTACAGACTACTGAGCTGACGTTAGGGGTACTCACTTTGTGTTTGCTCACTCTGTGTGCGCTAGTGTTCGGTACTGAGTTGCGTGGATATGCCCTCATGGCCTCACGTGATATGGGCCCGTTGCATAATCTGCAGATGATCATATGCCTCTGAGTCTGAAAACGGTCATTGTGTAAGCCTGTCGGCATTTTCCTTGCATTTTTTCTCATTTAATTTTGCAAAATATCGGCGAGTACCTCAATATTTCAAGAAACCTCTTTCTTCCCAATCGTTTCCTTGAGTTTCAGAGTCATATGAACGAAAATGAGTGAAAGTTTTAGACAGGAAAATCGGACGTCGGCCATGTTCAATGTTTACAGTACAATCAGAAGTTTATGTGGAGGAAATAACTAACAAACACTATTCATGATGCCCGCCCTCTAGAGGCAGACCTTCCTATATGAAGTACAACATTTGATGCTTGTGGAAAGCTTGACCACACATAGGAGCATTTTAACTTTTAGAAAATGACAAATTGAATAAGAAGCTATTCTGAAAATGTCAAATACTGAGAAAAAATGCGCAAATATTCAAAATAAACAGGTTAACTGACTGGTCAGCTATAAAAAGCAATGAAAATGTTTATGATCAAAAGTTTTTGAGATGCGCACATTTTAACAAATACAGAAATTATTAACATTATAAATATAAGACCAAACTATTTTTTCAGGGATGGGACAGGTTGGAAATGAGGGGTGAGAGACAAAGGCACTCCTATTGCTGCATGTTGATGCAGCCACACCATTTCATTTACAGCATACTTATTCACTGTGTTGTGTTCAAGTTCCATATTGTACTGACTGTCATACAAGGATAACATAAGCAAATCAAATCAAATTAGAAAAGGATCAATGCTGTTGTGTGGATTTTGCTGAACTTGGCTGATTTTAATATTTCGCCCTACATATTTGGTATCCAGCAAAGGCATATTTTGATGTAAAGTCAAAATTAACACTACATTGCTGACAATATATGTTACCATTTCTGCATGAACTTTTCTTTTTTAAATTATAGAAAGTACTTCGAACAGATTAACAATTATCGTGATGTCAACCCATGATTTTATATCATAAAGACTGTAATTCTGCCAATTTTTTTTGTTTTTCAGTCATTTTATAAATTTTGCACTGCACAAGATGATTGAACAAATTGCAATGTTTGAATTTGTAAACTCAAAGAATAAAAATCCTTTGGTCACAGATTAAATTATTTTTTGAAAAGAAATTTACTCTTAAACACTTTTAGCATATATTCTTTACACGGTCATGTATTTCAAGGAAAATATGCCGATTAAAAAAAGTAATTTCTTCACTTTCAATTTCTTTTGAATACTATGACAATTATCAGCCATGAGGTTTTACAAACACAAGACCAGATAAGCGTTTTTCATCATTTCCACAGGACTCTTTGGAATATCCCTTAAAAACAGTTAAAAGTGACTTAAAATGATCACTTGGTATACATTTAATTTACAGATGCCAGGTTGTGTATTTCACATGCACTCAGGTCAGTAGGGAAGTGCGTCATTACTATTTTGGACTGTTAATTCTTATTTCTGAATTATTTTACCTTTTTTCCACACTGAACTATCTTTAGGCAGTTTATACTGTAGCTTAGAATTTTTTTTGATTGATGTATTTAATCATCTTTTGGGTTCTTTGGGTCCATATCTCACCTCATGCCCCTACATCATCAACTATTTACCAATAACTCCATGCCAACAACCAATTACCTGACCTGGCCACGCATTAGAGAAGGTACATCGTCATTGACGGTATTTTTGTTTTTGTATTTGATAGTTTTCTTTCAACTGCGTCTTTAGATTTTGGACTTTAGATTTCCTTTACATTTTTGATTTTCGCTTTTGAGTTAGAATCATTTTCATTCTTAAAAATGAAACCCATTTTCATTTCGAGTTGGATTTTTATTTTGTATTTTTTCTCTCGATTGAAAATTTTGTTCCGATTTGCATTTTGATTTTTCTTATTAAAATTAAAGTCACTTTCGTTTGTTTAATTTCGTTTTGATCTATGTTCAGATTTCAAGTTTATTTTTGTTTCAATAAATCACTTTTTATAGTCGTTCAAATTATAGCATTGACGAATCTTCATTTTTAGCTACTATAGACTACAGTCTATTGAAGCTATTTTGATGGGTATCCGTCCGTCGTCAGTCTGTACGTATGTATGTACCAATATGTATGTATGTATGTATGTATGTCCGTTTGTGAGGATGTCCGACCACTCAAATGTCTTTAGAACCTCAGTACTTACAAATTTGATATTTGTTATGTAGATGCAAAATATGACAATGACAAACTATTTTTTTGTTTTTTGATATCGTTGAAAATATGCAAACTAGCTCAAAAAATGTTTTGGTAAAAATCTTCTTCTTCATAACCGCTGGTCAGACAGTTTTGATTTTTGATATACAGGTCCCTAGGTATGACCTTACTTAGATTTGTTCACATTGTGATGAAACAGTCAATTTGAATTTCTAAGGAATTTTTCTGTCATTTTTTATCAAAAAGTTATTTTGACAGCTTTGATATTCGGTAAACAGGTCCCCACGGATGACCTTACTTAGATTTTTTCACATTGTGATGAAATTTGTAAATTTGTTTTTAAGGAATTTTTTGTCATTTTAGTCAAAAACTTATTTCATCAAAAAACAGCTTGTCTTACGGCTTTGATATTTGGAATACAGGTCCTTGGGGATGACCCAACTTAGATTTGTTCACATTGTGATGAAACATGCAAATTTGTATTTTTAGCTCCGCTGTCAGGGACGAGGAGCTCATCTAATAGGTTGATTTTCCGTCATCATCCATCAACAATTGACTTCTCCTCTAAAATCGCAAGTCTGATTGCTTTGCAATTTTACATGCAGTTCACTTGGAGTAGCAGCAGATCTGTCTTTTGCACATCATTAGAGCTCAAATCATTCACAGCGTTAAGTTTAAAAGGTGTATCTCCCTATAACCGATCTCGAAACTAGCATATCATTGTCGTTCATTAAAGGTATTCACCTGTTCCACTTTTGCCACAGTTACCATAGAAAGAGAAAATCTAAGCAATCACAGATTTTAAGCGGGTGTGAGAATGTTAAAACTTTTCGATTTGGTGTGTGATAATACTGAAATGGCATCATGCGTTTACATGTATTGTAAAATCTTTGAAGTTTCAGTATTCTATAGCCAATAGGCGCTTGCTCTTACCCCGTCGGTCACTGGCTGGTGGACTCGACAGTATATGACAGAAGATTACGTTCATTGGATGTACACTACAAATCTACGCAGTCATGTTGTTTGAAAAAATTGTGAATATGTATACGTGCACGGGATTTACATTAGCGTAAATATGTTATAGATTCAGATTTAATGAAAAGCTGACATCATCAGGAATATGAGTGTACATGTTTAGGAAATGTTGTCGACTGTCAAAAGCAGGCATTCAGATCAAGGACACACTCATTAAAGAATGAAATACTGTCATATTTTAAAGAAATGCGACATTTCATATGTGCATATGTGCGTTAACGTCAAAACATGTATCTCGTGAATAATACATAATTTCCAGATGTTTCTAGTTAAAACAAAGTCTCTGCTATTCTGTCATGAAGAATCCTTAACGTACACGAAATATATATCACACTACGATGACTTTAAGATATATCTATAGGCTACCACTTGTAAGCTGACTTTCGTATCATTCCAAACCCTATCATAAACCAGTATTAAATGCGTTGTCGAAGTAGGCAAAGCGTATTTATGACTGAAATATGCTGAAATACATATTGAAGGGTTTACGCACTTATTTGAGCTCACTTTCGGGTACATAAATGGGGATTTTCATCCTGTGTAAGCTTAAAACACGATTGAAACTACTTTCGGATGATTGGATTTTCATATTTTTCAAATTTCTCAAAAGCGTTAAGTGCAATTTAGCTGAATATTGCAATATTGCAAATTACTCATAAAAACAAGACTTAGTGTGTAATGTATAAAGAAAAGCAGATTAGATTATATTAGTAGATTAAGTCGGCATTACTTCACCATCCAATTATCCCAAATTAGTTCCAATCGTGTTTTAATTGGCATTGAGAAACAAAGTACTTCTTATTTACCGATATTTGAAAATCAAAATGGCCGCCTTCCCTGTGTTAACCCTACAGGGAAAAATAAATTTTCGATTTTCGAAAAACTAAGACAGTGGAGGTATTTCCTATCCCAAGAGCTTTAAAATGAGCTCCACTAGAGGTAAATAAAAAAGAATTGTGAACATTGGATATTCCGAATAAATATATCCAAGGCGCATTTTACTTTAAACGTCATTGCGACAGCTAGGAGACTAAACGAACCCACAAAAAGGGAAGAGATGGTAGGGTGTCCTCTTCCGCGGTTGAAAATTAGCAATGTACAGATCAGAAAATTGTATCCTTAGTGAACTCAAAAGCCAACTGGATTCACAGTATTGTATAAGTTACTGAAAAAATAAACATGCATACACAAATGCGTCACTCTTAAGATATTACGAGCCTCGGATCCACGAATGTCAAATCTGCAACACGGAAGGCTATCCATCATGAAAGTATTAAGGCTGCTATCATGCCTTATATACAACAATAGCTGACTAGTCCTCGTCTCATACGAGAAACATACACCAGAATCGGGTTACATTGCGGCCAGTCAATATTGCAATTTATTCACTCAAATAGAAATAAAAATTAGGCTAATGATCACTTTTTAAACATTTCATCGTGTTGACCAAGCGTTGCCATTTATTTCTAGGGGATTCCCTTGTCTGCGAGCGCAGTCACGCGACCCGTCAGCTCCTGATAGGGTTAGTGTTTGAAGATTCCACGTTTCTCAACTGTTGTGTCTTATGCTATCAAAGTTTCAAATATGAATTCTGTACAGGTCAGTCCTTGCATACGCGATCTTTTCTCATACTTTGATAGTCTTTTCCTGGCAACGTTTTGAAGTTTTGATCATGTTCGTTCATTGATCATTTTTCCCCATAGAGGTAAAATAGGGATGGCGGCAATTTTTGGTTTCAAATGTACGTAATTGTTAAGCAATTTGTTTCTCTGGTACCAAACTTTGCAAAGTGACTACTGAAGTTTGTTCTTAATTTGGTTGGAGTATGGTTTAAAGTTTTCTTGAAGAAGGTTTCAGCAAAAGTTCGAGGGGCATACTACCTTAACGTAATAAACACTTTAGAACTCAAATTTGTAAATATTTGCTCATACTTTGTTCAACTTTGCTCAAGGATATTTTAAACATAATTTGTCTTTTACTTGTAAATATCAAATAACAGGGTCGTTGGCCAATGTTTTGGCAACTTTAAGCAAATGTCGCCTCAAATGTTACGAATTAAAGATAAAATGGCGACCATTCCTGGAGAAAGCTTTTACGATTAAAGCAAAGGAGACTGTAAAAAGTCAATGTTGTCTTCAAGTTTTACATTGGATGATCATAAGTTGTAGAACAGTGAAGAAATATTCTATTTTATTCTTTCTTATTAAGGTAGTATGCGCCTCGAAAGTGAAAGACTTAAACTTTTGCTCAAACTTTCCTTCAGGATTCTTTCAGCTATTGTCTTTCAAAATCAAGAATAAAAGTTGGGGGTCACTGTGCAAATTTTGGTACTAGAGAAACAAATAACCCAAAATTTACTGATATTTAAAATTCAAAATGGCCGCCATCCCTGTGTTAACTTAATGGGGAAATATATATTTTTCGAATTTTGTAAAACTAAGCCCGTGAAAAGTTTTCTTGTACCAAGAGCTTTAAAATGAGACCCCACAGGTGACATATCAGAAAAGATTTTCCTCGTAGTGTTGACGCAAGGGTGGCGGCTATTTTGTAACATTTGAGAGACCGAATATCTATGAATCAATGCTATTATATACCCTTTAAAGTCGACTGTGCATCTTCAGACGGAAATAACTTTTCCAATCTTAACCTCTGGCGCGACACCAAGGGCTGACCCCTATATGATATGAGGTGTTTCATAACCTGTCTCTTTTATTTTGTTGAAAATACTACAGGACGAAGAGAGATAACATTCTACTGTATCTTGCGTTTGTTACTAGACGACGTCAATAAGTTTATTCTTTGATGCATTGGTTAAAATAGATCAGTCGCCTTTCGAATGCACTCAGTTTGCTTTCAATCTCTTATTAATGCTCTGAATGTGACGAGAGAAGAGTATTGTCTGGATCGTATTACTTTTAGTAACCGAAGCTGACACACAAGGATGTTGATTGTAGCATTACTTTGAATTTTATTCATAGATTGCAACGTGACACTCCACGTCTCAAATTCTAAGTTCTAAGTGTACATTCGCTACTAAAAGTTATACACTCTTCTAAACTTACATAATTACAAAATTATCATCATTATACAATATTCATCACGTGGAAATTTCCTGCCAGTCTTCGATTGTTTCTTAAGATCAAACAAGATCACACCATGGAATATCCCGTTCTCGATTGTTCTCATTGAAATCTTCACCAATAATGAATTATTATGACGCTATCTCCTATCTCCTTCTTGTACGATCTTGAACCAACCTATACACGCCTTGGCCACGTGGGGGACGCTTCGAGATAAAATCTCTACAAGGAAAGCCTTACTATTCAACAAATCACTCCATAAAAAGTCTCCCTGGAACAGGAATGAACACCGTCAAACACGGATGTAAACGACAAGACACGTCGAGGATCACTAAAATCCGAGTTCAAATTCATCATTACGCAGAGAAGCGACTCCTAGAGACTATTCCAAGTAATCCAATACTAGAATAAAGCTCCATCCAAGTCATTGCTTCCTGACAGAAGCACATCAAGCTATGCAAAGGACTCTTTCTCCCTAAGATTTTTTTAAGTCAACAGTCAATTTAAATTCCGATAAAGTCCGATAAAACATCCCACACCTTGACTCTGATAACAATTGAATTCACATTGTGAAACTATCAATTCCATGCATGCATTGCGGCAAGACATGAGATTAAAAAATACAACTACTGTCTATAAAAAGAGATAGTGTGCAGTGGGTAGTATAATAGTACGGTATCATGATTTCGGTTGTCGTCAGAGACGGTTCATCTGTTCTACCCATAATGCCTTATTCGTCTTCGCTATCTTCAATGATGTATTCTTCATCATTGACTTGTTTAATGGCCTTCAGGATTGATTTTGCCAGAGCAGAGCGTTCGTTATCTTTGCCTGGAGAATATAACAGATAAATTTCCGTCTTTAAGCCCTTTAAAACGTTATTGTCAACCAAGAAGTGTCATTCACAAGGCGAAAGTCTCGACGGAGGTCAATAGGTAGAAGGTTTACACCGACCTCACTGATAACACATTGAAGACACGCTTCGCTAAGCACATTCGTTTATCAAGAACAAGGACCAGGTATTTGACGTATCATGGTCAATTATTGACAGAGTATCGAATTATTCTAATATAAGCAAGCGATGTAATCTAATCTTTGTATAACACAATATAATATAATAATGAATGTAAATTAAAAAATCTACCCATCATCAATGCTGATAAATCTACGCTGTTAAACAAACGCGCTGAGTTGGTTTCAAAATGTCGCCACAAAGACAAATATATTATCAAATTTCAACACCACATACAAACACATAGTATAATGGTCCCAACTATATAAATGAGTGTGGAGAGCTAAGGATGATTTAGTTCCGTCTATCTGTCTGAGGATTGCAGGATGCATGAAACATAAGTAACTGATAGTATTACTTTTTACTTGAAGTATTTTGTTGATATTTATCGAAATTGTCCTCAAATTTCTGTGTCGCTCTGAGCAAACAAAAATCAAAGCAAAACGACCGCCATATGGCCATATAAGATCATATCATAACAAACTGACGTGCATCTGTATGTATTGGCATAAGGGTAGAAGGAGAATCAAGACCTGCAACATTATGACACTCCCATCTTGTAATAAAGGTCTAAAGTGCTGCGTGCAACAGACAACTTATGAGTCAGCTTCAGTCACTAAAAACATTACTATCCAGACTGATAACTCAAATTCCCCAAGGCACAACCGTAACAATTAACTGAAATGTGTCTAAGCATGTCTTAGCTTTTGCTTGAGACCAGGGCTTGAGACTGACAAAAATTCAAACTAAATTGTCATTAGGCATCTTCGATTGTATCGCGAAATGTGTTAATGCACAGCTGCATGCCAAAGTACAATGTCCTTGTGCCAAGCTTGAATGAAATCGGTCCAGTCGTGTCTGAGTAACGGCTCTGAAAGGACAAATATTCAAGCAAAAATGTACCTCCCCCCTGCCCATAACGGACGAAACCATAGTTTGCATGACAAAATGTACGAGGCGGCGCCGAGTACATCATGGAGTACAAAGTTTGCTTGGGTTCATTATGGTGGGCTTGGAGTAGATTATTGATATTCTTTCATATTTTTGGCGCTGCAAGTGAATTTGTAGATGTAGAAAACATCTAGGGCCGCAATGCTGGATAATCATATACATTATATCAGTCATAATCTGAGGATATGACGTCACAAAATTCACCGGTATTGACAAAGCTGTATGATTTTTAAAATGGCGGCAAGCCTGCCATATCGAATCGTACTGCGATATTAATCTTCATGGTACAATGTTCTTCGGCCAAGTTTGATTGAAATCGGTCCAATTATGTCAGAACACTAGCTCCAGACTGTAAAGCTTAAAACAAAATGGCCACCGATCACATACTGAACCGTGACGTAAAACAAATTACAATGCCCATATAAGTCATAGTACACTATATACTTTCTTCGTGTCAATTTTTAATGAAATATACTGACTTTGAACGAAATCAGTCAGGGCATGTGGTAATCATAGCTCTTTGCATAAAATGGCCGCCTGGTGGCCATATTCTATCGAATGACAAAATAAATCGACGTTCATATGCATACCATAGTGTGTTGTTAATATATCAAGATTCAGACAATTTGAAATCGGTCCAGTTATGTCCGAGAAACAGTTCCTGATAGATGGACAGAAAGATAGACGGAACCCAATCCATAACACTTTTCCGTACGCAAAACAATTCACATGGCATTTTTAAGGACAAGGGTGGCTCTTGACGTATGTACCACTTACCAGATATAGGAACCAGCACACATCGTCTGCTGCATTCTGGAGCTTTATCTAAGATTTGCTGAAGTGTTCGCATGAATATCTGAACCTGTCGGTGTCTATCTTGGGCACTCAAGCCAGCCTCGGGAATGTTCGACATCTGGCGCAGCGAAACCACGGGCGTCGCATATTCCAAAATGCAGTAATGAGCCTGTCGATACAACAATTATAGACTTGGTTCAAGTCGGTGAATTTTAAAAAAATAAAATCATTTATAATAGTTTCTCTTGTGTCTCTCCTATTTCGTACAAACCTATCCGGACTTTGGCAGCTCACGCCAGGTTTTCCCAGCGATTGAATGCGTCACGTTTGAGTCTGCGCAGTAGTGAGTTAGTTTCTGCCGGATTTGATTTGATTTGATTCCGGGTGAAACTCCGCTGTATAGCGTTCACTCCACTCATCGCGTTCACCCTTCTCATCGCGTCCACTCACGCGCGCGTTTCACATGAAAGCAAAATACAAATCATTGCGTTCACTCCACTCAAACATTCACAAATCACAGACTTGAACCAAGTCTACAACAATTGTTACATGGTCAACAAGCTGGCCCACATCGGCTGCGTAGATGTAGAAATCGTATATCCAAGATCTATAATTTCCGCTTTTGAGGTACCAACAGATGCATACGTCATAGGGCACTGCGATCGACGTGCATATACGGCATGGTCTTCCTATTTATCTCCCACTACCAAAATATTTGAAGATAATATTTTACATGGTATTATCCGCTTTATTGACATCCTGCCCTGCAAAACATGTTCACAATCAAAACACTTCTACACACCGCCCTGATGTTAGATGCCATCTGTATGGTGGGGAGTGTAACATTAAAGGAGTAGGTCAGCAAGGAGTTGGTAGCCTATACAAAGATCGTACACTTCAACTAAGGTTGTCGAATTGATCATGTGGGTAAAGGGGCAATATTTGATTAGTAGGCTGATAAAAATCAAATCCTGCTCCGGCTGGATGAGTTATCGAGTTTTAATAAAGATTAATATTAATAATGGAAGCAACGGTCGTCATGTCTTATTGATATCATCACAAGCTGCATTATTTTGAGCAATACCATACCCACCAAAATGCATACAACTTTGACGATGTGGTAACTGTTTAAGTATAGTAATACCGTGCTGTCGTTGCTGGAATATGAATTGCCAATCACAAAATTTTCTCGTCGAATACACTGTTCTAGTTTGAGAAGTATCAATAGTTTTTACTGAAATGTACCAACAACAGACTTGCATGCCATATTCTGTGTTTTGGGCTATCAGTGCTGCGTGCTTCAGGAAGTGCTTCAGAAAGTGAAAGGAAAGAGAAAACTAGAGAAAAAGTGAAAAATGTTAAACAGTATGAAACGTCATGTCTAGTATCCTCTTTGCCGTCTAACATCCTCTATCACCGTTCTTTTCCCCATCATGGTAAACTTACAAATCCGGTATCGCCAGTGACTTGGATACACTGAGTTGGTATACGGTCGTTTCTTTACTCCTGCACGGTCTGCTTCCAAAGGCGGGAGCTTCTCCTCGTATTTGACGCCCGGGTAATCCTCTTGCAAGTTGTCGTGCCCCGGAACGTCACAACACTCGGGAATCACTATAAACAGCTTGGCGAGGAGACGACCACCTTTCATTTCGTCATTCCATTTTGACTTAGCGATTGTGTTCTCTAACTCTATAAAAGGCCAAAAAATCAATAAATGGTTAGATCAATAGTTATCAATAGGGTTTTCTGTATCTTGCGTTCAGTTTGATACCGCAGGATGCTGAAAATTCTTGAATTGTAGATTTTTTGTTCTGAACAGAAAACGGCCGACTGTGTCATGTTCCATCTTCAATGGTGACTTTGTAAACTTTTGGTGCAAGGATCGAAAGATATACAAATTAGAATCTAGGAGAAGGGTGCGAAAATGTGATAACAGCTAATTTCTGATATACTCGTATTTAGAATTTATGGAGTTGATTGTATTATTTTGATGATTGTTTATAATAATTCGAAATGTGTCGTTTTTACCTGGAAGTATAATTTTCAGGTATCCCAAATAGTAAGACCATGCCAGACCATGGGCCACGTTCAGATTATCTTTTTCGCTTAACTCACTGATTTCCACGTCCGATAGAGTCTGAAAAAGGAGAAAGTAAGTACATGAAACCAACGAACCAAAGCACCTTTAAGATGTTCTTCTTGTACACTTTGTTGAAACGCCAGTATTTTAAATATGTTTACACATCATATTACAGTAGCTCATTCACCAATTATTTGTACTCTCTTATTGCTACTGGTGACTACTTCTGAAAATTGACATGTTTCATGAAATAAAACTAGGTTTTATAGCGCTTGAAAGACATAATGATTGTAACATGGCCTAAAATGACGGCTGTGTCCAGTCGATGCGTTTTCGCTTACAACTTGTAGGAACTAACATATACGTAGTGCATGATCAAAGATTGCGAATAATTTTTGATATGTGTGGTTTGACTTGGACCGCGGCAGTGATCATCTTAACTGCTTTCACAGATGTGATGTTCGCTTCTGTAAAATTGTGGTGTCTGAAAAAGCGCAATTGTCTCTTTTTTCTAATGCCATCCCCTATAATCTCTTGTCCATTCCTACGCTACCGCAAGGTAACTGTGACTTGTCTTGTGTCTGTTTGTCTATAATGCAACGCCTTCTTGGAAACCATTTGATAAAATCCTTACATACCTTGAGGCTGAAGAAGACATTGATGAGACAAGCCACTGCCATATTTGCCAAGATGAGATCTCCGTAGCGACAGAAGTACTGAGACAGCAATTGGTTGGCATACACCCATAAACCGACAACGCAGATAATGGCTATACTCGTTATCACCAGAAGAGACTGGTAGTGTCGAACTCTGAAGGTCGCCTTGATAACTTTCGTTAACTTACCATCGTATCGTTCACGCCGGTGACGTCGTTCCTCCATCAGTAAACACAGTCGTCGAATAGCTTCGCTCAGGATCAAAGTTATCACTGCGACTGGACAAATGAAAAGAAAACTGCTCATCGTAGCAGAAATTTCATCTGTCTCCTAGACCATTCGTCCAGGCTGTCTGGAGTGCAGTACGATTTATTGATCACGGCCAGCATGAGGAGCAACACCGCGAAAACAATAGACGTTCCCTTCACCCAAGCACTGCCTCGTCTTCGAGGTATTGGTCCGAAGCCCCTGTTCTCCTCCCTTGCCATGGCCACAGTACACTGACGCCGATTGGACTGGCAACTGAACGACGCCTAGTTATATTAACTCGATCCGTTTCGATGACACCTGGGGATATTTTAGAGAGAAATTGGGAAACCGTCATTATTTACTGAAGAATTCGTCCAAAAGTCCGGAAAATTCCAGTTAGACTTCTTATCATATGCGAAAGAACTATACGATTTAATTAGTGGTATTTGATAGTCCTACGTAATATATCTCACCAACCTGGTAATATCTATATAACTTGAATCATTGTTGAGCCACTTATAATGTCCTAATATCATTGTCATGACCTGTGATTACGTTCGTAATTTATATTACCGTGAAGACAGTATGATTTAAACATGCTTAATTCGATTAGGGGCGATATAAGAGAAGCCATGTTTTTTGGCAGTAAAAAATTGGCCGACTAGCGGAAAATACAGTACTCGTTAAAATAAAGAGCAAAGTTAAAACAAATACAGTAAAATACTAACCGACCAGCGGGAGATAAAACACTTGCAAAGCAGAGACTAAAATGCGCAGTCTCTGCTTTGCAAGTGTTTTATCTCCCGCTGGTCGGTTAGTATTTTACTGTATTTGTTTTAACTTTGCTCTTTATTTTAACGAGTACTGTATTTTCCGCTAGTCGGCCAATTTTTTACTGTATTCCTTCACACTTGCTGCAGTTTTATCCCTCTGTTGAGGTCATTTGTAATTTTTATGTTTTTTGGCACACTGTTTACAGGAAAATGCTGAAAAGTGGACCATAAATAGGCCCTCTTCAACATCTGGTTTTAAGCTGTGCCAGTAGCATGTGACAGTGGTTTTCTGACGAGGTTTCGTTTTGCCTTTTAAAGGTAGTATGCGCCTCGAAAGTGAAAGACTTTCCTCAAAGAATATTTCAACCATTCTCTTTCAAAATCAAGAATAAAAATCAGGGGTCACCGTACAAATTTTGGAATTAGAGAAACAAATTACTCAAGATTTACCAATATTTGAAATTCAAAATGGCCGCCATCCCTGTGTTAACTCTATAGAGAATAACTAAAATTTTCGATTTTCGAAAATCTAAGCACGTGGAAAGTTTTCTTACATCAAGAGCTCTAAAATGAACCTCACAAGTGGTAGATCAGAAAAAGATTGAAAAAGTTTGAGAGTCTGAATATCTGTCCCCGAGGAGCGTTCTACCTTAAAGGTCTGATTTTGACTTTCATGTGATATGCAGACCTGAACTGTTACTTTTGAGGTTAACTATATGTGCCGCAACTCTCTCCACCTACGCTCTGGGTTTTACTTGTTGATATCTCAAATCTGTTTGTTGCGAACAGTTTTCATACGTAGTCGAGCCTTAAAGGTATACAGTCATCTGTCATCTAAAAAAGTGCCCATACATGGTCGAAGGGGCGTTCCTTGGTGTTCAAAATGCCACGTGAGGGCGCTGTTTTTAAAAAGTGGCCACCCGCTTAAAATATTGGTTACATTTTCTCTTTCCATCATGGTAACTGTGGCAAAATTGGAACAGGTGACAGTATACCTTTAATGAGACATCGGAGGCACCACGGTACCGTAATACGCGCTCGTAGAATTGAGATAGATGGCTTTTTAATGGAAACACAGCGCGCATTGCAACTGTGATATCGGCCCTCTTCCAGAAAGAACTGCATTTTTTGTTCATTACAACCTATATGCTTGCCTTGGGAAAACTGGCTTTTTAATGGTAATGTAATTGAAGTGGTTTCTTATTACAAATATCTAGGACTTCTTCTTTCGTCACAAAACACATGGTCCAAAGCAGTTTATACTCTAGCTCAGCAAGCCCGTAAGGCTTTAAATGTACTGTCAGTTGCAAGATGGAGGCTTTCTCACTTTGATGTTAATGTACATTTTAAGATCTTTGATGCAACAATTTTACCAGTTTTGTGTTATGGTGCTGAAATCTGGGGATTCCAATATTATGATGCCCTGGAAAAAGTTCAAAGAAGTTGGTGTAGGAAATTACTAGGATTACACCACTCTACAGCAAAGGAAGCGGTAATGGGAGAATGTGGTCGTTTCCCTATTTACTATCATACCCTCAGTCGTTGTATAAGGTATTGGATAAAACTTTTAGAAATGCCCAATAATAGGGTTCCAAAAAATGCATATCTGATGTTATGTAATCTTGACAATATTGGTAGAACTACCTGGGCTACTTCCATAAAAAATATTTTGCTTTCGTTTGGATTTGGTTTCGCATGGATCTCCCAGGAAGTAGGTAATACGAAAGTATTTTTGTCAATGTTTGAACTTAGAGTCAAAGACACATTAAGACAACAGTGGATGGAAAATTTGGCTCAAAGGCCAAAACTGCGTACATATATTCATTTCAAGAGCATTCTAGAACCTGAAAGATATCTTTACGTCCAATGTAATCACAGAGCCATTCAAATGTTAGCATGTCTTCGTTGTTCTGCGCTTCCTCTAGCGATAGAGGAAGGCAGAAGAGATGGTGTTGCTTCTACAAATAGGTATTGTACAATTTGTAATACAGAAACTGTCGAAGACGAATACCATTTTATTGTAATATGTCCTCTATACAACAACCTGAGATTGAAATACTTACCTACAGACCTATTTTTGGAACCAAACTTTCAGAAATTTATTAATGCTATGAAATCAAATGAATCAGATGTTATGCTCAGTCTGTGTAATTTTGTTTACAGAGCTCTTAAACTTAGAGAAAGAGCTAGTGGAATTGCTGAAATTTGCTGACATGTTATCAAGTCAAACCTGTTTTAAATTAAATCTTTGTATGCAATTACAAAGTATATACTGACATGTTATTCCTGTACTTATCACATCTTTGTAGCTTACATTTATTTGTATTTTAATACTTAATTTATCCCCTTTGTATATGGGCCGGTGGACTTGGAATGCAAATAAAACCTAACCTAACCTTCTTGTGTAATTTATATTTATACTCGCTGTATTCTAACGACATGCTATCTCGTAATACAAAGAATTATAGATTCTGCAAACTTAGGGAGCGTTCAGTTATTATTGCCGGGGGTGGGCCGACAAAGTCTTCCTGTGCATCAGTCAAAATAAGTGAACCCCCATACTCATTGCACCAAAACATTGATGACCCCCCTTTTAAGATGACAACATATTTATGGACGCCCCGTCCCCCCAACTATACAATCCCAATATATTTTTTGTTAAAAGTCTATTTCATATTTCTGACATGACCCAGTACCAAATACAACAGATTTAATAGCAAATCATTGCCCTTTTTATCATGTCTAGCTACAACATTCGCAGAATTTGATCACATTGGCTACGACACTTTCTGTATAAACCTTAGGGTACGGGGTAAGTTTTGATCATATGTCATGAAAACTATACAAGATATTTAGGGTTTATTACACGAAGTTTGGGCGATACCGCGTCGTATTCGAGTGATGTGTCCGTATTTTGACGAGTTGCGCAGAATACGAGAATACGACGCGGTATCGCCAAAACTTCGTGTAATAACCCCTTTATCATACATGCATGCTTTGGTTATGACTGTTTTCCTACGGACGTTCCGAAATTAGCGACGAAATTAACTGAAATCGACCTTGCTTTCTACTCGCTGTACTCACAAAAAATTGGTTGCTGAGGAGTGATGACAACCGTATCACTTCTTGATATTATTCCGCTGTTGGGCCATTCCACTTCAAGGGAGGGTTTATGGAACACTTTTAAAGCCACCAATTTAAACATTAAGATGTCGACACAGGTTTTCAAAATTTGACGAAGATTTAGGTTGAGCTTAAAATGGCGGTGGACTCATTTTTACTTCATCAAACTCTTAATTTGCATATTTAGTGAACTTTTGAAATAAGGGATATTTATTTGAATTGACTTGACCAAAATTGATAAAACTTGCTTTGTACATTAAACATACTATGATATAGCATAGTTGAAAGTCATTAAGCATTTTTACTTGAGTCAAATCCTTATTTACATATTTAATAAACTTTCCTAATTAGATATATATCTGAATTGATTTGACCAAAGTTGATGAAATTTGCTATGTACATCGAAGATACTATGATATAACATTACTGAAAATCATTAAACAGTTTTACTTAATAGTCAATTCCTTATTTGCAAATTTAATGAGCTTTCTTATTAAGGATATTTATTTGTCTTGACTAGACCAAAGTTCACGAATTGCTTTGTACATTAAAGATAGTATGATACGACATTATTGAAAGTCATTTAACATTTTTACTTCAGCCAATTCCTAATTTGCATATTTTAATGAACTTTCCTGATTGGGGATATATACATGGATTTAGAATTAATCTGTGGTGAATATTTTTCATTATGTCGATCATAACACTTTCATTGAAGTTGCAAACATGTGGCAAACGTTCAAATTTAAACATAACTGCAATATATAATGAAACACGTGAGCATTTTCAGTTAATATCTGGTTTTTGTATAGCAACAGTTCTGTCGCTTGACTTTTAGTGCAGCAGTGTACAGTTTTGACAGCTCAATATAACAGTGACATTTGACGCGGTTGGTCTGAATTGACGCAAGCGAGGATAAGAAACAAACTATATATTTTTCTAGGACTAAACATGAGTTTCTTAGCTCACGTGTTCACACGTGGGCTAATGTCATAGCGATGTCTGTCTGTCTGTCCGTGTGTGTGTGTGTGTGTGTGTGTGTGTGTGTGTGTGTCTGTCTGTCTGTCTGTCTGTCTGTCTGTTTACACGATAACTCGAAAACGCCTGAACAGATTCAGGTCAGATTTGGTACACAGGTACCATATGCTACTTGCAAGAACTGATTAGATTTTGGTAAGTGTGGCTTGCATATTAATGAAGTTATGCAATATCATTTTTTCCATACAATGGTTTCCCTATGGAGACGGTAATGACAGTGTAGACATATATCAGAAAATACTGCACAAAATTTCACGAAACTTTCACAGCTGACCATCTCAGAACATTTTGATGATACTGTGAGTGTCATGTCCATTATCTTCTCATTTGCATATTTAACGAACTTTTGTTATTAGTGACATAACTCTGAAATTCTTGCACCAAACTTGATGATACGTGCAACAAATATTGATATATCTAATTATACTTAGAAGCATTGGGCAGTGTTAAGTTAATAAATAGCTCGTTTGCATATTTTATGAAGTTTTATAATTAGTCATAGAACTCCGATATAACTGCATCAAATTTAATGAATTCTGCTGCAGATACTGATCTGACTGATATCTAACTGTGGTGTAAAGCACTTAGTAGTGTCACTCAAGTTAATTAAGGGTTCATTTGCATATTTAATGAAATTTGTAATTAGGTATAACTCTAAAATTACAGCGCCCAAGTCAGTGAAATCTGGTACAGATATTGACCTGATAAATATCTAATTGTGCTGACAAGCATTTGGCAGTATAAAGTTAAAAAATAGCTCATTTGCATATTTTATGAAGTTTTGTAATTAGTTATATAACTCCTAAATAACTGCACCAAATGTGATGAAATCTGCTGCAGATACTGATCCAACAGATATATAATTGTGGTGTAAAGCATTTAGTTATGTGGAGTTAATTAAGGGTTCATTTGGATATTTAAACATATTTAAACTTTGTAATTATCGTATTCCTCCGTTTATAAGACCCTCAGGATTATTTCATCATCTTAATTGGCTGTTAGTTCGTTTATAAAACCCCCAGGGGGTACACCCGAATTCTGACTGGAACATTAGAGCCATTGTCATGTAATGAGACAAGGATATCCACAACACCTACGCTGCTTATCAAAGTCACAAACAAGTGTCAAAGTGAAGTATCAAACCTCACACACACGCACACTATTGTTGGGGTTTGCAACATGTCAATCGGGAACAGTTGTATCATTTTCTGGTGATAAAACTACACTTGGATTTCACTACCTAAATGAACATTAAAAGAGTATGATTTTTTAGCGTCTCTGTCTAGTACAATGTCGTCTTTCCGTTACTGTCATTTTGGCTACAATCAAAAAAAGCAGATTTTTCAACATCTGATTAAGTACGAATCGTACATTTCGATGCAATTTGGCTACCATAAGTGAACATTTACATGTAGGACTTGTCGATCAAGTACGATTCGCTCGGTATCCGTGCTGCATCTCGCTTCAAACTTTCAACTTTGCAACCATCTTGAACAACGGCTACAGCATTTCGATCGTGTATGTTGTCTGCATCTCGGCGAAGTTCATACGGCAAAGCAAGTTCTAGCTGATTGCTACGGTAGTAAGGCATACCGACAGCGAAAATGTTTTTAGTAAATACTTTTTTCTTGCCCATGACGATCGTGCACTCTCTTATGACTTGTCAGAAAATAAAGTCTACGATAAATCGACGCATTTTTATAGGATCTTGTGACGATGTCGGGAAATCCTTTTGTCGCCGTTATCAATAGAAAATTCAGGACGTGTGAATGACACGAGCTTTGAACTTGCTTCGTTCAACTTTTACACTTTTATTTTCATACTACTGAGGCAAAAGACTACAGCACATGAAACAGTTGTTCTTTGAATGGTGTGCTCTTAAAGATTTTTTCAACAGCTTTCTATCAGGTAAGGTATCTTTTGTGATCATTGTGAATAGCTGCACGTTTTCTCTTACATTCAAATTTACCATTTAAGAAAAAAGATTTTTTAAACAGATTTCTATCACGTAAATTTTCTTTTGTGATCATTGCGAAGAGCTGCAAGTTTTCCCTTACGTTCAACTTTACCGTATAAAAACCAATGAAAATAGAAATATCATTGGTATCGTAAAGTCTTTCAAAAAGACTAGATGACGATATCGACTTCGACGAGTTTGACTTCGATGAAAAGGGTATTGTATCGACAAACGAAACGCGATATCCAAAGTTTCTTCCGCGCATGAACTGAAAATTCTTTGAATTTCTTCCGTTAGGCCTAATATGTTTCATCAATTTTGTAGTTTTCTCATGCAATGAAAGTATTTTTTGTTTGAATGGCATTTCGTGCTTGTGTTTGTCCTTTTCCTGAACTAGTCCCAGCAATGAGTAGAACGATAGTGTAACAGATTTTCAAGATTATGCACGCTTTCGAAGTCTTGCGAGGGAAAAATACCCAACTTCATAAACGGCCCTATACGCTTACAGTTAGAACAAAAACGTGCATGTTCGTACCATATTCCGAACAATTGATCATAGATGACTGAATTCCACATCAAGAGACATTTCGGTCATCGACACAAGTAATAAAAAAACTTCAGCGTTTATTGCCAAAAATTAAATACATCAAATAAGCAGATTGGCGCAGAAATCTTTCGTCTCGGCCAGCCGATGCTTCAACACTTTACCTGGTCGAGCCTGCCTGTTCGTATGATCACATTTCGTTTCGAGATACGGTTAGACTTTTTGAAACTAGGAGCAAAATAATAAAACTCACGACGTGTAATTGATCGTTTATAATAAGGAGTACGGTAAATGGAAATCGTACATAGAAAACATCGGACGGACACCATCCCGCTGAACAGAATTTTACCTTGACCTCATGCACTGACACGTTTGACCTATTACGTAAATTGACCAATCACAGCAAGTGGAACCTATAGGGACTTTCCCTTTACTCATTGTCTGACCTTTGTGGCCATGCTATGCAATGGGGAGCCAGCAGCTGCTTGGGAACGTACTTGTTGTACAAAGTTTCGTGGTGATTATCTATTCACGAAATACGAAGATTTATTGCTATCGTATTGTTTAGTAAAAGAAGGTATGGCAAATACATTACATTTCAATACTTGTGGATCTCCGTTAATTTATACTTGTACTGATTCGACTGCCAGTATCTACGCAGCCTGGCGCGAGTCGTTTGAGTTGTCTGTAGCGTGAATCTAAAAATCATTGGCAAAAAAATTTGCATAACATTGCATAAATTAGCATAAATTAACTACGACGTTCGATTTCGCTGTGACATCCGTTTATTAGACTCCCCCACATCTTTTTCGTCATCTTTAGTTCTGGAAGGGGGGTCTTAGAATCGGAGGAATACGGTAGTGATATTACTCCAAAATTACAGCATTACATTTGATGAAACTTGCTACAGATATTGATCTGATAAATATTTAATTGTACTGAGAAGCATCGGGCTTGTCAAGTTAATAAATAGCTCATTTACATATTAAATAAAGTTTTTAATTAGTGATTTAACTCTGAGAGTACTGTGCGAAAGCTGATGAAACCTGCTACATATAATGATATAACAGATATCTGATTGTTCTTATTACACGCCTCACACGGTTGACGATTGTATTGGTATGAATTTGGTTTATTGACAGGAATATTGAAAAACATAATACAATTAATCCTCGTCACAGATACTTACTCTGGCAGTAGACCATATACAAGTCTAGTCTTAACTATCACTAGCCTGTCTGCCACTCCGCGTCATGTGCTCAATTGAACTGCTGTCAGAATATACAATGTCTGTCTTTGTTCTTGTGTTTTGGTTAGTGATTATCCTGAGGTCTGAAAATGTTGCGTACCATCTCCTTGCTCGTTGTTTTGTCACTTTAAAATGAGACGGGTCAAAGGTACAAATGTTTTACACAACTTCATAACAGTCAAAAAGTATGCAGTAATTCATGTCGTACTGTATTATTTCATGCGTTCAGTAGAGTCTGATAAATGTCAATACATGTCGACTCATCAGCAGTCAATTTCAATGCTTGATAACTAAGTTTGTAATTTTGTCAAACTCAAAATCTGTACACGTCAAACCTTCCATTCAGAGGTCACATTAGCAGGTCAAGTTGTAGTGTTGAGTAAATGCTAAAATTTTCTAGTCTGTTTACTGGATATCCAACATTCTGAGAAGCGTACTACTGTTAATGAACCTTTTGTGAAACACGTGAGCACATTTAGTTCATATCTGGTTTAAATTCAGGTGTGTTAGCTACAGTGGCCAATACCACTTGCGTCTGAGTGTATGAAAAGAATAGACTACTCTAGCACAAGACATTCCGAGCAACTATAATGGTCGACGTCACTTTTCACTAAGTATACTGCGGTTAAACCTAATTCAAGCGCCAAATTTTCACGACAATTTAATTCATTGATTCAGTTTCATGGATAAATCAACATTCGGGTTTCAACACCGCCTTCTAAATGCATGAACTGGTGACCAGCGAATGTGTGTTTACGAATTCTACATCAAGGGGCATATGCAGAAAGGGACTCGACAGAAATTATAGGGAGGGAGGGCCAGTGTTTTTCAAAATCACACTGCGCGTAAAATTGTAATATTAAAAATTGATCAATCAAAATTCTGTACATTAATTTTGTAGACCATATGGTAAGGTTGCTTTATTTCAAATATCTAGGTCTTAAGCCATGATAATATTAAGAAGATATTTACAATATTATTTTTGAGAATTTATGACCTTTGACATGCCCTATCTCCCATCTGCAACTAAGCTGTGGCTAAATTTTATCATATCCTTCAAGAGTCAAAGACGGCTGGTGTCTTCCGAACTGTGACTGGTATGGGACACCGACCTTCGACCCTCAAGTCATCCTGTACCTCACGAATTATATAGGCTAGCTAACAGAGGTAGAGGTCTGAAGTTTAGTGGACGGACATGATTATGTTAACTAAGATTTCTGCTAAAATGTCAAGCGACCAGGATGACATTTGACCTCGATTTAACGAATAGTCCGATAAATCAGTAGCTACAAGTTCTACACCATTGATATTTACGGACACGAGGCAACCAATGGTGCAACATCCTGTATCTTATTAATCGTGTACATGTCTAATTCACGGCAAGCCAATATGGCTACAGGTCTGATTTTTGCCGGACAGCCATCATGGGAGGAAAGTGTACAGCAAAAATATCAAGTAACCAGGATGACCTTTGACCTAAATTTAACTTATTTGCCAGTATATTCGTGCAACAGCCTTCATATTTGGTGGGATGAGGTTTCACATTATGAATTAGTAAATATTTGTCAAATAGAATATTATTGATGTTGACTATAGCACGTACAGGGACGGCATAACAATTGGGGAGAGTCACTTTTCTCAACATCATTTTGAAAAATGCGCCCTTCCCTATAATGTTTTCCAGTCCCTTACTGGCCAGCACATGTTGAATTCGTGAACACACTTTCACTTTCACTTTATTGCGTAAAAACACACTTCGGGAAGTGCGGTATAGCAAGAACAAAACTAAACATTGCGTACAACATTGTTGTCTATGTCTTGTTGTCTATGTTGTGTCGTGAACACACATATCGCAGTTCGTGAACACATTTTCACTTTCACTTTATTGCATAACAAAACACTTCGGAAAGTGCGGTATAATAAGAACAAAACTAAACATTGCATAAAACATTGTTGTCTATGTCTTGTTGTCTATGTTGTATCGTGAACACACATATCGCAGGTGATTTAACAGTGAAGATGAATCGATAAAGTGAATTAGAGTGAAAATGCACCTATTTCTAGCTTAAAGGTATACAGTCACCTGTAATCTAGAAAACGCTCATATATGGTCAAAGGGGCATTCCTTTGTATTCAAAATGCCCATATGAGGGCGTTGTTTTAAAAAGCGGCCACCCGCTTAAAATCTGTGATTGGTTAGATTTTCTCTTTCCATGGTAACTCTGGCAAAATTGGAACAGGCGACAGTATACCTTTAACATGCTAATCGTGCATCGTGAACTTACGCTCGCGGCATGCGGCACGTGGCTCGCGGCGCTTGAATTAGGCTTACCCCTACTGGGTGTACATTCAAATAGATCACAATCACAGAAATTACGACAAAGTTACAAAATACGAGAGTGGAAAGAAAACTATATATAATCAGTTGACGCCCGCGATCATGCTATCTTCTCCCGCCATTTTGCAGTGAAAAATGGCGCTCACGAGTTGAAAAGTAAACAAAATCGAACTGGCCATAATGTCATTATGGAAGCGTGGAAGTAAATGAAAACTCACAGAAGGGAGGGTTGATGTCTATGTTTTGATTAGAGTTTGACATTTTGTGGTACAATCCATGTGTAACAGTCCTCTTAAAAATAATCGAAAGGATGTCAACGCTGTTTTCACAGTCGTCAGAAATTTCGCGATTTCAACGAATCTGCACAACAGAAGTTGCTAAAAATTCACTCAGTAGCAATTCAATATACCTACCCTCACATGAATCCACAGGTTTGCCTTAAAATAGTCGAAATCGCTGGAAAACAGCTCTGTAATTTTGTGTGAAAAAGCTACCCCGTTTGACAACCGTCAGCGGGACCCACTGTAACTGACACTGGGTTTGAATTACTTTCCCTCATAACATATAATAATGAGAATCGTGCGTTCAGACTGTAGAGGGATGGCGGCATTTTTGAATTTCAAATGTCGGTAAATGTTAAGTACTTTGTTTCTCTTGTACCAAACTTTGCACGGTATCTCCTGATGTTTGTACTTGATTTGGTTAAAGTATGGTTGAACGTTTCATGGAGGGAAATTAGAACACAACTTCGAGGCGAATAGTGACTTAACGTCATAAATATGTAAGAAGTTTAGAACTGAAAGTTGTGAACATTTGTTCATACTTTCTTGAACATTTGTTCATACTTTCTTCAAGAAAACGTTAAACATACCTTGTCTTTTACCGGCAAATACAAAAATTGGGGTCTTTGGGCAATGTTTTGGCAACTTGAAGCAAACATTGCCTCAAAAGTGACAAACTGAAGTTAAAATGGCTGCCATTCCAGGGAAATATACGATTGAAAGCGAAAGAGACCGTAAAAAGTCAATGTTATCTTCACGTTTCATGATGGACTACCACAAGTTGTGGAACAGCGAAGACATGTAGGATCTTGAGAGTAGAAAAATGAATTCACATGGAGATCGAACGAGACGAGCCGAAGGCAAATTATCATCATATAAACAGTTTAACCTCTCTTCATATTTTGTTGAAAAAACTACAGGATGAAGAGAGACAGCATTTCTACTGTATCCTGTGTTTGTTCTTAGATGACGACGGTTGGCTTATTCCTTGTAGCTGTGGAAACGCAGCTATCTATTGGCGGGGTAGCGTGCGTCGCTATGCGGGACATCAATTGGTGGCGGGGTTGACCTTTTGATGACCCGCACAGCGACGCACGCTACGGCGTGGGGCCGCGCCCCGCCAACAGATAGCTGCGTTTCTACAGCTGTATTTCTTCATGCGTTGATTAAATTAATAGTTCATTAAATAATCAAATAAATCACCCTTCGAATGCACTCGATTAACTCATTAATTCTATGAATGGCACGAGACAAGAGTATGAAAATAACAGCAAATCACTCGATAAAAAGTCTCTTTGGTCCAGGAATAAACACTGTCATACATGGATGAAAAAAGATAAAGGATCATCAAAGCCGAGTTCGGATTCCTTACTACAAAAAAGCGACCTCTAGAGTGTTCCAAATAATTCGGTACTAAGTAGAAACCTCAATTCAAGTCATCGCTTCCTGACAAAAGAACATCAAGTAACGAATCTTTTACAGAAATCCTCAAGTCAACTGAGTCAAATTAAATTTCTATATAAATTCCGATAAAACATCTCAAAGCCTTGACTTGGATTACAATCGAATTCACATGTGAAATGATTTCATAACACATAGAAAACAGGATTACTCTTCAAGCATGCATTTGTAAGATACGAGATTTCTTAAATCGTTAAGTAAAGGAGAAATGCAACTTCTTCCAATAAAAAACAGAGTGTGTCATTCAGGATAGGATCATAATTGTATTCACAACAGTGCAGTATCGTAATTTCGGTTCATGCACATCAGGGACGGTTCATATACTCTACCCACAATGCCTCATTCGTCTCCGCCATCTTCAATGATGTACTCTTCTCACTTGACTTGTTTTATATCCTTCAGGATCACGTCTGCCAGAGGACAGCGTTCGTAGTCTTCGCCTGGAGAAGATAACAGACAAATTTCTGTGTTTGCATGAAAAATAGTACATTATATATAGCAATATTTTTGGAATGAAGGACGAGGTTCAATAAATCGTACGGAAAATGACAAGGACGACGAAAACGGTTGTTCACGTAAAAAAATTGATTTCTACGACCTCGAATATCTATTCTGACTGATGCAGTCTGTTCTTACAGGTTTATTAATGACAATATTCGAATGAAAAAAATTAAAAGTCGGGTTGGTCCAAGATGTATGTACCACGTACCAGATATAGGAACCAGCACACATCGTTTACTGCACGTCGGATTTCTGTCTAAGATTTCCTGCAGTGTTCGCATGAATATCTGAACCTGTCGGTGTCTATCTTGGGCACTCAAGCCAGCCTCGGGAATGTTCGACATCTGGCGCAGCGAAACCACGGGCGTCGCATATTCCAAAATGCAGTAGTAGGCCTGTCGATACAACAATTGTTACATGGTCAACAAGCTGGCCCACATCGGCTGCGTAGATGTAGAAATCGTATATCCAAGAGCTAGCGTTTCCGCTTTTGAGGTACCAACAGACGCATGCGTCATAGGGCACTGAGAACGACGTGCATATACGGCATGTTCTTCCTATTTATTTTTAAGCTGGTAGATAAATACAATATCTCTCTTCGACAAATGATCACTGATGGCATCGGTGACATGGGGCCTTAGTTAGTGACCACTACCTGTCTGACTTACAGATTGATATGTGGCGGGTGCCACATGTGGGGCAGGATGCGCTTACTGTTTTCGAAATACCTGACATCACTTCTTGGTCTTCTGGCCAGAGGTCCATATATCTTTCTTTCATGAATTTGACTTTGTTTGTGTACCGTCTATTTACTGTCTGTTCTGTGCTGTTTTGTGTCTATGTTTACAACTATTGTCTTACAAATTTTGACCTAGTGTTATTGGATTATGGATTGGTATGATTGCGATTATTTTTCCACTGCCAAAACATTTGAAGGTAATTATTTACATGGTATTATCCGCTTTATTGACATCCTGCCCTGCAAACCATGTTCACAATCAAAACACTTCTACACATCGCCCTGACGTTAGATGCGATCTGTATGGTGGGGAGGGTCACGTTAAAGGGATACAGTCATCTGTAATCTAAATATGCCCATATATGGTCAAAGGGGCGTTCCTTGGTATTCAAAATGCCCGTGTGAGGGCGCTGTTTTTAAAAAGCGGCCAGCCGCCTAAAATCTGTGATTGGTTAGATTTTCTCTTTCCATTGTAATGTGGCAAAATTGGAACAGGTGAGAGTATACCTTTACAGGAGTATGTCGGCGAGGAATTGGTGGCCTATACAAGAACTTGACCACCATGTGGGTAAAGGGGCAATATTTGATTAGTAGGCTGATAAAAATCAAATCCTGCTCTGGCTGGATGAGTTATCGAGTTTTAATAAAGATTAATATTAATTATGGAAGCAACAGTCGTCATGTCATATTGATATGATCACAAGCTGCATTATTTTGAGCAATACCATACCCACCAAAATGAATACAGCTTTGACGATGTCACATCTGTTAAAGTTTAGTAATTTTGTACTGTCGTTGGTGTAATATGAATTGCCAATCTCAAAATTTTCTCGTCGCTTTCGCACCGAATACACTGAGTTACGTTCTCGTTTGAGAAGTATCAATAGTTTTTACTGAAATGTACCAACAACAGACTTGCATGCCATATTCTGTGTTTTGGGCTATCAGTGCTGCGTGCTTCAGGAAGTGCTTCAGAAAGTGAAAGGAAAGAGAAAACTAGAGAAAAAAATGAAAAATGTCAAATAATATGTAACGTCGTGTCTAGTATCCTCTTTTCCGTCTAGTATCCTCTATTACCGTCCTTTTCCCCCATCATGGTAAACTTACAAATCCGATATCGTCAGTGACTTGATAGACTGAGTTGATATACGGTCGCTTCTTTACTCCAGCACGGTCTACTTCAAAAGGTGGGAGCTTGTCCTCATATTTGACACCCGGGTAATCCTCTCCCAAGTTGTCGGACCCCGGAATGTCGCAAGACTCGGGAATCACTATGAACAGCTTGGCGAGGAGACGACCACCTTTCATTTTGTCATTCCATTTTGACTTAGCGATTGTGTTCTCTAACTCTGTAGTAAAAGGCCAATAAATCAATAAATGAATCGATCAATAGTGATCAATAGGTTTCCTGTATCTTGCGTTCAGTTTGATACCGCAGGATGCTGAATATTGTGGAATTGGCGGTTGTAGACGTTTTGAACAGAAAATGGCCGACTGTGTCATTTACCACCTTCAATGGTGACTTTGTAAACTTTTGGTGCAAGGATCGAAAGAAATACAAAATGGAATCTAGGATAATGGTGCGAAAATTATATACAACGTGATAAAAGCTTATTTCTGATGTAATCGTATTTAGAATTCATAGAGTTGATTGTATTATTTTGATGATATAATAATTCAAAATGTGTCGTTTTTACCTGGAAGTATAATTTTCAGGTATCCCAAATAGTAAGACCATGCCAGACCATGGGCCACGTTCAGATTATCTTTTTCACTTAACTCACTGATTTCCACGTCCGATAGAGTCTGAAAAAAAGGAGAAATTTAAGTGCATAAAACAAACGAACCAAAGCACCGTCAAGTTCTTCTTGTACACTTTGTTGAAACGCCAGTATTTTAAATGTGTTTACACATCATATTACAGTAGCTCAATCATCAATTATTTGTACTCTCTTATTGCTACTGGTGATTATTTCTGAAAATTGACATGTTTCATGAAAAACAACTAGATTTTATAGCGCTTGAAAGACATAATGATTGTAACATGGCCTAAAACGACAGCTGTGTCCAGTCGCTGCGTTTTCGCTTACAACTTGTAGGAACTAACATATACGTAGCGCATGATCAAAGATTGCGAAGAATTTTGGATATATGTGGTTTGACTTGGACCGCGGCAGTGATCCTCTGAACTGCTTTCACAGATGTGATGTTCGATTCTGTAAAATTCTGGTATCTGAAAAAGCGCAATCGTCTCTTCTTTCTAATGCCATCCCCTTTAATCTCTTGTCCATTCCTACGCTACCGCAAGGTAACTGTGACGAGTCTTGTGTCTGTTTGTCTATAATGCACCGCCTTCTGGAAACCATTTCCATAAAATCCTTACGTACCTTGAGGCTGAAGAATACATTGATGAGACAGGCTACTGCCATATTTGCCAAGATGAGATCTCCGTAGCGACAGAAGTACTGTGACAGCAATGGGCTGGCATACACCCATAAAACGACAACGCAGATGATGGCTATAATCGTTATCACCAGAAGAGACTGGTAGTGGCGAACCCCAAAAGTCGCCTTGATAACTTTGGTTAACTTGCCATCGTATCGTTCACGCCGGTGACGTCGTTCCTCCATTAGTAAACACAGTCGTCGAATAGCTTCGCTCAGGATCAAAGTTATCACTGCGACTGGACAAATGAAAAGAAATCTGCTCATCATAGCTGTTTCGTTTTCAGAAAGCAGGAATTTCATCTGTCTCTCGGACCATTCTTCCAGGCTGTCTGGAGTGCAGTACGATTTATTGATCACGGCCAGCATGAGGAGCAACACCGCGAAAACGATAGACGTTCCCTTCACCCAAGCACTGCCTCGTCTTCGAGGTATTGGTCCGAAGCCGTTGTTCTCCTCGCTGGCCATGGGTACAGTACACTGCTGGATTGGCAACTGAACGACGTCTGGATGTAGAACTATTTACATTAACTCGATCCGTTTCGATGACACCTGGGGATATTTTTAGAGAGAAAATTGGGGAGCCGTCATTATTTACTGAAGAATACGTCCGAAAGTCCGGAAAATTCCAGCAAGCCCTCTTGTCATATGGAAAAGAACTATACAATTTAATCAGCGGTACGGATATTCCTACGTAATATTGTATCTCACCAACCTGGTAATATCTGTATAACTTGAATGATTGTTGAGCCAATTGTAATGTCCTAATATCATTGTCATGACCCGTGATTATGTTTGTAATTTTAATTACCGTGAAGACAGCATCATTTAAAACATGCTTAATTCGATTGGGAAGGATATACAAGAACCCATGTGTTTTGGCATTCTGTAGGGGGAAAGGCTGAAAAGTGTGCCACAAATAGTCCCTCCTCAACATCCGGTCTAGCTGTGTGCCAGTAGAATATGATGGTGCTTTTCTGGCGAGGTTTTGTCTTGCCCTTTAAAGGTAGTAAGCTTATGCGCCACGAAAGTGAAAGCCTTGAACTTTTGCTCAAACTTCCCTCAGAGAATATTTCAATTATTCTTCTTCAAAATAAATAATAAAAATCAGGGGTCACCGTGCAAATTTTGGAACGAGAGAAATAAATTACTCAAGATTTACAGATATTTGAAATTCAAAATGGCCGCCATCCCTGTGTTAACTGTATGGAGAAAAAACATAATTTTCGATTTTCGAAAAATTAAGCCCGTGAAAAGTTTTCTTACACCAAGAGCTTTAAAATGAAACCCCACAAGTGGTAGGTCAGAAAAAGATTGAAAAACGTTTGAGAGTCTGAATATCTATCCCAGAGGCACATTCTACCTGAAAGATCTGATTTTGACTTCCACGACTTTTCACGTGATATGCAGACCTGAACTGTTACTTTTGAGGTTAACTATATATGCCGCAACTCTCTCCACCTACGCTCTGGGTTTTACTGGTTGATATCTCAAACCTGTTTTTGCGAACAGTAGTCATACGTAGTCGAGCCTTGATATCGGAGGCACCACGGTACCGTAATACACGCCGGTAGAATTGAGGTAGATGGTTTTCTTTAAATGGAAACACAGCCCGCATTGCAACTTAAGTTCTGTGATATCGGCCCTCTTCGAGAAATAATTTCATTTCTTGTTCATTACAACCTATATCCTCTCCTTCTTGTGTAATGTACATTACTACTCACAGTATTCTGACGACATGCTATCTCGTAATACAAAAAACTATAGATTCTGCAAACTATTAGCTACATGGCGGCATTTCTATTACCACCTTGGGACGCTCTCACGCAGCTTCACCTGAGAAATATCGTATCGTACCAGGTCACAATGAACCGGGCCGTGCCGGAAACTGTGTAGTAGAGTAACTGTGGTAGTGATATCGTATTGGACCCCAAGACATTAACGCAACGTATATAACTTCTGTTTTACATTAAATGCACTTATAATTAAATCCGAAATGAAGTATTAATAGGAAAGAAAGAAACAAAGAAAGAAAAAAGAAAGGAAGGAAAGACGGAGGGAGGAAGGATCAGGTCTATTATCATCAAACAATATGGCATCCTGGTGGCCATTTTGTTAGCTCACATTTGCATACCAAAGAGAGAAACTCCCGGAGCATTCGTCACTCCACACATATACTTTACTGCACTGGGTATTAAACAGAAATCTACATACTTCATTCCCACTGCTGTGAATGTTGGGCCAGATCATGATGCATAACAAAGAAAACGTTCAGGAATGCACATCGGCAACTTTCATATTTGATTGAATCGCTTTTCCACATAAGTCCGTTCCGAAAGCTAGTGTAACGTATAGAAAGAGAGGGAAAAGTCCAATAGTGAAATATGCTGTTCGCTTTCTGCTTTGCGCTGTGTCTCCTTAAAGTTTTCACTAACGCATACATTTACCGTGTACATTCGTGTCGTACAATCTTGGCACCATGAATTTGATACAGGTGTATCTACAGAGCGCAGTTTCTATACGTAACAGTTTTCCGTAGGGTGGGGAGGGAGTAAAAGGCCACGGTTTTTTGCCAAATAGTTCAGTCAAATTCTACATTTTCTACAAAATGTTAGTTCAAAAGTGTTGGGGTCAAAAAGCTCTGCTTATCTACATTTATCTTGGTCAAAAGTTTACATGACAGCGACCGCCGAAGCGAACGCCGTTAACAATCACTATTGTATGATTAAGATTGTTCCAAATATTTCGCAATATGTGATCACATTGGTGTCCTCTACTGGTATGTATACATGTCTGAGGGTGTTGTCGACTCCGCATGTGTTAAGGCATGGGTCTGACACTTTTAAGCAGTGTTGCGGCCAGAACGCGCCCTTGCGAATGTCCCAAAAACGGAATAATAGAATCTCACACCCCAAGGACCTGGGATCAGATTTCTCACACGAGTTGGAGATTAATAGAATCTCACACCACCAAGGACCTGGGATCAGATGAAATTCTATTAGTCCCGCATTCTCGCACACTGCGGGTCATCTTGGGCGCACTCATGAGTCGACTGTGTTCAATCGACGATGGTCCTTTGTTTTGCACAATTATTTTGAGGCTTATTATGTACGTACCTTCGAAGCTGTGTTTAAAAGTAATTACACTGTAAAACGCTGCACTTCCTGGTAAATTTAATTTTGTTTTGTGAAATTAATTTATAACTGCCAAATGCAAAATCTGACTGACAACTGACCCATGTTGTCCCCCAAAAGTGCTAAATGTCCCTAAAATAAACGGTAGTGGGACACTGTGTCTCATGGTTGAAAATTCCTGGCTGCAACACTGACTTTTAATATTTCAGAGTAGCTGAGGATCAAGTTTTAGGAAATTATGATCATAATGATTTAAAAGTTTGCAAGAACGTTGACGCATTTCTTAGTACATGTAGAAACGAAATTTGTGCAAATGTTGGGATTTTGGCCAAGTCACGTGATTAGCACACGATATTTTCAAGCCAAATCACAAATGGAAAATAATACGGTATTACCACCACTCGACGAATAATTATTCAAACCAAATTGCTAGTACTGTACGTATAAAATTACAATAAAGTTGGTGTAACAACCGCTATAGCAAAATTATTAAAGTTTCGCAATATTTTTCTTCAAAAACCTTGAGCAGCCAGCAACTGTTTACATTGCACAGTCATTTTTGAAAATGCATTAAAAATTTCAGTTTATTTATAGGGTATGGTGTCTCTTATGTTGCGTGGCAATTACTCTTTCTAAATATGCAAAACAGACTAAAATTTTCAGTTAAGAAGTTGAAATCTTTTAAATGGTTTAAAATTTTGGCGGGAGATGTTAAATTCAGCCATGTCCACGCGTCTGTTAGTATTTCCCATGTTCTACAAGTTATAGTTGACTAAAACGAAGGCCGACCAAAGGTCAGACAATCCTGACCATATAAGGCCAAGAAAAATAAAAAGTTTGTTTCTCATCCGAGACATACTGCAAAAATGATGCCGTGGGGGAGACGAGGTTTTTTTCTCAATTTTATTTTTATTTTTCACCCAACAAGAACGCGCGCGCGCAAAAAAAAACAACAACAACATGAAAACAACATAGGGATAAATGCATAGCATGCAGTGTTGCTTTAGTAGCAACAGTTCTGCGGTTGGACTTTTAGTGCAGCAATGCGCATTTTTGACAGTTTAACAGTGACATTGTGTACAGTTCTGAATGGAATGTTAGTATAGTGTCAGTTATTTTGTTTACAGTTCTGTTTTTACAGCACTGCGTTATGCACTATCGTCGCGTATTTTTGCGGGTTTTATTTCCTCATGAGCACAGGCGTACGGAACGTTTCGTAGATCGTCGTCGGATGGGAAGTGACTGACACTGTGAGGCCGAAGGCCGAACCTCGGTACTGTATAAGTATTAGCCTAGCGGGAATATTATACAGTACCGAGGTAGTGTCAGTCACTTCCCATCCGACGACGATCTACGAAACATTCCGTACGCCTGTGGCACCGATGAGCTCTCGAACAGTCACTGAAACCATAACACCATATACCACGTCCATGCTGAAACATATACAAAAAAGTATTTGTTTTCTCGGGAACTCTTGCAATCATGTACGTTTTTGGTGAAGGCCTACACGTATGTCGGGAGTGTTCGGCTGTCAGTTACTCAGATGCTTGTGATGCAACCAAGTTTCTCGCTGCATCAGAATGGCTGCACCTAGCGAACCGAAATGTCACACACTTGCAATTGCGGTTGGCTACACCGCCTCTCCAGCGTGGCCAACAGCCGAAGATCCCCGACATACACGTAGGGCTATTTTCGGTACAGTCAACAGAGAGCCTCTAAGACATGGAAAATGAGATTAGTCGCACAATAAAATTAAATATGACTTAGTAAAGTATATGAAATATTTCAATTACCTTTGAGCTGGACTCATACAACAGACTCCCTACAGCATGAGCGTAAATGCTGCTAGATTTAGTTTGACGTCATTTGTTTTTGGAATTCCCCAAATTGCGCGCGCAACCATGCGACGTGTCGGTTTCATTTTGTATGCTTTTGGACATTCCATATTTCTAAACTGCTGTATCTTTATGTATTTAAAATTTGATGTATGCATGCTGTAACAGGTCAGTCCGTGCATACGGTTTCTTTTCTCATACGTTTCCTAGCAACATTTGGAAGTTTCGATCATGTTCATTCGTTCGTTGATCATTTTCCCCATAGAGGGATGGCGGCATTTTTGAATTTCCAAATGTCGGTAAAATGTTGAGTACTTTGTTTCTCTTGTACCAAACTTTGCACGGTGACTCCTGATGTTGGTACTTGATTTGGTTAGAGCATGGTTGAACGTTTCATGGAGGGAAATTAGAACACAACTTCGAGGCGAATACATGTAAGAAGTTCAGAACTGAAAGTTGTGAACTTTTGTTCATACTTTCTTGAACATTTATTTATACTTTCTTCAAGAAAATGTTAAAACATACCTGTCTTACTGGCAAATATAAAAATCGGGGTCGTTGAGCAATGTTTTGGCAACTTGAAGAAAACATCGCCTCAAAAGTAACAAACTGAAGTTAAAATGGCCGCCATTCCAGAAAAATATACGATTGAAAGCGAAAGAGACCGTAAAAAGTCATTGTTATCTTCACGTAGCATGATGGACGACCACAAGCAGTGGAACAGTGAAGGCATGTAAGATCTTGAAAGTCGAAAGATGAATTCACGTGGAGATCGAACGAGACGAGCCGAAGGCAACTTGTCGTCATATACATGAAACAGTTTAACCTCTCTTCACATTTTGTTGAAAAAACTACAGGATGAAGAGAGACAGCATTTCAACTGTATCCTGTGTTTGTTCTTAGATGACGTCAGTGGGCTTATTCCTTGTAGCTGTAGAAACGCAGCTATCTGTTGGCGGGGTAGCGTGCGTCGCTATGGGGGGTCATCAAAAGGTGGCGGGGTTGACCTTTTGATGACCCGCATAGCGACGCACGCTACCCCACGCCGCCCCGCCAACAGATAGCTGCGTTACCACAGCTATATTCCTTGATGCATTGGTTAAATTAATAATTAATTAACTAATCAAATAAATCACCCTTCGAATGCACTCGATTTGATGTGAATCATTCATTAATTCTATGAATGGCACGAGACAAGAGTATGAAAATAACAACAAAGCACTCGATAAAAAGCCTCTCTGGTCCACGAATACACACTGTCATACATGGATTTACAAAGATTTACGGGACTGAGGATCACCCAAAACCGAATTCAAATTCCTGTACTACGGAATAGCGACCTCCAGCGACGGTTCAAAGTAATTCAGTTTCAATTCAAGTCATCGCTTCTTGACAAAAGAACATCAAGCAAAGGACTCTTTCACAGAAATCCTAAAGTCAACTGCGTCAATTTAAATTTCGATACAAATTCCGATAAAAGATCTCAAATCCTTGACTTGGACAACAATTGAATTCACATTGTGAAACCATTACATAACACACAGAAAAAAGGACTCTTCTCCAAGCATGCATTTGTAAGATACGATATTACTTAAATCGTTAAGTAAAGAGAGAAATTTCTTATCAAAAAGAGACAGTGTGTCATTCAGGGTAGAATCATAACTGTATTCACATCAGTGCAGTATCATAATGTCGGTTCACGCACATCAGGGACGGTTCATCTACTCTACCCACAATGCCTCATTCGTCTTCGCCATCTTCAATGATGTACTCTTCTCGTTTGACTTGTTCTATAGCCTTCAAGATCACCTCTGCAAGAGGAAAACGTTCGTAGTCTTCGCCTGTAGAAGATAACAGACAAATTTCTGTGTTTGCATGAAAATAGTACATTATGTAATGCAATATTTGTGAAACGAAGGACGAGGTTCAATAAATCGTACGGAAAATGAAAAGGACGATAAAAACGGTTGATCTCGTAATAAAAATTAAAAAAATGATTTCTACGACCTCGAATATCTATTCTGACTAGTGCAGTCTGTTCTTACACAATATTCGCGTAAAAAAATCAAAGCCAGGTTGGTTCAAGATGTATGTACCACGTACCAGATATGGGAACCAGCACGCATCGTTTACTGCACTCCGGATTTCTGTCTAAGATTTGCTGCAGTGTTCGCATGAATATCTGCACCTGTTGGTGTCTATCTTGGGCACTCAAGCCAGCCTCGGGGTTGTACGACATTTGGTACAGCGAATCCACGGGCGTCGCATATTCCAAAATGCAGTAATGAGCCTGTGGTAGGAGACAGAGTCTTGGTTAATTAATCGACATCGATGAAAACGAGGTTCATTTGAAAGAAGACCTGTTGCTCTGATTGTATAGTGTCTGTGTTGGAGGTCGGCACTGCAAGCGACTTGGCTACATATGCCTTCAGTCTATCATGCCTATTTCAGTCTATCTTCAGTCAATCATGTCTATCTTCAGTTCTTTCATGTCGATCTTCAGTCTGCTATGTCTGTCTACACTCTACAATGTATATCTACAGTCATCATGTATATCTTCGGTCTATCAGGTCCATCTTAAGTCTACCATGCCTATCTTCAGTCTATCATGTCTATCTTCAGTTTCTGATATCTATCGTCAGTCTAACATATCTATCTTTAGTTTATCATGTCTATCTTAAGTCTATCATATCTATCTTTAGTTTACCATCATGTCTATCTATAGTCTATCATGTCTACCTGCGGTCTATCATGTCTATCTTCAGTCTACCATCCCGATCTTCAATCTATCATGTCTATCTTCAGTCTATCTTCAGGCTAACATATCTATCTTTAGTCTAACATGTCTATCTTCAGTCTATCATGTCTATCTTAGTCTATCATCATGTCTATCTTCAGTCTATCATGTCTATCTTCAGTCTAACATATTATCTCAGCCTATCATGTCTATCTTAGTCCATCATGTCTATCTTCAGTCTATCATGTCTATATTCAGTCTATCATGCTTATCTTTGACAACCAAAGGATTTGCTGCACTTGAAAAACACTGCGCCCAATATCTATTATGAAAAAAATTATCATGTTGTTTTTTCCAAGCCAAAGGGCCTTACTTGATCCCCGAGGTTATGGTGATATGTAAATGTTCAGAGAGAGTCTTGCAAAGTACTTGAAGGAAAGTAGTACGTGCAAAAAAGAATCACTTGGTCGCTGTAACATCATCACATGCGTCTGTGACTTTATTGATAGTATTCACAGTGACTTGGGCGATGTTTCATATGTTCAAGTACATATGTTTGTTGTCATTGCCGGAATCGGGACATGAGGTGCTAATTTCCTAATCGTATCGTCGTTCACATGATACTGCACACAGAGTATGTAATTTTCTCGGCGGAAGAACTTAAATGTACCCACAAAGGGTTTGGTAGCTGAATTATATGCTTTTCATAAAGTGAAAGAAGAGTTACTAGTGAAGGACAAAATAATCCAAAAAATATGAAACTTCATGTCCCTAATATCCTACAACGCAGCAAAACTTACCTCGTTGGTTTGGGGGTCAGTGATCTTGTACACTGAATTGATATACGGTCGATCCGTTACTCCAGCTCGATTCTTTCTCAATGGTTGGAGCTTCCCCTGTAATTCAACACCTTCGAAGTCTTCTCCCAAGTTCTCGGGAATGATGCAAGCCTTGGGAATCACGATAAACAGCTTGGCAAGGAAATCACCCTCTTTCATTTTGTCATTCCATTCCGTTGTATTCTCTATTGTATTCTCTAACTCTATAAAGACCAATAAAGCAATAAACGAGATAACCAATATTGATAAATACGCACTGTTTGTTGCTTTCAGTGTAAAGGACCAGTGGTTGCAACTTTCGATGATTCTTTCACTATAGTTGTTTTTAATGTCAACTACTCTTTCTTTTTCTCCCCATAGCATGTTGACAGACTAAGTATTCAGGTTGTCAGGAATGACGCAAGCCTCGGGAAGACGATAAACAGCTTGGTAAGGATGCCACCCGCTTTCATTTGATCGCTCCATTTTGACTTGATAATAGTATTCTCTAGATCTAACTCTATTAAAACCCAATCAATCAATAAATTGATCAATATTGATTGATACTTATTTGTTCCTTTAATACTTTTTAACAATGATAAAATGCGGTGTTGAAAATTGACAGTTAAAATGATCAATTATCGTAAAACAGAAACGGGCAAACTACTTTGTTTAACTGTACCATCGATGTTGCAACGTTGAATTTGGCAACATTTTAGTGCATAATGACCAAATGCACCCATTAGAAGAATAATACGACCAGATACGAACTGAAAATCCTTATGTGTTTCATTATATATTGCAGTTATGTGAAATTTGAACCTTTGACACATGTTTGCAACTTCATTGAAAGTGTTATGATCAACATAATGAAGAATATTCACCACAGATTAATTCTAAAAGTCTAAAGTATTCAAGTATGTAATTAGCTGAAATAAAAATAGTTAATTTCTTTGACTGCTGTAATTGTACCACCACTTTATATAGCAAGTGTAATTGCCTTTTGTCAAGTCCTTCAAGCTATACATGCCAAACTGTGAAAGCTCATTAGATATGTAAATTATAAATTAGCTGACATGAAAATGCGAAATAACTTTCAATAAAGCTATAACCTGGTATAATCATCAATGTACATAGCATGTTTTGGCAACTTTGATAAAGTAAATCCAATATATATGCCTAATTGGGAAAGTTCATTAAATATGCAAATTAGGAATTGTAGTAAAACAGGCCAACTCTATTTTTAGAAAAATACTATACCTATAAAATGTCGCACTTATCAACTCTTTAGTGCAAAGGTTGATAAGAAAAATAACCTAAGGTACCAAGAAGAAAGATACGAAAATGCTACACAACTCAAGTGATACCTGAGCCGATTTCTGATCCAATCACTTTATTCAGAACTTAACGCAGTTTGCTTTATTTAGAGGTTTTGAGTTTACCATTTTGTTTTGTACACATTTCGATAATCTACCATTATTCAAACTGTGTCGTTTTTACCTGGAAGTATAATTTTCAGGTATCCAAAGTAGTAAGACCATGCCAGACCATGGGCCACGTTCAGGTTATCTTTTTCGCTTAACTCACTGATTTCCACTTCCGAGGGAGTCTGAGAAAACAAATGGGTAAAAAGAACAAAAATTAAACATCAACAGTTCTTCTTGCAAGGTCTATTGTAAATACACCATTTCAAGTAAACTTAGGGAGCTTCATTTACTATGAAGGGGGTGGGTGGGAGGAATCGGGGAGGGTCATACTCTGAAAACCTGTCCTGGGGGTGAAATTTGCATAGCCCATAGCTGAAGAAAATTTCAACGTGTTATACAGCTCAGAACATTACTTTCAATAATTTCACTTGAAGTTGTCAACATTTTGCCCCACAACTACATGCATTAAACACAGAATATTTGGTTTTTACACAAAGCTGTAGTTGACACAAACATTAAAATATCATAATAGTATCTCTGCTCTAAAGATTAAAAAATTAAATCAATGTGTATGAATAAAACAAGTCCCTGAGATATATATTCAATAAAATTGATTTTTAAAGGGCCATTATTTGTAACTTTTGACCATTTTTTACTCCGGAAAATTCCATGTTGGAGGCTCATATTTGTTGCAAAATGTTGTTTTACGAAGAAACAAACATGATTAGTGATGTTATAGCCACATAAAACTGCTAATTTTTGTCCAAACGTGTTGCCCTTCCGAGCTCGTTTGTTGACGTCTGGCATGCTGTAACCTCCACAAATGTAATAATCTCCACAAATGTAATATCAACCACAATTGTAATAAAATCAACCACAAATGTAATAAAATAGTCAACCATTAATGTAACAACCCGCAACCACAAATGTAATAAACAAATTAACCATAAATGTAATAAAACTCAACCATAAATGTAATAAACATGAACTTCCATATGTGATCATTTGTTTATCAATGCCCTGAGTAAATAATAACTTTAATCAGACTAGTGTAATGTTATTGCATACTTTCCTTAAATAGTTTTCCTTTACAGAAACACAGAATAGAATACTTTGAGAACACTATCAGAAAACGGCGAGGTACTGATCAAACCATTAGATAATGGAAGTGGAACAGCAGTTCTGGACACTGATAATTACATAATAAGGAAGCGTCAAAATAACTCGTCAACCAGTGATACCACACAAAGTTTATGACAGATGACTCAGAACAAATAACAGAGAAATATAAAACCTTATAACAGAAACTTACGACAAAAATGATGTTGACGAGAACATATATTTCAATCTAGTAAAACCAATACGAACATACCTTGCAACAGTAGAACAAAATAGACATCCTGGCATCCCTAGTGAAGGAACAAACTTCAAGTGGGACAACATAGGAATACAGACAATCTATCTATTATTCCACACAATTTATCAACTGAAGACGAATTTGAGGCAATTGATTGAGAAAGAACAGCAATTTTCGAAAAACGGCATTAAAGGATCGTAGTGTTATACAGTCTTCCCCACTCTGAAGTAGAGACTGCACTGACATTCACATTACAGCTGTGTCTAGCCATGGCCAATCAGTTCTGTACACAAAACAGGGAAACGTAAAATACACTTTCAAATATGCAAAACACACTAAACGCAAACAATTAAGAAATAAATAATGTGTAGAGTTGCTTTCCTTATTACATAGATTAATATTTAAGGACTAATTCCTCAATTGCAACGACAAAATAGATTTATTACATTTATGGTTGATAAGTATTACATTTATGGGTGTTTTTTTTTATTACATTTATGGTTACCATTTATTACATTTGTGGTTGGTGTTTTTATTACATTTATGGTTGATTTTTGTTACATTTATGGGCGATATTACATTTATGGGTGCATTTTATTACAATTGTGGTTGATATTACATTTGTGGAGATTATTACATTTGTGGAGGTTACACATGCTCAGCGTGTTGGGGAGAACGCAGATATGGTGACGCCGCGATCACGCGAGATGTACAAGTTCACCTTTATTGGGGGATCAAAACAACATTGCGTCGTGGATTGCCAGACATCTGGCTACGCAACGTGTTCGGACAATGGACTACGACGTAAGTACCGGGCATAAGTAATGAATATTTATTTTTAAATTGCTGTAAATGGCTCGCGCAGGTGCAGAAGAATGCCTACGTTGGAATCCGCGTGTCAACAGAGTTTGTATTTCTGTCCGGACAAAAATTGAAATTTTCGTTGTAAAATCACATGTTATTTAGTTGTCGGGCACGTAATGTTTCCGAATAATATGCGATTCTCTGTTATTTGACACACTCTTCAACATGAGCCAGTGATCATTTCAATCAAAACTAACGGAAAAATCGCCAGAAGATACAGCTAATGGAACTTTAAATACCCATAATATATTAATATATCTATGTGATATATATATCTATGTGATATATATATATATATATATATATATATATATATATTATATATATATATATATATATTATATATGAATGATAATCTCCTGACATGAAAATACCGAAGTACCTAGTATAGCAAGTTCAGAAGTTTATATCAACATTAACAGGAAAGTGCTGCATGTTGCAATAGGTGTTCTATAAGTTTTCGATTCTCTTTATATGACAATGTTAGTCTTGAACCATCACTTGACTGGACTACCTAAAATGAAGTACCCTGGCTCTCATCACTAAGTGTTTCATCACTTGCCTCATTAATTTGCATAGCAACATGATCGCTCAGTTCACAAGGCAATTTTTAGAGGATCGGTTCAAAAGCATGTCTGTCGATTCTTGATGATTCCGGACTAACATTGCTATATAAGGAGAATCGAAAGCTCATAAAACACCTATTGCAACTTGCAGCACTTCCCTCAGTGTTATGTTGATGTTGATATTCAGCTGGTACATGCGACGGAGACAGTTTGCTTCGGACAGTGACAGTGTCTTAACCGGTGAAGTTTGCACCATTCGGTGAAGGGGGAGGGTCACATTTGTAAAAAAGGAATAAGGGGAGGACAATATTTCAGCAACGAGAAAATTCCGGCCGACCTCCTCATAATAAATGAAAGCTCCCTTACTGAGCGAATATAAGGTAATTCATCATTTGTCAGAATTTCCTCATTGCTGCGTTAATCGTCTTTGACAATTGAGTTGTTCCGAAAGTGTACCTGTGGGTTTGATGACGTAGGGAAGACATTCATTGTAGCGTCAGACTCGGAGACGGTTTCGGCGAGTCCAGAAGACTTTCGCTCACAAAGAAATGGTAGCATGTGTTTGTTTGACCAACTCATGAGAATACATGTAAGCGGTTAATGAAAGTGGCATAACTGAGGCGCTTAGTTCTTCTCTTACATACTTTCACCGTTGTTTTTGTGTGCTTCTGTAGGCCCTGAACACTTACTCTCTGTAGAATAGTACTTGTGGCACTGCCCCTTATTTTGCTGCCTATCTGTCTATTTGTCTGTCTGTTTACGCGATGACTAACGGCTCTCGAAACTTTACAAAATATTTACTTACCTTAAGGCTGAAAAATACATTGACAAGACAGGCTACTGCTATATTTGCCAGTATGCCAGTAAGATCTCCATAGCGAACGAGATATTGCGACAGCAACGGATCAGCAAACGCCAAAGGGACACCGCAGACGACGACTAAAACCGCCAACCCAAGAATGAGAAGATACTGGTAGTGTCGAACTCCAAAGGTCGCCGTGATAACTTTCGGTAACTTTCCATCGTACCGTTCATGCCGATGACGTACTTCCTCTATCAGTAAACACAGTCGTCGAATAGCTTCGCTCAGAATCAACGTTATCACTGCCATTGAACAAATGACAAGAAATCTGGCCAGACTAGTGCTAAACATTTGTTCCATCTTCACTGTTTCATTTTTAGAAGGCCATATCTGTTTCCCATACCATTCTTCCAGCCTATCAGGATAGTCGAAAAATTCACGAAGCATTGCTATCGCTAGGAACAACATCGCGAAGAAGATGGACGCTCCCTTCACCCAAGCACTGCCTCGTCTTCGAGGTATTGGTCCGAAGCCGTTGTTCTCCTCGCTGGCCATGGCCACAGTACACTGACGCCGATCGGACTGGCAACTGAACGACGTCTGGATGTGGAACCACTTACACTAACTCGGTCGTTTCGATGACACCTGGGATAAATCACATAAATCAGGGAACTCTCCCGTATTTGCGCGCGCGTGTGTAAATATATATATATATATTGAGCACTGTTTTACACCGTGAAGATTTCCGATATATATATTATATATATATATATATATATATATATATATATATATATATATATATATATATATATATATATATATATATATATATATATATATATATATCGGAAATCTTCACGGTGTAAAACAGTGCTCAATATCTGTATGGCAGAGCGATTTACGGTAAAAATAGATAACAAGTAGAAAACAGAATTAGGCGTTATTCACAGTTTCACGCTACAAGTGTCCTCTGTAGCGATCATCAGACTGTTTCTTTGGAATACTATACAGCGATAGCGAGGTTAAAGTAATAGGCACACACTCGACCAAGGTAAGGCTTGTATAGTGAAAAGTTCAATGCATGTCATTTATTTATCGTATTCATAACTTCTAGACGAATAATGCCTGCAGTAGCCCGTGGTTTGATGGAAACGATGCATTTTCGCCCAAAAGTATCTCACCCGTTTCTGAGTCATGGTTCTGTCGTTCTGTAAATGTTTACGTATAAATCAGGAAAATATTAACTGCATGATTTGTAAAAACAGGCTTGTCTAACTCGAGTGTGGCCTCATGTGTGTGAGTCATTGTTAGGTTTATTTACGCTTACAAAAACCACCATCCATTTTCTGAACCATGGGAAAATTATGTTCGGGTGGGTGTTAATAAAAATGAAGGGTTCTCGCCCCTGAAGCATCTCACTAGGTCGTGGAATTTGTGCGAATAGTTTGCGACAAATGATCGCCCGTGTGATTTCCTGGGAGATCTCTTACCACTTCATTAAGTGCGCAGACTCAGCTACATTTGCGCGTAAATGCGCGATAATACTGCTTTCGTGGATTCATAGTTGATCAGTTTGTGTCGGCTCAGGAAACCCAAGAAAGATATATTTTACCTCAAGAGTAATATTTCATAGCGTTTATAGATTGCCCCCGGGTATAGTAGGGGCACTCACCCCAGATCGATCGGCCGAATAGGGTGCGGGTATACCATGGATAGTTTGAACAACAAAACGTAACCTCAATGGGGTCAAAAGCCTACGTTTTATCTACATTTACCACAAATGATTGTTAAAATCTTACTGGGGGTAAGCAAGAGGCCAAAAGTGTACATTTTATCGACATTTCCTTTGTCAAAAGTCAACATCAGGCGAAAAGGGGGATTTCAAAACCGCGGTACGTTAGTGTATTACGACGATTGTTCATAGGATGACTAACTTCTTGTTGTTTGTAATTGGCAATAATGGCAGTAAAAATACCAAGGTACATAATTGCATAACACTTGTAACAGTTGCTTACACAATGTCGGGTAGAGTCTTCTAACATCTACAAGAACATTAAAATGTCATTAAAAACCTGGAGGTGAAGTTTGCCCTGTACTGTAGAAGGCTGTTAACACAAACAACACAGGTGTCTTCCTTTTTTGCAGAATAGAACTGGAACACCTCAATACCGCGAGCAGGCGGTGTAGATCTTGCTAATGGCTGCTGTAGTTAATGTTTGAAGATCGTGCGGCCGAGGAGCAAGTTAACCCCGTCCATAAAAGGCAAGTTGTTGGTGTGGCTATGCATAATGATTATAAGGTCAACTGTAAAAAAGAAGCACTGAGAATGTTTGTATTTCCAGGAAATGGTTACCAGGGGTGATCAGGTTGTTCTGTCCCCGTTCTGTCAGTCCATCTTTTACATCCTAGTCGTAAGGCCAAAGTAAGTAAATTCTTTGTTTTGCGTCCACTCAAAATCCTAAAAGGTACGCGGGTAAGCGGCTAAAAAACACACACAGAAAATTTAACACAAAATCTTTTGCCTTTATTGGACAATTTTCTCAAACCACATGAACACTCCTGTCACAGTGTGACACACTGTATGATCACTGTATGCATTTTCATAACAAATGGATCAAAATAAACAGTCATTCTTTGACGATGCCTGTCTCTTATTAGTTTTAGATTTCTTTCTTGTGCACTCAAAGTGTCCACATGTCAATACCATTGCACAGCAACTTGACAGCCTCATCAAATTACTTAAATCTGGAGAGTTTGAGGAATGGGTACACTATAACAGTATACAGTAGCGGTTTTTTGTCCTCAAGTACTTGTACTTTTTTTTCAAGTTTCTTGTAATGTCATGCTCTGATGGAATGTCATAGTTTTGCTGAAAGGTGTCTGTTTTGAAAGAAAACACCAAACAGAAATGGTAACTTGTAGCCTCTGCATTAGACAGATGGGGCATCAGAGAGAAGATTGAAGAAATTGGTGATATAATTGACAAAAGTATTCCCTGTAGCTTCCTCGGGACCATTCGTAAAACCAGCACCTTAAATTCCTTTCCATCAAATAAAAGAAATCATTTCGCAATTGTCAGTCTCCACACACAGACTCATCAGACCCAAATTTAGGTGGAAGCTTCACATATATATTCCTTGTACTTTCAAAGTACCACAGCCCAGATTGATTGAAAAGATGAAGTATCACGGCATAAATGGAAATATTCTACAGTGGGTCAAAGCATGATTACAAATACAAAACAGCGAGTAGTCATAAATGGAGCATCATCTGAATGGAGAATACGTCACAAGTGGTGTCCCAAAGGGTTCAGTTCTTGGACCAGTACTCTTTCTAATCTACATCAATCATACTGGCGGTGAATTAGTTCTGAACTCAAAAATTTACTGACAATACCAAGACATATTGTAGTGATCCTGAAATTCTACAAGCTGATTTGGACAAGCTACAAAAAATGAGTGAACACTGGCGGACGCATATGTGCTACAACAACCCCTTCAATAAATACTCAATGAACAATATTTTGCTGGGACATACAACTGAAAAAAATGACTTGGGCGATGTACTTCATTCTACCTTGAAACCGTCAAGCAAATGTGATGAGTTTACAAAAAGCAAACAGAATGTTGATCTCATCAAACGATCATTGTCGATCAAATCAAAAAAATGTCATTCTTGTGAGACCACAGCTCGAACATGCAGTACAAGCTTGGTCACCATGGCTACAAAGGGATATAAAAATCTTAGCACGGCAAATAATACCTAAACTCCAACACTATACAATTATCAAAATAGACCCAAACAGCTTGGTTTAATAACACTTGAACAAAGAAGAATCGTGGCGACATGATTCAACTCTAGAATTAGTTATCAAAGGCCATGACCACTGTAACCTTTCACTTGAGTTAGCAGCCGACTCGAGAACTTGAGGACACTGTCCCAAACTTCATAAACTAACCGTTCGACTTAACACAAGAAAGTACTTTTTTCAGCAAGAGTTGTGGACACCTGGAATAAATTACCAGCCGATGTCATTAATGCAGAAAGTGTGACCTCCTTCAAGAGCAGCTACGACCGCCTACTACAAGTTTGAACTTTCACAGAGGGATTCTAATACACTTTCCCATACCCAAACTGAACAAAAAAGTATGTAAAGGCCTTTCGTTTACAGGACTGATCACTGGTTTATTTTTTGTTTCAAGTTAAAATGGACGAATTAATCAAATTTTTGGCAAACCTAAAAGACCAATTAACTAGGATAGGCCTCAACAGTTTCCGATTTTTCCGTCTGCCATACTCTCTGAGTCGTGGTACCCAAGTCCAATCGACTGAATCTCTCTCTGTTCAAGTCCCGATTGCTCGCAATGACCATGCCTTCAAGTTGCCGTGCAAAGGTTTCCTGTTTTTAACTTCGATTTTTTCCCTGCTTTCATCCATTTTTTTTATCGTGACGACAAAGCTACAACAGGCAAAGCCACAACAGACAGCGGGAACGTGAGGCCCGGCGTGAGGCTGAGAGTATCGGCAGGGGTAAATGTGTAGAGAGTACTGTTTTACGTCAACGCATGGTCCATTAGAGAAATCTGACTGCCGTAAAGGAGTGTTTCGTCGCAAAGTTAAAAGCCGCGACTTGTTTTGCGACAAAATAGCGCCACCAACGGTGAAATTTTGAAAGGAAAGTTAGTGTTTTTTTTCCGAAAACTCTCCACAAAAAACCTAGACGCGCGCGGACGCAAAACAAAGAATTTACTTACTTGGCCTAACTCAATATGACTGCTTGGCGTCGTTGATTTCCATATACCAAGGACATGGAGAATGTGATCCCTTTTTGATGACCCGAATATCCACTTCATCGGCAAGATCAGACTCTTCGATGAAGGCCTGACATTGCGGGTAATTTTGTTCAGGCTGTCAAACTCAGGCTGTGCCAGGAACATCAGACCGATGCACTAACACTGACAATGTTATCGATTATACCCAGTTTATTTACAAATAAATAGCGCGCATTAATGAACATGTTTTTCCCTGTTGTTAATTTCCTCATTTGTACATATCGTAGAAATGTCCTAGAACTCTATGGCGATCTTGGCAGCGGTCATCAAGCCGGCATAAAGAGTTTAAACTGCATGTTTATGCTTTTTCTTGCATTGCTTAATGTTGGAAGACGGTTACGTGGCTATTATACGCGACGTATTCAATTTCGACCATTCCATTCCCCGAACTTCAATTCTCGATCCCTAGCTGTAAACTTGGCAGGCATTGACTTTCCATGTTTCCGGAAATATTCAGGTACTTTCTGTAGGACAGTAATGATAACACATCGTGACGTCAGAGCTAACTTAGTGCTACAGGTGTCTCAGTTTGGGTAAGCTTGCTACGTTCGTTCAGGGTCCCTCTATAGAGGGACTGTGGTTCGTTCTAACATTAACAATAATATTGAGTTTATTTCAGTACAGTAAAACCTGTCTAAACAGACCCTTTCAGGGACTGAGAAAGTTGTTCAGTTTGGAGAGGTGTTTGGTTTGTTATAGAGGTCTTTTTAACATAGAGTTCTATTGTATCGTTCATGTAATACTCATGTTTCATAAAAGTCGACACAACTGCGATTGTACACAGCGATGTTTCCATGGTTTTGGAATAAAATGTTCCATGGAATATAGGTCGGCAAGGCTTCTTTTCCGACGAAGCCAATGCCATCGCATCTGCTGTTGTTTTACCCTTTCACCACCATGGTTTGAACCAATTCCATTGTTTTCTATGGTAAAGTTGGACCTCTAGAGAGGGAAAAGGGGTGAAAGGGTTAAAGGTAGAATGCACCTCGGGGACAAATATTGGGACTACAAAGTTTTACAGTACTTTTCCGGTCTACTGCTTGTGTAGCCTAAGTTGAAATTCTTGGAGTAAGAAGAATTTTGACCCTCTTGTTCAAAAATGGAAAATTTTGTTTTCCCGATAGAGTTAACACGAGGATGGCGGCCATTCTGAATTTCAAACATCGGTAAATGTTAAGTAAATTGTTTCTCCAGTACAAAACTGTCTTCGGTGACCCACCAATGATGTTCATTCTTAATTTGGTAAGAGTATGGTTGAAAGTTTCATGGAGGAAAGTTTGAGCAAAACATCGAGGTGCATACAACCTTAACACACTAAACACCTCGGAACTGAAAGTTGTAAACATTTGTTCATACTTTGTTCAAGGAAATTTTAGAGATAACTTGTCTTCTACTGACAAATATAAGAAATCAGGGTAGTTGGGCAATGATTTGGAACTTGAAGCATATTGCCTTAAAATTAACGAATAAAAATTAAAATGGCCGCCACTCAAATGGAAAACAATGAATTTACGATTTTCAAAGTCAATTTTATCTTACACTTCAACGCCAACTGCCACAATTCTAGTTGTAGAACAGCGAAGAAATGTAAGATCTTAAAAATCGAAAGATGAATCCACATGTAGACAAATAGAGAAGAGACCGAGGCGAATTGTCATCATATAAAGTTATAAAACAGTTCAATCTGTATCCACACTTTATTGAAAAAATACAGAAAGAAATGAGACATGAGATGACGTCAGTAAGCATATTATTTGATGCACTGTTAAATAAATCACTCAAATACACTAAATTTACCTTCAATCTCTCATTAATCCTATGAAAGTGACAAGACTGGAGTATAAAAATAACAAGTACTCCATATAAAGTCTCTTTTGGACCAGGAATAAACACTACCATACACGGATGTAAAAGACTGCATAACACGTAGAGGATCACTCAAAACACAGTTCAAATTCTAACTACTACAGGAGCGACCAACAAGTATCCCAGTACTAACTACAAACCTCCATTCAAGTCATTGCTTCCTGAAAGAATCACATCGAGCAATAAAGCAAAGGAATCTTTCTCTGAAATTCTAAAGTCAACAGTCAATATAAATTCCGATAAAATGCCTCAAAACTTTGACTTGGCTAACAATTGAATTCACATTGCGAAACCATTGCATATAAACACAGAAAAACGTACTCTTCTTAAAGCATGCACCTGTAAAATATGAGATTAATTTAAGGATGACTGCAACTACTTATCAAAATGAGACAGTGTGTCTTTCACATAATAGAATTATAAGAGTATCCATAATAGTCCAATATCATAATTCCAGTGCATGCACATCGGGGACGGTTCACATCCTCTACCCACAATGCCTCATTCGTCTTCGCTATCTTCAATGATGTACTCTTCTCCCTTGACTTGTTTTATAGCCTTCAGTATGACGTGTGCAAGAGGAAAGCGTTCATAGTCCTTGCCTGGAGACGAAAACAGACAAATTTCCGTCAGTGTCAGAATGCAAATAATACTATTCGGGCGCCGTACTGTAAGTAGGTGCGATAAAAGTTAAGGCACTGTACGAGCCGTGAGTCTATCTTGGCTGAACCATACATAGTTTACAACCACATACACAATTCAATATTTCTTAAATGCAGGACGAAATTCAATAAATTGTCCGAAAATGAAAAGGGAGATAAACGTGGTGGGAAATTGATATTTACGTCACAGAATAAGAATAAAAATTGATATCTACGATGTCGAATACTTATTCTGACTAGTGCAATCTGTTCTAACAGGTTTGTTAGCAACATAATTAGGTCCATACTGTGAGTGAAAAAATTCTTATGAAAAGATTTCAAGGGAGGGTTCGAATGTATATACCACGTACCAGATATAGGGACTAGCACGCATCGTTTACTGCATTCCGGAGTTCTGTCCAAGATTTGCTGCAGTGTTCGCATGAATATCTGAACCTGTTGGTGTCTATCTTGGGCACTCAAGCCAGCCTCGGGGTGACCCGACATCTTGTACAACGAATCGACCGGTGTGGCATATTCCAAAATACAGTAATGAGCCTGTCGTGATAAAATGTAGAACTAGGTTAATTACACGCCAATGTTGTCCATAATATTTCCGTAGTTTTAGTGTGACACTGAGAAATGTAAGTTTTGACTATCACGGCAAAAGTATGAAATGATTTCAAACAGCCCGTGTAGACTTCAGTTAGTATGCGCCTCGAAATTGAAAGACTTTGGCCTAAACTTCTGCTAAAACGTTCCTCAATGACTCTTTCAATCACTCTCTTCAAAATTAAGAATAACAATCGGGGGTCACTGCGCAAATTTTTAGTAAATTGTCCAAGATTTACCGATATTTGAAATTCAAAATCGTCGCCATCCCTGAGTTAATTCTATGGAGAAAATTAAAATTTTCCATTGTCCAAAAGCTAAGACGGTAAAGTTTTCTGACATCAAGAGCTTTAAAATGAACCCCAACAAATGATATATCAGAAAAGAATTGAAAAAGTATGTGAGTCCGAATATGTCCCCGAGGCAAACCTCAATAAATTTAAGTGTCCGTGCAGGAGGTTGCGACATACGTTAGAGGGCGCTGCAAGCGACATGTCAGCGTATATCTACCAGTTTCTTCCAGTACCACAGTATACTCACTATCTGCTGCTCCTGAAGAAGACTGGTTGGCCCAATTTTGAAACGGAAACAATTTTTTCCGGTCCCCTAGCATGATGATGATATGTGACATTGTTTAGTGAGGGCCAATTATTCTTCAGTTACTGTATTTTAAGGCAAGTTTTACGTGCAAACATTCAAGAAAAAATATATACCCCTTTAAACATAATTATAGGCTTCATTATTTTTAGTGATACCATACACAACGAAATAGAAGACGCCATGACGCTGTTTCATCTGTTCACAGACATAATATCGTTGTTATCTTTTTTGGGCTATAATAATATTTACATCATATCACATACATACAATATGTTCTTGGGTGAAGAAACATCACATCCTTTTGTTTTTAATAAAATGTACAAGCAACAGACTTGCAAACTGAATTATATGCTTAGCGGTATCAGTAAATTCACGTGTTTCAGATCGTGAAAGAAGAGAGGAAACTGAACATAACGGACAAATATTGAAAAAATATATGATACAGCATGCTCTAATATCAATCCTTTATGCCATTCTTTTTCTTAGGTAGCAAAACTTACGTATCCGGTATGGGGGTCAGTGACTTGGTACACGGAGTTGATGTACTGTCGTTTCTTTACTCCAGCACGGTCTACTTCCAAAGGCGGGAGCTTCTCCTCAAATTTGACATGAGGATAATCCTCTCCCAGGTTGTCGGGAATGACGCAAGCCTCGGGAATGACGATAAACAGCTTGGCAAGGAGACCACCCGCTCTCATCTGGTCGTTCCATTTTGACTTGGCAATGGTATTCTCTAATTCTATAAAAACCGGATAAATCAATACAATGATCAATATTGATTAATATTGATCGATACCCATATTGTTACTTACTTTTTAACAATGATAAAATGGGCTGTTGAAAACTGACAGTTAAAATTATGAATTATCGTAAAATAGAAACTGGCAAACCCTACTTTTTAACGGGTACCATCGATGTTGAATTTGGCAACATTGTAAAGCATAATGACCAAATGCACTACTTAGCTGAATAATACGAAATGATACACAATGCAAGACATTTGTAAACTGACTATGTTTAGATTTTTTCGGATCTTACTTCACTTTGTTATTTGCACTTTTTGTGTTTTCGCAATTGTTTTATTGTATGCATTTCGTTATCTTTACTTTTATCGAACTGTGTCGTTCTTACCTGGAAGTATAATTTTCAGGTATCCAAAGTAGAAGGACCACGCCAAACCATGGGCCACGTTCAGGTGATCTTTTTCGCTGAACTCGCTGATTTCTACATGCGAGGGAGTCTGATGAACGGGGAAAGACGACAAGAATCAAACAGCAAAGTCAAGTACAGGCAGTTCTTCTCGAAAGGTTCACTATAATTGCGGCATTTCTATACGAGTACTGAGCATGCGTATGTCGGTACTCCTTATCTGCTTTTGGTGGTCGTTTGTGGAATTTGACATGTTTCATGCATTGATGGCAAGGGGGATACAGTGATCTGTAGCCCGAAACGACGGCCGTGTCGAGTCGAGATTACTTTCGCTTACTAAGAAATGTGAGTATGCATGACCAGCACTCGCGAAGAGTAGTAATACGTGGTACAACTTTGATGATGGTAGTGTGTCTCTTCTGGGGTGTCACTGTTTTCATTTGCTCTTATAGACGTATTAACCCTATGAGTGCTGTTATTTTTCCCACCAAAATTTTTAGTGCAACATTTTACCAATTTTTATGAGTTTTTCTGTAATTTTTTTATAATTTTGGACCAAATGGATATCACATTTCATTGGCTACAGTTTTTTATCAAAATTTTGGCAAAAATCTGAAAAAAAATTGACTTGGGTATATTTTCTGAAAGTGACAAAAATTGACTTTGGCGCTCAAAGTTCTTTTTATTAATGCCAGAATCTGCTTCTTGGTTTGCATGTGACTATCCCTCTGTCAATAGAACTACTCAAAAGAAACCGTTTAAAAACATGGCTGAAAATGCACATGCCTGTCCGGCTATCAATGCAACGACGGACAGAAACCATTTGATAAAATCCTTACAAACCTTGAGGCTGAAGAAGACATTGACGAGACAAGCCACTGCCATATTTGCCAAGATGAGATCTCCGTAGCGACTGAGATACTGCGACAGCAACGGGTTAGCAAACACCCCTAAAAGGACGACGCAGACGACGGCTAAAATCACCATCACTAGGAGAGAATGGTAGTGTCGAACTCCGAAAGTCGCCGTGATAACTTTCGTTAGCTTGCCATCGTATCGTTCATGCCGGTGGCGTAGTTCCTCTATCACTAAACACAGTCGTCGAATAGCTTCGCTCAGAATCAACGTTATCACTGCCACTGAACAAATGAACAGAAATCTGACCAGACTCGACAGCCGCTTGACGTTGGTGAGGGTAGACACGCGTTCTATCAGAACTGTTTCGTTTTCAAAAAGCAGCGACTTCATCTTTTTCTCAAAGCATTCTTCCAGGCTGTCTGGAGTGCCGTAAAATTCACGGAGTATCACTGTCGCTAGGAACAACACCGCGAAGAGGATGGACGCCCCCTTCACCAGAGCGGTGCTGCGTCTCCGAGGTATCGGTCCGAAGCCGTTGTTCTCCTCGCTGACCATGGCTACAGTACACTGCCGCCGATTGGACTGGCAACTGAACGACGTCTGGACGTGGAACTGTTTTTATAAACTCGATCTCTTCGTATAAATTCGGAGAAATTACATCACTGGCAATTTTGAAAAAGAACAAAAGACCTTCGTAACCGATAGGAAAGCCGAGAACATGATATCAAAATGTGAAAGTAAAAATAGACCAAAGTCTTATCCACAGGTGAACAGGGCACTGTCTTAGACAAAATAACGTTTAATGTAGTATCTGCATTAAAATGAAACAGCTGTTGTTGACTTAGGTTATGAAAATAATGATGAAGCTACATCTAATTCATGGCAGAAATATACGATAGGTATTATTCTACAGGAGGGGGAAAAACACTGAAGTAGTTGTATAGCGCCCACATACTCAGGTGATGACCTCATCGCTACGTCATCTAACACTTTCGTTTTCGAGTTCATACCTCCACAGGTGAAAATATCATTGTGTCACCATCCTTTAGTAAATTTAGCATGGAAAACAGTTCGTTACTGCATAAAAACGATCATAAGGTTTTCGTTTATAATATTTCAGATTTCTCCTTGGTTGTTGACGAACTAAAGATGTTTCACTTACGTGGTTAAAAATATATAGATTGACTGTCGACGGCCACTTGTGCCTTCATGGTGTCAGTGGCCTTTGCCGGCGCAGTCAATGTACCTAAAACGTTTCGCTGGGCTCTGAGGCACTCACCCGTGAGCCTCAGATCTTAATTGGGGGAGGGATATGTTGTACGGCACTTGACATAGTGGCTACTTACGTCGGTATTTATCATGTGGGCACGATGGACTCTCGACGGTCTATGCACAGACAGTGGTGGCGCCACAGTCTACATTTCATGTTATTCCAGCGGTTTTGCAGTTATGAGGGAAGCACGTATTTTATGCGTAGCAATTTATAACGTGATTGGTCAGTTAAACCTCACGATGAAGATTGTTAATTAAAAAGGTGTTATTCGGAAATTGACTGTATAATTCGGACGGTCTGTTCTCTTAAATTCTTCTGTACTGTAGGCCTAAGCGATTTCGTAATCGACCGGTCGACCTCCAAGACAGTGACTCAATGGAAATAACGTCTCTTACAACATTTCTATTACAAGAATGATACTATTCCACCGACTATTAAGATTAAATCCGAAGTCAAGTTTATGAATGCACACTGGCAACTTTCACGGTTGGATCTGAGCCACTTTTCCGTAACCGGTATGTGTAATTGAAGTGATTAAAATGGAGGGACCATGGTTTAATGTATTGTATGGTCAGTGTAGCCTATCATGACATGGGCGCGTACAAATCGCGCGCGTTCATAGCCAAAGAGGTAGCCCAAGTGAACACAAGTTTTACGGATCTAAGGGACTGGTCAGTTTCTTCAGCCTGGGGGGGGGGGCCGGTGGATTCATGGGGGGGGGTCACCCTGTTTTTGACTTTGGTGATAGGGGGGTCACGATGTTTTTGAAATGCCAATAGGGGGGGTCAGTGTGTTTTTGAATTTTGACACAGGCTCATCATTGCCTAAAATGCTAGTGTCAGCCACAAAATTCATCATTCAGTTGTATTTTTCGGCGCGCCCTTCGGGCGCGTAACTTTAATAATCAGTCATATTTTTCAGCACGCCCAACTTTAACATATCAAGCATACATACATCAGAGATATCTGTATGTTCAATATTTTTCAGCGTGCTCTTCAAGCTCATTACTTTAATATATCATACATCTTTCAGCATGCCCTTCAGGTGCATGACTTTACTATACAAGGCATATATATCAGAGATATCAGGATGTTTCATATTTTTTGGCGCGCCCTTCGGGCGCCATACTTTCAGAGATATCTTGATGTTTGCTAAGTGAAAGTGTACCATTATGAAATCTGCATTTCATATGAAAAGGATGACAAATTCCTGATACTTTTCTGTTCTCTCTGTGAGAATTCAGTATGAGAAAGCAACATGCACAAATATTTCACAATATATATTTGATACAGTGACTTATTTTAGAGATAGAAAAATGACAAGATATCTTTCCTTCTCATTGATGCAATTATTTCCTTTGTTTCATAGGTTTTCTGTAGAAAGATGCTTTTTTATGAACAAAATAACAGTTAAAAAAGGCAGTTTTTGTCATTATTAGCTGTGCTTTTATGGTTTCAATGTTACACAAGAAAAGGTCCTCTCAGACACTGTACACATCAGATTTGGCTAAAAAGCTCTCTATGGCTCCTCAGTAGATTAATTGGATGGTTGACAAGTCTTAACACCCATCAAAGTTTTTGATTCACTGCTTTTTCCTCTTTGATATTAATGATTGACATCCATTTCTGTACAACAGTTCAGGACATCTGGTTAAGCAGAGAAAGTGTGAAATACATTCACAGCTCATTCAAAATACAGCTCATTCAAAATGTACTGTATTTAAACTTTAAGATTGACACTTTGAAATTCCTATCTTAAAACTGACATGTCAACAATTTCACTAAAACATAGAATGACTATTTAAAATATAAATATATGTAAAATGTAAAATATAATATATATATATATATAATATATATATATATATATATATATATATATATATTATATATATATATATATATAATTTATGTCCATCTTTTGTTTTACCTTTGTCGCGCCCAGGGGGGGGGTCACCCTGTTTTCGAAATTTGGAATAGGGGGGTCACCCTGTTTTCAAAATTTGGAATAGGGGGGGTCAGCCACTTTTTGACGTCGGCAAAAAATAATCCACCGCCCCCCCCCAGGCCGAAGAAACTGACCAGTCCCTAAGGCCTATCGCAAGAAATGTAAGGTAGTGGTCAGGTTTACTCTTGTGGAGGGCGCGCAGTGTAACAGTCTAATATGAGATTCAACATTGGCAAAATATGGCAAATCGAATTTGCAAGTGGCGCAGCCAGAAGGTAGGGATTGGAGTCGGGGGTCTTGCGGTCGGAAAAGCTCACGACCCGAAAGAGGCTGCGGCCGGCGACGTGACTGTTTTCATTCACACGTAATTACGGTTGTTACGAATAGCATGGGGCCCTTTGTACTTCCATTCGAGTAGTTTGCGATGTACGAGTGTATTTGTGTCGTTTCTAGGTCTGTGGGCCTAGGCTTTAGGTGTTGTCGATGTCGACGCCACCTCTCGCGTTTAATCGCTCGGCTGAAACCCAGCCAAGAGACGTATATCGGGAAAAGTGTTTGTTTTTCCACTTGAAATGGTCCACTGTACTAGATATCTCAGTTAGACTTTTGTGTCTTTGGTGGGAACGAGCGGTACCATGTTTCGGTGATCTTTGCATTGCTGTCCCGCTCGAAGTTGCATGTGTATTTCCGGGGTGTATTTACGTCAGAGTCAACGCTTATGGCGCGGTTTCCAGATCGGACGCGTATAGTGTACCAGTAATCGAAACTTACAGTCTCACAACGACACAATGTGTGATTATACAAAACGTATGAAACATTCTCACACTACCTTTACACTGGAAACATTAAACAATCTCCGTATATAGTCATGAAGGGACAGTAATCATGTGCATAACATTAGTTGTCTGCGTATCGTGTGACGATCTTCTGCAGCATACTGTCGTGTTTACTGTTGTGGGGATTCCCCAGTCTGCGCGCGCAGCCGTCCGACAGAATGACGTCACAACGTCTTGTAACCTCCGCTAGCTTTTTGGCTCTATTTACATCCCGGGGATTTACATCAGTTACATGACATAGGTTTCTGAGAATTCTCTATTCCTCAGCTACATTTCATGAAGCAAAAATATGACCGAACAGTGATTAAAAGGCTCTTTATACGCAGCAAAGTATTATGTAGCCTACTTTTCAAAACGTACAATTTCAAATCGTGAGTCGTGAACAAGAGATCACAGTCACTTGTGATCGGTCTATTCCGCTCGGCCGCGGTCTATGCCCCCATAGACGTGGTACATATGTCTGAGAAAGAGGGTCCTTTTCTCAGGCATATGTACACACGTCTATGGGGCCATAGACGCCGAGCGGAATAGACCGATCACAAGTGACTGTGATGAGATCGTACAAGCCAATAGGGCCTACTCTTGTGAAATATATTTCTGATAGGCCACAGGCGACCCAATAAGTTCTGAGTTTTCCACACTGTTTTCTCTATCATTTTCTCTTCTTTCTTCATGCTCTGAATGATCGGAATAAATAAAATAAATGGTTTATATAACCTAACCTAGCCTCTGTGACTCTTTATTTATTTTACACTCCATTACAAGGGCGTATATCTCTCATACACACATGCTGTAATTAATTAGTCAACACAACTAATTATGCTAATCCGTGGACTTATCAGGGATTTTACGGGTTGGTCAACATCGCGAAAGATAGGAATGGTTACTAAAACCCCTTTTTCATTAACATCACTATCTTTCCGATGTTGACCAACCTCTGATAAGTCCACGGATTAGCATAATTAGTCGTGTTGACTAATTAATTACAGCATGTGTGTATGAGAGATATACGTCCTTGTAATGGAGTGTAAAATGAATAAAGAGTCAAGAGGCTATAGGTTAGGCTATATAGTCATTTACTACGATCAGTCAGAGCATGAAGAAAAGGAGAGGGGCTGACAGTGACAGAGAAAACTGAGAAAAACTCAATAATAAGCTTATCAATATGTATGGGCCGCCTATGGTTAGGCCTAATACTTTTGTATAAAGGGTGGTGATTTGGCCGAGCGGTTTTGACTGTGATTTCTTCGCTAGGTGACTGGGTGCCGTACATTGTGAGTTTGAATCCGATCGAAAATCTACTGCATTCCCCCAAGCAGCAGCCTGAGTACTTACAACTTTGTCAATGTGACTTGGAGCGGGAATGGGATGAGCATGAAATTTGAGAATATCCAATCAGTATCAGGAAAGGAGTTGTAGATTGTCCCATTAGAATTAGAGAAAGGGTTTTCGAGATTATCCTGTCAGAATCAAGGGCGGACTTTGAGAATATCCAATCAGTATGATCAGGGAAGGAGTTTGAGATTACACAAGTAGAATCAAAACGGGAGTTTGAGATTATCTAATCAGAATCAGAGACGGAATTGAGAATATCCAATCAAGGAAGGAGTTGTAGATTGTCCCAGAGAATCGGAAAATGAGTTAGAGATGATCCAGTCAGAATCAGGGACAGAATTTGAGAATATCCAATCAGTATCAGTAAAGGAGTTGTAGATTGTCTAATTAGCATACAATCAGAGAAGGAGTTGGAATCGGGGTATCGGAATTTGATGACTAGTTAAACCAGGTACTTGATGTATAGTTATGTCAGTGTTTTCTTACGGTTCTCTGGCAAGCGGGGGGGGGGGGGGGGGGGGGGGGGGAGCTGTGCTTGAAAATTTTGAGGGATTCGGTTCTGATTGGGGGGGATATAATAAAATATGCAAATTTCAATAATGCAATTTAGGTTTTTCAAGATACTGGTGTTATTACTGTAACAGCGTGGATCGAATTTCTAGTTAAAGACAGTCTCCAATTTCTTGCTCTTTTCTGTGCAATATTAAATGTTTGATATTTTGGAAGTCTAAGCCGAACAGAGTTTTGCAATCTGGAGGCAAACTTTAGTTGCATAGTCTTCAGCTTTTTATATCACATATTTCTGCAGATAGGAAGCTTAGGGGTGGACCATGTGATATTCTGGGAGGGGGGTCATGAAGACTGATGATGTGGCATTTTATTTTTACCTGATCCGTTGTACATTAGTTTTCCCCACTCTTCCACCTTTTTTGTCAAGCCTAGCCTTCTTTGGCAGATTTTTTATTGACATTTTGCGGAGAATCATTTTATTTGCGAAAATCTTCCAGCCCCTCTCCCCAGGATATCAATGGCCCAACCCTTAGGTTGTCATCCTGTGGCTTAATTGGCAGATAGTGGGAATAAATAACAATGACGTGGTGTACGCAATGCCAATATCAATACTCTGTGTATTATGTCAATATATCAAAATCCCATTGAAGAAGGGAACCACAGTGACTTTATGAGAGTGTTTGACACACATGAGTGCTTACTCTTCATGGCACAGGCGGGGTATTCTTTATTTCATATGTGGCGTTGTATTAGAAACTTTTTAAAGTATCATTTACTGACTATATTTGTAAACAAACAAATAAAACAAACAAACACCGTTCTTTATTGGCAAATGTGAACAGTACATATACAACTCTTATTGGCGCTTTATTGTATATGGAAATAATCATACGTAACAAATAAAAAACACGCATAAACAAACAAGCAAGGAGCCAGAGTCCCTGTGGGGGGCACGATGTGCAATTATGTTTAAGGGAGACTTTGATAAATTGGTGAGGACTCACACAATCATGCACTCTGGAGAAAACCGTTCATATATGACAAGGATCTTCAATTCAAAATTTGCTCATACCATCGTCATCTTTTGACAACTCATAATTCTTTGTCAATGATGGTGCCTTTGTTGGTGTTTGTTGTAATTACTATAAAACAAAACAAGTGTTGTGATCATATTTGAATACTGCTGAGTTCTGAATTTTGTCTCTGAAATATTAAAGTTACGTATCCGAAATAGTAAGTTTTTCACTTAGCCTAAGCGTGATTATATAATGCATTTACATTCCCAGAGTTAGAAGACACCCCGTGGAAGTCAATCAAATGGTAGGAAACCCTGGAAAACAGTGGAATTCTCCCCCAGCTGTTTGTCATCATCCAACAGACCTAGCCTGCTACATGGAATTGGACATCGACGTACAGGAACAGGAACACCACCGGAGGAAACGGACGAAGATGGTTTGCCGCCAGTTTTCCCAAGACATGGCAGGAGTTCAAAGGAGACCATTCAGGAATACTGTATACACCACACGTGGGCAAGGTGGAAAAGTATATATATTCTGGAGTTTATCGAGGATTTTTTAAAATTCTCAACCATTTTCTCAGTTTCTAATATTTTTCAACACTTTGGAATCCACGAGCTTGTATACAGAAACTGTTTATGATGTAATGGTTTTGCAATCATTAAAAATACGTTTTTAATGAAAATATAGGAAAGAAGAAAGGAAGAGCAAAGCAAATTCTGCAAACTTTTGAAACCAAGCATTTGAGAAAATTCCCAATAAGACTGTTTTTCTCGCCGTAAATTTCTAGCACTGTCATTTCTTACAGCAACATCTTACGCTCTCATTATATGCCTACTCTGTTAGGAGCCAACACTCAAAGCCTGGTCTGCCAACAGAAAACCGAGATAAACAGGTAAAAGCTGTTCTACAGGACTTTACATGATATTAGTAACAGAAGAGAAGATTGCAAAGGATGACGTGTACTTGTGAAAATTTCAGGTATGTCCACTTTCGTTTTGTGATATGCGCGATCATTTTGAAAAGAAATAAACATGTATCATATTTTGTCTTGGTAATTGAAGAAAGTAAAAAACAAAGATAAGCTTTATGGCAACATACCCCTGCTTGCCCAAAGTGTCTGCAGCTGACTGAAATGAAAAACGATATCGCTGGCAAGTTGACAAAGTAGCTAGCTAATTACCTAGTGAATTCACTATATGGCCAGCAATACAGCTGGTAATTTTCAAGTTAGGTGTCCCATTTCCAGTCGCCGCCACTGTAATAAAATCAGAAACCGTTGCACAAAAAACCCTCCCTCCCCCACCCAGGGGACTGATTTCCTCCCCTGTGGTAACATGAAAAGTGATACAGTGTCCTCTCCAACACTTAGAATGGCGCCCTCAGTGTTGAGTAATTTAATTTCGTGAAAGTGGTGGGGATTTACGAATGTGTTTTGCTGTTTAAATGGTGCAAAATGCAAGAGTATTAACAAACTGCCATTCAGTGAATTGTGGACTGTGGTGAAATTTTCAGTACAGTTTTACAACTTGTCAGAAGAAAAAGAATTGTGTGTTGTAACGGATTGACAGTTTGTCACAATTAGGTTTGGGTCTCAGATGTACATATTCAGTGAATACCTAGTGTTCAGTTAACGTCATCGAAGGGCAAGTAAAAAGGTTGGTCTTCAGGGGAAAACTTTTGTACTACTGAACTTAAGTTAAAACTGTTATACAGGGCATCATTTTTGTATATTCAGGTAATTTCATCTTAAGTCCAGAAACTGCTGTAAGGTTAGATAGATACACCAAAACCAAGATGGAACAGCTCTTGGAGTGAATTTCTATTCTCTAAACCTGTGCACATTACTTTTTCACCTTATCTGAGTGTAGTATACATAAGCAATAAAAGCGAGGGACGGTATACCACGAGACTGACCAGGCGAAGTGAGTGCATAGATGTCAGAACAGTCAAAACAGAGTGGTATGCCAGTTGCTGAGGGGCTTTATTTCTATTACATCATAAAAATATACTGATATTTATGCATACAAGTCAAAAAATGATTTTTTTCCATAGTTTAGAGCTCGGGCGTGTTCCATCTGTAGTGTATATGATATACCATGGTTATTTTAACGTCTCGACTGATCAGATTGCCTGTATTTCCACCATCAGTGTACTGGTATGATGAAGTCTGTTTTCTCTCGATACTTTATTGAATAAACACTAGCCAGGGGTCATACACTTAACCTTGAAAGTCAATTAAAATTTAAGGACTGGGCTTTCGAAGAGCCTATTCACCCTTAGAGCGTCAAAGTCGATTTTTGTCGCCTTCATAAATTAGAAACCAACTTCAAATTTTTATATTTCAGCCAAAATTTTGATAGAAAACTGCAGGTAACAAAATGTGATGCCCATTTGGTCCAAAATTATCAAAAAAATTGCAAAAAGAATCATAAAATTGGTAAGATGTTGCACTAAAGTTTTGGTGGGAAAAATTACAGCATTCAAGGGGGAAAACGCTAATTCCTTGTAAACATGTGTCCAATCACTATTGATAACAATTGGTTTGGGCCAAACCACCGGGTGGTGAAAGGGTTAAAGTCCACCAGTTTTGGAGCGTCCACTCTCTGCCCACATAAAACAATAGGACTGTACCAAAATTCATGTGTTACGGGTAAAGAGGCTGGTCAAATTAAAAGTGGGAATGGTGTTTGGAGCATGCACAAATAATTTGTATGGATTTGCATGGATGCATAATCATTAGAATTTGGAAGGGGGTGGTCAAAAAAGGTAAATAAGATATGTCGAAAAAGCATATGATCTGGTGCTGTTGCAAGAAAGTGAAAAGGGGCTTATGCCATGTACAGAAAGTGAAAAAATACATGCCTTTTCACTCTGACACCCCCCCCCCCCCCTAATCACATCTCATGGTTCATTCCTGGCAAACTCCGCTGTCAAGCATGGTGAAAGTAGCACCACCTTTAAACAAAACCCAGCACAGGACAAAGATGTGTTCAAGGAATAAAAATTTATTATCATATATGGATCCAGCACGTTACACCAATTGACATGTTACACACTGCGGGCGTATCTTGTTGCAGTATCGTACACTATGACTAGAATGTAGTAAGGCGCAGGCCTGAACCTCAAAAGTGAAAGTGATACATAATTGACTATACCGTGTTGAGAAAAAATATAAAGCACAAATTTGCTCAGAAAACTGATTGGCATTTTTTTCCTTGGGGGGTGAAAACACTATATTACTATATTAACATAGCAGGCTATAACAAAGTTAATAATTCAAAGTATGAATGTGTACACACTACGAAACGTGACAAAAAACTCGGGTCTCGTTCAAGCAGAATGGTTTTTTGCAAGTCTTTGAAGAAATATTAACATGAACATCCAAAAATTTGGTTTTTCAGCTCACAGCTACACAAAATCCCAAAAAATCTTATTGAGAAAATCATGCCATTACATGCTTGATAAAAGGTTCCTAATAATTTTTTTTTTCCATTTGCTCTGTTTCAAAGGGCTACGGGACTCTGGAATTACGTCGTCTTACTTGCTAAATTTCATTTTATTTGTTTTCTTAATATCTCCACTATACCCTGACAATATATGAACAGCCTCCATGAGAAATCCAGTATAGGGAATACATGATTAAGTACAACTGAGAAACACATCAGAGAGAGGCTTTAAAGTAAAGACTCGGGCAGGGAAAGGACCCAGTCAAGCTACAAAAATGAACAACTCTGTATCGGTACAGGGATACGTTGTTTATTTTATATCCAAGCGAAATATTCAGACAATAAACACAGAAAAAATCTAAATGGTTGTTTTCGTTTTTCAAAGAGGAAAAAATAAAATAGTCCATAATACAAGGTTTTTCTTGGAACATTTACATCTAGTATTTTTCCAAATTAGTTTTTTTTTTGGTTTCGGAATCTGAAACTAATTCTTAATCCAAAGCAAAGTCAGCAAATCTACAGGTATTTTTATTATTATTATTTCAATAGTTCAACTGGCCATCAGTCGTTATTCTAGAGCTCAGAATACCACAAAAACAAGATTATCAGAATTTGAAATGGTTCAAAAGTTACGCAAAACATTTATAACAGCTAAATGTATGACACGACTTTTTTTTTCTGCCTTGGAAAAGAAGTTTGTACGCAAAAAATCCCCATCAACTAGACATTTTTGAGCCAATGTCAGCCTCTGACGAAATCGGATGGCTATCTGACTACAACCTCAATTCATTAAATTCTAAAGCAAAATATGAGGAACATATTTCTAAATTTCATTTCAATCAAGCGATCATATATAAGTTGTATTGACTAACTTTACATTCTAAAGCACAATATTCAATATATGCTGAAAAAATTTTCGTCTTTGCAATATTTCTACAGGAATGAAATAGGTGAACTTTTTTTAAAACTTATGGATTCCTTTACTTCTTCTAAACTTGGCTTCTTCTGGAATTCAAAAAATCTCTAAATAATAAACTTGGGTTCCATTTCAGTCAACGTCTTCTTTTATTTGAAGCTCCACTAACTCCTCACCTCGTTGTTCACTGCTCTGCAATGTCAAAGGTCACAAAAAGGGTCATCAAAGGTCACGTCTGGACTCAGTGGTAAAGTGAACAAAATCTGGGTAGACTGGAGGATAATCCAACTGACGAGAGAATCTGGTCATTTGAAGTTAACATAGCAAAGAAATAATAAATATTTCATCTCATTAAGTATGCCTATGAGGGCAGAACCTTTGCATGTTACCATGGCAATGTGTAGATATCTTTAACAGAGTTTGAGAGTTACTTTCTAGGAGCACCATTTATAGTTTAATAGATTTTTAAAGACAGATCACTGTCACATGTATGCAAATTCTGGGCATGCTGCATTGCGTATATTGTATGTTCCCCTTCCCAAGGACTTGGTGGTAGAGAAAAGCTTGACCTCGGGTATGGCGTCTGTGGAATGTCTCCACTGTATTTTGTGTACATGTGTGTGTGTGTTTGTGTGTTCATCGTAGGTGTCATAATAAGCAGGCATGACTTGTAGGACATTCATGCATTACACAAAACTTGGAAAAGAGCTTGAACAGTGTTCAGAGTTGTTACTTAAGATATTATTCAACTTTCTGAAGAATGACAGTGGTGGAAAACCAACTGAAAGAAAGTTTTTCCACGGCTTTTCTCTTACGATCATGACCATATACTACTACACTTGACACTTAGATGTGAAATATAGATTTCCTTTAGCTAGCTAACATTTACCATACAACACAGCCAGGACAAGTATAGTAGAAAGAGAAAAGAGAAAAAAAAAAGGACTTTGGGGTCGAGATAGTAACCTGGAAAGACTGCAAATGTGCACTGGGGTTGGAATGTAATATGGAAGGAAATGGGGGAAACCGTGGATGGAAACGACAACAACGACCGGAATGCCTATGTCCGTAAATTGCTAGGATGTCCGCTTTTTCCTCTACTTACTTCATCCAACATAAATAGGCAAGCATGAGAAGGGAAAAGATATAAAAAATGACAATAAGCAGACAGTAGCCCAAAACTTTGAGCCGGTCAGATATGGTCAGACATGAACACCATGAGCATTTGGTCAGAATCTAAAAAAAAAATAAAAATAACGAGTGCCAAAAAAAGAAAAAAGAAAAAAAGGTGTGAGTCACTTCTCATGCCTTGCAAGTCAACCATATTCACCCCTGCCATCTGACAAAGTGGAATGTCCCAACCCTATGGAACATGATAGGGACATCCCATTTTGTACAGACTTTCCAGGGGAGGGGTAGTTGGTTGATGTTTGCTGGTCTTGTTAGCAGGTAGATGACAGGGTGTGAGTTGATTGGTCATCAGGGGCATCGATGGAATGAAGGACATGTGAGGGTTGTGGATGGATCAGGCGTATCAAAGAGTAAACATAGAACATGTAGTAGACTGAAGGAAAACATGTACTCAAAGAAAGTAGAATGAGATATCATCCTCTGTATGGGTTATAATACCCCCCCCCCCCTTGCAGGTTTACATCTATCCCAGGCAAACCTTGTTTTATAATTTGCTAAGCTATTCTGTTTTAAGCGTGTATCAGATTTCAACTTGAAAATGGATCTTGAATCTTCTGCCAAACTCTCTGAGATATAATCCTTGTTCAATGGCTGTATCTGAAATACAAACTTCTTGCACGCTTGTATCTGAGATACATCCCTTATTGAAGGGTTATTTTTGAGATGAGTCCCTTTTTCAAAATACTCGGTACCCAATTCGTACATATATTGTAGATGCTGGGCTAGGAACTGACTGATGTGTACCAAAAGACCATAGGTCTGTATTTATAAATAACACTAATACCATCACCATCAGAAGATAAAATAAACACAGGCGCATTATAAATAGTCGATTTGGAGTATAGTTTGTCGCATACTCACTGTATCACACCCAACATTTGTTTGTAGGTGTCTGACGATGATGAACTAGTCTCGTCTGGTGTCATGGGAAGGGGGAAAGTAAGGTCATAGGTCAACATTACCATATTTGTAAATACTGGTCTAATCAGTAGTTAGCATCAGATATTGAGTGGCAGGAATGTTTTTTGGTAGTGTTGTTTTTGTTTTTGTTTTTTTTGTGGTTGATGGATCAGATTCATATCTACCCAACAGCAAAGTCTATAGTCACTATAGAAGGCTGACCTCTTCTGTTGATGGGTTGTTCTCGACAGTTTGTTGGTTTGTTGCTTCTTGCGGTGACTTTCCTGCTACTTGAGTGTTATATAGATGTGTAGAAATATTAGAAGATTACCACAACCACCAGAAAAGAGAAATAATAAAAAAAGTCACGTCAGCAATGTGTGCATGCTACACACACACACACACACACACACACACACACACACACACACACACACATACACACACACACACAAACACGAAGAGGAAAAAGAAATACAGACACGAGAGAGCAGTTGCCGCAAAGGTTATTTCCCCAACTCAGAAAGTCTGCCAGGTCAAGGGTCAAAGGTTAGTGACACAGCTCGACCAGAGGTCTTCTGGCACTACAATGTTCAAGAGAACAAGTTCAAGGCTGGGAGAAAGCTGACATGCATGTTGGTAATGATTTGAGAAGGGAAGGAGCAGTAAACAAGGGGTTATGTGTCAGTTGTTGTCAGATGTTACTGAAACTGGCAAGCGGCGATGATAAGTGGCGAGGCATATTCTGTATGTAAGATATCTACTTGTGCCATGATTACATGCAAAGTGTCACAAGATGTCAGATGAAGGATAATACAGGGGTATATATAATATTTCTATTGATGGTCTTGACTGGGCAAGTTATACAGGTTGAGAATGATATGTTAATAATATGGTTGCGACAATAAAAGTAAAAACAGATCATGAGAGTTAATAGATGATTTGGGCTGTTTGGTTACATGTTATCTACATCAACTATGGAGGTTTTCTTGTTGTTACAACATACATGCAACATGCCCAGTATAGCTGACAAAAAGTACCCAAAATAACAGTGTTCAAAATCCATGAACTAGTGATCAACAGAAGATGTGTTTCCCCATTCTGATGAATTCTGTTAACACACAGTGGGTTGCCAGTATATTTTGGAGCAGAGATTTAATCCTTCTGAAGAAAGCCTTCCATTCAGAGTTCAGTAGCCGAGCCAGCGCACAGATCCAGTTAAAACCACCAGCTGCAAATTCTCCAAACACCAAGCAAAGGTTGAAAAACAGCCATGCAGACTGCAAGTTATTTTAAAACTGAAGCATATTAATGCCAATTGGATATCACCAATTTTCAGGACCCAGAAAGTTCACCAACACAGCAGAGTTACAGAACCTGCAAATCTCCACTAGCAATACCAAAGCTGTATATTGATAGCACACGTGCCGCCCATGAAAAAGCTGATTCGGAATATCTTGCATGTTGGCTAACTTTCCTGATTTATCAAAATCAATCAGCATTGGTCGAGTCTCTGTTAAGTTGCTATCTACTGCCACTTCACACAATCTTGGTACGACTGATCTCAAACATTTTAGAATGACTTGCCAACGTTAACAAAATCATTTTGAAAAACACTTAATGGTTAGTCAGTATAATGCTCATGCATATATCCCCTCTTACCTCAACTGGAAAAGAGAGGCTATCAGTTACACAACACAAAACAGAATTTCAGCACATTCTTTCATACTAGCTAACAAAGGCATATAGCAAAGATGAGTACACTACAACCAACACATGAGAGACAACCAACTTTTATTGATAAGACCACCATGCAAGGAGTTCAAGAGACTTCCAAAAAAAAATACTGTACCACCTGAGACAATTAAAACACCTGATAAACAAATTTCTTTGACACCATATTTCCAAAGTCCTATAAAGTCGAACAACAGAGTCATTCAAAACTATTTCTTTGATTTTTGTCATTACCTTCACCATCTTCAGCTTTAGTTTCACCTTCTTCCTCACTGCAAGAAACAAAATAATCAGAATTCAGATCAGCTACACAAATACACACAAGATATCTCATTATTAATTACCACCAAAAAACAATTAAAATCAATCCACTCATTTTGTCAAAGTTCAAAGGCACTGCATAAATTATCAAAATTTCCTTGACTGGATAGAATTCTGAGAGAAGACTGAAAAGATGTATCTCAAGTAAGTTTCTGTGCCAATATGTGTGTAGTTTGTGGTTTTTTTACAATTTACTTTCACAAATGGATCTCTTGTACTATTGCAGCTGGACGGAAGTCACCCTGCAATCAGTTTTCCATCGAAAGTTTAAAGGGTATACAGTCACCTGTAATCTAAATATGCCCATATACGGTCAAAGGGGGTTCCTTGGTATTCAAAATGCCCAAGTGAGGGCCTGTTTTTAAAAAGCAGCCACCCGCTTAAAATCTGTGATTGGTTACATTTTCTCTTTCCATGGTAACTGTGGCAAAATTGGAAGAGGTGACAGTATACCTTTAGGAAGAAACATTGATATGGCGGCACACAAATAGTTGCAATGACATGAAGCTGTAAAGCTTGTCTCAGGACCAGGATTGTACATGACTCCCAAAAAGGTTAGGGGGGGGAAAGACAGTGTAATGAAAGTTTTATTGAGAGTTTGACACTCACGCTTGATAATCTTTAACTTCATCTATTGTGATATCTTGTTGGGTTTCATCTTGATCTGTTTCGTTAACACTAACAGAAGTCTTGGCTAACAGCTGATCGACCTCTTCAACAAGTTCTAAACGATCACAAAAAAAGAAATAAACGCGATTGGTCAGTCACGACAGTTTCGAGTTATTTTCTCTGTTACCCGCCTGGTGTACACATCTTGACCACACAAACTGCAACAACGCCCTCACACAACCGACGCGGGGCAACATCTGTAGCCAGCCACAGCACCAAAGCCACCTTTTGTTTTTTTTCCTTCGCTCTCTACAGAAACTACGTCAAGGCATCTGTGCGTTACAAAATGAGTTATGCCGAGTGAGTCAGTGAGTGAGTGAGTGAGAGTAACTGAGTGGTGGTGAGTGATTGTAATGTACTCTCAGCGATAATAGGTGAAGGTTTTGGTTTTTTTTAATATTTATCCAGAGGCTAAGGCCCATGCTTTCAATGAGAGAGTAGACGCCCAAGGATTGCTTGGGAGAGAAGTCTTGCTGTAAGTGACATCGTGGAGTCAGCTGGTCTAGAAGAAAACATTAGTTGGGATGTGGATATAAAACACTAATGCATTTTTTATCAGTAGGGGAAAAGTCCTGTCGGTGTATTTATTATTTTTTTAAAAGAGATGTTATGAACCCACATGCGGCCTGAGAATAGAAGAAATATAAAGAATTAGACCATTATGAAAATACCTAGGTTGGTAATCAGTGGAGCTATTTTTAAAATAGAAGGAAGAGGATAGGAGAAAGTTTTGGGGGAAAAACATTCGTAATGTTAACTTGTGATGTAAATGTCAATGCCATGGAAACGTGCCCAGCTTGGGCTAAGCCAACACCAAGACCAGGCTACGTCAAGACAAAGAAATGTTTTATGAGTATCCACACGTCAGGCTCGGATTAAACGCAGTTGAAAGTTACAAAACAGATGCAGAAAAGATCAGCAATTATTCCCCGAGACAAACTACTACACCGGCACTGCACGCTTTGCAAACACTACACAAATAAACAAGTAAACACAGACAGTTGGTGAGTTCCTGCCTTTGAACAACAACATGTGGCAGAAGTTCAGTAGTCACACACCCCACACACACACACAGCAGAGTTTGAGAAAAGTGAGAACAAACATCACACATGAAAAAAAAAACCAGCTAGAAAGCTAGGCAAGTCTTGTGCAGCTCGGCACCATCTATTACAGTGATGCTAAAATCTCAGTGGGTAACGCACAGTTATCAGTCTACTTCAGACAACTCGATGTCAAATTAAATTTGGAAAGATTGCTATTTTGGAAAGATATCTAAAGTGACAGAGTCCAAGATTTTCAAATCTTGACTGCACAATCACAGTTTGAAGGGATGGTTCAAGAGTTGAAAATTGCCATACATTCTTTAAATAATCAACACCAGTTCTAATTTATATAAACGTCCTGGAATGTACCCATACCATCAGGTATTGTTTTAAAGAGAGTTATGTGCAACAATAACAGATAAAAGTTTGTTGATAAGATAAATACAAGAATTTTCAAATGATTTAAGGAGTACAAATTGATGGTTGATTTTTTTTCAGTTAAAAACATTGGAAAGAAGTATGAAAAAATGTGACCTTTACAGCCATAACATCCAGGCTTGCTGTCACGTTGTCAGGCAAACACCTCACATTTTTGCTCGGTATTTACAACAGTGACTCTTTATTGTACAATCGTTGGCCGTGGTGACTCTTTGGTCAACCTTAAGGCGACATCAACAACTGTAACACCCAATGAAACTTGCATGCTGGGATAGATGGTGTCTGCACAATTTGGTATGTAAATCGCTGCATGAAGGTAGGAAACGCTTAGAGCAGTGGAACACCACTCGTTCTTCGAAATGTCTCATTGTTGTAGTTCACAGAGAGAGTATATATTTGTTGTGAATGTATACAACTGTAGAATATTTTTTCACCGTTGGTCACTCACAATGCAGCCTTTGAGGAACAAATGGACCGGACATCAGATATGTCATCTTCATTAATAGCACCAACCTTTTGCAAAAGGCACTTAAACTAGACGGCCAAGAGACTTTGTAGTCTGTCTCTGATGAAAACTATTGGACCCTGTAGAAGCAAAATCTCCTCAAATCACTTTGGAATGTATTCCTACAAAAAACTGTGCTGTGAAGTTTCAAACATGCTAGAAACATGCAGACTCCTGCTTTTTGTATTATGCTTAATTATTACTGTGGACTAACATTACCCCCCCCCCCCCTCCGGTCAGATGACTACACCCTATTCAAATGGTGAAACTCTGATGTGTTCTGTCTCTGTGAATGAAAATGATTCGCTAACTGGCATTCCTGTGCAAGAGTGGTTTCATACAAGTTGACTAACATGCTGGCAGCATTAAATTTTGCCTGATTGTATGCCCTTCTGTGCAAATGTGAATTTCTTTATGAAGTGTAACGTAAAACAAGTGAGTGGCTGCTAAGTCTGAGAACTTAGTGTGTTGTCACTCCTCTAGCGTGACATACCTCCATGACAACAACCCCCTCCCCAGCACCTGACCCAAAACTCAACACAACCACTGTGTGTTAGTGGTGTTATTTGTGATTGCAGTGAACAATTTTTTTTTTATCATGCCATGTTCCGTTATTTTCTTTATATGGCTGGGTGCTTACTGTCCATGTGTTCATCGTGTAGCACTGATTGCACAATGTCCCATGTCATGCCGTGCTGATAGGTCCCGGAGTGCCTCTCCTTATTGCTTTCAACAAGGCTCTCAAACTGGGTGTCGACAACCCGCCTCTGAGTTTGCCGAACGACTCCAGAGTCGGTGGTTTCAACCGTGCGGTACTCGTACACGGTGTGGCCGGGTTTCGAAGTGATTATAGTAGTAGTGGTGGTATGTTCTGATATGTGTTCTGTTGCAGCAAAGAGGGGTAGGTGTTAGTCCAAAGCAAAAGAGATAAAAAAAAGGGTGAAAGTAAAAATTAGTACATTTTACATCAACAGTAATAAAGCTATGATGTGGTTTTTTGGGGGTTATTTTTACTTTTTTAACATTTTTTTACTTTGTTTAAACTAAGCACAGTAGATTCGATCGACGTGCATGAGTATATAGGGAGTCTGGAAAGAAAGAAATAAACAAAAACACCGCATTATTTTTGCAGAATATGTAGAAGAATTACAAGTAGTTTTTTTTACAGTGAGTAGATACACAGCATATCCATCTGAAAACCCTTTATGCACCAAGGAGCAAATATGTGTTAGTAAAACAAAGAGGTTGCAGTTACAATAAGCAGATCAGCAATGGGCCTTGCCACTTGTCTGTGTTCTATGTTGTTCCATCAAACCTGAGTCACTAGCGGTTGTGTTTGTTCAAAGCCGGGGACACTTTTAAAACTGCTCTCATTGTGAGGCGGGAGGGGGAAAAGAGTAGCACATATGAAGCCTTTGCCCCCAAAACCCTTAGGTTCCAGCATCAGGTTCAAAGCAGACAAGATCTGGGAAGGTTTTGAACGACTCAGGTTTGACTCTGCGTGCTACAAACAGGACATTCGTTCTCATGCAGACCAGAAACCAACTCATGGTCACTTTATTACGATCAAGAAGTGAAAATAAGGCAAAAACTACAAAAACATCGATGGTCTTAATCCCTTCACAGCCATTTTTACTTTTACTTAACCTCTATGAAAAACATCAAATGAAATTTCTTCTCAGTTCTAACTTATGGAAAATTTTATGAACAAAAAAAATTTAAAAAGGATTTGATTTTGTCATGGATTCAAGTATTTAGGAGAAATATTGCAAGCTGTAAAGATTACAGAAAAACATTTTTGCACAAAACATTGGCAGTGAAAAGATTAATATGCATACAGATTATAAGAACATCCCCATACACTCCATGCTTCAGACAATTTGTATATGTGATATGCACACCGGCATCAAACACTGTGGCTTTGGCACACTTTAAGTACAATCAAACCACACCAAGCAAGTTCAAAGTTCACAAGTTCAAAGGTCACCAGGCAGCTTTGCGTTACTGGGAACCTAAAACTACAAAAGTGTAACACTACTATGTAAAAAAACTCGAGGCAAAGGCAACAAGCTATTAGTCACTTGTTGTGGTTATATAAAATACTGATCGAATAAAAAAAACCACATTAATGTTTAATAAAAAAAGAATAATATCCACCTGGAAAAGCTGAATGACTGCTTTCAAAATTCATTTAGAACATAAGACTACAGAGACTTTGGTTGTTTGTGCAGATCTTGACCATATTTACAGTAATCCAGAAAATACCTTATTATTCGTGGTCAAACTGCTACATTTTTGGCAGAAAATATACTGAAATCCTTCAAGACTGTGATGAATCATACAAGATTTTTATGTAGCTACACTATGTAACAGTTATATTAGAAGTATTTGTGTTGGCTATCCTGGGAGAGGATTGATATCTTTACGCGTCGCCCTTACCACCAACAGGATCCACACTTTCATTTTCAAAAACTCTTAAAAACCACAAGATAGAAACTGATACAAACATTTTGTGGAGGTGGCGGAGTAGTTATGCCAGGCCCACACGGTATTATTTTTGCAACTCTGTCCGTGTGTCTAAGTGAAACTGGCTGCCAAGCGATGCAGCCATGATTTTAATGACAATCAAGGCCCTGAGCTGTGAGAGGTTCTTTGAATCGCTGACATTTCATTACCTTCGGCATCTTTGGCAGTGTCCTCTGCTTCTGGTTTTTCTTCCTTTTGTTCGGTTGCCTCAGCAGCCTCAGCGGTCTCTCCCTCTTCTTTGGCCTCGGTGGTCTCTTCCTCTTTCTTCTCCTCACCCTCCTCTTTGGTCTCGCCACCTTCCTCCTCTGCTTTCTCCTCCTCTTCCTTCTTCTCACCTTCCTCTGTCTGTTCCGGCTCTGGTTCCGGCTCTGGTTCCGGTTCTGGTGGAGCAGGCCTCATTCCTTCTTTCAGTTCCAGCATACACATGGGTTCCTTGATGAAGCGAGCTGACAGGGAGAACCTGAGGGGCAATAGGACCACAAGATTACATTTACACTGGTGCACAGATTCCAGGCCTGCGCCTTTGACCACAGGGAGAAGCAAAATTACGTACACATTTGTACAAAGATTCAGAGTCTAAGACCACAGGGAGATGCAAGATTGCATTAACTATGGTACACAGATTCCGGGTCTCGCATCACTACACATACACATCAAAAAACATCTCTTTTTTTTTTTTATTGTCACCTTGGAAAGCAAGGATCTCAAAAGCCAAATGAAACACAATCATTCGAGAATTATTTAATTATTGCAATCTGAATTTCTAGTGTGGTCATCTGAAGTAACAACTCAGCAACGTGCAGTCAGTGCTGTTCAAGCCACTGTGCACTTTGATTTCTTTGAACAGAAGTAAATCTATCAATTTCCTGGCCAAAAACCCACCAAAGTCTTCAAATAAGAAAATGAAGGCCACTGAGCGATCGGCGTGTTTATTTCTTTACCGGCTTTAGATTCAGAATGACTTCAGTATCATTTATCTACCTTTCAAACTCTGATGGTGATAGAAGATAGAAGCCTTCGCCGCTGCTGGTAAAGATACAGGAACTGATGCCGTTGATGTCTTCTTTGCGGATTGCCGATTTCTTCATTTGTGATTTCAACTGTGGAATGTTGTAGATGCTTAAATCTCCCAAGTTGGACAGGCAACTGATACAGTTTTCAGAGTAATTGTCATCTGAGATAAAAACAAACCACAATAAAAATTAAACATATTTCTCATATTTAAAATCACATCAAATTTCCTGGGCGAGTTAAGCTTAAAGAAATGCACAACCATTTTTGCTTTTTTATTTCTCATTTATAGTCTTCCTTGGCGGTCATCTAGAATAAAAAACATGGTTAATTTCAAATACAAATACACAAATATATCATATCCCACTTTTTCAAAATAAAAATCTAAATAAAATTAAAATAAACTCACCACTCCTGCTTTTGTAGTTAGTGAAGGAGACTCTACGAACACGGGAACCATCGTGAGCAGTCAACTTATGCTTGTGTTTGGGTTTCAGGTTGGGAAGAGAGAATACCTACGAGGGAATGAGAGGAAAGGAAAAATCAGCCAGACTGTTTTGCAAATTTATCAGTTCACTCTAGAGGACATGTGAAAACCAAAACATCAGGTACATGTGTCATAAATCTTACTGTGTAATCAACCATGGTGTCCATTTAATTCAAGTTGTAATTTCTTTATGTTTACACTGTGTGCAATGAGCCGTAAAAAATATCTTCCGCGATGTATGAGAGAATCAACCAGATAACTACCCTCCAGTGTCTATCATACTTTGATCAGACTATCTGCTCCTACACAGGAGAATCTCTGCATTGCTATAAAGAACATTTCCAGTGTGCCAGCTTACCTTAAACTGTTCTTCAGAACAGATGACTATGGAATGGCCGCCAGACATGTTAGGTGCCTTGGTCCTTTCTTTTTTCACATCAATGGGGTCAGGCAGTGGGTAGCCGTCGTGGTCAATCACAGACATGGCAACCACCGGTGCATGGTGCTTCAGACGAATCTCCTTGCCTGTAGTGATACAGAAACAATCATTTCAGATTTTTTCCTCAATATCTGATGTAAATTATTTGTGCTGTAGGAGAATATTCAGCTACCTACTTTTCATTGAACTGAATTTCACCACAATCTACAATTATCTTTTATACATTTTTTCTCTGTAAAAAACTCAGAAATGAAGGAATTACAGGAAGGAAGGTTATGAGTATCAACATGGATTGTTTTCTTTAAGTAGTAGTGCCTTGAAAATGAATGATTTAAACTTTGGTCCAACTTTCCTCAAGGAAACTTTGAACCATTCTCTTTCAAAAAAGACAAAAATCAAGGGTCACTTTGCAATTTTGGTACAGACAAACAAATTACCTATAATTTGACAAATGTGTAAAATCTAAAATGGCCACTATCCCAATTGTTAAAAGTGTGGGGCAAAATTCAATTTTCCATTTTCATATAAATTGACAAATTGTAACATTTATGTAAAATGAATCAACACAACCAGCCCGTGTGATACTGTAAAACTGAGAGTTCAAATATCTGTTCCTGCAGTGCATACTACCTTAAAATGACAAACGTCAACTCTGTGAAAAGTGTAATTGCTACACATTCATACTGCAAAGATATAACAAATCTTCAAACTTTGATCCTAAAATTCTTCACAATTTTTCACTTTATAGGATGAGAAAAGGTAAGATTACAAAGCAAGCTTTTTACCAAGCTCTGCGGTTACATCTTCTTCAGAGCGCTTTTCTTCATCAGGAATGGTCAGCGTGTAGACATAGATGACTCCAGCATTTGTACCGGCCCAGAATGTCGTGGTTTGGGTGGTGGCGTCGCGGATGAATGTTGTGGCGAAATACAAGCATCTAACCATGCTGGTCATGGAATCGTCCATCGAACGGGCTTCAATTTTGCGTTCAACTGGAACTTTCTCCGGTTCTTCTGCTTTCTTCTCTTCCTTCTTTTCCTCCTCGACGGTCTCCTTTGGCTCTTCCTCCTTGGCCTCCTCTGCCGCTTCCACTGCCGGGGAGTCTTCCTTTTCCGGTGTTGGAGCGTCGAGATCTGTTGTCGGGACTGCCTCCACGCGGGGCTTCTCCTCCTTCTCCTTTCGAGAGCGGCGCCTGCGCAGACGGCGGAACGACTCGCGCAGGGACTTCTTGAAAGATTTGCGGCGAGACATCGGGGTTTCCCCGGTCGCAGAGAGGTCGTTGGGGTTGAGGGTGCACTTGGTGATGACGGCTTTGTTTTGTATTGTGTCAAAGAGCGCGTACCCGTGGCTGGTACCGACGGCGAGTAATCCCTTATCTACTGAGCTAGCGAGGGCTGTGACAGCTGCTGGAGGGGTGATCTGAACCACGCTGACTGTCTGGAAACCAGGACTCATCTTGATGGCGTCAGTCTTCACATTGAGCTGATCGTGGCCTTTCCATACAAACTCATCACGATCGCTGACAATATTGACTGCGTGAGACTATAAACAACAAAAACAATGCATAGTCAGTATACACATCTGTAACTTGGTGTCTTGTGGAAAATTGTCAAAAAGAGACTTATGTTATTTCTAATGTTCTCAGTGAGTTTGGTGTTTGCCTCTCCATAATGTTACATTAAAAAACATCCGCATACCGGGCGCACTCTAATCAGCACAGCAAAGCCTTAAGATAATATGGACAACTTTTAAACGGAAACCAATTGAAATGAAAGTGGTTGTTCTTCTGTGCCTACATAAGTCAATTCAATTTGGTAACCGATAAGAAATTCTCACACAAAATGAGAAGGAAAGGCTAAGGGGTCAGGTATGTAAAATAGGCATGAAGTAAGATGGGAGCTGTAAGCAAAATGAGACAACTCACCTCAACAGTCTGTTCGACTCCTTCTTCTGCTAGCTTGAGATTTAGGACTTGGCCGGCGGTGCCAGCTACAATCAAGTCACCTGTCACCGGACAGAGGGAGATCTTCTGGATTCCAAGACGTGGATCGTCACTGTAGGGATCAAAGGTTCCGACCTGACAAGAAATAAGCACAATGTCAATGTCAGGGTTTCCTTGCCACGTCTCATGTAACCCACATACTGGAAGATAAACTGTACTACAGAAGATCATGGGTGTAGATAACCCTGTACATCCCCATTTCCCATTGAACAGGTCCCACATTCACCACTGATAACATGGGTTTGGACCAAACCATGGTGATGAAAGAGTTAACTGCTGGTCGAAAGGTGAACCCATCCACATTTTGGGATGACCATATTGCTTTCAATGACATACTGCACGGCTATTTTGAAGAATACAGAAATAGTGCCTGATCTCAGTGCTTGTTTTTACCAGAAATAACAGGATAAAATTAATGAGTTTATTAAATACAGTTATTTCTTTGTATGCCAAATGAAAGAACTTCAAACATCATTTAAAAGGAAAGCTATTACAGGAGAAAAAATTAGAATGTGAAGAACAGATTTTTATTAACATGCCTGTTACGGATAATAGATGTCAAAAAATAGCAGATGTCTGATGATAAAACCTGGTACTCGAGTGAACTAATGACGTTTCATTGTATGGGTAACTAGTACACATATTTGAATCACAGAGCTTTCACTGGGTGCTATCAAAGTTACCTTGCGGAATGGGGGCCAGTCCTCATCACCCTCACCGCCAGCATTACCCTCCGCGTGCTCAGACTCTGATATGAATATATTACTTGTGCTCAATTTGTAGAGTAATTTCAGCGATACGGTGGAGGCATCCCAGAATCTGACTGTGCCGTCTTCATGACCAGTCATCAAGAGATCTCTGGACAGCGGTTCCTCTGAAAGGTTCTTACCACCATTGATGGGCCATTCCTGTCAGAAAATTTACAGATATTTATTCTGTTACATAAAAAATATTTTCACAATGAATGATGGATAATTTTCACAGCTGTAATGACAATTTCAATTTCACATTGAAGCCATTGCCTATACCAGTCGTGTCTCAAATAACACATGCTTTTTTGGCCAAAACATGTCAACAGCACTTTTTGACATCTTTGGCATTGCTGTGGCTACAAATGATATGACTTCATCCAACAAACATTATTGGGTACACAGGCACACAAGAAGGTGATCTTTAAACTGGAAATCAGTTATTTTAGAACACTCCTGTCCCCTTCAAGGGACCACCTCAAGGGGTAGGCCTCCATGCAGAGTGAATAGCCATAGACATTGAATAAATTCAAGCCATCATCATGTATGGTCTTGCAAAAGTGACAAAATAAAAACATCAAAATTTTACTCTGATCACGAAATTCATCCGTGTGACGTACCCTCTGAGCGAATGTTTCAGCCATTTGCTGCTCTCCAGCCTTGATGATTTTCTCCCAAACATCATTGGGGACATTGCTGCAGTGTGTTGTCGTGGTGATAGCCGAGGCGTGAAGAGACGCTAGGTACGGTTTGTTGAAGGTTGGCCACCTGGAAACGGTAACGACAGAAAGAGAATGTTATTACAAATGCAGAATATTCTAGAAATATCTAGTAGCTACACATCTACGCTGTCTCTTAACAATATCTTGTTTATTCAATCTGAAGGAAAATCTACATTAAGTGTATGAACTGGTTTTGGCACTTTCACATGATTTCTATTCTATAAAGATTAAACGTCGCTGGGAAAGCAATCTGGTTGCCCCCAACTTGACGATCATCAACAAGTTAAAGCAAGAGATGACAGTATATTTGTACACATAGCACATTAAATACTCCAGGCTACGGAATCGAATGTTTTCATCTGCTGCCAAGTTTTTCAAGTGCAATACAACAGAGACAACCATTGATATTCAATTCACACAGGTCAACAAAAACATACGACACAAAACACCCACTGACTCAGTCATATGATCCAAACATTGATTTGTTTTGATAGGTTGTACAGATCTCAATGTTTATGTTCTGAAAGCCATGACTGCCCCGGGGTGTTTTGTTTTAATCTGTGTTTGCTAATTTGTTAACGACTGTAACATCTTCAGTGGATAAATATTGCTTTTGTAGGAAAGAAAAGCACTGACATTCATACTCTAAATACAGAACAGTGAAGAAACTTCTGCTTCAAATACGGAAATGATAATTTATGCTTTACGTGGTCTTTTGGCTTCATGTAAATTTAAACGTGAGATTTAGCTTTCCATATTCTGTAGTAGCTCTGTGCTGTGTGTGAAGCTTGGAATGTATATATATACCCTTTCATGAACAGACTTGGTATATCCTGATAGTTTTCAGTGGAGTGGTGGGACTTTTGTACTGTGAATAGGGGGGGTGGGGGTGGACAGGTTAAATATTACTTTCAAGGTGAATTTCCCTACTGAATTACCCTTCCCTTCTTTACGCTTACCCTTCACTTTGGAGATCAATGACGACAAGTTCCTCCTCGACGAGGACTACCAACGTGTGAGGATCATCAAACTCGCACTCTTCATCGGTGTCTGAGATGGTGAAGAAGTCCAGCACGCGGGAGGTGAAGTCGAACACGACGTGGTTCTTGCCTTGCATGACGGTGATGCAGTGACGGTCACCGTAGCTTGCCCGCGGCATACCGCCAGAGAACACGATGAATGCCTCTCTGTCCAGGTGAAAAAAGATATGATGTTGTTACATACTTGGAATATCGTTGAGAATTTAATGAAAGTAGAGCTACACCCACTCAGATATAATTTGGAATTTGTTAACCATCGTAAGACATGTTTAGTTTTACAAGTTTAAACTGAAAAGGGCACTCTTCCACTTATCCAGATTAAGGTACTTTTCTTTTGGTATGCCAGAACACGTTAGTCATTTAATGTTCTTGAATCACGAACAACATCTCCCGTTTATACAATGTATGACAAACTCATCGAGTCAACAAATAATTGGCATTAATGCCATTACACATCTAATTATCAGAAACTGAGTAAAGCATGCGTCTAATTTGAAATATTTCATGGAAAATGCTGAAGTCACTGTTACATAACTGCATTCTTGGTGCAGTGCTATCATCACATTATTCAAGGGAGATACATTATCAGATTTATAGCAATTCTTGACATATATTAAATATTTCTAGAGTGTTAAATGTCACACATAATTGAACTTGTCACGAGTAAATGTCATTTTCTAAGTGCTGGCTAACTGTGGCATGTTTGCTCTACCTAGAAACTAAAGTTTTTTTTTTTTTTCACTTTGCACAGGCAAAAATGGCGGTAAAGGCACATTCAAGCAGTACATACCCTTTGGTGGACAGCCAGTTGACTTTGGTAACAGCCTTGCATGGGAATGGTCCTGAAAATGAACAAGGAAAACGCGAATCAATATGGATATCAACAGCACTTTCTAGGAAGTAGAGTGAATAGCTCCCTCTAGAGTTGAAAAATTGCTAAGCTCAGTCACGGGAGCGTTGTGTGGCACTCATATATTTAAATATTTAACACATTTTATGACACTGAGAAATAATAGACCTTTATTACTGTTTCTATTAAAGATTAAAAAACACTATAAATTTTGTGGACACAGGCAGAACAAATTGATGCAATCCTGGAGGTATAAAGCATGAAGTGAAAACTGATCACATATTTCAAATACACAGTTAACAGGAGACCTCCGCCATGATAAACTCATGCATTGTATCATTCTATATCATTTAAATAAAAACAAAGTGGATTCAATACTTGAACAAGTAGAGCATTCTAATCAAGCCCACACGACTAAAATCATGTCATTCATAGAAAAAATCTATCAATTTCCCCTTCAGTGGTAGGCCAACATAACCATATTTTCCTCAAAAACACTTGATTGTTTATTCAATAATTTTTGCACACATCATCTCATATTTCCGATGAGGTCAGCCGGGTGTTCTGACGTTCCCGACAAAGAATGTCACCGCTTTTCAACGCACCACTTCCTCAAAGTCCTGTGCCAATTTTGAGGAACAGATTCTTTCAAAGAAAAGAAACGCTAAACTAACAGACGACCACTTGTACGTCTATCATTTCATCTTCATGGAGATGGGGGCACGAAAAATTAATGATAAAATTAATCCTGAGATGAGCCATTTGCAAATTCAAGGCTAAAAGAAAAGGTGTGCGTAATATTGTACACTGCAGCCAATGAAGTGAGACTGCCCAGTGTATGATACAACATCGCGTTTCAAGGTCAAATCCTGTTCCACAATAAGTGTATATTGCAACCTTGACACAGAAAAGAAGACCCCACATCCTCGTAAAATGTCTCTGATACATCACCACGTGATCAATACCTGTACATCGGTCACGTAGTGTTCGAGAAAGCAGTAACCATCACCATTGTTCCGATACAATGCGAGGTGATTACGGTTCGATTTGAACAGATATAGATGGTAGGCACAAGGATTTCATTCCGGAAATGTATGAAAGGCCATCAAACATCTGATTCAGCGTGTTTCAGCGATTTTTGAATGGTGGGCCCTGCAACTGTACTGCATTATCTATGTCACACAGTCTGAGCATTTAATGTCAATTTGCAGAGTTCCTTGCAAATAGACATATACCAATAAACATCCCTAAAACACCTGCCCTCAGTCATATTGAGCAATTTGAATTCAATCAACCAGCTACCCACAATCCAACACTGAGTCCAAACCCCTCCAGCTCCACCCAGATCAGGAAGTACACCTCACATCTAAAAGTATCCAGCCGTATCATATCCAAAATTATCGACATCCTAAAAATATCAACATTAGCCCATTAAAAGTAAATACAGAGACACACAAGGCAAATCTCTACAGGCACATTCGTGCTTTTAAAGAGCTTAAATTATTATTTGCCCACAAATGCTGACAGGGTTGCGACACAATAAAGAAGGGCGTGTCACCGTGCACAAAGTGGATAACCTCAAAACCAACATTATTTTTCCTTAACATACAGACACACAGATGTGATGGAAGACACAAATATAGTTGTGTCTTGTCCAGTCTTATGGCAAGGCCTCTCTGTCTTTTCTGATAAAGTCAACTCTCAGACTTTACCAATAACTGAACACAATTGATTTGAGTGTTATCATAATTTGGTAGTCATAAAGTGACTTCAAGTAAACACTGTATGAAACTGCACTTAACCCTTTGAGTGCTGTAATTTTTCCCACCAAAATTTTAGTGCGACATTTTACCAATTTCTACGAAATTTTTTGTAATTTTTTTTATCATTTTGGACCCAACGGACATCACATTTTATTGGCGCAAGTTCTTCATCAAAATTTTGGCAAAAATCTGGAAAAATTTGACTGGGGTGCATTTTATGAAGGCATCAAAAATTGACTTTGGTGCTCAAAGAGTTATTAAAATCTTTTCTGGTGGGAAAAACAGCACCCTGACATGTAACACACCATGGAAATGACATAGGTTCTAGTCGTGACATAGATTTCAGTGGTTATTTGTCTCAACAAGACAACGGCGTTTGTTTTCTGGGGGCTGAATGGCAGCATTGTTTGTAGTAAAACACACACACAGAACAAAAAAACTTCAAATTTAGTAGCCGAGAACAATTAAGAGCCTGTTGAACTAGAGTGGCTTCAGCTTGCAAGACTGATTTCTCCTTACAATAGTAGCAGTGTCTCCCAAAAAAACAAGGCCTGTATTATTACTTTTCCTTTTTACAACTTATTGTACAGCAGAATTTCTTCCTTTCCTTGTGATGGCATAGACATTCAAGGACAACAGAAACGTCATTATGAGAACAAAATTGCTGAATATTTGTGGATGACAGGATAGGCAGCACACGCTATAGCTAGGGAGGTTGATGTCTTTTGCTGGGGAAGACCGGGACACGACTGAAAAGGACAATTGATTCATGCCTCAACAAAGACGGCCATTGTGCACAGAATAACTCCGAGTATGCACACAAGACAAGTCAAATCAGACATGAACACGACACTTTCACCGAACAAGAACTGGACTACCCTGAACCTTTGCTGCAAAGCTGACCAAAACTAGACTTATTTTAAAAACACAGGACTTAAAAGCAGTTGCAAAGCTGAACATGAGGATCCCCCTGACATGCAGTATACAATGATGACTCACAAGCCCACACTCCCAGTGTCATGATATCACTTAACAAGGTGTTCTTTTTTTCCGCATGCCTCTTTGAATATTGGATAGCAGCCAGGGTTCACAGCAAGGGCATTTTGTCTTCACTGGGATTACCGTTGGCAGCAGTTTGACAAACAACCCTTTATGTACCATCTGATGTACAAAATTATATGATCTGAGTGTCTATTTTATCACACCACAACAAGCATACTCATAAACGGCCAGACAACCTTGAAAATGCATCATGAATATTTACTCTTTATCTCCCTCCATTTTGCTGGAACCTGGTTTTCTAGGCAGGAATACAGCGGCATGCGTATGTATGAGAAACGGTGGTCTCATATTGCAATATTGCTGTTTTACAAAATGCTGGTTTTGCTGCTCTGTGTTCAAAGTTTACAAAAACATGCATGAGAAAACAATACACTAGCTTAAAGTGCACTCTGGGAAGTATCTCTTCTGTTCTCATCACAATATTGCAATTAACAATGATAATTATTTAAAAAAATATAATTTATGAGTAAAATTATCTAACAGCTTGAATAGTAACATCGCTGTCATTTTTTTAGCTCTACAATTACGTGAAAAAAGTGTCTTCTTCATGTTCACAAGCAAGCAGCCGAGTGAAGGAAACAGTTTATCTTTTGGCTTTTATGCGTTTTATTTAGTTCTGTTTTCCTTGATAATCATAGCTGTTAGAATGACCTGTGTGATGGGGCAAGCAATCTCCTTGTTAGGAAATGCCTTCAACTATTGTGGTGCTTCATAAAAGGTTTTTATCTGACCTCTCGAGTGTCATAAAGTCTGCTGTGCACAGCTAGTGACTGATGACAGACTCATTTCAGACAGAGGAACAGAATTATGTTAAAAACCTTGCAAAGAGGACCCCATTCTTCGTGGATACAATATCTGCATAGTAGACCAATGACATCACAATGTGCATAAAAAAGGACCATTAATATATATTTGCAACAGCTGTTCCAGTCTTTAAAATAACTGAATTTCGCAAAATGTAAAACACCAAAGAACCAGTGAGGAATTCAGTAGAACATACGGTTATAAATAATCTTCCATAGAGATTGTTCGACTAAAAAAACCATCACATTTTTACACTGAATACACATAGCATATCAGTGAATGATCTACATATCAATCACAATTTCTTTTCACACCCACTCTTGAACTCATGATCAAAAGAGCCATAAAAATGACTCGAGAAAATTGTGACGATTTACAACTTACAGATCGTTCCAGACACTCACAGATTAGTTGCACTACTGAGGGCCAAAGACAACTTTTGTAGTCTATATTTAATGTACCCGAGTCAACTTTTTTCAGATTTTTGCCAAAATTTTGATGAAAACCTGTAGCCAATGAAATGTCATGTATTTTGGGTCCAAAATAATAAAAAAAATTTACAGAAAAATTCATAAAAATTGTTAAAATGTTGCACTAAAATTTTGATAGAGGACCAAAAAACTAAAATGAAACTATCCCGAACCATTCACAATCTGTCTTGAGTACCCAATACCACCTAACCTCCCTGTCAAACATTCTGTTTTCATGAAAGTTTCTCTCATTACCAGAAAACACTGCTTTGTTTTCATTGCAAGATTCATAACTGGGCCAACGGCTAGCTTTGTGTTTCAAATTCCCCCTTGCATAGGTATTCACGGAATGTCAATGAATCTCTTGGTTAGTCGGGTTGCTGAATCTACTTCAGTCTGTGTTCCCCCCCCCCCCACTTGGTGACACTCCAACTCCTGAGCACCACACACCACAAGTCAGCTGCTCCCTCACCCTTATACCAAACACCATAAAAAAAATGAAAAGACTATGAAAGTTCTTTTAGGAGCCTCATTATTAAAACCCTTGTAAATCGTCACCTTAAGACTAGCAATGGACTGAGGTGGCCTATTTAGACGTACTGACAGTTGAGTTGACAATACAAATTATCCCCTCCCCTGACTGTGTACATCCAGGACTCGAAGCAAATATCAAATGACAGGAGCAAGATCAAATTTCATTTCATTCATGAATAGATTCTTTCCACCCGCCGTGATAAATGCTGAATGAACGGATTTCATCTTGCTGACAGGGAGCAGAATGCCGTGTAACACTATCCTCTCAACTGTTAATTTGGATAAAATGCCAACTGTCTTACGCATCAGAGGAACTCCACCTTTCAACTCTGACAGCTTTGGACAAATGTAAAACAGTGTGAAGAAATTACATGTGCAAGTGTGCCATCACTGGTGTCAGATACAGAGAACATTAATTTTTGGGGGAGGGAGGGAGGATTAGGTTTAAACTGGGGACAGCAGATATGCTGACAATCGGTCCAGTAGACTTTCTTTGAAGACAGTTCACCTGTAATGGCCTACTGAAATGATTTATTATCAGAGTGTAATTAGTTTAACAAGTACGTCTCACATTATCTCTGCGCCAGACTGGTCACCAACTCACTCGGCCACTACTCTCTTTGACTTCTAACTTCAAGTCTTTGCTTGGCACCAAGAAGAACGCCGGGAATTTGACCTAAATAATTCCACAAAACTACTACGGTAACCCTACATCTGGCTTCCGGTAGGAGCACAACTTGTAAACCGGCTGGTATTACTGGGCATTATGGTAGGCTCCCAGAGGGAAATTACCCACAACAGTATTTCTACTCTTAAATTGCAAGAGGGCTGCTGTAATGATGTTGTACGAGGAGCAGACACACATCAGGTAGCTGCGCTGTCTCCTCTCTGCAGGGAAATCATTTTATTTTCGAAATAAAACTAAACACAGTGAAACGCTTCGTTTACAAAATACAGCTGAACATGGCAACAAGGAACTTCCACAGGGAGCTAGCATTTCCAAACCAAATCAGTTCAAGCTTATGAGGGTAGCATGTCTTGTGGGAAGTAAATCCCAACCATAACATGACAAAATTTCACCAAAAATACCTGAATGGAAGTTTTACGATGACATATGTTTGCAAAGGACTTGAAAATTCTAATTCAAATTGCATACGAGCTGAATACACTTTCACTCAGTACGATTTGATTTGACGAAGTACACTTTCAAATCTCTCTCTCTATATCTCTGTCACACACATGTACACCACACACATTTACCACCTCTGGAAGCACTTATATGGTGCATATTATCCTCATCCTTCAACACAGCTGTTATCGAAACATCAGATCCACTACTAGGCCAACGACTTTTTATGGTTGATTCTGTGATTGCAAGGACAAAAGTAGGAGAGTTTTTATGGACCCATGAATTTACCAAGGGTCACACAACTATGACCCATATGGCAAGCCGTGATTTTACAATAACTACAACATCCATACCACGTACGGTGTGTGCAACAGCTACAATTACAACTTACAGATCGTTCCAGACACTCACAGATTAGTTGCACTACTGAGGGCCAAAGTCAACTTTTGTGGTCTATATTTAATGTACCCCAGTCAACTTTTTTCAGATTTTTGCCAAAATTTTGATGAAAACCTGTAGCCAATGAAATGTCATGTCTTTTGGGTCCAAAATAATAAAACAATTTACTGAAAAATTCATAAAAATTGTCAAAATGTTGCACTAAAATTTTGGTTGGAAAAATTACGGCACTAAAAAGGTTACAATGGCTGAAAACATTTGCAGATGTTCATCTCTAAAATATCACGTTTTCCTATCATCTTACTAAATCATCAACTGGATTGTCAGTAGTTCCAGGGCACAGCTTGGAAACCCCTCCAAACAACTGCATGATAAAAGTTCTGCAGGTGTAACCGGGTTTCTTTACGACAGACAGTTTAAATTTCAATATCTGGATGCCATCCATATTCATAGCAGATTCAAATGTCTGTTTGACCATATGTCATAATTTAGTGCACAGAGAAAACATTTTTAATGAGCTTATATCCTTGATTTGCTAATTGGGAGTTGTTTGTGACTTTTATCTCTGTGCAGACAACCGAGCCTGGCTAAATGTAAATTACAAGAGAAAGGGGAGAAAAATACTGCTCATCTGACAGTCGGGATTATACGAGGTTGAGATTTGGAAATCTGGAAGCCGGGATTTGGGGAAACAGTCACTGACTGGGAGCATGACTAATAGGGATTCAGTAAAAATATGGTGATATATTGTAGTATGGCTGAAGAGTGGGGGGAAAGTGGCAGCATATGGGATTGGGTTTGATAGACTAGAGTGAAGACTTTGGGTGGTGTTGAAAAAATGAACAGCAGTACTGGATAACAGGTATCTAGTAAATTGGACACCGGAATGTTAGTCTGGTATGGAAAATGCACATGGCCAGGCTGGGCTGAGATGAGGTGAGCGGAGATGTGTTTCAGTGAACAGTGCAAAAAGAGTCTCACTTGACAAAGAAATGGGAAACAGCACATAATAGAGCTAACCACACCCATCTGACTACACTGGTGCCTCCATCATTAAAACGCTGATGTCTTTGGAGTCTGTTCAATGTGTGCATTCCTGAACCGATATCTTTACTGAAATGATGACAAACTGAATCTCAGACACAATTCAAACTCAAACTCGTCTGATACGCATTATGCATTTCAATTATCCTGAGCTTCAATACCAGTACAAGAAAACAGCAGGTCAAACCCAAGCAATTTTCAACCGATACATTTGTCTGTGAAATGTGCCCGGTAAAAATCCCATCACTTTCACATTAAGTCCTTGTTTTTTCAACCTTTGTGACACCATTATGTGAATGCGTGATACAACGCCTGTCAAAATTATTTTTCCCATCTCTTTTTACAATGCAAGCATTGATATTCATTTCAACTACACGGGGAGTATTTGAAAGCTTGCAAAGCTACGGTGGCTTCTTTCTTCACCTCGCATAAGAACAACACAAAATTTGCAGATTGCTAGTCCCCTATCTGACTGAATACAACTTATAGAGAATTTCAATATTCAATATGTTGAACACTTGCATATTCTATTCCCTAGGGGTGTGTGCATCCCCTGTCTTATACATAAACATTGCTCTCTCCCCCTCCCCCCCCAAAAAAACTTGATGTCCTACTTTTCAATGCATCTAAAGCTACTCCAGCTTTGTAGTCTATTTATCTCCATTTCAGATGTGGAAAGATTGCAAAGAAACGGTTTGTTGTCCACAGCCTGAGATTGAGATTCAGATCAAATACAGTCTGGATTTCCATGCCCTGGAAATGATTAATGGTTGATGTGACCTAATCTCTGTGCCTAATGAATCCCTCGGTAATTCCTGGCTAAACTTGTAAACATCACATCTCTGGGCCCCTGGGCAAACAGGTATTCTCTATATCTGTCTGCTCTTGCAAGATTTTTTTTTCCTGTTTAAATGAAATATTCACATATTTCCCTCTTTTACTATTACCGGCCACCTTTTGATGACAGGACACACATTTTCAAGTTGTGTTGTTTAAATAGACTGCAACTTCAAAAATTCATATAACACCAGTAATGGTATTATAAACAGAATATCAAAATTTTGATGTGATAAAAATTGAAAAAGACGGCATCATAAATCCAGATCCCCTGAGACTTAGATGTTCATATTTGATCACATTTTCATCTTGACTTTGATGATAATTATCAAATTATTAACACAAGTACCAGCATAATTTTGTAATATCAACTCGCTTGAAATGATGTACCGTGTTAGTAATGCTCTCCCCTATGGTTACATAAATGTAATCATTACTTCTGAGTTTATTTAACTAACACAGGGGGTGGCTGTACTACTCCCTGCTGTTGTTTATTGTTGTTTCCGTTAATATTAAAATTCACGGCGATTATTGAAAATCCAGGGCCCCTCCCTAGTTACTTGCAGGCCACATTGACTTTTGCAGGCAATGCTGACTTGAGTTTCGTTATAATTACCCAATAAACACACAGCCAATCACCTTTGCCTTGATGACAGACATTCATTCTATAATCAGAGGATGCAGGGCCAAATCTGCCAACTGCTGAGAGCTAATGGTCAAAAATAATATGTCCTATCATTTATTTTTCCCTGATTATTTTGGATGAATCTGTTCATGGTAGCTTCAAAACCTAATTACAAATCAAACATCACCTTTCACAGGGTAACATTCACGACACTTGCTGTACATCCTCACAGTTCACACATTTCCCACACAGGTGCCCGAGTGATGTTTGCACTCGGCGAGTCAGCCCTCAATTTTGATCTAGTTTCTATTTTTATGCATCATCATGTATTTTTACTGGCACACGAAAAATCTGCCGTTTGGCCTCTTCCATCCCCATTTTGGAAATACAGTGACCTCTTTTCAATGGCAGACACACACATTCTACCTGAAGAAAGGGTAAAGGGCTAGGCATGAATGGAGCTGATCATAGTCCGGTCCACACAGCTTGGTTAGGTTGCCACAGCACAGTCTCGCTAACCAACATTTTCTTGAGTATCGCTGCAAGCGCTAACAAGCTTTTAATACAACATGGTTATTTATTACTTCAGCTGACTTATGAGGCATCACATTTGCCGACCCTGAAAAATCCAAACCACCACTAAAAGTCAAACACCAAAGAACACGCTATAAGCATGAAAGCAAAACCCCCCAAAAAACACCTGTTTTGGAATGTCAACAGGTGCCAAATGATGATGATAATAAAAGGAAGTCACGGATGCCGATGGCAAGACTACACATCCTTCCATTCAAGGCGGATACAGGCACGCTGGCATTCAAGAGAAATCTTGACACACATTTCCGTACATGTGTTTCCAGCACCAATCCAAAACGATGACGTACAAGCCTTTATGATCACCCACTGGTAACCTGGACTTTTTATTTCAAGCACTAAAAGAACAGAGTTCAGTCAACTATTGCCAGTATTTATGAGAGGATAATAAAAAACCCTTGAATTCAACACTATTAGGGTTAAGTGATGGGAACAGCATTGATAACAGAGTCCTCTGCTGTTAAATATTTTCAGCAGTGTTTGATATGGAATGTACACCGGGACTATTATGACCCCTTCAAGTCAAACTTTCCAGCAAGATTTGCTCACTGCTGTTTAATGATGTCAACCATCTCCTTGTCCTCCCCCCTAGGGTGTCCTGAACACCGGCCCCAGACAACCATACCAAAAAGCAGCATTGTGTTTAACCAAGCTTTGATGAAGCCAAAAGGCCACAAACGCGGACAAATGGAGATTTTAGGTCCCACAGCTTAAGTTGATGGGCCGCAGATCCCCACTAGATGACCTCGCCACCTCTTCAATCCAAGAATGCCCCTAATCTTCACTTCACTACGCATTCGCAGCTACTTAATGACACCAAATCTCTGATACACATTTACGACAACTTCAGCATGTTGGCCCTGCATCCACTCTCTGCCTACACAGTATTCTCAATCACCAACGAGATTTCCAACAAAATTGTTTCAGTGTGGCGGCTATCAACAATTATATCGTGATCCCTGGGCTTCATTACGCTCAGAACCAGACTCCTCCCCTGGTGAACATGCCGGGATAACCTAATCTCTTCCGCAAACAACTCTTAGGTTTCACTTACCATATGGAATAGTGGGCTCCTTCTCCGGCTTAGTTGGGTCACTGACATTCCAGATGGCATAGCTACCGTCGTTGTGGGCCGTCATGAACTGGGTGCCATTGCGGTGCCAAGACAGAGACTCCAACTGCTGGCTGCCCACGTAGGTCTGGTCGGCATTGCAGGTTTTGTTGTCCCACAACACGATCAAACCACGATTGTAGCCGATCAACAACTGTGGATGGAACCGAGAAAGTGCATTGGTTCACTCAATTCATGCAGGGTTGTGAGAAAATTCTGCAAAACAAGCTTCATTTGAAACCCTGGTGAACCATAAAAGCTGCTCAGTAAATATGACACGGCAGATCACCACATAGCAATTTTTTCATCAGTCCTGACAGAAGCTGCTTGTATAAAATTACGAAACTTGCTGAGACAATCGTATTTTCACTTAAAACCAATAAAGTTTGCATTAACATGCTATTAACCTTCAACACTTGAAAAATACCAAAGCACGATACTGACAACTGTTGGTGTCACCCCCGCCTTGAAAAATGCAATATCAATGCTCTGGACTTGCTCACCTTGTTAGGTTCAGTGGGGTGGGCAGCAATTCCTTCAACCGCACCAGGATTGACCTTATAGTCATCAGGCACACTGTAGGGACAGTTGGAATCACGAATCCTGATTAAACATAGTTAGCAAAGGAATTTCATGTAGTAGTACTCCCCAGACAACCGACACATCACATACTTTTTCTCGTGAGCATTTACAGTTCAGAGGATTATATGATGAAGAAATGTAAAAATGAACACAGTGACGACATAGACAGGTTATTTCTGTTGTTTTCACAGGTCAATATCACAGAGGGAAAGTTTGATGGAAGGCATTTCAAAAATACTGGTAGGTTCTAAGAAGTAGGTATGAAATGGAGAAGGGTAAAAAATATAGGGGGAGTTAGATGCAATTTTATTCCACAAATGATCAAATTCTCAGGTTAGTATTCTCTCTACGTCAAGTTCACAAATAACAGACATTTGGTATCATTCCACAACAAACACATTTTGCACCACGACACTTTCTAAGATGAAAAGGCAGTGAATGAACATGTTTTTTTTGAACACTTCCATCATGGCTTAGGGCAGTGGCTGGTAACTTCCAGAAGTCACCAAAGCTGCGAGTTGGATAACATCAGGGCAAAATGGCACTAACACTGGGGAGAGGCTAAACAATTGAAAAGTAGATATTTAACACCTAGAGTTTTGATAAACAACTGGCATACCTAATCAAGGGACAGTATTTTGGCCATGGCCCTTCGTCAACCCAATCGGACATAGTGGGAACCCCAGTCCCGTGTTGGCACACTTGGTTATTGAGGATGGGTTGCCTGCATGGATTCAAATTTTAATTTGTCTCGCATATAACACAAGTTGCAGCTTTTTGTCCATCTGCCATTTTGCCCTGAATTTTATCATGCTGTCTATGGAATGCTATGAGAGCTTGCAAGCGTTTTATTTAAAAGTTAGCTACTTTCATAAAATTCTACGGTGCAACGTTGTATTATCACGGTAACATAATGTGGATGCCGAATGGAAAGATTTAACCAGTACTAATAATTGTGAGTTGCAGTCTGCTGACAATATGATGCTTCAACAGTGCAACATATGTGTGTAGCTATCTTTAGTGTAATTATTCAGTCAAAGAATACCAGTTTCAGGAAATATGAAGACTAGACGACAGGCAAGTTGGCATCTAAAAATAGAATGTCATAGGTTACACAAGCATATGCGACTTTAATTCGAAACATCCCAGAGGAAAAATCCACTGCTTGACAGAAAATATGCATGGAAACAAAAAAATTGTAATCTGACGACCGATTTCAGAGAATTGAGGAAATTTCATCAGCTGGGGGCAAGACTTACTTCTGCATGACAACATCTTGGTAGATGATGTGTTCCAACAACTCGAAGGAAACCACATCCAAGACATAGATGTTGCCGCCTTCGGTTCCGAGGAAAAGATGCTGACAATCAGGAGGCATGCAGCAGACGGTGATTTTCTGTAGTCTGTGAGAGAATGCAGAAAACGATTAAAACTGCAGAAACAGAAAACGCAGGTAGGCAGAGTTACAATTAACCCATTGAGTGTCAAAGTCAACTTTTGTCGCCTCTATAAAATGTAACCTAGACAATATTTTTCAGGTCCAAACTTTTTTAAACATTCTCTCCAAAATTTTGACCCAAAACTGGTGTCTATGAAAAGTGCTGTCCATTGGGTCTAAAATTTTCAAAAGAATTACACAAAAAATCATAAAAATTGGAAAAATGTTGCATTAAAATTTTGTTGGGAAAACTTTCAGCATTCAAAGGGTTAACTGGGACATCTACATAAGAAATGGTCATCTGCTGAATACTGGCTACTTCAGTTCAACTCATCCAAGCCATCTACAAATACCCTTACTCCACCAACTTAACATATGAAAGCCACTTGAAAAGCACACAAACTGAATTTGCAATGACCCACTGACACATACCTTCCCTCCAGGGAAAATTCTTTGACCTCTTCCAAGATGGAGTTTCCATCCTTAATATTGACTTCCCAGAGATGCAAGGTATTGTTCTCCAGCAGGCTGACAACACGGCCCTGTGTGGGTGGGGAACAAAGAATGGTGGATTGCAGAGGCTCACACGAACAAGCAACACTTTGTTTAGTATTTCGCTGACACGCCCCATACTGGATGGATCATTTCTCTTTGCCAATATGCACAGTCCAGGTGGTACTCTTTACATTAGAAGCAACACGTCGACATTTTCTCAACCCGCTCCCCCACCCCTTTCATGTACAGTTCACCAGCATTACCTACCTTTATTAGGCAATATTAGTCCCTCATAAAAATCTAATTAGCTTTTCTTAGGGTAAAAATAAAAAAAAACAAACCTTGTGCTTCTTTTAAAATGGTGACAACATTAGTAAGGAATTGGGATTCAATGAGACTTTGAAAAGCTATGACATGATTATTACAGTCTTGCTGAGTTCAACCCTGGATTTGTAGTTTGACAAAAAGTCCCAGGGGCGGCGCGGCTCTCAAAAGCCATCACTAGTTTACATTGTGCAGTCTTATGTGACACAGCTTTTATTATTAGAGAGAGTCCCTTCTATGTTTGATTCACACACATTTTCCCCCGGCTTATTTTCAATTACTCTTTCATTGATATAAAAACAGAAGTAATACAAAGCAATACTAATACTACAACAGAAACTAGTTTAGTATTAATTCACGTGCAAACATGTACTTGAGCTATGTGAGCTGTTTCTGCTTTTGATATTTATCAGGCCGAGTTGCAATTTACATTCCCAGACAATTACTTTTCATAATCCAACTTTTGATAATCTCTTCCATGCTGTATCTTTCCCACGTAATATTTTCTCCTGTCTCAAAATGATACATCCAAACCTTTGTACTGGACTCCATGGCATGTGTTAGGGGTTAACCAGTCCCACATCATAAACCGAGTGCCAGATGCAACAGAAAAGCAATATCTGTTATGTACAACTTTTGCTTCCCCAAAATATATTTATTGACTCTCCCCAAACACCAGTCATGGGAACAGTTGACATGCTGTACTGAAAGCAGCCGCATCATACAGTCAAACAGATTTTAACACACAAATTACCCACTCATATACCACAAATATTCTATCATTTTATAGCTCACTCTTTTTACTGCCCTCTCTTATCAGATTTTTCCCCATTATCCATACCACAGTCGGGCTATTTGCTTCTTTTCGGGTAATATTCCATTTATATTGGCTTTTGCACAACTTTAATGGTTTGTTGAAACAATTATCTCATGCAAGCACAGTGCTACCATAAAAGCTTTCAAACGAATTTGACATCTTTGACAACTGTGAACAGGTATCTTTGTACTTCAGAAAAATCCATGAAGTCTACACACCCAAAATACGTTTTTTATTCAAAGCTTCTGTAACCCAGGTCCCATTATGTTCCTGTCACATCTGTATGTGTGTGACATCCCTTCCATGGTTAGTAGCTATCTTGGCAAGATTGTGATTACCGAATGCTACATTATTTGCATTCATCAGATTTCCCACGGCGACAGGAAACAGATTCTTTCAAGTCCAGTATTGTCATTTAGAGCACAACTGAGAAAGTGATGTAATGTGAATCTTTTCACAGGCCCAGAGGGTACACGCACCAACAACCTGCGCTTGCATAACAGCTGCTTTTTAATTGCATTATGGACCAGCCATTCGCTGAAATCTATCAGGAATATTTTTTATGGACAGGGAGGAGTTCCTACACCGATTCACAAGCAGAGATATGCCAGTCAGTTTCTGCATTGTTAAAAATATGCTGAACAATGAAATCATTCAGGTCCACTGGTCTGCAGCAAAACAATACTAGTATTCTTGGTGGCTACCTCAAAGCTGACATTGGAGCTCCACGGACCCTAACACTACTACTTTGTATCAAACAAGTCTCCTGTCATGTTCCACAAAAACAAAGAGAATTCAGAGTACATCAACCGTGCTTCGCAAATATGGAATTACGCAGCATCTGAAATGCAACCACCTCTGTGACATGAGTTTTCTTGTTCAAACAGGTGCAGTCGCCGGCAATGCTGGTATTGAGCTCGTTCAAGATTCATCTAATACAGTGCGGAACTTGCTGAATGAAGCCCGCTTTGATTTTTAAAATTTGCACACTTATAGTTTTCGTCCAAGAACAGTAGCAAAAAATTATCCGAATATGTGAAATATTACTAAGTATCAAATTGAAATAGAATATATCTTTATGAGATCATATTGAGAGGTTCTCATGTATTATTAATTCTACAAGAGTCAATCTAATGACAGCGTTTCTTTAAATAATATTTTCTGCATCACACATTCAACCTATTGATTTCTGCCTGGCTTCCCTTTAGGGCAGAAACAGTCTGTCGGGACAGCCACACCCATCTTACTGAAAACCTATGTACTCCTTGCCTGCAGAGTTTAATCACTATGAGAATTTGAAATTTGATTACAAATGACGTGCAAGCAATCTATACGGGATATCTGACACAACAAACGGTTCCATAAACAAGAACTGGTGTACCTGAGCAGACTTTAAACCTTGACATTTTTTGCACTATATGACTTAATAAAGTGTACTTTACTGTCAAATTATCATCCTGGATAAGTTTGTCACAGAAAGACTTGCACTTCAAATCCAGGGTACTGAAAATTATTTTTTTCAAAAACAGTAAACAGTTGTAGACGTGCAGGTGTAAATGAAAAAGCGCTGTCAGCAGATTTTTTGGAAGCATGGCAAGAACAAAGATGGAAAAAAACTCACCTGATCCGGCAGGAAGAAGAGTTGATTGACGGCGCATTCTTCCTTGTGTACCCCCATGAATTCGACACCAGCTGCTCCATATCTGAGGTGACGTTGGTCAAGGACTGTTGCGACTACAACATTAATTAACCGCACTGTCACATCAATGATTTCATTCACACACCTGCATCGCTTACATGCAAAGGTTTCCTTTTATAGGCTGGTTGTAAAAACAATTATGTCTGCATGCTTTGTACCCAGCTAAAAAATATGTTCAACGGGTCTGACATGACTGTATCTAGCCTTTGTTGCCTAGTGACAGACTTTGTTCCTATAGCAACCAGGTATATGCAGTGTCTGTTATGTTTTCACTGTTATGTTTTCAGAGGTTAAACCTAACATCTTTGATAAACAAACAGTCAAGACCTGCAAGAAATAAAACTATTCTTTAAACATTTTCTAAAATCACAAACAGTATAAATACTGCAAAATGAACTGAATTAATTTCTGGCTGGCACATAAATCATGCTAAAGCCCTAATATCTAGTTTTGTACTGTCTGTATTTGGTGAATATCAACAGGGGGAAAAAAAATGGTCAAAGACTGATTGCATGGAGATTTCTAGAAATCTGTACAGGGTGTATAGATTTGAAACCGAGGTCAAAGTATCAAATCATGTAAAATGGCATTGTGGGTATGGATAGAACTGTACACACCTGCAGGTACAACATAGCAGGTGAGTCACACTGTCATATCTTTGGGAAAAATGTCATGACCTGAATACAACAACTTTTTTTGACTTTTCGGCCAAAAACTGTGTCTAAATACCATCCCATCACATTTCTGTCAAGACTTCTAGAATTGGTACAGTTTGCTGGTGATTCAACAATATAGGTACAATTTGAACAAATTTGAGCAATGTTTCAAACCTGCAATGATGACTCCATTACGTTCAAGTATGAACACACATGAGCATGTAGACTAATTTTTTAAATAATGAAAGACTGCCTATGGACGTAGGAGACCTTGATACCAGATACTGGATGGAGTGTGTTCTAGAATATCAAAATAATCTAGACTGTAAATGTATTCCACCCAACACAGCTGTGTCAAACACATCTAAGATTACATCAGAACGGGTATGGCCAGAGAACTATTGCCATCTACTCCACCCAGCGTGTATCCTTCCCTTCCACTGGTACAGGTCGAAAACACTCATGAGAAACAGAAGCGTATCCGGCACACTTTCCGAATGGTTTTCATCTTTTCTGAGAATAACTGCACAGGATCAATACCTCGGGTAAAAATACTATACTGCCAAGTCACCAGGAGTTCAGTCACAAATTCTAGGGAGCAGACAAGTGGCCAACAATGTGTCAATATTTATGCATCATAATCCTTTTTTTTTTAAATTTCCACTTGATGTATAAATACACTCAACTCCAACTGCAGACGGCGTATTTACATACTCAGCAACACGGCCATTTCAAGCAAATAATAATCACACTCACTGCATAAAGGTAAAAAATATCCATTTCACTTTTCAATGATTCAAGACTGATTTCAGAAAATTGATGACCCTTCTCACTAGAAACCCAAATAAAGAAAAATAAAACTCATGTTCACACAAAACCGCAACTTTGACGTTGGGGAATATCAAATTTTGACAGAAACCGCTCCTGTTCAAGCTATTAAATTGCCACTATGGGCAATATTTCTGGAATGTTAATTGAAATCAATCGGCGTATGTGCCGCACATTTCCTGAATCGAGATATTTGCCATGTGAAGTTATTATGTATGCTTGTATCACCGGCGGCTCTCTCATTTTTTGATACAGTCTGCGAGACTGCCAACACCAGATGGCAGATAGGAAGGGTCAGATTGGCATGAACCAAATCCCAATTATAGTACATTTTCAATATACACACTTTTTTTTCGGCAACATTGATTAATGGGATAGATTTCACCCACATGGAAATAGAATGTTTTGGTACTGAGTTAAAACCATTGAGAGTGACTGCAGATATTTAATATCTCCAGGAATGATGCCGTACAATTCTATGCCTGTTCTTTTAACTCCCACGTGCTTGATATTACCGGTACTCAGAGTCTGTGACTGGCTTTGTGGCAGCCTCCCTTCTGTAAGACTGGCCAATCAGGGCCGACAAAGACACACAAATTTGTGGAAACCAAAACAAACCACCTAAAATTTGACATTAACCCTTTTCCTGCCAAGTCCATATTTCGCCTCCACGTCAAGTTGGATAAAAACTAGTGAAGTAAAACATGTCTCATATGGTGCATTTTAACAAAGACTTGAAGATTTGAAGGTCCCTGAATACAGAGATACTGTGAACATAATTTTTGCAGACTAAAGCTGTTATAAACAGACCAAGCCAAGTGGGTGAAAATACACATGGTTTTGGCTAAATACCGCTTTTTTACCGACTTGGCAGATGGGGAAGTGATACTGTCTGGCAGGTAAAGGGCTAATTATGTCGAAAGAACAGATCCTGAAAGCTTTGGTATAGTTTGCACGGACTGGACTGTTGATAGATTTATGCTTGTCCGCTCAGCTGGTGAATTTATCCTTCTAGTGGACGAGGAATTTCATGCAACAATCTAGAATGCAAATAGAACAGGCTGTGTAGTCAGACTGGTAAACTTAACCCCCCCCCATACTTCAACCCCCCCCCCCCCCCCCCCCCTCACACGTAATGCATGTTTTCTCATTTAAGGGCATTATGAACTGCCATCAATTTCACACTTGCAAATTGCCACCATGAAATTGTAGCGTATTTCTTGCACTAAGTCCGTAATATTATTACACATTTCCAAGTGTAGGGTTTCAGATATAATATATTCGTCAAAATATCAATTTCAATCAAAACTTATGATTGAGTACATTTCAACAGATGCTCCAGATTTTGAAACTGAGAACAAATATTTGACGTCAGTTTCATTTCACACCACAATTTCACCAATACTCTTCCGTGATATTTTTTTACATTTCCGTTCAGCTTCAGATCCTTCCATTCCATTAACATACGAAATGAATAATTGATCTTAGAAAGTTATGAAAGATGGAAACAAAACTATTTCATTAATGTTTAAATTTTGTGATGTGCGTGTTGACATTCCATTTTCAAAAGCCCTTGAAAATCTACTTTTATTGCCTTTTCATCACACTGTAAAGCTTTTCAGACTTGCTGTGGGTTTTAAAAGCCATTTCTCTCACAGCCTTGGCAGCACTAAAGCCAATAAGCAGTCAGGCATAGCAACTGGCATCGAGGTAATCTTTACATACTCTCTAAAACGATCACTCCTAACACAAACTCCATTGATACATAGTCCAGTGCCTTAATGAGCTAGCTGTAAATAGAGCGAGAAGTTTTGTTTCCACATATAGCCCACATGATTGCAATCTTGTCTTTCAACAGAAATGGGACTTTCAATCGTAATTATCTCATAGGGAGGTAGAAACCGTGAATCTAAAATTACTAAAACTGTACTGTAAAATTTGAGTAAAATGACCTGAATAAAATAAAATATCATAAAATTATTTTTGTTTATTTTCAGTATTGAAGTAGAACTATTGCAATCTTTTTGAAAATGTCTGCCTTTAAACATAACAGTGCACTCACTCTCTCTCCATATCAGATTGGATACGATATATTCTTCAAGAGAAGCTATACACGGTTTGACTTGCACAGCCTGGAGGCACATCTCATAGGTTTACTCAGTACATCTTGAAAACTGCACTGCCTCCTCAGCAGTTTGACCATCATTTCAAGTTTGCCTAATTTAGAACATGCCCCAGTTTAACTTTTATTCTTTTTTCTAAAATTAACCGGGCAGCACCTGTTACTGGTAACAGCAATTCAGCGAGGTCTGGACATACCATCAAAGCCCACGTTCCCTTTCACTGTGGTATCTCTGTACGATGGATGTGTATCAAAGATCACAGAACGTGCAATTGTCCTCTCCGCTGGTATTGCCTAACCTTAAAAGGTCTTGAAAGGTCAACTAAGTCTTCTCTGTTTCATGCCACTAACCCCTCCCTGTTGTGCACTTGTGGTAAAACCCACACGTAACAATCCAAGCGAAATGGTCAATTCCATTCAGAAGCGGGGTATTTCTAAAACTCATTGAAGTGGGTTCACCTCTTCAACCCCGACTGCATTTGTCTTCTCAGGAAGGTGTGTTCCGGAACCAAAGGGTGAAACAAACAGCCACCCTACGGTTGGAATTTTAGAATTCCTCTACTGAAAGAGAACGCCAACTTTCCACCCACCATAAGGCTGGATAAGAGAGACCCGGCCATTATGCTGACAGTTTCAATGGCAAAACGAGGCATTTTCAGCAAAATAAAAATGCGATGATTCAGACACCAAATGCTTCATTCAAAATTGCAGCTCTGAAAGAAATAAAAGCTGTTGGACCATCGGAGAAATGCAGAAAGAGACAGCTGAATGAAAAGTTGAACAATGAATGAGCCCACACAGTCCAGCCTGTAATAACTTGCAGCTTCACCTTCTTGAATAAGCCTTTGCACGCACCGTGCTGTGGGGATAATACAATGTTAGAACTGTGATTGACACTGACAGGCTTTCACTGCGAGACGAAGCCATGGATAACCAGGAAATAAGTGAGGTCAAAATGGTGATAATCAACAGAGATGACACTCCAGCAAAAAAAAACCAAGTAAATAGTTCCACAAAATTTGACAATATTTAGGTAAAATTATTGGGTGTACTGACATTGCAAATAAAAATGTCTCTCTCACTGCGGATCTGTACATCAAATGACAACACAGTAATGAAATTGCTCACCAAAGTCTTTCAAACACACATTAACACCATGTCCATCACATGTTAGCATCAAATGTTTGAAAAAAAAATACCATCCATTAAATGGCTGTAGGTGAGACGCACACCTATTGTCCCTTGCTGGAAACTGTTGATTTGCCGGGGAATGAAATGGACGTACAAGGAGGGGTTTGTGAGTATTTTAACAGCCATTAACAGCCTAGTGTTTCTTAACATTAGCTGCGTACATACACAAAAACCTATCAGTTAGGGTTTAAAGCTCTACAAGATGGTAAATTCTCCAGGCCAACGTAAGAGGTACTAAATCATGTTAAGCACCAATTTCCCCCTAAATCTCTCACAAAAAGGCTCACTGACAGGAACAATTTTCCGTTTATATCTCAAAAACATTTTTTTTAAAAGCAAGCTCTTGACTGCAGGCGGAGTTAATACCAGTCTTGATAAACAGCAACGGCAGCACATCTGAAGTGGTGACTCGCTTGCTGCCATAACAACCTGTCTCGTCTGCAGCCATGGCAACCAGACACCGTCTGATCGGCTCCCTTGAGTATTTTCATTTTTGTCTTGCAAAGAGCGTATCTATCATTTCGAGTGTCAGGAGTTGACAGATTTCACTTTAACTGGCACATGTTCTCAGGTCTTTAAAAAAAATGTAAGCCATTGAAAGTGGGGTCTTTCCAAGATTAACGCTGTAAAGGACGAAGATTTCATTCCTCATTGCCATGGTGATACATCAATTGTACATTTCCTTGGCTTTTGATGTTGCCGTAATCGTAGGCTTAACTGTTCCCTTTAACAAACTGGCAATTTCCAGACCCATTCGCTTTTGGTATAAATATGGAAAGTGTTTATTTACTCGCATCAACAACTGATTATTGTTTCCTAAAATTGCTCTGAATCACGTTTACCCTAACCAGATCAGTGACAGACAAAATCACAGCATTTCATTGACAAGCAACACAGCAGATTTTTGGAGCAAACATTTTGTTGTACACTTTGTGACACAATTATGAATATCTCCGATATGCCTTCGACAGAGCCAATCAGCAGTCTCCACATTGCGAGAAATAAAATACATGAATTCATGACATGCTATGTTGCCATGTTGGACACACAAGACCGTGGTGGTAGACTCATTTCAATCTCTGGCATAAACTCATTTTCCATGTATCTAGGGTGAAAATATCAGCACTTTCTATAAAAATTTGGGTCAGACTGACATTTCAGAGAAAAAACAATGCGCACTATTTATGACACATGAAATTCTGTGAGACGAACTATTTTGTGATCCGCCGATATAAAAACTTATTGAAATCACTTCACTTTTTTTAAACGTAGGTGCTTGATTTACTCATTAATTTCTATATTCAGTGACTTGCTCACTTCAAAATAATTGGCAACAAAAACAATTACTTTCTCATCATTTATACAGTTGTTACACTAAATGCGACAATTGTTTGAAATCTGATAGCGACTAATACAATATGCGAAACAGCAGTTATTTATATCACGATAAAAAGACTTGTCTCTTGGAAGTAAATGATTAGGTTTATAACATTATAATATGCAAATGATCACAGCCACAACCCGAGAACCAACCAGCAAATGGAATAATTCATCTCTATAAACGGGACCACCTACTGTAGTCTGTCTCTTAATGTAGATCAAACCATTCAAACAACAGGGGGGACAGCCTGATGAAGGAGGTGCACAAAATATAGCCAGCGGCAAACCGTTTTACAATATGCCTCACATGCCCTGTGATGTATATAATATGTTCAGGGTAAAATGCATTTTGCTGTAGACTAGATGATTTCAGTGTATTGGAAAACTAGTGCTATTCTGAGCCGACACGTCAGTACTGTCACCAGCTGTGGCATGACATCTATTGCAACAAAGTGGATTAGCGTACATCTCACACGTGGCGCCTCTCCAATTCAACTTTCCCTTTTTGAAAGGCCTTGGATAGATGGTGTTCTACAGCTCCATCTGATGCCCCTCACACACACAATTTAAAACAAAGATGTTAAGCTACCCATAGTGTGGACGTGCGACCACTTTTGGCATTGTCCTTCCATACGAAAAGATACACAAGACTTTGTAACAGAAAGCATCTGATCAGAGACAGAAACAGTAGCCAGGAAAAATACCAATCCCCGCCTACCAAAGTTTCACCCTCTGAAAGTGAAAGCGTTTGATTTTAAGATTCAAAGAGAATGAGTGATTTGTGGAAATTTCCATGAGCTTTTACCATCATATTTTTTCTGCAGAAAATGAAAGTGCCATGTCTGATGTGTGTAATGTGAAATATTTTGTCCGCTGAATCATTCTCATAAACATCAGTACACCATGATCACAAGCCTACCAAGTCACCCTTGCCCCTTTCTTTCATTTTACTAGTTTTTTTTTTCAAAAACAATTTCCTTTAACTGCTTTTACTCTTCATATCACCGAACAAACAAGTGGTCTAAACCCAGCCTGGAATTTACATTTGCATAGACTGGCACAAACAGCTACAGTCTTTTTTACCTCCCTCTATTGAGCACAAGGTCATTCTATTGACAGCTCACTGAATAGCTCGGAGACCGTTCCCATACATACACTCGCTGGGCAGCCAAGGAATCGAGATCACGTACGTACCATCCATCACAGCCTTGAGTAGATAGAGGAGGAAAGCAATAAGGCGACTAACAAGGGCACTGCTTTACTAATCTTGTTTGCAGAAATTTGGGGTACAAGACATGAGTAACCTTCACGAGATGTGCAAAAAGCTGGACAAGCTCAGTACCTGACAATAACCTTCGGGCAGACTTTGTGAATGACAAAAGTGGATGTTGCTCATTAGCTCCAGAAACCCATATACTGAGATGTAGAACACCTCTACCGAAAATACCTCTTGAAATGTTAATCAAATACAACAACTCTCCCAGAAACACTTTTCACCAATGTCACTCTTTCCAGACAAACTGCCATTACATGGCTGCTAAAACAGACAAGACTGAAGATAAACTGTATCATACAAGATCACAAACACTGATTTTCATACACCTACCCTCCCCCAAGCCGGCGTAATCCAAATGAATTAGCATTCTTTTAAATTTTGCCAGATTCAGCTGAAAAAATAATATTTATCGACGCGTGAAAATCAAAAGACTGAACAAATGAATTTCAAGGGAACATGAGTAAGGATAAAAAATCCTACAAAAATAACAGTACCTAATATATTAACCCTGGCAAAAATTTTAAATTAAAAATAAACTACGAATTTAGCATTACACTGAAAAACAGCTTCTATTAAAAGAAAATAGACATATAAACTCAAAATAATAAACGCTGACTGGGGATTATTGAACAGATCATAGACATCACAGTACAGTGCACCTACTAAACAAACTTGTCAACACCAACTATCTTGTAGACAGTCTGTAACAATCTGATGCTCAGAAATGAGCTGTGACCCCAGGGTCAGCACGGGGTCAAACAGTTGATGTAGAGGCATACCGCTGACAACACGCCAATAGAAAACGACGGCCCTCATTAATCAACGAGTGATCTGTTTTAATATCAGTGCACACTTTTGTAATCACCTTCTGTAAACTCTGCTGGTAACATCATTCTCTGAGAAATAAACATACATTAAAAAGAATATATATATATATATATATATATATATATATATATATATATATATATATATATATATATATATATATATATATATACACACACATACACACACACACTATCATATATTTGATTTTCAGTAACTCAAACCATGAAATGAATTTTCTGCCATGTTATCTCATATGCAACATGAATTATAAATTCTATAGGTGCAGACTCTAAAACCCACACAAGGCGTACTGGAAAAAAGCACTAACATGAGAACCAGCTTATATTAAAATGCATTGATTTCAAAGAATTTGAAAGATGAAATATTTTCCAATGGAATTCAACTGCTGGTCACAATGGAAACTGAAAGATTTTCACTGATGTCCATTCTACTGTAGACATGGAATATTTGTTTTCAGGAAAGGTAGATATGAAAACAAACATCTGAAACATAACAAGCAAACGCAAGGCACAAGACTGACGACCGTTATAACCACACCGACAGATTTTAATCAGCCAGCGCGCTGCCACACCCACTTTCACTAATCAGCTTACTCCACTGGAGGTATGCTATGACCCCTGACCCAGTGCCACTGGGCAGCCAACACTACAATGTTAGTTGTCTGTCTGCTCTCATAATGAAGACAATGAAACGTCAATAATTCTGGCTCTGCCAATATCTACATTTCACAGTGCAGTCTTACAAGATGTAATATAGGTAAAATGTTTACGATGAGGCCACACTGAAAAAAAAACCAAATGAAAAAGCCTTTCACAATTGAGATGAATTTTAAAAACACACAGATGCAATGAGATGCAATTTTCCGTTCTTAGAGAGATGCTTAAATGTAACATCTCAAATTTTATTAGAATATCTGTAACTGGGTCACCTTTTCATTCCATTTATCTTGGACTAAAAATGCCTTAATTGGTGTCATGATTAGAACAAATGGTGATTATTTTACACCTTGGGCAGCGATTGCCATGACAGCAAGGCCCCGTTGTCCCACCACCCTTGCTTCTCCCCTTTTCACATATACTCAACACATTCTCTGCCTTCTTCAATGGTTGCCATGGTTACTGCTAAACAGGAATAATCGCTTTAGACGTGGCGACGACAGCCGTGCTGCACAAAGATATTCATTTTGACATCGTTTGTGATGTGATCACCAACTTAACCGAGTTGGTATATCTGTGCCTTCAAGACAAGACACAAAAACCTAGAGGAATTTGAACTTCAAATCTTACAAAAGAATATTTGAGATAAATACCTGTATGAAGTGAGAGACAATCCCCTTCCTTTTCAAAGCAACAACAACACACAGTATCAAACTACAGAGAAGACCCGATGTCCACACCCATCTTACTATAACACAGACAGGGTATTTGTTATATTAGCTATTCTAAAACATATTCAAAATCTCAGTGCTTACTGAACACATTTATTAAAAACAAATATTCTTGGTTATTTTGCTTGCAAAATTACGGTTTTAGTGACGACACCCTTCAGAACTTCATGAACACTGTAAGCTGTATGTGAAACAATGACAACATCACTCTGGAATTCAAAGCCGGTCTCTTTAATTCTGCTTAGCTAAATCTCAACTTGTATTTTTGTTTATTCCCAGGCACTGAGTCCCTAACCTCTTAATAACTTCTTTATGCACAAGGGTAGTGGGTTTTTTCATTGTGACCAAGTCTTGACAACAATGCTGGCTGGCATTTTCAAAAGACTATGGGGCAACTTAAGGGGTAGACAAGCGAAGTTACCTGGACTGAGCGAAAGAAAACACCTACACTGGGCCCCCTTGGTGAACTCCACCAATAGCATCCACCGCCTAATGTGAAAAAAAGATGTAAACACGTACAGTTTCAAATATGCCGTATATTACCTGATAATAATGAATTAATTTTATCACTCAGAAGGTTTATATCGTCCACATCAATGACACATTATGTAATCTTTCAATTATAACTGCCATCTGAATCTTGTCCTTTTACTGGCCGCAACGTAACAAGATTGAATGCCATATTTGATAGAAAATTGTACACATTTTCTGTTGGAGAGATCCCTTTAATGAAATTATCCACAGCATTCCATAATTTAATGACATGCAATTTGAACATCCCTGCAGTATCTATTGTCCGATTCTTTGATTTTGGATGGAAATTGACATACAAATCGGCTAATGTAATCTACACGAATAAGAACCTGAAAACGGTCCGTGTGCTTCACCCCATCTCTGAATAGGTATTCTTGACAGATATCAAACTTGGCAATTCCTCAACTTCAGCACTGGTTAAAAGCCTCCATTAATTTGACATTATCCGTGGAAACCAGGAACCATAAAACTTGACCTAAATTCTGTTGGACTCGCAGATAACAACTGATGGCTTTTGAAAAGGATGGGTCACAGAGTTCCAGTACCATGCCTATCGGAAGTGAAAATACTGGGATAGTGCAGAGCTGTGGACAATGGAGGCCTGAAACTGCTACTGCCTCCCCGTCTACAGACATGTGAAAGAAGTTTAGCCTCATTGAAAAACGGCCATTATGACACCCAATTATCTTGACAAAAAAGGCCAAGTCTACGCTTCCTGTGTCATTATTCGACAAACCCCCACACAACATTACATTTCGAATTCCCTGCAGAACCAGCCTTTCATTCCCTGGCTGACCTCTGACCCCGGCGCTCATTTGCAAGACAAAGGGCTGAAATGCAGCCCGCGAGCTCGCTTTGATATTGTGATGTGGAGTAGAACCCATGCCTCCAGATTCATTGTGAACGCACCCCCTATACAGCTATCCCATTGGTTGGAGATGACGTCATGGTTAGGTGTTTGTTCCCACAGGTCATAGAGTGGGGAGAACAGAGACAGGACCATGGGCAACACTCTGAAAGATGCATAAAAACCACACTACCACTCACGCTCAGAACAATAACACTTAACGGCATCATCAGGAAAACAAAAGAAAAGGTTTCAAACCTCTCAACAGATTTAACACGTACCGGCATATTGGGTTATTTTCACTAACAGGAATATGTTATGTAATAATTCAATAAAACTCTGCACCCAGTGGTTTGCTAACAGGCTTCAGAACAGCCGCCCCATGGTCTACTGAAAATAAATTACAGTCCCTTTTCGAGAAAAAGAGGAAAAAAAATCAATATTGTGATTGAGGTTCAAACAAAAGACAAAAGTCAGCATTGGTTCATTATCATTAATTAGCCACAACATGCAGACAATGAGTAGTCTTTGCATATTGATGACTTTCATGCACAGAAAGATAAGATATGCCAAGCAAATCATAGGAAATGTCAATGAAATCATTTGAAAATCCAGTATCACTTTTCAAGGAATAATAGAGCAATATCCTGCGTTCCATGTCTCCACACTAAACATCTGTCTTTTGTAAAATATAGATTCCACTGGAAGAGGACAGACAATTGACCAAAAAATGATTTTATGTTTTCTGTCAAATGTTGAATATATATGGTCCTTTATGGCTTTAGGTAAAACGATCTTCAAAGACCTTCTGAAGAATACAATTGACGTCCTTGGACATTTGTCCTTCAAACCCCTTTATTAAAATTATACTCCTCAATGAGAACATTCCCACTGCTAAAAATTCTGTCACACTGCACATTTTCGCCACTCATTAAAACTGCAGACTGGAACACAGTTTTGTGGCAAAATTCTGTCCGGACACACAAGAGACACTGGGATACAGGTGGTTGAGGATGCTATGCCACAGGGATATTGATTGACACTATCAAAGGACGTCTTCCCTTGATTTATTGACTGCCACCGATAAAGTGGAACACTGTCATACCACTTGGTCTACCAAAAGCACACAAATTAACATTCCAACATTGCATTAAATGTGAAGCACAAACAGAAAAAAAAAAACTTTTCTAGAAGTGCTTTTGCCTCACAAAAATTATTTTCATGGCTGGCCTTCATAGAGAAGTCCCAGTTTCAATAGTAGAAAAATCAATCCAGTTGAAGACAGTGTGATCTGGGCTTTGCTCGGCCAAAACTTCCAAAATGACATCATCAAATAATGATTCACTCTACTCCCGACTAATGAAACCAGCTCTTTCGAGGCTCTGATCAAAGGTCATATTGCTTTTTTATGCTGTTGTTGCTTTTTTTGTACTATTGCGCCCACATAACTTGGCATACACAATCAACCTTGCTGGGTGTGTCAATCCCATGTCGCCACCACTATGAATTCTAAATACCATGTCAGTACTACAATCCAGGCACTCCTACAAACCTAGGAGTTAGGAGTTTCAGAAATTTTTATCACCCGACATAAACTTAACACCCCTGGTAATGACTTTCCTCTTGTCTAAATAAAAATATCAGCAGTAATACCTTTATCAGGATATCAAATCAGTTCAGTCATCTAGGGCGAACTGAAGAGCCAGGTTTTATTATCCCACTTTGTTCAGTCAACAAGTAGACTTTGCATTGACATCCAGAACATGAGCAGAACACTTGTTACACCACTGGTAACGCAAGACCATACTCTGAAATGTTGACACCACAGGCCCAGCAATCTCACTGCAATCACTGAGTTCAAGAAATAAATAAATTCAGCTTCCATGAACTCTGGAGGTTCTGAAAGTACACCATGAAACCAAAGTCCATTAAACCCAACCGAGGAGTGCCCTTCTCTGCTATAAAAAGAACTTGGCAGAGATTCAAAAACTAACGAATGACCCAGGAAAAGAAGGTCAAGTTGACAAACTTCTGCAACAGTGAGGCTCAAAAACCCTTTGAGTGCCATAGTCGTTTTGTCACCCTTGTAAAATATACCCAATCATTTTTTTGAAGATTTTTGCCAAAATTGTGATAAAAAACTGTAGCCAATGAAAAGTGGTGTTGATTTGGTCCAAAATTACAAAAAAATTTACAGAAACATTCATAAAAATTGGTAAAATCTTGCACTTAAATTTTGGTGGGAAAAAATTAGAGCACTCAAAGGGCCAACTTTTGTCCAATGCACTACAGTGTTCGACAAAAACTGACAAAGAGAAATATCAGCTGATTGGAAAACCCAGGAAATGAGTATGTATCTATCACAATTATCCAACATTAGCACCAAAGTATTCAATTTGGGTCAGGATAACAATGGGATAAAGAAAATGGTAACAAGAACACTGAGTCCATTATCAAACATCCTGGATACTCTTTGTTGACACATTTTGCAGAATTGTCAAAATATGCATACAAATAGGCTTAGAACAATCAACAATTCACATCAATACAAACGGTATAATATCTGCATACAATGGGAGATCAGCCTGGCTTATGGTGGCCGATATGACTCTGAAAGTGTTAATGTCATGGAGTGTGACATTAAATTTTAATGGCGGACCATCAAATTTGCAGAGCATAATCATTTTCAGGAACCTATTTGTGCCATTCTCCTGTACCAAGGTCAACTATCATGATTAATAACAATATGTTTGGATGAAGCCATAGTCTTGGAATTAAAAAAAGAATATATTGACATTTTACAATCCACCAGTTATTACATACAATGCATATCTCAACTTGTTGAATTAGTTCCCCCAAAATTAAATGAAAAGTGAGAAAAACAACATGATACAGCTGAAATACTTACACAATGCCTCCTACTCTCAAACAGAACAAATGAAAACACAATCCAAACCTTTGTCACAATTTTCAAACTCCTACCATAAAGAATAATTTGATATGCACAATGAAAGGCAAGCCATCTTTTTTTTAAATGGTGATCCCAACGTACTAACCACCAAAATTTTAATTAATATCAATTAACACAGAGCTGAAATACTGGTACAACACATGCATGATTCATAACCCTTTTAAAGCCACAAATCTAATGGTTCTTTTGATCAATACCGTTTTGATACCTGGGATGAAAATACACACCGCATTACTCATAACCTGTCATTTTAAAAGGATGAGTAATAACAAAAATCCAGGTAACATAAATATGACTCAGACACAAACTTTCACCAAGGATTGGCGAAAAAAGCAGAAACACAGAAAGTAAACAATCAAACACACCTTATTACACTTAAAAATTATCCAATTGTGGGAGAGAACAACCCCATAAAGACTTCACCCTTAGCCAGGATATCAAGGTTATAAACAGGAAGCCATACAACTGCACCTTTTCACTGTATTGGTTCCAACACTGGGACAATAAAACCCACTCAACATAAACATGTTGTCAAGTTGCATCCTGACATCATTCAACAACTTTTCATAGCCTCTTAAAAAAATTTTGATGTTCACTAAATACACCAAAACTCTTGCAAACAATGTAAAATAACATTTTGTTGCACAATTCTTGGCGTTTCTCTTAATTCTCTGCAATGCTGGACAACAAAATAGCAATAAGGTTTAACAGGGCGGCCACATAGGTATCCTGAGTATTGTTTGTTTGGAGGAGGTAATACATCATTTTGAATTGAGTGTACTATTCCCCTTTGGGACAGAGCAAAACAAAAACAGTTGTCCTTGCAAAACATCAGTATTTCGCGTTTTATGTACTTAAGCATTACTCTACTCAGACATGCATGCGTTGTAATACCAGAAATCAAGGTCTATGACTTTGTTGTACAGAAGGGACTACATTATTGACAAAATCACCTGAAACCGTCAAACTCGTTAAAGAATGTGTATATAGACCCACCTTACATTACAGACGTCACGGGCACACCAAAGCAATACTCTGCACATGCATCTGCAGATGAAGCCATGTTTCAAAATGGCTGCTGAACGCATCGCCGCTGCTTAGCAAGACAAAAGGATACATTTTTACAACTCCGGTTCTTGTTCCAACGGCAAGCAGTTTCAGCTTTGGGTCGAAAGACACACTGCTCGGTTTGTTTGGGAATCCATGCCCAACTGTCTGTAAGGGAAAGCAATTCACACGCTCAATTTTGATTGGCATTTTATGGTGGCGAGGTCGACCACCTTTGCCTTGTAAAGGCCACATTTAGACATCCCTTTTGATTATTGTGGTCCGTTGAAATTGGAAGAAAGCGCCCTTATTTAGTAAATCGATACAGCATTATAACGACTTTCCGTTGGTGCGAACCGCGTTTGCACCCTACATCATAGAAGGGTCAGATAAAAAGACGGAAATGCTTCGCAACGGCTGTCAAAAAAAGCTCGCACATGTGTTGGCGGGCGACTCTACCATGTCTATAGACAGTAAATATTACAATATTGTCAATGTCTGGCCGCTTGCACCACTCATCGTATAACGCGACGCGTGGCCCGTAGCGTCTGTACCATGCCCTTTTGTATATTTCATGTATTGCCATATTACACTCGCCCTAACGTGAAGGACGCTTTGTACCATACATGCAAGTTTCAGATGAAGCCAGGTTGTTTTGCACGTTAGGCACGTCTGTAGTCGGATAACCGACTGTACATGGCAGACGGAAGGTACAAAAGTCCTTTGTATGACCCCACTCTCTAAAAGCCCTTCCCGGGGTTTTACTATACTACGACGGGACTCGCTAGACAGCTACATCGTTCACTAGCAATCGGCAAACCGGATAATATCTTATCGGCGTTTTGATAACAACAACTTCGATTACACTCAAACATATTGAGAGTGGTATGCGACTTAGAGCACAGGAATGATATGAATTCGTAAACTCTGGCTAATTTCAAAGATGTCTCGAATCGAGTACTGAACATCATCTCACGCTTGCTCAACGTGTATTTCAAAAAACCACACAAAATGGCCACGACTACTTTTCATTTTCAGCTTACCTTGTTGAAAGCGAACAATTCCTTCTTTTGCTTTTCTCTTTCCGCACTGTGGTGTCCGCCACCTCTCCGAAGTAACTTCAGCATGTTGACGGTGTAGAAAGGTTGTAAACTACACGAGTAATCCTAAGACAGTGTAAATCAAATAGCTCTGCCTGGCGCTCCTACCGCTGTGTGAACAAAAAAAGAACTACCGGTGTACAGGCTTGTCACTCATACTGCCCTCAAAATTTTAATGCGGTGCAACAAGTCAAGCTTTCAGTAATTTCATATTAATGCCGAAACTCAATATATACTTACGAAAAATACTGGCAAAATATCAAGAGGTCACGCGAAGTCCTAACGGAGAATATCGTTACGACCAAAGCGCAGAGGGTTAGTTACTATTTAGGAAATCGCGCCAAAGTCGACGAGACTTACCCAGCGCTGAAGCCACCGTACAGAGTACTGTAGCACCACTTACATTGTCTCCTTCCGCGTCTGTGTAACCGCCGCTTATGTCTACTACTGTAGAGTCTCGCGTTTTTCCAAAAGAAGTATGACTGGATTTATTCGTTTCGAATGTGCTATCTGTAAAATAATGTATTTAAAATAATCAGAATACTTACTTTCAAACTGACAAGCTGCTAATCCTATGTGCGGACGTAAAACACGACGACCTATTTTGTATTAAGCTATTATGACCAGAGCAGAGTCTTATCACGCAAAGTCGACCGAATCACATGATCACCTGTCACATTTGCATAAAAGTGAATAATTAACACCTGTCAATAACATTGGTCAATAGTAATCTGCAGAGGTCATGCAGTTTTAAGTTTTAACGGTCACTACAGGTTATTGAATATAAACATCATCGCCTTGAGAAATAACAAAATGTTGATAACGAAATGTATGGGCGTGGTAAAAGAAGCACTCACCCCCAGCAAAGATAAATAGATTCTGACGTAATTGTTAGCAGGTAAATCTACTGTGACGTGTGGACAAAACCTGGTGTCAACGAACTATTTATGCTGGTCCTCGCAATATAATATAAAAGAGAAGGCGAAATTTCATGGTCATTCACTTTGCCTGAGCTAAAAGATATTCCTTTGTGAACTCTTGTACATGCCAAGCACACATGGTCCATCGCTAAAAAATACATTACTTTCAGCAGAATCGTGTTGACTTTCATTTGTGAGTTTCACGCTGTTTTTTCGAGTCTGTGAAACCTTGGTTCTGAACAAACCAACCATTGTTCGGTGGTGACCGCTCCTCTGTAGTGCGCGACCTTACTTGTAGGTACACAAAACGCGCCTCAAGAAAAGAACTATGAAGGGTCTAATTGTTCACACAGAAATCAGACAGAAATTTACATGAATTTTTCAATGATGAATTAAACTATCTTTCTAAAAGGACATCTATATTAAGAATTATAATTTTAAGTATAGGGTCGGAATACAAACTTTTATTGACAATATCGTGTTACCCTTGAACACGTTTAGAGTTGGTGATAAAACGACGATTTTGGACAGGTCGACACGAATACGAAATATAGCTCCTTCAATTAACATTGTAATGTCTACACAATCAGCTAAAATTATTCGGTCCATGCAAAATATTTTGAGCGAAAGTTTACCAAGGGACAAAAAAAAACCTTTTTTAAGGCTTTAAGGTTTATAGGATGAAATACTCAGAAGCTAAAGATCTCATAAACTTTTCAAGAATGAACTAAGTATCTAACTTTGTTCAAAGCTGTCTGGTGTGTAGGTAAAGGACGAGTAGGTAAAGACTTGCGCAACGCTCGAAATGGGTGATACTGTTTATATATGTACGCCAGAGCATTTTCTTCTGAGCAAGTTATCTCCGAGTACTCATCTAATTCTTTCTTCATAGAAGACCTACACATGACAGGAGGACCTTGTTCAAAACAAATTGAGATAGCCACACCATGACTTTATCCGTGAGTCACAACACCGACACAGGTGATTGGGTTGGTATGCGTGTCCTTTGTAGACATCCTTGATCGATAGTCAAACCCAATAGTATAAGTAAACATTTCCCATCGCTATCTCGATGTCCTTAATACGAAGATTAACAGAAGATTGACCCTTCCTTGTCTCTTAACCTGGGTCCGCTATGAGCAAACATTAAGTCGCCAGGTTCAAGTTTAATGGCCTGTGGGGCAATTTGGTGTCAGCACATGGGTGTATCATCCCTGTTGTTACACTCTTGTATAGTAGGCCTACCTTAAAATGTGTTATAGGCCCATAGGCTAAAATGAACATACATGTCTATGTGAGCACAAGGACATTTTCGCGGCAATCTTTATCTACCTTTTGCGTTATCGCTCGGTTGACAGGATTGACCGTTATTTTGTGTTGTTGACGGGATTGCAAGTTGATCTGTGGATTATGATGGATTTGACACCGATACGTCTGGCGGGTTTTCCTCAGTTTTCAGGCAATCTCTACATGTAAGCAGAATTTTGACAAGGCAGCAATGGAACCAACGACAGAGAAAACTCGTTTAGCCCTAGCTCGGTCCCTTCCAAGACTCCAAGTAAACATTTGGTCCCAACAATTGGCAATAATCTTGAAAGAGGGTACTTTTTGTACTTTTTTTGAAAGAGACACTTCTTATACAATTGAAGAACCTGTCATATATACGATAATTTACATTTGTAAATACTAATACACGCACACACGCTGACATACGTATATACATACATACATATATATATATAGTTTACATATATATATATATATATATATATATATATATATATATATATATATATATATATATATATATATACATATAAACATTCCAAAACTGCGTGAAGAGAGCTGCTTAGCTCTTTTGTATGTATGTATGTATGTATGTATGTATGTATGTATGTATGTATGTATGTATGTATGTATGTATGTATGTATGTATGTATGTATGTATGTATGTATGTATACGAGCTTGGTCTGCGTGACAATAACCGAGATAGATGACCATTAGAGAGAGGGCATTTAAAGGGAGACAAGGTGAGAACATGTTGTCAGTGATGTTGACAACAGAATAGTGATTTAACGTGACGCAAAGTCACATACATAGTCCTTGAGAGCTTTCTCCGTTGTTTCTGGTCAATGGATGTTTTTAAACAAAACCTTACGTCTAAAATATCGGTTCATTAACTTCCAAGTCGATTTAAATAAAATCACAAAAGTAATAACTTGTATTTTTGCATTCAATCAACAAATGACCGTGACGGACATATCCGTTTCAGTGGACAAAATAATATTAAAGGATTAAAAAAAAGTCAATTGTTCGCATCCGTCACTGGAATCAGCGGCCAAGAGCCCATAGCTGTTGATGTCCATGTAAGCTTATGACACGTGCGAGTTCGACGCCTCATATCGGTTTCCCACCAACTACTATCGCATGGCAAGTTTAAACAATGTGAAGGCTGCTGTATGTTTATTCGACGTTTGGCATTTTACCTTCAGCGAATGACGAATCCTATTGGATTGACTTTTCATATCCTGCTGTCTGTCAGTCAACATTCTCTATAAACAGTAGGTTTGCGGTTTGTGTACTAAGGATTGTTGGTTTTTAACCGTTGAGATCCGACAATTTTTAAGTCTTCGAAATAAAGAATATGTAATTGAAAAAACGAAACCTGTTGATGCGTGTTGAACTGACTTGCGTGTAGTACTACTATTGAACCTTGCGACATGTTGTTTTACACAAGTATATTACATGCGTGTCCCTTTGAGTATTCTGTGTGATGTTTTTGGTCATTTCTATGACCCTGTTTTTCGTATTTTTTCACAAATCTTATGCTTGTAGTTCAATTTTTATTGTCTTATTTTGAAGGGCCTCTGAATTCTAGTTAAATATTATATATAGTACATGTAACGTTACGTTGTAAAAATAGCAAAATCACCATCGTTTCATCATAGTATTGTTGTTGTCGTCGCAGTTGTTGTCGTTTGTTTGATTGTTGTTTGTTTGAGAGTTTCATACACATGAAAATAATCAAAACAATTTACTGTTTTCATATTTTTCAATCAAGAACAGGCATTGCATTCTCTCTGCAGTTTAACATTAACGCTTTTCTTTTTTCGCAGCAAAGTTCCTCTTCATATAGTAAATAAAAAGCTGAGGATCTAGCACGCCACAGGCGCGCAATGGATACTATGTTTAGCATATTAAACCTATTTGAACACTTTATACGATTTTAAGCTGATATTATGACCAAGATAAGTTCATCCTACAAAATTTTCCCTAGTACAGCCATTGCCAGCGCTCTTGTCATAGTCAGATTTAATTTAATGACACGATATGCACAGTGCACCCTTTCACAGACAATGCTTGTTTGTTTGACCGGTGTTGACCTCCGCGGTCTCACCGCGAGGTTGTCGCTGAGGACAATGGAGTACATTCACAGTGCACAGGTGGTTAAAATATATAAATCAAACGTCCAAATACTACATCGCAGAGAGTTCGAACTTCATTCATACACTGTGAGTGTTGTACTACCACCCTTGTCTTAAGAGTAGTGTAGCGTAGAGTAGAAATAATTTACAGTGGAAACAATGAACACACCGACTTCTTGTCAAGGCAATATATAGGGGCCTACCAGTACACCAATTTGAGGGCCAACACATGTACCATACCAACACTCCGGTTGGTTTACCATGGACGCACATCATTGATTTTGTAGACAGATACGTCGTATCATTTTGCCACCGTTTAATATTTCAATTTTTTTATCCCTGTCCAAACTCCGTACTTAATTTTTGTCTGCCGTAAGGGCTATGTTGGCAAGTATCCAAATTTTGTGTACCGCTGGAGACTCATTTGGCGGCAAATACATAACACAAATCACGTACACACAGTGTTGTTACATCCACAACAGGTTGTGGTTGGAGTGCTGTCATATCCGTGCACCGCAGATTGCGGTCCCGCATTGACTCCCACATCTATAGGTCTACATGGCGTAGCTGAAGAACGCCCCCCGGGACAATATATGTACTATACGCGACATTTTGACGTACATAAGTTAAAAAGGGTTCTGTGATTCTAAAACATAAAATATGAAAACTCTCTACATTGCCCAATTGCGTTTTACAGAGCTAGTAGTGTAGTATGGCTGTCATATGGATATTAACCACCCCGGCGGTAGGTAAAACCAGGAGATTTTGACCAGGAGATTTTGCAGTTCACAACTTATATGCACGAACAATATCGAGTGCATATATATATATATATATATATATATATATATATATATATATATATATATATATATATATATATATATATATTATATATATATTATATATATTATATAATTTGTTAACATACATACATACATACATACATACATACATACATACATACATACATACATACATACATACATTTGTGCTTGATATACCAATGCACACAAACACATGTATTTGCATACCGACAATAAACCATGCACATGCTCAATTGTTCAATAACTGCAGTGTACGGCCCCTCTTCGTTTAGGGGCTGTGCTGTGGTCAGTGGTTTGTTTATTCAGCTGTTGTGTTACTCTTCGTAGACTAGAGCATGTGGAGGGACTGTGGCCAAAGTTGAATGGCAATGGTTTAATTGGTATGGACGCACGTCAATGGAAAGGATTGAATTGGCATTGACGTTAACTGTAGAAACTGAATTCTGTCTGTTTATTCATTTTCTCTGCATAGGCCTACTGTAACGGGGAACATTTGGCGTCGTAAGCTTGTTGCATGAATTAAAATAACACGTCCGACACGTACCATGGGATTTCGAACCAGAGAAGTCCATGGTCAAAGCAAGTGTGTCTCTTTGAAGGAGAGACGAGTGTAAAACACCCGTATATTTCACGTATGAGCTGCTTTCAGACACTCGGTTAAATTGAATTGTTTAATTTGAAATAAGCGTGAGGGTGTATTGCATGATAATTAATTCACGGTAGTTCCGATTACCTAATGTGATTTGCGATACTAACGACGCCAAAGTCCCCGCATTCACACAAATAAACTATAGCGTGACAAGCACTCAAATTTGAAAGTCAATAGTGTCTTGGAAGCTGCCAACCGACCACCGTTTCTCCTACTCAACTTGTCTCGCCGGAGGTCAATCACCCCTGACCCTTTCTTCAACCTTGCCTTGTGCCTGGACTACTTTTTTTGCGAATCACTTCTTCGGGAATAAAAGCAAAGTTGAAATCCATCACGCCACCTATTTTTTCCTCCGTCAATAAAGACGCCAATCAAGATATGTTTTCGAATTGTGGGGTTTCATGCATTATAAAGCGTTGCGCAGTGTTGACGTTGGAGCAGTGGCCTCTAGGAAACTGGGGTTTTCACTGGGACTACATTTCACATATTTCAGTCCAGTTCGGAATGGATTGTGAGTCTGTTGCCTTCCTCTGAGGGTAACAATTGCGACGTCGTGTCTGCTGCTATGACGCAGTTCTTGAAACTTCGAAGTTATCAAATGGTTTGTGTCTTTAAACATAGACAGGAGTTGATGAACGGGATCCGCGAAATCTCATCGATGTTTTGGACGAAGGATTTCCCTGGACTTTTTTCTGCTGATAAGAATGTCCGGATTTTTCCCTGCTAGAATCATGGATAGCAGTTGTTGGACATCATGTAGTACACCCGTGCATGAACGATTCCCTGCATGTCTTGATATTCTGCCGAAAACTTCTGTGTCAGTCGCATCGTTTTCTGCATAGCTGATGTCGACAGACCTAAGGAGTTTTTTTTTGTTCGCGGCGCTTATAAACGACACCAAACCAATCAGGAAGGCAAAGCCTGTTGTGCGAGGATTTACAAACGTACCGGGAGTATTTCAGTGGTTAGCATACTAACAAAGTTACCAGCTCGAAGACCGATTCCCAGCTGTGAACACCATAGCAACAGCTCGTCACCGCACACAGCCTTCGGCTGGCATTGAATTTTTGTCTTTGGAGGAATCAACGTTTACAGGTTTGTATCGCCGAGTGGAATAATTCGGATAACAAAAATCTGGTATTTTATAATAAGAAGTTTGCTTTGCCGGCTGGTATAATTTTATGTATGCGCAATTTACACAAAGCTAATACTCAGTTCTTGGGGTAAGTATACCTGTGTACACAGTCGCTTTATTTGGACAATAGGCATGGCTGGAGAGGTCTGTAAATACAGAGAGAGAGAGAGAGAGAGAGAGAGAGAGAGAGAGAGAGAGAGTCGAGAAAACATACCTTCAACCTGGCTTACGTCAAGACACAGGTTACATAGTAAATTGCAAACGTTAACGCTTACAGCTGAGAGAGGTTACAACGACATTATTTTTTGACTTAGTGTCATGGTTTGTTTTGCGCAGAAGTTTCATTTCTTTTCTTTTATATAAAAAAGTCATAAATGATGGCGACTCATAGTACACGTTTGCCATGCCAGAACTTCAGTATATAGTACTATACTTACTATTTCGAAAATGCAGTTATCTCTGGGCATTATTTTCATCGGTTTGATAAAGTATTTCATAAGTCGGTTGTTTTGTTTGCATCTCAAAACGTACTTGGCCGAAAAAAATACACAACTGTACTTTCAACCTCCTTATACCCGACTGAATAAATGTTTACTTTTCAGTAATACGCGCGAATGCATACTCAAACAGCGCAGCTCCAGTGAATCTAATAACTCCGTCTAAAGTGCAGCAAAGGTGGGTTTAGTGCTCATTATTTGCTTCCGTTGGCGATTTTAAAACGCTTATTAGTTATCTATTAATTTCTTCATGTGATTTTTACTTTATATTTTTTGTTTGTTTGTGACTGCGCCTAAAAAACTTTGTTCCTGTTATTTGACCACACGAAGCTATTGAACGTGTCGAAGCTAGGAAGTTTGATTTTTAAAAAAGTAGATCGTCTTTTAACATTGTGTGAACTTTTTTTAGAATTCAGTTATTCTACGTTTTAATTTGAAAATAACGCCCAAGTAGAATTTGCTCGTCTCCGGAACCGTAAAAGTTAGCGGAAAGCTTTAATATAAAAAGAGCATTTAAAAGATTGTCATATTTTTCATCTAGTGAATATATTAACACCTGAATGAAAAACGACTTTTCTTCGTTAAAATAGATATATTTCACTTCTCAGTTTCTTTTATGTTAAAGCGTTCACTTGCAGCTGCCGCGTTCTTAAATAATAAGGCTGCTTGAGTATATATTTTCTGGCAATGTCGATTTGCGTCATCGCATCGCATGAATTACACAAGTTTGGTGAGAAACACGTATAGTCGTGACAGACAGATCAGTCTATTTCAATCATCAGCACCGAGGGCTGGCAGGTTGAGTTTATTGCCTTTGTCGTCAATTCAAATACAAGGGAAAAACAACTTGACAGGCAGATGACGTGTAAGGGGTCGACTGCTAGATATGGGGAGGGTGGGGGAGGGCGACCAAAATGAGAACAATATGCACGCAGAGCAAAACAATAAGAAGTGTTGCAACTTGTGCTGTTGCAAAGGAAAATATGCAAACAACTGGGAAATTGACAAATGCGGAATTCTGGGAAAGCGTACGTCTCTATATGCGTATATAGAGCGCGATAAATAAATAGCCACCCCTCCAATAAGACCAATTTGGTCCATCCCTAAATCGTAAATGCTGTAACGTTGTGATGGTGAAATGATATTCTTTCCAACTGTATCCCTGCCATGGCAACGTTTATGATGCGGGAAGGGTATGATTTATGGCCATCGTCAACGGAAGGAGATAATTTCAGCTATTAATGTTTTTTTTTCTTTATTCACATCTATTTTACCATAATTCTATTTACCTTGTCAGTCAATTGTGAGCAATTATGATGACTTGACTGATCAAGTGAAACGGTAAAAATTAAAATGATTTGATAAACCATGACAGACAGGGAGAGTATTCGCACGGCCGTCGGTCCAACCAATCCACAGCTATACCTCGCCTCCTAGACTGAAAGCCCGTCAAGGACACTCGGTACAGCTCCAACCTCCGCTGTATCATACATTTGAATAATTTCCACCCGAAATGTCACCTGAAATGTCAAAGGAATATCCCAGCTCACAAGCATAGAATACGTCGACAGTGGAATATTACTTCACGTCCCACGCATGACTCCGATATTGTGTTCATCAATTCCGAGTCCCCCCAACAATTTAGTGATCTGATTTAACCTTTTTTTTCCAGCTTAAAGGGAAACGGTTCAAAGAGACGTTCTCATACATCCTGGTTTTCAGATATCATTGTACTTTTCTCTTTTCAGAAGAACAAGGGAGACTTTCGGAAGCAGAAGGGTCAGATTCATTTCACCATCTTCAGCTCACGTACAAAGAGTTTGACAAATAATCGATTTTACAAGCAAATATCAAATACAAAGAAAACGCATTACGGGAACACTGAGATAACAAAGGAAAATACATAAGCTTATTTGTATGAATTCATAACATTCTTTATTATATGGATTTTGTCATGAGACTTACAAAAAAAAATCCAAGGTCGATTATCTTTAAGTGTGTTATTATTTATACTTTACGGACAATATTATGGAGTCTGAAAACCGTTGACGAATCCTTCCTACTCATGGAAACTACCAATGAACGTCGCGATGGAAGAATGCGTGCGGTGTTTCAAAACATCACAATGAGCAACTGATGTGAAATTCAAGTGTTAATTTTCCTCGTGTAATTCAGATTTGAATCGTTCTTATTTCTTTGTTAGGGTAAGGATACAATGACCTTGGTGCCCAGTTACTTGTCCTGACAGACGTTTTACGAACCCCTTTGTGCTCAAGTATGCAATTTGACCGAGTACTCAGATATTATGCAACAACAGGAAGTGTATTTGTGTACTTAAGTATCTATATTAAGTACCTATTGTCTATCTGTCTGTCTGTCTATCTGTATGTATGTATGTATGTATGTATGTATGTATGTATGTATGTATGTATGTATGTATGTCTGTCTGTCTGTATGTATGTATGTATGTATGTATGTATGTATGTATGTATGTATGTATGTATGTATGTATGTATGTAACACTATAACCCTTGGTACAATCATCTCCCATAAGTTGGGATTTTGATCCTGGAATACAGTGTTGGTTCAACCGGAAGAAAAGCTAATGATACAGAATTAATGTATGTAAAATTATGCGGATATTAAAGCCATATACAAATAAATAGTTGTTTTGTTTCTGTGTTTCCAGATGTGTTAATGTCATGTCTGTATAGGCTTTACAGCGAACAGGTAATGTATTCAATCATCTACCTTCTGTCCTCTTACATTGGACATTAGCTATCAACTGTATCAAGTGCACGTTACTATACATACTCCTTTCTGTTGTAGTGATTTGTGGACACTAATGTATTGTATACGTGTGCATGGATGGATTCATGTATGCATGTATGTATGGATGGATGGATGGACGGATAGATGGAAGCCACTTATCCAGTGAATAACTTCCATTTTAGATGGATGGATGGATTGATGGATGGATGCACATATGTTTGTAAGCACAAACCAGTCAATGCAGTTGCGTTTGGACATATATTTATATAATTTGTCTTTAAAAATTACCAAAAGTTTTTTATCATAACAGGTATGCATTACTTATGGTAAGTCCCGAAGGACCGCATTACTTATGGCTGGTAAATGCCCATGTCACACATTGATGCATCGCCGTACGCACCGTTTAATTTTCAAAAAAGCTCCCTGGTTTGCAACCTAGTGCCATCTTGTATGCCATTTCAGACTACGTGTTCAACAACTATACGCCCGGTGTTTATCACATCGACGGTTAACAGTTAGTGCTTATGTACGAAAATCCGATTCAACGTCCATTGTTCAGCCACCACAGGACTGTTAATATTGACACACGCTTGCGCAGACACTTGAAAGAGAACTCAGCGCACCGGCCGGCCGTTTCCATGGCAACGCTGTGCCCGGGGAATATCTCTGTTGTAGTATCCGAATTGGGTTCAGTTCATCGCCTTTGTCCCTCTTATCTCGTGAATAATTCTCCATTTTAGGTGCCAGTGTCGACGCATACCTCTATTGACAAGTTTGTGTGTATATAGAGGATGAACTCATCATCAGTCCTTTTCCAGGTTACTGACCTGCCCGGGTATCGAATTCCCAGGTACGCCTGACCTCACTCTGCGTCGCCTGAAATGACAAGACATCACGCTCATTACGCTTAAAATTTAAAAGATTAAAATGCAACTTCCTGCAACAGTTTTCATGGAAAAAAGGTAAACTTTTCAATCACAATACTTTAATTATGAACAGATTTTCCGATGCAAACTCCTAAATTCGACAAAACTCACACATTTCCATCGACATTTAACATGAAATATATTGATTTGGGTGAATAATTCTTGGAAACAACTCACGTGACGACGCCATACTATCTCGATGTAAATACAAAGCTCCCAGTGAAAATGAGGTTTAGAAAACTGCAGAAGGCGAGCCGTATTTTCAATTCGAATGCAGCATATGGCACTATTAAAAGATAACAAGGCGTGCAGCAGACTTTCAATTGATTTGCATATAGACATGCAAATCACATCAGACAAGATTAACCCCGACATAGAGAGCTACGTCGACATTCGTCCTCGGCGTGTCTGCGCGAATAAAACCCATGGTTACGCTGTATCAATGCATCGTTTATGCTCTTTCAGATAGTTTTTCTGGAATGTGCGGTAGATTGTGTCGGCTGATCGAGATTTCTTTAAAAACAACACCGTTTTCTGATAACTCGGTCAGATATGTATACCTTACTGGCTTACACATGTAGTGGCCCAAATACATGGTTAATATACCAAGCCAATTTATCTCGATATCGATATCATTTTCAAATGTTTCATAAACAATTTATGATCCGTGTCATGCAATTAATAGTACAAATGTTGACGACTATATGCATGATGGGACATGTAACGTATACCAAATATCTTTGTGCACTCAAAAGAGTTTTGGCCGAAGGGAGCCATGAGGCATCATCATATACATCTGTCTCATAAGGTGTGTTATAAAAGACCTTGAAAACGGACAAAGCAGTTTTTGAATTTTGTATGGATCTCATATTCCATTCTGTATTTTATAAAATGCAAGCAGGGCGCGCATGTCTCTGGAGTCTAATGGGTGACCTTGAAGTTGGGAATACTATCTGCACCTTCCACATTGCCAGCTATACGTGTACCAGTACTGTGCGCAGCCTATAAGTGCATCACCCAGGCCACACGTCACGTCGCAGAGAAAAGGGAGATACTATACATTTAATTTAAAGAAGATGAGTTTGTGATACAATCATGAACCGGGATTCAGTGAGTGAGATATTGTAATACCAACCAGTTACTCTCATAATACAAATCACCGCGTTTGTCGACGTCATTAACAACCTCACCATCACGCCTCGGGGACAGATATTCTGACTTTCAAACTTTTACAATTCTTTTCTGATCTACAACTTGTGGAGGTTCATTTTAAAGCTCCTGGCGTAAGACAACTTTTCACCGGCTTAGTTTTTCGGAAATCGAAAATTTTATTTTTTTCTCCATAGAGGTAACACAGGAATGGCGGCCATTTTGAATTTTAAATATCGGTAAATCTTGGGTTATTTGTTGCTCTAGTACCAAAATTTGCACGGTGACCCCCGATTTTTATTCTTGATTTTGTGAGAGAATGGCTGAAAGTTTCATTTAGGAAAGATTGAGCAAAAGTTTAAGTCTTTCACTTTCGAGGCGCATACTACCTTAAATCAATTCGTTATCTTCTAATTGGACTTTTTGCATTATTTTTTCCAAAGTTAGAATTTGCTTCGTTGCGTAGATACTAAAGTGGGGGCATTTGTTAAAGTGGCGGTTGCTAACAACGGCTCTCTCATTATCGTGCCTGTGGCAATGACGCACGGATTACTACACGGTGCAAATGACTGACGTAAAACATCGCACAGAAGAATGTTTGGGGACTAAAAACAGTCTTTTGAACTGTCACACAATTTTGCAGATTTGTCTCGTGTCCAGGTGTCCTTTATCCGGGAAAACTATCGATCACAACGCGACACTTGAAAGGCAAAATAAAGTCTTTGACTCTGAAGAGGGCGGATTTTCACCTCTCCGGCTCACACACATACGTCAGTGACTTGTCAAAATGAATTACGTGAGCAGCCTGCTTTAAGAATGTGACAGGGCCGCATATCTGTCATTTAATAATACTGACTTGCGTAAAAGCTATTTGCGAATATTTTATGATGGTTCTTGTTGATTACCTCAGATTTGTACAATCCTCAACAGACCATAATAGGTTGTAGAGCACACACAATATACTCTGATAATTTTCACAGGAAGAATATGACTATTTACATGTTTACATGTCACTCATTGAAAATTTCCAGCGCTAAACATCCCCCTCCCCTCCCAAGCGAATTGAAGAAAATTTCTGAACTTATTTTTGCACTTGAATGTTCCAAACTTGACTGTTTTCTATTTTGTGAATCACAAAATTGCGAGAACCAGTGAAAAAATTTAATATTATTTTCCAGTTGTAATGCTAGCTCTATGCGCTCCATTCACTGGCTTTTCAAATAATTATTTGGACTTTGAACCAGACGATGGCTGGTCAGGTGATAAAGGTGTCACGATGTCTCACTAACCTATACGTAACCTTGGAACCGTGTTATCCCCTGTGATTGAATTTGACACAGCCTTCAAAGATCTGATTATAACGTTTTAGCTTTGTTCGGGTCCCAAATGAAATGTTTGAATTCAATAAGAGATCTCGCTTTTCGCTCATTTGTTCCGGTATGTATAAGCGCGTCTTCTTATAGGGACATGTGAAATCCTTTGTGACGTCACACCTTGAAGCAATGAGATGACAAAAATAAACGCGAGTCACAGTAATAAATTGACTAGTGTGGCCTGCAAGTTGGTCTTGAGCACGTTTCAACAGTCACCTTTGGATACAGATTTGGGACCGTATTTGAATATTACAAAGACAATTTAATTGGAAAACCATGGTCATGAAAATCATTGACAATGCTGTTTAAAACTAATTAAGACTATCAGTTATTGTTAAACACTTTTTTCAATGACAAACAGACGACGAACCAAGGTTTTTGTGCCAAAGGTTGACCTTTAGGGGTCAAAAGGCGACCTTTAACGGACATACCTGTATGGTTGTTTTCATAAAGTGTTTTATTTGTATCACAACGTCAACATTCTCTCTCTCTCTCTCTCTCTCTCTCTCTCTCTCTCTCTCTCTCTCTCTCTCTCTCTCAACGAAACAAAACAAAATACAAACAAACATAGTCTCAGTAAGAGCTTGGGTCATCCACTGCGGAAATCTTTATTTGACGTAAACCGTGACCCTAAACACTAGCCGATAATGTATGCTGTGTCTTGTCATAAGCGCAGTGCAAAGTTTCTATTTTCGCGCGAAGTTTTTATAGAGCCAAAAATAATATGATGTATTTCCCTTATAAATGTCAGGAAAGAAGGCAGGTCACTCGGGAACTTCTTAATTTTCGAGTGCGACCCGTTTTAAAGACGATAAAGTTTGATAAAATCATGGGTGATTTTTAAAAGATTGCGAAAAAGTTTGAGCTATGTCGAGATAACGAAAACATGTATTTTTAATTGGCCTGAACTTCTCATTCAAAGGGCGCAAATGTATCTATATGCTCCAATCAGAGGTCTATGTTCTAATCAACTGCTCTTGAACTCCAAGGTGTCGATTTATGATAATTTATGTTAATTGGTGGTATTCAATTGTGTACAACCATTGTTGTCTTCTTTCGTTCAGAGGTTACAGACCTTGCGGTTCCCATAGGTCTAGAGTCGTATGCTGTGTCTGATGAGTGGCCTCGCTTTCAGTCTCCACCAAGCGATTAACAACCAGCTGATAATTAGGTTAACACCATTTGATACCTCAACTTAGCTCTGAACGATGGTTGTTTAGCCTGTAATTGTCCCTGTAGGTCAAAAACCCTGTTCCGGCTCCTTTCTTATATCCCATTGTTCTGCAGAGTGTAAATTGTCCCCAATCGTCATTTCTGGTTTTCGACGTCCGGCCGCACACATCCCGGCATTGTACTATAGTAGCGGGGAGGATGATCTCCTTCTACCGCCATGGTATTGGATACCAGCCATGCATGTAGAGTTGTATTTCCCCAAACACTGAAATGTTGATATTTAAAACAAGAACAATGAAAAATGGGCAAATGTCACGGCTCAGCAGACAGCGCGACCTTGTATGCACAAATTTGTCAAATTTCTTGGTACGGTCATGGAGGTCTCGCTAATATATATATATATATATATATATATATATATATATATATATTAGGATATATAATATATTATATATATAATATATTGTATATCCTAACCGTATATATATATATATATATATATATATATATATATATATATATATATATATATATATATATATGTCCCAACCGTATAATATAGGTGTAGAAGACTTGTATAATGTACACTTTATCATGGTATTGATCACGCTACACGACTCTTACATGTATGTTTTTACAGTTAATACCCTTCAAGCTCTAAATATGCTGGTAAATATTTAATATGAAGTGCAAATTGATTGCTTTTCGAATGTGGACATTTTAATTTATTTGAGTCATCTTCATTCAACTAGGTAACATTAATGAGGTCTAGTCATCGCAAGGAGAGGCCCCCTGACCCGAGGGCTGTATATATGCAGCACATCCGTTATTGTAGCTAGTGAACCGGGAAGTACAGCTTTCTCTGCAAGCCTAGAGGATTCATCGACGACAAACACATAAGCAACAAAATTCAAAATGTACTGTTGTTTTGTCAAACTCAGGATAAGGCTTTCTTAAATAGTTCATTCATATTAGTTCTCTCCGCGAAAGTTCTCATATTTTTAACGTTGCTGTGTGCCGGCACCTGGTCACCAAAAGGGGGTGTATCTGCAGTGATCAGCAGATATTTACGATATAAAGCCACTTTGCGGGCTTGACACCAACAAAATATTTGCCCAAGTCGACCGCTTGGCGACCCCAAACAACCCGGTATCGCTGAATCATGGCGTCCCCTTACGCTGGCTACGTGAGACACTTCACAATGCAAACAGTATTTCTATTAATGTTTACCAATAACCTTTTTAGCGCCAAACTCAAATTTCGTTGCCTTTATAAAATATACTCCAGTCAATTTTTTTCAGATTTTTGCCAAATTTTTGACAAAAGAGTGTAACCATTGAAATGTGGTATCTATTTGGTCCAAAATTGTAAAACAGTTACCAAAATCTTCACGAAATTTGTAAAATTTTGCACTAAAGTTTTTGATGGGAAATAATAATAGCACTCGAAGGGTTAATCACAAGTTAGGGAGCGTTCAGTTTTTACGGCCTGGGGGGCGGCAAAATCTTGTCGCCGGTGTTCAAAAAAATATAGACCCCCTGCATTTTTTGTGAAAAAAAGATGACCCCCCCCCCTTTGTCAGACGAAAAAAATTGATGACCCCCCCCTGAAAAATAACCAAAACCCATATGTCAAATTTACCCGCATGGTTTGGATTTGAACTCCCGTACACGGCGCACTTTCGTGTAGCAGAGATGCCAGTGCACAAACTTCTCAGCCACATCCATTGAAACGTCTGTTAATTAGGACGACTGTAAGGCAATTTTTAACTTCATTTCCATAGACAACTCATGTCCATGGACATCGTATAAAGTAAACTTTATTGGAGTGGTTCGCCACAGGCAGCCCTTCGGTTAAGAGGGTCATGGGCCATTACGTAAAGTCAACTTTATTCTAGTGGTATCCGGTATCCGGTAAAGAGGGTCGATCATGGCTATTGCATATATACAATGCAAGATCCGAGGTACATGAATATTCCACATTGATTAAGGGTCATTAGCATAGAATCTCAATACCGAAACAATGCTCATTAATGTAATCTGCATATTTGAATATCATTATACCTCGCATCTTGCACTAATAGATTGCATAAAGTAGACTTTACTGGACAGGGCCGCTGAAGGCGCGCAGCCATTACCATTATTCAGTGCGTGATCCCAGGGGTCCCTCAAAAATGTTTCTAGTACAAGCCGCGGCTTCAATTGGGAATTTTATGGTAAGATTGCCGTGGGGTATTACATAAAGTTAATTTATTGTAGTGGGCCGCTGCAGGCGGCCCGCCGGTAAAGAGGGTCGATCATGGCCATTGCATGAAGTAAACCTAATTGGAGTGGGCCGCCAAAGGCGTCTGCCCGTTAAGAGGGTCATGGGTAATACATAATGTATATTTATTGTAGTGGGCCGCCGAAGGCGGCCCGCCGGTAAAGAGGGTCGATCATGGCCATGGCATAAAGTGAACTTTATTGTTGGTATTATGTTTTTGAAAATGTGGTGAACCCCCCTTTCCTACCAGTGAAAAAGCGATGACCCCCCCTTTTGCGGATTCCAAAATTACGATGACCCCCCCCCTGGATTTTGCCGGGCCCCCGGCCGTAAAAACTGAACGGTCCCTTAGACGGCATGGACCGAAACGCACGAGCCAGTACCATCCTACAGAGAAAAGGACAACAAATATAAGAGGAGAGACTAGTCCAAAGTATTTCGTTCAAAAACAATTATAGAAGGAAGTCTTAATGCCATGGGGGTAGAAATGAGAATCGAATATCTCCATGGTAATGCAACGTCAATTTTTCAGTATTAATGGTACATGCCGCACATGAGAGAGAGAGAGAGAGAGAGAGAGAGAGAGAGAGAGAGAGAGAGAGAGAGCATTAGAGTTGCAAATCTTAGGTCTTTACTTGTACTATTGTTGAGCAACCGGACGTTACGTAACTTTACAAATGCTGTGAATGCTTGACATATTTTAAAAGATCCCAACAACTAACGCTGGCGAAGCGGATCGACTTGGCGCCGGCCTATCGGTGTTCCTGCAGGTAAGTAGACCAACTACCTTCTGCTGTTGTCAACGCTGGTAGATCGGCGTCACGTCACGGCCGGTGCTATCGAGGAACATGGATGTTATCGGGACGGGATATGCCTTGAAAGGAGCTAAACAACCAAAACTTTTCAAACAGATGAAGTTTGCATACCGATACAAAACAGCATGAATTTCACGAATGACTTGATTATAAAGCATCACGCTTGGTTTGTTTGACATGTAACAGATCAGTCTGGTGGTATAGTACAGGTAGTACCATAGACCCTCGAGAAAAACGTTTTTCTCGAGGGTCTATGGTAAGATCAACCCATAAAATCTAGGATAATGCTTCTCCGCAGTTAAAGACATAAAAAGATAGTTTCTTCTAACTGCTTCGGAGCATTCAAGTCTCAGAATTTCGATATATTTCCAGAAAACCAAAGAGAGAGTACTTTGCACATAGACCCTCGAAGTAGGTTCCATGGTGCACGGAGTGCAACATGACTAAGGGAAGAGTGTTTTGAGTTGACAAATACCTGAGAGGCTTTTGTCACTTTAACCCTTTCACCCCCAGTTCCCTGTGTACAGGTCCAACTTTACCATAGAAAACAATGGATTTGGGACAAACCATGGTGGTGAAAGGGTTAAGGCAGATGTAGCTTTGGTTAATAAGGCCAACCTGAGTTAAGTTGATGATAAACGTGTTTTAATGACCAAAACATCAACAGACCATGAAATTACAGTTCTCAGCTCCGTGGGGGTAAATTCTATCGTTCCTAAATACCTTCCGATATGTATGCAAGCAACGGCACATAAAAACCACAAAGCAGGCTTAGTAAGTAACCATGGTTACTGTCGATGGAATGTATCCAATAAAAAGTGTCTACGACCAAATTACGAAGAAACGGTTGACAACAAGTGGTTCTTATATTATGTAAATTTTAATTATACTTTGATCTTGCGACAGGCGGGGCTACGACCATCGACAACGTTTCTTACGATGCTCTTTGAGAAACACACAAACATATATATATATATATATATATATATATATATATATATATATATATATATATATATATATCCATTCTAACGCTTACAGTAGTTTACAACAACTCACCTGACTTAAGTGTCAGGAACGATACCTTATTTGAGGTTAAAGGTCACAGAAGGTCAGGCTACCCAACATTCACACGGTGAGGACATTATCCTGCAGTTACACCTCCGTGTTTACCGAAGTATTTCCTTCGACCGCTTGTCTAAGATAAGGCCATCGCCGATTGGAGTTCTGAAAAGTGTTGTGTTTTGCCGTGCAAGGTCGACATCTGTCCTTGAATGATAGGTGGACCTTGACTTAGGCTTGAGCCAGTCAGGTCTACAAAAACATGACTATAGGGACTAACCAAGCCGCTGAGAGGAACTGACGTTTGAAAAACATTGCCCACCAGTCTTATGTGCAGAAACTTGTACCAGGGCACGAGTCTCATGACAGGGTACAGCATTATCAATATTTGGACAAACTGGTCCCACGAGATTTGAAATATATACGAAACACGCTTTTCTAAAAAACCGTGTTAAAAAGTAGGTCCGGGTATGCTACATTACGTCATTCTTTTGTTACAGATGAACGCCAAGCTGGAAATCTGTCTGGTATACGTCATCATCACCTGCCACTCTCAATCGCATCACCAGCAATGCAATGCTGGTACTTCGGATCAATGCTTGCCAAACGTAAAGAAAACACGTGGATTTCTTTACCTTGAATTAGCAGAGTTCGCTTTCGTTTATGACTAGATTCGGAAGCGCTTATTGATAAAACGGGGGGATATTGGATTTCTGGGGATGTGTCACCTGGAGGAAAGCAATGTGCAACCCCCACGCACGCTATTACCTCACCACTTTGGAATCCACACTTTCCATTGTACATTTAGGGACGCGCTGGCGCTGTGCCAACAAACGAATGGATGTTGAAATCAATAAAGTGTACTTTATCCATTCACCAACATCCGTATATGAGATCTTGATGTTCATAGACTAAATCTTCACGTGTCTACAATAAGATCTACAAAGCGGAGAAAAACCAATGTGAAACACCCTCCTCCCTAACCAAACAAAGAATTAGATTTCTTGTCCACTGAAATCGCTTAAGCGACACAAAAGGTTTCATTGTGGAGTCATCGTGTGTGCCACTTTTTAGTCGTACTTTTATACAATGCTTCCATTTTCAGTGTCGTACCTTCTTTTGGTAAATAATGCAAAACTTTGTTAACGTCCGTTGTAATCAGCTGACCGGCCAAATATGTCAAATGAAGCACAGGGTTCACCAGGGTGGTTTCACGTCACAGGCCTTTGAATCTTGACCGACATCCCTGACTCCCGCCTTTGCATTGATACCTATGATCGCCAACAGCGGAATACAGCACAAAGGGCGAATGGATGTTGACCCTTTGTACAACCATGGAGGTAGTAGGAGCTACCTCCATGGTACAACCGATTCCCGGCCCCGGGCCAGTACAACATATTCGATATTAAGCTATTATATAAAAAAGCTCCCCGGTCTGAGCTACACTGCTATGCCACACTATTTTTAAGCTGTCCAACAACAGGCTTCCGATGTATGTATAAAGCTAGTGCATGGTGCACTGGCACGTTCGTCGTTGTCCTGTAATATTATCAAGAAAGCACTGGGTCACAGTCTGTTTGAACCACACTCTGGACAGAAGCTGCGGATAACATGGCCCGGTTTGAATAGCTGCCTCTCCAAGCACGGTCCCTCCACAACCGTGCTCCAAGTTACCAAAAACATGGAGTTGGATGGCCATCTCCTACATCAATGGGGCCGATGCTAGTAGTAGAGCGTTGGTGGCACTCACATTGTCCATGACTCACGCTGTGAACTCGAAGGTACTATTCAATAATCATAATGCAGCGAAAGCTGTACGCTTTAATTCTTTAAAAGCCGCTCGAAGAACAAGATATCATGGTTGGTTGAGTCCTAATTTGACTCAATCGAACTGTCGATCGATATGGGCACGTGATTAGTACACCAACGCTACCAAAATGCAAATTTGCCCGCCAACGTCCTTTTCCGCGTGATGCAATAGCCATCCCATATCTTTTCTCACGTCCTGTTTGTCTGACCTGGCCCGCTTCGGCAACCTGTTGAGCAAATCACCGCATTGTCATATTATAAGCACGATTATGATTAAAAAACGCTCTGCAACGCGAGTTGGCGGGAATAATGCCCTCATTTTCCACCTCGTCTCTCGCAAAATTTCAAACGATGAAAACCGTATCATTACTTTTCGAATATCCATTTTATTTATTTGAAAACTGGAATACAGTGTACCAGTAAACAGAAAGAACTCACCACACAAAGTGCGCCAGTGGCCTATGACTGAGCATGGACGTCTTTTTTTACGTCCATGGACTGAGAGAACTGTTAAACTGGTCGGACAGAGTCGGACTCGAAAGCGAAAGACAAACTTTCGCTAAAGCTTTTTTCATGGAAACTTTCAACCACGCTCTTTCAAAGTCAAGAATAAAAATCTGAGATAAGCATGCAAATTTGGTATCAGAGGAACATATTACCTTAAATATTTAAATTCAAAATGGCCGCTATCTCTGTGGTAACTTAACTCTCTGGGAGAAATATATTTCCTATTTTCACAAAACTAAGAGGATGAAAATTTCACTCACTCCAAGGGCTTTAAAATGAGTACCAACAAGTGGTAGATCATAAGAGAAACTGGAAATTTTGAGATTCCGAACATCTGTCCCCGAGGCCCATGCTACCTTAATATAGCTCCGAAGGACACGTGATCGGATTTGTGGTTCAACGACCGGTCGGCAGGCGGCCCTCACAGCAATGAGCTCATTCAGGTGTCCTTGCGCGGATTGGGTGCCGTCCAGGGGTTGATAATAAACAACCTAAAGCCAAGATAGAACATGAAAATGGCGATGACAAAAGTAATGACTTCAACATTTACCTCTGAACAATGAAAATGGGGAAAGAACATTCAATATTTACATTTAAATTACAAAAGGAAACCCTGACTAGTTTGTAAAGACCCAATAAAACGTAGATGCGGTTTTCATGCACGACCTTCACAATCCTAGACAGTGTAGATGTATATGTACATATGCCTTGGGGCGTTTGTGGTTATGTGTAGCAGAGTAATGAGTGATCTTTTCCAAACTAAATCGATCTACTGCCCGCACATCAGTCTACTGTGCGTTTGATACCCAGAGTTCAGCCCTCGTTTCTCCGCCGTTTGATTCATCCCGTTCGGAAACACCGAGAATGGCCTTCCGTTGACTCATAGACAGTAGAAGCGAGACAGTTTGTGTACCATTTTTCGAGGATCTATTACTTTATCAGACCTCGGCGCACTCTGTGCTAGTTCAGATTTGCTCGTGCCCCCCCCCCCTTTTCCCGAGGGATAATAAGACGAACTGGCAGAACCCATTACAGCCGTATGTACAACCTTGCTTTGTACTGTGAGTTACAGTAATGTATCAGATGTTGCACTCAGTTTGATTATTCGACGCTGTTTGAGGGCCATCCTGATCCTGTAGACCTGGGCTAATAATCGTTTTAAGACTACACGCAGAAGTGGGACAGCCAGTGTGGTTTGAGCAAGATACTGATGTTTTCAGTGATATTCAGTATCAGGGTGATGCTGGGATAACTGTCATATGAGGACGATATTAGTAACACAAGAATTGGACACTAAAAATGATGTTGGCAAGCACTGACTCGATTAGAGAGAGATGATCAAAATGCTAATGAAATTAGACCTCCGAGTTACAGTATAGCACGAGTATTTTCTTGGAGTTCAAATAACACACAAAAACAACAACAACAACTACCCCACTAAGCAGCAATTTTCTGCCTGACATTGCTGTGGTTGTATCTCTGCGAACCGATACGTAAAACCCCGGCAAATTGTGATGTGTTGGCTAAGTATGATGGTGGCATATCGAATAACGATTTCTTGTATGATTTAAGCTAAATAAAATGAAAAATAGACATAAATGTCAATTTTTCATTATCGTATTTTAGAATGGGAATAAAGACCAAATGCTCACAGACCGTTGTCCCAAAACGCGCGTGGTTTCTTAGCGGCAGTTGGACAGAACGACATACAAACCACAGGTTGTCTGCTAAATTGATCGATTTTCGGCTTGATCTATCGATCCTGTAGTCGATATGCCCGCCACTGTAACCTAAATACTCACAGTAGCGGGCATATCGACTACGGGATCAATAGATAGATCCGAAAATTGATCAACTTAGCGGACTACCAGATAAGGAGCGCCTGTGATACAAACTAGGCCCGGGCCGTGTCAAGATGCCCTTTCGAGGACATTGTCCGGTGCCAGGCCAGGGCACGGGTGAGTAGGAAATTTCTCACGCTCACACTGCTCGCCTCCTAGTAAACAATATAAAGAGTGTGGCAAAAAAAGTAATGTCTTTGAATATCCTTGAACTCGTATCGACGAAATTCAATTGTCTGGGCATTCTAAGATCAGAACGAATAAAACATATATTCAGGTTGTGCCTTGAGGCGTCAGCCGGGACGCCCCCTCTGGTAAACGATCATTGTTTCATGATAGTTCGTCTTTGAAAGTTAATACCAGGTATTAAAATAGTATATTGAGCACAATTATATTATCTCTGTGTGACCTAGCCACAAAAGACTGGTTCGAGTTTTATGAGAGCATTGGCACTACTAACTATGTAGGACGGTTTGCCTTTTATGGTAGGATCTCAACTCCTATCTGTGGAGAGCGGTAGAATGATAGCCACACACAGTAGATGTCATTTGAGGTCAAGCCAGGTAAAGGCAATGAACGAAGACGTTGCATGAATATCTGACCTGCACCCCAAAGCCTATCTTGTGACATCAGGGCTCGACCAATAGGCATCGGAGGGGATGTTCAACATTTGAAGGGGAATCTGCAAAGCTAAAATCGCCAAGATCAGGAATTAGCACATATTCATAAGAAATTGTCATATCCTGGGACGCGAAAGATATTTGTCTGACCACCCTTTCAAGATCTGTCGGCGTATCCCTTGCCGCTGCTGTGCGATTTCAAAGTCGCTCCATCACCGAGGCCGTGCGGATACTGATACATGAAGCCCGGAAATGATTGGAAGTGAGCCTCGAAGTGCAGTAGCGGTAACGGTGTGAATGAATCATCGGCGGTTCTCGGTGCCAAGCATTTCAGTTCAGCAGAAAAGTGATTTGCACGCGTCCAGTGTGTGGTTTTGTTTCGACTCCTGCAGCTTTGTCAGGAATTTCTAAACACAGGAAGTCATTAACTAGTGACTCATTCTATTTACGTAGCGGAATGGAAAGGGGAAGAAAACACTTTCAGTTTCCTAGATCCGAATTTGTCATCGATCAAAACAAAAACATACATTAATTAAATGCTTCGCCATGGGGGGGGGGGGGATATAATGTATATAAAGTAAATTGGGTGTTCCAATTTTAGCATCTATAGATACATTGTGCCAATAAATTAAAATATGTGTGTGTGTCTATATATATATATATATATATATATATATATATATATATATATATATATATATATATATAGAATAGCAAGAATTATAATAATTCTCATCCCATAATGAAACTACAGTACCATAAACATTCAGCATATTTGTTAAGGAGCACATAGATTTTCATGCGTGGTTAATTTTCCTTGTGATTAAATGAAATTTCCTTTTACGACTTCAGCGACCTAATTTGCACCGAGCACTTATTTCTCTCGTTTTAATCTTCTTTATTCATGATTCATGTGATATTTGGTAACTGCGTCTCGTTTGAGTATTCTTCTGGTGTTTGGTGAGCCAGCGGGATTTCTATTCATGTGGAATGGTTTAATTTCCTACCACCTAAACACACATCAATATGTGTGGGAACAAAAGAATTCTCGAAAAGGAAATAACGTATTCCTTATCAGATAAATCTTACCCGAACCAATAAACTGTATTACCGTGCCGTTGATGACAGGTATTAAACCTACCAGTGCAGTGACAAAATGTTCTCCTTGAAAAGCCCTTCGTATTTTTCTCGTATCAACTATAGAGGGCGCTCATATCGCCAAGCCTGCCGAAACGAAATTCTGTCAGTGTTCATATTCAGCCAAGATCAGAACACATAGTGTTCTGATGTTGACTGAATAACATACAGAACGAGGGAAGTGTGCTCTTCTGTGTAAAATGATCACATAACTAATATCTTAAGACTAAAAGATATCTGAAATGATAACAGAAATGGCAGGCTTCAACAATGGGAAATGATTGCAAAAACTAGAGGAGGTACAAATATACTTTTGCAAGAGAGAATTAAGACCATAGGAATATGAAACACTACTCAATTCCTCAATTGTACTGAATCCTGGAAGCAAATAATCAGCTTAAAAATTCAAAATGAAGAAAGCCATGATATTCTAGACTTAGAGAACTACGGTCTTACAAAGAGTGATGCCAAAACCACTTGAAGTCACTTTACTGGAAATTAGTAAGAAATGGCATGGATTTAAGTCAAAGGTCAAAATGGTCAAAAATAGGCGAAGAATCTTACTCTCACCAACAATTACAAAACTTCATTATTCAGTCGTCTGAATTCAACAAGAATTGTAAGCAATTCAGTAAATGACTTTAATTAGGGAGCCATCATTATTTACACCTGGGGGATCGGAGGAATGTGAGGGGGTCATTCAAAAAATTGAAAACTTCAAGGGGGCTGTTCAAAATGTGGAGAAAAAGAAGGGGGTTACTCAATTTTTTGTGCGAAATAAATTGAAACACCTCTCAGATTGCACCATTGCACACATCAATTTCTCAAAATTTTCGATGTGAGAGGGGGGACACCCCCCTCTCGTGCTCTCCCCGTTGGGGTGTTCTAACAGTTTTACTAGTAAAAGACAAATTGAAAATACCTCTCAGATTGTACTACACTGCACCATTGCACACATCAATTTCTCAAAATGTTCACAGGATCTAGGACAAAACTGAACTGATGTGAATTCATCCTTTATTATCACAGAAACATATATTTTATTTGACCTCAGTTCAACACAGGCGAACTAGACACTAATAGTCTAAAATATGATATTATTTTCGCAATTATCAAAAATAATTAATCATAATTATGAAACATTGATATCACTAAAACCTAGTCAGTATTTCATCCCGGTTGAGCCTTTCTGAGGAGCAGCACTCGATAAAAACGTGTATGACATGATTCAAAATGATTATAATGCAACATAAGACATATACTGTATCTCCTTGTAAAATAAACAATTTGGATCATAAGAAATTCAGTTACTCTAGATGGGATTAAGGTTTCCCTCCAATCATACATTATGCAACTCAAATGCTATCTATCTTTATGGATGAATACACTGTATTTCATTTATAAGCTGGTTAATAAAGTTAATGATTTTATAACAAACCTTTCAAGCCGTGTTAGACTTGAAGGTAAAGAATGTGTCTTAAAAGCAATTCCTAAAATGGTATTGACTGATATTCTCTCTTCTTCAGGCTAAATTGCTACTTCTCTGAAGACAATACTTTAAACTTTTATTGGACAACTTTTCATTTTCACGGTTTTACAGATTTGATTTTCTTTGCCATTTACGTTGGAATAAATGTCTTACAAATAAAAAAAAAACTATTCAGTTTTTGTAGTTTGTTTTGCAACATCCTTTGCCACATCAGACAGATTGTGGTGATGGCAAGTCAGGGCTCGAAATTAACTTTTTTCTCTGGTAGTCCACCTGGGCTACCATTTTCTGAAGTTGGTAGCCCAGTGACAATGGCTGGTAGCCCATGCATATTTTAGTTAAGGGTTATTGTTTTTCATTAACCAGACAAGAAAAAGCAATTTTCAAGATTCTGCCCATGAAGTGAATTTTCGAGTCATTTGATGTGAATCCTTGCAAACCTGATTCCCAAAGGAAACAGGTATAAAGCCCCCCCCCCCCCCCCAATATGTTTCTGGTCCTGACATTCAGCAAAAGTGATGCGGCGAAGCGGTTTTCTTTTTTCCTTTTTTTTATTCTTAACTATGCTGGTTTGGCACTATTGATGCAACAGTTATTGTCTTTTATCACTGGCTGCATAATACTTCCGTTTTCTTTTTAGCATTTTTGGACATGCAAACAGGGATATCAAGGATAGCTGTACTGATGAGTATGTAACCCTCAAAAAGCCATAACGCGGAGGTTCTGAAATGACGCAGAAACATCTTTCTTTGGCCTAATGGACAACATTGATACTCAAAGTTAGTGACCTGTTGACAACTCGCTCACTCTCAGAATTGTACGCAAAATTTGGACAGTCGTCATGAAAACGACCACGACCTTCTCAGCACGACTAGACATAATGTAGCAGGGCTTAAAATACACCATGGGCTTTCTGTAGGGAGGTGGAATATTGTCTGTGATTGATACATTATGATCAAAATGCAATGAAAATGTGTTTTCATTGGCCATTTATTTCCTGCGCCTGTCATCCTAGTACATCAGTTGAGATACTTTGTTGCGAAGTTTCACTGCACGGTTGTCTTTGTAAATAGCTAACAAAGTCATAGTCTGGCCTTCTGTGTCCAACTGGATTTGACTGCAATTTAGCTCGTTCCAAAGTGACGGGCAGGACATGCCAAGTACTGTCTGAATTTTATGTCCCGGTCTTTCGTAGTCCGTGTGGACTACCATTTCATGGACTTTGGTTGCCCAAATGAAAAGTTGGTAGTCTAGGGACGCGGGACTACCGCTAATTTCGAGCCCTGCAAGTACAGGTTGTGTAGTTCGTACAAGTTGATTTTGTTTGTCAGTTGTCAGTTTACGGTGAAATATTATTATATTACCATGCCCTGTCCATTGCGTTTTAATTGGTCGAGCTGAACCACGTGACTACCCACAAATACACAGTAATGGTTTGTTTTCATGCCCGTGAATATGAATAATATCGTAAACATAGTAACTTTACGGCTAAAACGAAAATTGTGATTTGTACAAAGATCATAATCAACCACAAAATAAGGTGGAGCATTTGTGGGCCAAGTTTAGACGCTTTTTTAAAAAAAACTCCGGATTTGCAAAATTTTTGCGCGCGCACTACTCACTGACAGGTTCTGGGGCCCCGTTGTCGTTCGCACGGGAAATTTTCGTAAATTTTGATGGTTTTTCGGGGTTCGTTGATAATATAATTGAAATAACAGACTCCGCGCTGACCATTAGCGTCTTTTTATGGGCGTGGGCGAGAGGAAAGCCAAATTAACGGGCGAGGCTTAATTTTTGGCTTTCCTCTCACCCTTGCCCATAAATAAACGTTAACGGTCAGCTCGTCGTCCGTTATTTCTATATGTTGTAACATTGCTTTTGTCAGACCCTCATGTGGTGGTCGTGAAGCATGAATTGCTATTATCTAGCCAACATACTTTCCTTTTGCACAATTTTACATATAAATCATATTCATGTTCAGAGAGTCATATTTCCACTGAGATTAACAGAAAACAAGTTGTGCACGCAGCTGTGAATTTGGTGAGTCTACCTGAAGAACAACAGACAGTGTCAACAATAGGGCTGTTCACAGTTTACGTCACTGTTCTCTCATTAATATGCAAAAATAAATATTTGTCCGCATTTTTAGATTACGCTTTTGAAAATTACGCATGCAAGAACGACGAAAATACATCTCAGTGGGCGACTGCTAGCGTAACAATGAATACTAGAAGGCATATTGACGACTCAGAGTACAAGCTGCAAAAACGGCCATGTATGCAACATTGATAAAATTTGTCCGCATTTCAAGCTGCGTGTCCGATGTCGCGCGCGTACAGCTATATTTAGTAACAAACCTGTAACCGTGAACAACGCAATATACATACCCCTTTCGCTGTTTAGAAATTATCTCAAATGTATTCAAAATATTGTTTATTTGGTAAGTTCAGAATCCACACATGCCTTTCTCCCATTTATATTTTTTATTTATATATTCATCATCCAAAAGGCAAACACTCAATTACAGGATGAGGTACCTACAACTCACCACTCAATGGAGCAATGAGGAGTAAAGTGCCTTGCTCAAGGGCACAACACCGTGCCAGAGTCTTGGATTCACCATCCTCTGACGGCGAGTCCCTTAATTACTCTGGACCTACCGGGTCTCAAACTCGCCATCCTCCAATAATGAATCCATTATGCTGGATTTACCAGGTCTTGAACTCACCATCCTCCAATAGTGAGTCCGGTACCACTGCCCAAAGGTACCTCCTATGGAGGATTAGCAAAGATGGAATGCACACGACTATACCACACGTAACACATCACTCATCAATCCAAACAAAAACAAGAAGATTGGCCTGTCTTGGAAAGTTGAACCATGGAATTTATTGTCATAGATGCAACAACTACAGAAAATGTAAAAGCTTAGATGTGTACAGAATTGGTATCCCTGTCTTGCTAGTGTTGGTAAATTCTTGACTATGTTGCAAGCACTAAGTTCTGCTTAAATTAGCCATTTCATTGTGTATCATAGTCTGTCAGAGGGACCGTGTGTGTATTGCGGTGTTTGCAAGATCAGAAGGGACAACAAAACAAAACAATAAGACAGAGCTGAAGAAAAGAAAACGTTCGTAGCACCAATGAAAATGTGATGTTTGAAACAGATTACAAGATCTCCGGTATGATTAAAAACAAAATTAAAACTACAAAACTGGTTAACAACGCAGTGGAAATTTTTCAAAACAAATGCACAAAGGTTTTATAACAAAGTATGAAACAAAGTCAAGATTGTTTGTAAGTTGTAAATGAACATGAAAAAAAAGAAGAATTATCTTTGATAGCAGGTGTAAAAACACAGTTTGAACACAGTTAATTGTCTCCAAGGAATGTGAAAAAACTTCACAAAATAAAACATGTAAAAAAAATCATAAAAACAGTACACAATTCAGGGAATACTGCAGGTTCTAGGGAACTTTCCAAATAAATATCTATTTTGTTCAAGTGAGCTAGGAAGTAGAGAAGGTAGTTAAGTAAATGTCAATGAACTTACAGAGGGTCAAACTGAACAGTGACCTCCAGAAACATCGACTATACCAGCTTTGTAAGAAATCTTTCCTTGACATTCAACTATGAAGACATTTGTTCATGTCATACAATAAAGGCTCACTGGCCGATTTTAAACATTAAATTCTTCTGTGATTTGCTATTCTAAGTAACTTCTAAGACTGGGTAACTTTTGGGGGTGTACTGCATGATCCATGATTCTGATTGGCTCTGGTTGACTTTAATATATCTTCTTTATAATGCTATGAATTGCTATTGAAATATGTGGACAGATTCATCGTTCATGTATCTTCTTTCCGTCTTGTCCATGTCAAGATACTGAACACAGTACCACATCTACAAATGTTAGTCACATTAGATTTTGCTGATTTTTAACAGTTTTCGTTGAACACATTAATCATAGCTTGATGGTTTGTTCGAAACAATGTTGAAACATCCAGTATGCAAGCGTCAAAAGTTAGCATTGTTATATTAATGTTTGCATTCATAATATATGCCACACATATGTGGGATGTGTTGGCAAGCTGAATACTTGTCACGTCAAACATGCTTTAGCAAGCAGAACACCGAAGAAAAACATCAAACAAAATTGTCTGCAGTAAAAATACGCGGTAACCGTTGAGCAGTTTGTTGTGAAAGCAACGGCAGTAACTCTGATTTCAAGCATTTGCACCTTTAACGACTCAGTCGTGTAGTTATGACCATCAGGGAGGGCACATATGGATAAGAAACCCTTCAACCTACAAGCAGTGGTGAGGCTTAAAAACACTATGACATTACAAAGTGTTCCTGACCTTATCCTGCAGGTTTTTTGACCAAAATCTTGGACCTTGAGAGATTTAAACATCTTGCCAACAACCAATCAGCATGCTTTTAAAATTTGTGACATGCTTCATTTAGCTGCTGACAAACTGAAGTAGTTACCACGGCTGCAAGAAATGCCTCCTTAAAAGCCACATCAATAGTTAAAGACAAATTTCTTCTGGGGTGAGGTTCTATATTTAACAGTACTTCTGGCTATATTTCTTATTTTGCCCTATTTTCCATAGCAGTATAAAACACCAGTGAGGTATATACTGAACTGTGTGAAACACTACTAGTGTTGAAATTCTTAACTTTCACGGTGAAAATGTTTTTAAATGTGGGTAAACACAGCCTTAGGTGACTCCACCTAAACAAGTACTGGCTATGTATGTATATTGCACTGAATTAAAATAAAAAGATATTTATCAATAAGTTACATTGTATGGTCCTAGCACATCAGAACTAGATTAAATCCTCAAAATTTGTCATTTTTGTGTTTTGGAAAAAAAAGATGTACATAAAATTTGTTTTTGTGTTTCACAATGAAATGTTGTGCTGTACGTAGGCATTACTGCATAATGCATTGCAACAACCTGCTGTAGTGCAATTAATGTAGTACCGGTATGCGCCTTGAAAGTGAAAGACTTAAAATTTTGCTCACACTTTGCTCAGGGAATCTTTTAACCATTCTCTTTCAAAATCAAGAATAAAAATCGGGGGGTCACCGTGCAAATTTTGGTACTAGAGAAACAAATAACCCAAGATTTGCCAATATTTGAAATTCAAAATGGCCGCCATTCCTGTGTTAACTCTATGGAGGAAAAAGAAAATTTTTGAATTTCGAAAACCTAAACTGGTAAAATGTTTTCTTACACCAAGGGCTTTAAAATGAGCCCCAACAAGTGGTATATCAGAAAAGAATTGTAAAAGTTTGAGAGTCCGAATATCTGCGCATTCTACCTTAAGTGGGAATTGCCATGAGCTTTCTCTGAGCCAAATCTTGGAATTTCCATATCGAGACAACGAGTTTCTTTCATTCTTTTCAAGAGCAACCCGAATATCACAAGAAGGCACAACATTTAACTGTGAAGTAAAAAAAAATTATGTAAAAATAATCTTGTCGAGGATACAAAATTTGTACAAACTGACACTTTTTGCACAGACCATTTCTGAGGTGTTCATACACTAAAAGACAAATCAGTAAAGCACTAGCATTTCCACAGTTTAGCAGTTTTTTTTCATTCATAATGTTTTTGACCCTCTGAACTGCAACAAAACGTTATTGCTTGTGAAATGCACTGATATCTTTCAGAAGCATCAATGCAAGGACAGGGATGCTAAACAGCAGTAAAACGCTCAAAAATGGTCTGCGTTTCATTTTAAATTTTACAACGACGACATTTGCATAAACTTGACCTTGACATGAGAATGTGTGCTCTTAGTAACATCCATCACAGAACGAATAGCAAGTAAAATTTTGCACTGAATTAAAAACCAGTGCTTTGTCTCAATAAGTTACATCTAGAAAGAGTATAGCATGCCCTTTGTTCATGATCATTAAGCAAGTCAAACCATGTTACAGTTTATTAGAATTTCCCTATCAACATTTGATTTACTCTTTCTCGAAGAAATGTGATATAATGTTTCAATCTTTCAAAAAATAGATCTCTTAAAATACAGCGATGTAGAAATATTTTACAACGGTTGAAAAAGTTTTCATCAGTAATATCTCTGGTTGCAATAATTTATGTGAAAATGTCATACATCTCGTTGATAAGTCGTCACAGAGCAACAAATTTGAAGAGCGCCATCTATGACTAATTCTTCCTACAAACTGAATTAGCGCCCTCAGTGACAATGCATTAGAAAGACAGGCAATTATGGCAGAAAAAAACACATCACTTGCAAATTAAAAAAAATGTACAAAACATTTAACTTAATTGTTTTCAACACTGAATTTACAGGTTAATGACAAACCAAAAATAAAAAAGCTTGTCTTTCGAATACTGTTTTCTCATCAAAAAGTTACAAAAATGCTGTACCTATACTGACAATACTATTTTCTGAGATAATTTCTCTGAGCAAAACTTGGCACATGTCGCACTGCAGAAAGACAGCATTCGCCAGCTTAGCTAAATCAAAAGTACGCATTAAAAAAAATGCAGAATTTCTGTGACTGTAAAAGTGCAGCAATTCACATGACAGTTTGCAGCTATCAATACAACACACCCCAACCCTACCACCCTCGATTTCTGCTCATCGTTGCTCAATTAAGGGAGATGAACACTTTCAATTGCATACAAAAATAGAAACATGAGAAGTTACAGCTGCATGCTTCAATTCTAAGCTGCATGAATGCCTAGTCTACGAGGTAACTGAGAAGAAACTACCCAGGCAGATATTCTCTATGGCACTCTATGGTCAGTTCCTACTACCACTCTAACGTGGCTACAGCAAAATCAGAAATCTCATATTGACAATGATTCCACATGCCATATATCCCCCATGTTAGTTTTCTGTTGCTGTACACAACAGTCTACATAGCACAGTGATGCAATTACTGGTAGGTACAAACCTTGCAACTGTGTGAAGTACTCTTTTTGTTGTCAAAAACAGAATTAGAATTCACTTTGGAGCTACTTGTAGCTATATAACTGGGATGACTGTACTGTTACAGAAATTCAGTACTTTAGAACATGATTGCAGCTACATCATGGAGAAACAACTATACCACGGTGCACATCATATCATACTGGGGATCAGTGTACAGATGTTCGAGGAGTGTCAGTTTGTCTGAACTTCTCTTTTGTCTCAACTTTGTCCTTCAAAACATCTCATAGGGACATTTTACGGCTAAGTTCCTCCTTTACTTGTGAAGGCAACTGATTCTTGCCAGAGAGGGCACTGTGCAGTCTCCGACCCATCATAGAGGGGCTGTGCTGAAGTACATGTGAATTAAGAACCCACGGTAAATGTCACTCTATGCACTACCATTATGGGGCCTCATCAGTTACTGCAAATTCTACAAGCAAATTATCAAAGAGGGCTGCTTCAAATTCAAAAATTCTGTCTTCACCACCGCGCTATTGAGAGCATTTTGCTGCAACTTCAAAAAGGCCTCATCATGTGATGGCAGTAGTACCGTAATTTTATCCTTGATTGAGTGAAACGTAAATTGCACTGAAGTCCAAATCCTTTCCTCTGCTTTTCAGTCTGTGTCCTTTTGTGGTCTTTCTTTTTCAAACGAAAGTCCTCCGACAAACAACTTTGTACGAGGCAATCATGTTTTATTTTCTTTCCAGCAGGGACGGGTTGTTTTCCAGGATTCTCACCAGGATTCTGTCAATGTACTCTTTCAGGTCCCTGTTCAAGGACTCTTGTTCCTTAAGTGCATTCATTATCTGCGGAAATCAAGGGAAAGTACATTACAAGGATGACCATGAAAGAGCCAAACAAGCAGAAAAGACCCTAGAGATAAATGAGGCATGAAATATATTGGTTTATTTAGCTGCAATAAAACCAGGAAACAAGTTTTAACAAGGTAAAAACCAATGGTGAATACAAATTTGATTATTTTAATGATGTTGAACAGCATGTGTTTTTTTCAGGCCAAACAAATGACAGTGCTCATTGAATCAAGGAATTCTTGATGAATATAGTAAGGTCAAAATCAAAATTATAGGCTGATTTTACATGTTAGTTGAAAAGCAAGACAGAGTTTTCAAAATGGTTAAAACTCAGAACCTCAGGCGCCAGTAACCATACATCTTACACTCAGAAAATTTCTTTATATCATGATATTGAAATGAAGAAAAGAACTTTTCTACAATTACAAAGATGTTTGATACATGTATGAAACTGCACGGTATGACTGACTCCCCTCACCCCTACAAAGCAAGCTTAGGCCTGGCACTCCTGAGGCACCGTCACATTATGATCAAACTCTCACCTGAACAGTGTGTCATGACCAATTTCCCTCCCTAATAATGAGCTCTGTCTGAACCCTGCCCCTATCCTCTGCTGTCAATTTAAGTTGATAATTCATTAAATATTTGGATGCTTCTCTTTTAGGAACGGTGCATCCAATGCAAAAACTTCTCCCCCAAGGGTGAGACCCCCATCCGCACCCTCTATCTGACTATTTACTAGCTAACTCACTTCATCTTTGGATGCAGTCTCTATTTCAGCAGCGAAGGAATCTGATTTGCAGGGACCAATCTCCAGCAATGATCTTCCAAGCTGCACACTGCTGTGGATCACCTGGGCATTCAACTCATCGTTCGTCTCTTTCAAAGCTATGTTTTCCTGGGAACAGAAAAGTCAACAGTAAATAAAGAACTGTGATTACATCATACACTGGACACAATGTAGCAATTATAATGTCACGTTGGATACAATGTAGCAATATGTTAACCCCTATCTTGCCAGGCCTGTCCCTTTGCCTATCTGCTGAGTGAGTAAGAGAAGGTATTAAACCAAAACCTGTAGATATTTGCCCCTGACATGTACGTGAGATGGTATGGACGTCATGGATTAAGTCAGTAAAAATCATGTTTAATATGGTATCTATGTTTTCAGAGTGCTTCAGAGTCTTTGCTGAAATGCAATATATGGGACATATACCGGTATGTTTTTGCTGGTTTTAATTGACTTGACCTGATTGTGATATATGAACTTGGCAGGACCATTAGGGGTTAAGGGTTAATCATTCAATAAGTGTCAAAGAAACACTTACTGAAAGAACGATATATGGTGTTTATCTACTAATCGGCGCTTGTGTGGATAGCCCTTAGTATACTTGTGCTTTGTAAGTTTATTCTTACGATGGTCTGTGGAATTTATAATCAGCAAGGTCTATGGGCAACTTAAAGGTATACAGTCACCTGTAATCTAAATATGCCCATATATGGTCAAAGGGGCGTTCCTTGGTATTCAAAATGCCCATGTGAGGGCGCTGTTTTTAAAAAAAGCGGCCACCCGCTTAAAATCTGTGATTGGTTAGATTTTCTCTTTCCATGGTAACTGTGGCAAAATTGGAACAGGTGACAGTATACCTTTAATGACAAAGCCAAAAGGGAAAGCCGCTTTCACCTTTCAGGGTGCCTTCAACTCTAGCAATAAAATGCATGTAAATATGTAAAAGCAAAGTAAAGTAAAGTAAGCCTTTATTGAAATCGTACCCCAATTTGGATCTCGATCGCACAGTGCAAAATCAGCATGTACGTCAACACTTATTACCCCCTCTCCCCCCCACTATGTATATTTATAGGGCCACCTTATTTTTGCTACCATTCAAATTAAGCCTTCTCCCCCTCCCCCAAGTAGCATATATATAGGTCCACCTTGCAAAAACATGGTGATTCACCATATTTTGGTAATGAACTGCAGCTACAGCAATGAGAAACAAACACCCAAAGTGGGGGATGTTGACAGACATGCTATTTCTAGCATTCTAGAGAACATTTCCTGTCTTTAGACCTTCACAGCCGAAATGTCATATTCTTATTTTCACACAGTAATGATCCCGGCCCACATGCAACGACTTGCGAAAAATAAGTCACTCACCACCTGGAGAGCATATCAACTACACAGATTGATTTCAGATTTGCGTCAAAGGCTGTTTGTCAGCTTTTGCTAAAATTACCCACCTGTCTGAGAGTTTTGATTTCCGATTCTAATTCTGCACATCTGCTGGGTAAGTCTGACGCCCTGAATCTACCGATACTCTTCTGTTCAGCTTTGTACCTCCGAAGGTCTTCAAGCTCTTTGGACATCTCCACAACCAACTGCAATACAGGAAGGAAGAATTTATTCTTACTGTAAACTGTTGGTTGTATTTTGCTTCACAAAAACATCAAAATTTGCAAACTGCTGGTTATATTTTGTCTCATAAAAATATCAAAATTTTATGGCACATTTCAATTTCATTGTTTTCTAAACTTTTTTTTTCAATTCCCAACTTCTATGTCAATTATAAGCTGTACACTTATATGTCTTATTTCTTTGATTTTCCAATGATAATACCAAAGTGTCGTGATCGCTAACAATTAGAAGCTGCAGATGGTTATCATTGTCATCAATATTGCATGAAATAAGATGACAAATTTCAAATACTAGTTCCTGCACGAATCTTTTCAAGAACCAAATCCTCTGATCCACCTTCATTGTCATTTCCCAAGATTGATGTATTCTCATCATGATTTATAAATGACAAAAAAATCTTCATACCGTTCCAAAATAAAGTGGTTAATCAAGAAATACTGGGTAAAATGATACCATGAAAACAAATACCCTGCAGATTATTTTGTGAACCAAATAGAATTGTGAGGGTTTTCTTTGAAGAAGATACATCACTGGCATTTCAAATGTTGCAATTCTGACAGAGAATCACACAAACAAGTACAATAATGGGATTATTTTGTGAAGGCGTGTCTCATTACAAACACAAAATCATTAGACAGGGGAGACAGGAAATCAACGTATTTTTTTCTCTTTAATGCCTGCGGTCAAAACAAGATAAATTGGCAACAATGTCTGGGTATTCAATAACAGGATCAATATTAATCTAATCAACATCTAATCGACTCCACTGCAGAACTATTATAGTAGCGCAGTCCAATCAATAAATACGATACAATGCCGGGAGTAATGAAGGCCCACTGAAACTGACCGTTGCATTGGCTTCTATTTCCTCCCTCATAGAGCCCCTTTCATTCCTCCACTGTTCTTGGTATCGTCTGTACTCCTGAGTCACTTTCTTCACCTCATCGTCTTTGTCAATTAGGTCGATTTGAAGCCTCCTGTTCTCCTATGGAAAAAAACACAGAAATACACAATTAATTCACCATGACAACAGGGGCTTTTTGGTGAATTCTACAGTCACAAGAGAATTCCAGTATAGAATTGCAGATACTGAAGATATTGACATTGACAAATTGATAAAGGTTCAATGAAGGTCAATGAGGTGTGTTTGCCATCCACTTTCAAGGTGACTTACAGGGTCACCATAATTTACGTCCCCCTCCAAGTTTACTTATTCTGGCAAATTCATCAAACAATAAACAGGCCATCAGATTATTTTTGACCTAGCTTCTGATGATCTTGACCTGGCCACACATAGATATTAAGTCATATCTTATTTTTCACCATTTGAGTTGATAAGGTAGCCTTCCCTGTGATCAAGCAGATCCATGCCTCAAGATACAGTTTACATGAAACAGACATGATTTTTTTTAATCGACTGAAAAAAGACAATGAGGCAGCTGATAATTACCAAACTTATATCAAGCCAGTATTTTATAATTAATTCTATAAATAGTTGAGATCATCTACGAAAACGTTAATGAGAAGATATTTTTGGGAAAAACAGATGACTATAGATTATCTTCATCAAAATATCGAAAGTATAATTTTCAGAATTGCAGAAGTGGTTTCCATGGGCATGGAGACAGGATGTGGAAGAGAAAAGATATGGATTGTATCTCACCTCTTTCAATTTTTCAATTCCTGCTTTTAAGTGCGTATGGTCTATTTTTAGTCTGCTTGTCTCTCCCTCAAGTGTTGCAACTCTAAAAACAGAATGAATAGAAAAGAAACACAAATTAACAGACATGACAGTGCTGTGCTGTAGTAAGCAATTCACACACACTCACGCTGGAAATATAGCAGTATTAGATAAAGACTGTGTTAACTCTATCACCCCTGCATCTGAGTATTGCAGTCCTGCACCACATATACAAAACTATGGGGCTGTACCAAAAGTTTGTGGTGAAAAGGTTATAGCACCATGTTCAAGCTTTGAATGACACCACAGTGATAGACGTTCATGATAAGACGGTCTGACCTTCTACCTGAGTTTTGTGAAGCTTATTCGGATGAACTGACTGCAAAGATAATGATGCCCTCTGAAGGACAAGGGAGAATGAACTAGAAGTATATATGTCATATCTAATGCTGATGAGGGTGATAATACTATCCTTAAAGCAAAAACATCAATGCTTGTATCACTGTCACTATACAAATACACTGAGTACTGGTACCACATTTGTGCCAAGCTGTGAGTGTATGAAAATCACTACTAATGACACTGTTTTGCGGAAGTCCATGTTCGTGTAGACTGGAGGACTATATTCTCATGAAATGTTGTCTCTAAAACAGTCTTTTCCATTATGGCATGATCATGACAAAATTATATTGCTGTGTTCGACAGAAACTCACGTTTGCGCTAAGTGCTCTGTTTCTCTTCTGGCTTCCTCCTCAAGCCTCAACTGTAAAGTGAAAAACAAAGATGGAATACGTTGAATGACTGCAAAGGGTAAAACACACAGAATACAATAATGTCACTTGTTTTACATATCACTATCACCTGAGGGATAAGTTGTTTTGAAAGGTCAGTGTCTTCTACAGGCTTCTAAACCTTTGCATTTTCTCTTAGAAAACGTACAGGAAATTTTCCCACCTTCAATTTGTGAAAATCAACAAATCCATAATTTCCTGAATTGAGTTATAACAGAATTGACTTTCAATTATTCATCAATGTTACACTTTTTTTTGCGAATAAACAAATCTGAAAAGGAATCTAATCATTGTCATGATTGTTTTTTTTCTGTTTGATTGATTGAAGTTTCTTGAAACCTTGGAACATTATCTTTGCTGACAGGAAATATCAAGTGAAAATTTTCAGATTCTCACCATGGCTTCCCTGTGTTTCCTTCTTTCCCTTTCCAGTGCTTCCTGGCTTTTGACTTCCAGGTCACCCATCTGCTCTTCATAAAACTTAGTCCTATGCAATCGGACAAACAACATATGTTCAACATTTTATGACAGTTCAATTTTCTGGTGATATTATCAAGTGAGTACTTAATTACGAACCAGACTATCATACAATCTTTATAACTAAAAATTTAAAAAGAAAAGTTGTTTTCAAACTGCAGAATTATAAAATTATAACTTAGTAAACATAAAGTTTGTTTGGTATTGGACATCACCATTTGTTTTCACATAAACTGGTTTGTAGACATTACCAAATTGGGAGAGCTGTATGGTACAATGTAATATACAAGGGAACATAATTATACTTACTTTTCTTTGAGAAATGCATTTTCATTGGTCAGTTTAGAATGTAAATCATGCTTATTTGCTTTGTCCTCTCGTAAAGTATGAACTTGTGACTCTAATTTTTTAACCTGGAAAAAGAAATACACAAGCCTAGTGAAGAATCAGTCTGTAAAAACACTGCAGCACAAATTGCACATTCAGACAGCAATAAAAACCTTCACAAGAATAAATTCTGGACAGCGATCTTGTAGAGGCAGTCTGTGCTGCGAGCCACAATCCTGGGAACATGGTTTCGTGGATATTCAAACAATGATTCAAGGGCTGTATATTTATTTCTTTAACTTCTGTGCATGCCCTAAGACCAAAAACACTTGTTGATACTATGTATCTTTGCCATAGATGTTTTTCGTGTGTGCTCGTGGGCTGCCTAAACAACGGAAATCTTTTCTCATATGCTATATATCATGCTGTTTTCATTTACTGATTTCCCCTCATGCTTTTTTTCAGTTTTCATATGCAACAGAAAAGAATCACTGCTTAAATATAAAACTGGTGGCTCTTTGAATGAGGTGTCTATAGTCAAGTGTTACCACTAATAATCATCCTTCTTTCTGAATGCAATTGATTTTGAAAACATTATGTCAAAATTTCACAGGAAAATTTTGTCCCAGAATAACAAATCAGACTTGTGCAGAAGAAGAATGAAAGCTAAATTTGATAAAATACTGTAGATATGTCATCATATGCCTAAGTCTCATATTTGACAATTCCTACACCTACATTACACAAATAACTGACAGGAACAATCAATGGAAGAAAAAGAATCTTTTTGTCTTCCTTGCAGTAAATGAAAAGTTCTGGAATTTTACATCGAATATGAATGTCACTCACTTTATCATTGAGGTCCGTCACATCACCATCAGATGCAGCACACTCTCCATAAACGTCCTCTAAACTCCCTCGCCTGCTGTTTGTTGCTGATGACGAGTTCTTGTAAAGATGGCTGTCAGAAAGAATAAAGAGAAACACATAAAGGTACTTATCCTGTTTCACAGCTTGCCGAGCCATTGACTTCATGAACTCAAGACCATTAGCATTTACAGGGATGTCAATTTTGTATGTGTAAGCTATATGGCAATTTTCAACAATCTGACCCTTTGACACCCCCCCCACACTTTCCAATGTTCAGAGGTCCAACCAGATAGTGTGAAACAATAGGACTCCTCAAATCTGGCAGATGCATGGGTTGAAGCTGAATTATGGCAATTTTTCAAATTAAACATCCCAGCAGCTATTAGGCTTCATGCAGTTTGATCTGACCAACCATTTTAAAATCATTTTCAGGAGAAATTTCTAGTTTTAAATAACCGAGTAATATAAAACCTTGAAGAGCTCTGCAAACCCATGGCAGTTTATTATGCCATGAATATCAAAGGAAATATCGCAACCCATAGAGTTGCACAGGCTAACTACATTACTAACACTGTTAATGAAAAAGTCTGATCAAATATTACTCGGCTGAATGAATGGACCATTACAAAATGCCATTTCACCTTGAGCTACTCTGAAAAACAGCAAGTGTTTCTTACAAATTGTCTTGTTAACACTCTGTAATTTATGGGCTGAATATTTCATATCAATAGACCAGAAGACTCAGCTGCTGCAACACAGCTGTCATGGGCTGTGAAGACGAACTGCTAATTAACCCATCCATTGTGGACTTGTGGATTCTAAACTTGTTCAAGTTTTTGTATGGTGATGGAAAAGCAGAGTAATGATTGAAATTTCCAATTTTATGCAGTTTTATGTTATTGTGGTGCAGCAGCAATTATGTATGATAGAAGACTATTCATCTTGGTAACTTGCCATGTTTGATACTGGCATTCCTAGTATTTGGAACTATTTTCAAAAACTGGCAATTCATTCATGGCTAGTATTACATTTAAGGTAATACATGCCTCGACGACAAATAGTTGGACTCTAAAATTTCTACATTTCTTTTCTGATCTACTAATTGCGGGGCCTCATTTTAAAGTTCTCAGAGACAGACCAACTTTCACCGTCTTAGTTTTTTGAAAATCCAAAATTTACTTTTTCTCCCATAGTGTTAACACAGGAATGGCAGCCATTTTGAATTTCAAATATTGCAAAATGTTGGGTGATTTGTTCCTCTAGTTCCAAACTTTGTACGGTGACCCCTGATTTTTATTGTTGATTTGGTAAGAGAATGGTTGAAAGTTTCATTCAGGAAAGTTTGAGCAAAAATTGAAGTCTTTCACTTTCGAGGCGCATACTACCTTAACATTAAAAGTTGTTTGTCGATAGAAGTTAACCAGTTCATTGTGGGAACGAAAAACAATTCCTCACATTTTGCCTGTCCCATAGTAGCTACACCTCACGGACTGCTTTTTAACTCCTTTCAGAATTTTACCCCTTACATTACAACCATCTAACCTCAACTTATCTGGCGTCTTTCTGTTATCAATCTTTTGTCTATGTCCTACAGATATATATACTTTTGTTACTGGGCAAATATTTTCACGAAATTATAGTAACACTAATCATACCACTGCATATCCGTTACTGCTTTAGGTCACTTTGCATTCTTGTTTTCCATTAGCAGAGATTGAACTGAAAATATTTTAAAGCACTGACCTAGACAAAATATAAAGATTTATGGGTGGAAATAAAATACAACATACCTGGCAATTTCTTTGGTTGTCAATCTTCTAACAGGACTGTGAAAAAAAGCAAAATTGGAGAAAGTTATGATAGGTCTTTGACTAGCATTTTACTGGTTTGATCTGATGTTGACATTGAGAGTTTTGACAGTTGTCACCTCTAGGAATTTCTGTTTGTGTGCGTGGCTTCTGTTTTTTCTTGTGTTGAATTGACACATGGAGTGTTGTCTAAAATCTAGCTGTCAGTTGCATGCACTGGTGTTGGGCTTTGAACAGCAAACAACCATGGCCAGATTCTAGACTGCACAATTGAGGCATAAAATCATGCCCACAGTAGAAGTGGTGAAACACTGACACATGCACAGCTACTAGCAAAATCAAATTTTTTTGACGAATTTAGTGTTGCGTTAGCAGAAAATTACTGAAAATTAATTAGTCTTATGTAATTAAAAATAATGTTTCCAGTGTGTGAATTGACGTCTGTTTTCAGCTGACAATTTCTTGCTGCAGTTAAAATGTAAAAATAACATTTATGTAACTCTGTGCACCATTCAACACAAGTACAATCCCAAACCATAGCATGATTTAGTTTGGCACTGACAAATACGAGGGCAAAAGTTCAAATACTATCAGTTCACAACACCAATGCTTTGTACAAAGAATTCAGTACATATTTTTCAACAACAATAAAACAGCCAACCAGTTTTATCTAATATTCTAGACAAAGTATAAATGGCAGAGTAAAAAAAACCAGTATCACACAAATAAAGAAGCCATAACGGTATATGTTCATCATGCATACACCAATATTACTATTGAGTGTGGCAGCTTCTTTGAACACAAAACCTTTGCTATGACATAAAACACAACTATATACAGTACCATATATAAACATCTTCACACAGAGTTTAGTTGCTTCTACTTGGTAGTTTATATTAAAAATATTCCTAATTCACACTCATTCCTCATTCTATTTAAATCTTAGTCTATGTTAAGCTTTTCAAATTTATGATTAATATAGCATTTGCAATCTTTAACGAGAGAGTTGTGATGAGTCCGACAACTTGCTATCTAATTCTGAATTTATCATCTACAGTGACAACTATAGGCTGGACAGAATACTGATACTGGTCCAGAGTCTGGGAAATCCGTCCCAAGCATACCAATCTGAATCTGAACTTGAGTCTGAGGCAATTACCAATAAATCAGTGTGTCTCTTGCACAGACTGTGTTTGGTTACAGAGTTTGGCTAAAGATGTGACACCAAGCAATTATGCATATCATTAGCAAGTCAGGCACTTACATCAATTTACAACAGAGGCTAAATTTGGGCGTTAATCAGTACCATACATGCATTTCAACACAGAAACCAGATTTTTGCAAGCTGCAATATTAAAGATATATGAAATAAAGCGGCCCAAATTAATCCTTGTCCTTTTGTTACAGTGCCTAAACTAAGAGAGGGAAAACATCAAATCTAGAAAACGTCATTTACCCGACATATAATCTGGACTTGCATTTGGAACTTACAGCAGGAAGAGAAATAAGAGAAGACATTTTTTAATTTCGGAACCATAAAATTTTTAGATATGAACAAACACATAGCAGAGTGAAAACAATAACGTAGTCACAGGCCATTTCATTCTAATCACTATGGTGATCAAAACATTATTGACATGAAAAAGAGGCAGTCAAGGGGATCTGTAACAACATCCACGGCACAGTGCACTGGTGTTATGATACTATAGGAATATTACAAGGACAAACAGGCAATCCTGGTTGGTGTATATTTGGTAAGACTGAACGTGCTGTAAAATGTTCGGTGGAAAAACAGTAAATAAATGGCATGAAATATGCGTAATGGACATACAGAAAATTTATAAAAACACGTGATGATGGCTACTAGTTACAAACATACAAGGATGATATATAACCCTTTTCAGAATTAGAGCGCGAAGCCACTGCAGTGAACTGCAATAAAACTGCTTACACTAAGTAGTTTCAGCTGTAGCTGTGGCCACTTTGGTGTTGAACAAGGCTACTTGATAAAGACCAAAAAGTCTGCTTGTACAAAGGCAAAACTAGCTCTGTCTGAATCTCGAGTTGTAAATGAGAGTTTACGATTGGCACCCTGTGTTCAAGATTAAGATACAATGTAACATTACCATGCACTGGTCCATGTACAAATCTTTTTTATTTCAACTTCCCAGACAAACTGTCTGCATGGGACATACAATGTTGTCGACTTTGCCAGCTGGCTACAGCTGAAACTAATTAGTGTGAGCAGTTTTATTGCAGTTCACTGCAGTGGCTTCGCGCTCTAATTCTGAAAAGGGTTGTAATACAACTTGGTTTATTGGGAAACAGGAACTATTCACAACAGGAGAAAGAGAAATAGGATAAATTTTTTTTCTAATATCAATTATCAAATTCAAGTCTAAAACATGCAATGCCATGCGGGAGGAATTTCAAGGAGAAATCTTTTTAAGGAGTAAAACTGATTAGTACCAGCTTAGCTGACGGACACGGCCCCAAACGTCTCTTTTTTGAGTTATTGTCTTTCGGTTGTCAAACGATATGGAGAGACTGGAAAAGACGGGAGAGAAAAAAAAATAAAAAGACAACAACAACACACAAAATTGAAGACTGTTAATTATCAATGCATTACAGTGTTTGAGTGGAATGAGAAATACAAGGTGTTGAAGACAAGATAAGTGGTACAAATGGATGAAAACTGTGAGTTTGAGATTTAATAGACGATACTGGAAGTGTAACTTTAAAAGATGTTAGCAAGGAAAGCATTGGAAAAAGTACAAGTTAAATACCTGCCCAGTCAGAGTGATATTTTCTTACATAAATTAACCCAAAGCCTGAGGAAATTTGCTATTTTGACTCTGTAAATTAGTTTTCGAAATCGCACTCAATTTTCTTTCTAAAACAATTTAACAGATTCCTTGGTGTAGGCATTGATGATCAAATTTTGTTGCTTGAATCAAAAATCCTAATGATACCAGTATATTCACAGAACATAATACTTTCCTTTTAATCAATTATTTTTCATATTTCAGAGACAGGAAATTGAACAACACTCAATAATTTACCAAATACATGAAAACAACATTTGAAACCATGGCAACTGAGAAAAAATAATTTCTCTGAGGTGTATTTTGAATAGAAATAGTATGGATTATACAATAAACAGCGCATATCTAACTCAATACGTTAGCATTTTAATACCATCGACAACTTGTCCAAATATGGCAGGTCATGACCTCATATGTAACCATGGAAACATGCAGTTTCATCAGGCACTGAAGGGCGTATTGAATTGTGCAATGTCAGATTCATTCTGTGAGGTGTTCAATAGGAAACACAGAGGTACACTGTCTAACTGTGAAAAATCTGTGGCAAGCATAAATTACTTCATTTTTCCTTTTCCCGGATCACATCCAGGAATGCACTTCATTCTTCCTTTTGGCATCGAGGAAGATTTGGGAACGTGGATTCAATTCTTAGAATGATATGCCGGAAGGACGGCGTCGTGCCAAACAGATACATATGAATGAAAACATGTTATTCAAATGGTGTGTGTGTAGTATTTTATGCAAATGAAAATGACATCAAGATTAGCAGGACCATTAAACAGCCAATCAAACATCCTGTTGACAAGGTCAATGTTATTGAACTCTACAAGGCTTTGACACAAAGAATGACTTACGGAAAAAATATACACATCCTGAAAGAATTGCATGTATCCCTGATGCCTCACAAACCAGATTGAAAATTTTCATACTCACTTCTGCGTGGGCGTGGGAGTGCTTGGAGAGAGTCTGTTTGAATCCGACAAATAGTCCGGAATATCTGTATCCGAATCGTCCCCGTCCATGTCGTTGCCTTCTCCGAAGTCTTCGTACCTCTCCTCCTCATCGCTAGTACTAGATTGAACAGTTATAACAAGTGGATGATCACTCTTTGGCCTAAGACAAGCAAATTAGACAGTTACAGCCCAGTTAATGCTGATCGCAGTGATTACGGAAATGACAGATGAGACTGCTACAAAGGAGACAGTTTGAATCGAGCAGAACTTGAGAGAACACGAACAACAGAACACCATAAATACATCACACTATGCAACGTAACAATTTTGACATTTAGATTTTTGGTGTAACATGAATAGAGTGAACGCATCCTATCCATTTTGTCTCTTAGGACTATAATGCCTCTACCTTGCTTTTTTCTCATCTGACATTTTATCACAGATCACGGATCAACATTAGTCTGCTTACACTTTCTTGTCTATAGCGATTAAAGTTTTACTCAGAAACCCTATACTGTCGGATTGAGTCTGTGCTTTTTCAAGTTCTGGTTGGTAATCTGGCATCATGCATCATGTAGGTGTACCTGGCTGTACCTGGCTAGATTACGGCCAAATGCAAATGATATGCAGCATGTACATGGCGCAGGCGCGCACGCACACACACACACACACACACACACACACACACACACACACACACACACACACACACACACACACACACACATATATGATATGATACACCTTAAGCTGTTTATTTTTGCTGAGGCCCTGTCATTCATCCAAGTACATAAATCTGACCACAAAAGCAAACGCTACAGGGATAAACAAACACTCTGTGCCAAGAGGGTAACATTCTATCCCCATTGCCAATATTTGTGTGGGTGTTTGGTGTAAAGATTCTTAGCTATCATCCCAAACACCCCCATCATATCTTTCACGGTCACCCACTATATCCTATGGGTCTACAGAATGTGATGAGTTCGAAGAGAATTCACCTACAGTCGTCATGGTGACTGCTCCTGAGTAAAAGTACCCTGCTTACTGCAAATGGATTTCTGTTATCTTTGAATAACTATTGAAGCAGTAAATCTTTCCCAATCGCACTGAAGCATTTCCTTTGAACTTGGTGAACACTGTTCTGAATACTAATCATTTAAATCTTGCCTATCTCTTCAATTTTTTTAGCTTTTCACTTTTTTATTTCTCGATTGTCTAACCAAGCACAGCAGTTTCCTTTTGATCTAAGCTATAATTTCTACAAATTTTTTTTGTCTCTCTTTGCTAACTGTCTGTAATCTTCAGAGTATGAATTTCTCTGGAGAGAAGGCTATCTGATCTGATTTCAACAGAGATATTCACTGATCCTGCTGTCAAGGGAATTCATAACATTTCACCGAGATTCACCACACTTAAAAGAAGGAACATCGGCCCAAAGCCTCAAAGGCATTCCTCCCACTTTCAATCTCGGAGTCTGCCTTTGTAATACTAAAATTTGCCATATATAACCTAACAAAACTCCCTACGTTTGCCTACATCCATGATCTGCTTCTACGCTTTCCAAACCTAATTTACTATTCTCTGTGTCATTATGACAAAATTGAGAAATGACCAAATTACAAAAGGTGATCCTTGGCATTATTGTACTTTCTGCTTGACAGGGAAAACAAAATGATAGATGTGATCTTTCAGTGTTCTACTGAATAAAGGTTGATGATATCACACTGGGCTGTGTCAAACCCAACACATTGCTGCAACTTAGCACACACTCCACTCCTGTTTTCTAGTCTACAGTTCAACTCTTCCCAGTGATAAGAATAATGTTGGACCAAACCATGTCAAAAAAGAGGTAATGAGTATCATCAGGTTTGGCTTCAAGTAGTTTTTTATCTTGGTAATTATTCTGACATAGTTCATGATTATCAAATAGGACATCCTTTATGGTTCACGTACGGGTCCACTCTGGTTGTCTTTATGGAATAAAAATTCAAATGAGCTTGTTATGTATCTATTGTGTTGACTAACAAAAGACTCACAATTTAATCCCTTTGTTGTCAAATATGGGTAAATTATATTATTTGAAATGTGATAATGTTACATGAATTTTTCTGAGAATTTGGAAAATTTTTCCCCATGGCCATGATGCAACAACAACATTGACATGATAAAAATGCTAACCAAACATAATAGAAGGAATTCTCTGCACCAACAGAATGACTAACTATATATTTCACATGTTAATTAATGTGTGTATTTACATAATGAGTGCATACACTGTTATTGATTAATTTGCAAACATACCTCTTTCTAATATTACAGTAACTATTCATGGTGCTGTTCGTCGGCGACGGGGTCAACGCACTGTCTGTGTCGTCCGTTCCGGCGATCAGGAAATTCGGGATGGCGTCTTCGTCAGTGGCATCTGTCATGACACTGTCATCATTGCCTAGTTCATCGTATTCGTTGAAGGTGCTCTCAGAAGTTTCACACGTCTAGGGAAGACAATAAAATGAGCATTATGAGAATTTTTTATAGAGAGATGATGAACATTATAAACAAGCATTTCATTATAATTTTGTCCAGTATCTAGCCCTCGTTTCAAACTCATAACTGCACAGTTTTAAGACCAAACAGAGGGCTTGATTCTAGACTGATATTTTTGTAATACAAGCTTTTTCTCTGTAATCTTAAGTATGTTTTGCCCTTCTGCGGGGTGAATTTTATCACATAAAAAAGAAATATATTTCTCACACTTACAGTAACAATGGACATTGTAAATTTAACCTTTGCCCTAATCCTTATCACGCTTCAGTTCCTTTTCATCGTATCGCACTAGATGCAGGTCACTGACAGGGCTGAAGTGACCGTTTTCAAAAAACATGACGCCCCTCAAGAAAAATGAAAACTATTCGTAGGCGTTTGCCGACAACAAAGAAATCCCTGAGTATGAAAAACAACAAGACTAATCCCCTACCTTCTGAGAGGTTAGGAGTAACAACTATGAGGTTGAATTCCATTGAGAGTCAGCGAGAAATATCAATGAACCTGTGGTTCAAGCTCCAGTTCATAGTTTCATTTGATTATGATGCCAACCAAGACTTTGCATACTAATGTTAATTTTTTTAATCATGTCAAATAATATTTAGTATTGTACTTTGCTTTGCATGTAAATTTGTGATGATCTTTTAAGGTGTTTTGGAGTGAAAACAGATGTTTAATAAAATTAATCTGACACCGGAAGATTTGACATTTGACAATGCTGAAATGTGATGGTTGTACAGTAATACATTGTTTAATCTTGTTGGATAGAATCAAACCCAGCTTAGGAAAAGAGATGGAGCCATAAAAGTTAAACTGATTAAATTCCGCAGCCAACATTTGAAAGGCAGGTGTCAAATCAATGAAGTTTCCTTGACATCGAAGGTAAACACAACTGCCCACAGGTAATATGACATTTATTGTATGTAATATACTAAATGCCAATCTTCCATCGATATCACATATTGAAAATTGCTGCGGAAAATAGCGACAGCCACTTCAAGGTGTTTATCCAGCTTGGGTGGTAAGCTGTGGGGAAATGTTACGAGTGTCATATTCTATGACTTCTAGATTTCAATTGCATATAAATGAGCTAGCTTTATGTAGAGAGAAGGAAATTCTGAACACAACACACATCTGGTAGGGTATTCAACCATATTCCATGAGCTACAGCAAAATATAAATCCCCTTTCTGATCACTGGTTTATGGCTCAGGACTGCCAGAGTGAATAAAGGTGAACACAAAGTTTATTATCAATGACGTAGTTTCAGCTTGCATTCATGATTTAGGCTTACAGTTTCAGCTGATGGTCGGTCTCAAAGTGAAGGCATAGAGTTGTTGAGTGTATGATTTTGTTTGTTTGCAAGATCTCCCCTGGCATAAAATATGACAGAAAGATTTATGGGAAAAATAAAAATTTTAATCAATGCTCGCCTCCTTCCTGTCATTTCTTGTTTTCATACGGTCAGTGTGTTAATCCATAGAAACTGTCTACAAGACCACAATTTGATCAAAGTAAAGCTGTCAAAAGGCAACAGAAAATAAATCATGGTGAACATATGGAGTGAAACTTAGAAAGTGTTATGACATAATGTAAACAAAGAAGTTTTTTACTTGTAACCAAAGTGTTAGAGAAATCATGGCAAGTTGTAAGCAAATCCTATATCAGTCACTACAACAAAATGTTACAGTTCAACCAAAAGCTGTTGATTTTCAACGTGAAATTCCAAACACGCTCTGCAAACACAGAACACACCCATGAGTTTATCTGACTTCCAAACTGACATCATTTTGCACAGACAGGCAAGCACTGAAAAGGTTCCCCCAAGAACTTTTTTTGCACTACCTGTTTCTTGTTTCTGAATCTCCCAGCAGAAATCAGCACCTGGTTCATCTGTCTCGTCAAGGCTCGGCGCTGCTGATCCTTTACATATAACGAATACATCCAAAATTGAAAACAACCCGACACATGACAAATGCTAGCCGGTAGCTACGGTGACAGCCAATATCAGGCAAACATATCACTGCATGTCACGTGATTGGACTTTGAAAATACTGGCACACACAGTACAGGACTTTAACCTGATAATGGCTGTAGTGACCAGATGCATATATTTCAACCTTTCAACTATGACACGCATGTGTTAAATTGAAATCTACAAGCCTCCATAATCCTGCATGAGTCTGTTCCTGAGATAGCTAATTACGTTTCATAATTTCAGATAAATTTGAGAGGGCAAAGCAAATGTTAAGAGAGAGAGATATTATAAAAATACATTTTGTGTCACTTTACCAATAATGATATCCTAGCTGCTACTGCTGGTTTTCGTTATGTCAATTTGAGAGTTGTTGATTTTGAGATAAAAAACTCACCAAACACTTCAGGGAATAACCTCTACCTGGAAGCAACAATTGATCTCTCGCACCTACCTTGCACACAAATTAACCAGACCTCATAACAACCTCCAGCAACATACCCGACCATAGGGGAGTTGGCTCAGATATGCACATATCTCTTATGGATACCGAACTCCAGTACTTTGACAAGTCAAATTTAAAAAGTTATAATCAGAGATTTGGACAAGATTTGAGCAATAAGTGACATATTAAAAACTGATAGAAGATCAATACTTGATTTTGGACCGATTGTATTACTTGTATAATCTGTTGGAAAAAATTATGGGATACTCACATCAAATCATTTTGATATGGAAAGATGTGAAAATTTTACCAAACCACAAACTTTACAGCAGTGGTTCTCAAATTATCACTCAAATAACACGGTTGTGATGATAAAACTGGATACGTGGACCTGCAGTATGCATAATAGTGTTGACAATCATAACGTTATTTCCTCATACATATTTGAATAATTTTCATACTTCTTCAGCAAATATAAAAAATACCGAGATTTAATCCCTTCCTTTACCGTTGGTTATCTGTTCTTCATTTTTATTAAATTTAGGATTTAATTCAAAATTACAGCAAAGTAATATTCTGATCTTTTAAATGCTTTCAACATTATTACCAGGTTCTTTGGCAATTTTTATTTAATTTCAATATTAATGTGGATTGGTTTCTTAAATTTCAATTGCATGCATTCCTTTATGTCCTTTCTAGGTTGTGTGAGTTTGACCAGAAATGGATATCAATAATTTTGAGTTAGGAATTACTTTTAATAACAGAAGTCGCCACAATCCAACAGGTGGTTGCCAGCCCCATGTGATGGAAACAACAGTATTTTGAGACATTGTCAAAGAAGACAAACAAAATTGGGATTTCACTGCTTGCAAGTAGACAATATGTACCACACGTACAGCCCCTCAGTGGTATAACAGGACAACCGTACTGAGGATGAACGCGACCTTTAACCTGAGTGGTGGGGGTTACAAAATCTGAAAGGTTATCACAGAGTCTGGACACATGATTTGAATCGCAGGATTAAAAGATTATTGTAACTAGGTGTCCTAACCATCTGCCAGCATTACTACCATAAAAGAATTCATGATCAATAACTACATTAATTACTACTTACTTGACTGTAAAGTCAAACAGATGTCCCATTGTCACACCTCTTTACTGACTGTCTTTCTGGAGATTGTCTTTTTTGAGAATTTTGTGGTCATTTCACTTTCATTAACAAATTCCAGCTACAAAAACATTTCTAAGTATGAATGGAAGTGCTTACGGATGTGAATTAAGAACTAACAATATATGATGAGCAAAAGTATAATATATATATAATAAAAGTATAATATGTGTTAGCACTACTAGCTGTCTTGAGAAGGCAATAAAGGGGAGACAACATTTCTATTTGCTAGTGTCTGTGTGAGAATTATGTTCAATTGTCTTTGCAATAAAGTTCATAGAGGCATAAAATCTCTTTATGTGCAATGAAGATTGAATGCATTTTCAGTATCCGCATCAGAAAAGGCACACTGGGGGTGAAGGAACCGACACTCTATGAAATGTCAATCTAATCAAGTGAGACCACTGCGATGTGCTAACACTTCACATTACCATGGAAACACTTATAAAATTGGAAATACGTCACATGTGTGGGGCATGTGGTTTATTGCTGATTGGAAAATTCAGTTGAAGGCACAGTGTGGGTGGCATAACACCTAGTAATACCGCTAAATACGTCTACCACATTAGCACAATAAAGTTATTATCATGGGATACACCATTTTGACTTTTGAAAGAGCCAGTAATTGCTAACTTTTGATGGTTTTTTTCACTATTTTTTGTTTTTAATGTTAACCATAATTTCTTGTTCTACTCCCCAGAGCATGTTGAGATACACAGTATTCAGCTTGTCAACTCAGTATGTCCATGTGTAAAGGGCATTATTATCGTTGACAAGTAATTCTGGTCTGGCAAGAACTCAAATGTAAACAATTACAACATAAAGACGCTATGTTGATGAGCTAAATAATGGGTGTTTTGACATTCTTTCAGGAGAAGAATGCGAAACAATTTGCAATTGACATACAAAATGAAAATAATAAAAAAATCATCAAAAGGTAGCATTACTGGGCCTTAAAGGGGAAGTTCACCAAGGGACCATCTCCGGACGGGTATGGCCGCCCACATTGTCCACTCACAGTAACACAGTGGTAAACAGCAACACAAAATTTGACAGTGGACAGTTTATTAAAAGTGAATCATCTTGTATGCAAAGATACTCAGTATAAACAAAAGTTATGTAAATATGCACAGACTTGTTTAAGCATGGATGAGTGGACAATGCCATACCCATGGGATAATGGTCCCGTCCATATCACATTATGCAAGCTCCAAGCTTGGCGCTTTTTTCCATGATTCAAATTACATGGGCAACTTCCTGTACTATTTCTGTCGTTTTTGTAAAAAATCTTGCGAGTTTTAAATGGCGAACATAGCTTTTCCGGGGTAAGTGACCACAAAGCTAGCACATATGTAAAAATCATCCTTGGTGAACTTCCCCCTTAAAGGTTCAAATTCAAAGTTTCCCTTTGCTGGTTCTTCAAGGAGTAAATCATATGTGGATTTCAATGATTTGAAGAGCAGACAATTGTCTCAGAGGTAATTCCACATGGCAGCCAAGGACTAATAAATATTCCCAAGTGACACAGTATAGGATTTCTGCAGGGTAGAGGACAGCATCATCTGACAGCACAAATAAATTTCAAGGTGACACCATTCAAATTAGCAAATGAAAGCCCGGTCTGTAGAGGCATTGAAACTCATGGAAAAGCGCAGCCACTGGTGTTTAGCATGTGAAAGGGATTTAAATCTTCCATCAGCAGTCAGAGAATAGTCAAACAACAGGCGACAGTTTACAAGCCCGGATCTCCATTTCAAACCATCTGTTGAGATTAACGCTACATCCGTGAACAGTGCATTATGACCGGGACCCACTCTCAGGAACCCCCACGACTAATATTGTATACAACAAACTGAAGGGTGTTACATCTGTGGTTTGGCATAATCTATGTTGATCACTCGGGGCATTGTATTTATCAAAACTAAAGATCAGTGACAATCATTAATGAAAGTCAAACTCAGCAGCTGTAGGTGCGCAACTTTCAAAAGACATTGTTACATGTCAAGTATGAGGCACACACAGGTCTTATATGCATTACTGTGCGCATTGGTTTTCATAATCCTAAAGCCGGTAATTATGATCTAAAAATTTTGGAAATTGTATCTTGACAGCTTATAAATTAATTTTAAAAGTATGGCTAAGACGGCTGTGATGAGCATGCTGTCATTCTGTGAAAATTGCATCTTTTGAATGGACAACATAAATCAGAAGGTCGGAAAGTCAAAGACCATAGCTGTTCAATTACACAAGTACATGGCTTAAACCTTTTACCAGGTATTTTTTATATATTAATATAAGCCTATAGGAATGCTCATCAGTGAAAAGTAAACATAATCTTATGATCATGCAACCAGATTTGTTTAATTTTTGATTTTAGTAGAGTAGATGTAGAGTGATATGCTGCTTTGGGCTGACTTCAGTGGTTTTTACAGCACTGTCAACAATCGAAGAGTAATCGTGATCAAATAAAATTCTCTGTTGACCAAGTTGTAAACTGTTGAACATCTGCCTACATGTAAATGTGCAAGAAAACTGACAAATGCTGCAGATTTGATTGACTGAAAAAATTCAGCAGCTTTCCATATTTTTTTGTTTGTAAAAATAAAAGATCTGTAGCATCACTCCATAAATATTACTGGGTGAGCATCATTTTCCTACAAAACTTTACATTCATAAACAAATTCTGATCAGTGACAGACAACATGACATTTGCCTATACATCAGTGCCTTGATCTGAAAATGCACATATCACAAACTGACTTTCTAAAATTGAGTATTGACTCAGTATTCTAGTAAATTTTACCTGCTCATTATGAACTACACGGTCCTTTGGTGATGGCAATTTACAACTGTGACTTCCCTACTACTCACACTTCACAGTATTTGTATAATGACTAGTCAGTACATTAGATATATTTTAAAACTGTTGCTTGTCATTTACCATCATGAAATGTTGTTACTTTTATTCCCAAGGTTTAACTTGAAGGCATTATCAATATTCTTCATTGAGGCCACAAGTACTCGGTGTGTACACCTCCCTGCAAACTCATAAATATTACTTTATTTGACCGTCAAATGCCATTTGAGGGATATTTATTTCCTTTGAACACTCAAAGTAAACGGTCGATGCGATAGCATTATCGCGGTAGGCATTCTGCCTGGGCATATTCTGTGAGTGTTTGGCTTTTAAACTAACAACATCCAGAATAATGTCGTGAATCTTCATTATGTCGGCTTCTCGGTGCTCACATGTATGTGAATATCTCTCTAAGTGTGGGTACCCGTACAGATCTAACCTTCAGATGTCACGTTGGAAGGCATCAAACGTCACTTACACGGAACCACCTGTAGGATTTAGCAATCTAGGATATCAATTCCGTAAGGATATCTTCCACTCTCTGTATCATATTTCCTGTTCCTTCTATTAATAGCAAACAAATCATGCCAGAAAAAAGTGCAGTCATGTCTGTCTCAAATTCTTTCTGAGAATTTTCATGTCGTGGGTTTGAAATTCATGGTGTCGTCTATAAATAACATGTACTTTATTGGTATGAAATTATTTCACACTTGTATTGAATAACAGTAAAATGACTGTATGTCATTAGTCTTGCTGTTTACTTATTTATTACTGATTTTTGAGTCTTAGCTGAAAAACATCGTCTGTGCAATTTTTTCACTTTTATTTGAATTAGGGGTAATTGTGTAATGAAAAATTTCCAGACCAAGAAAACAAAGCGACCAAAGCTGATTAGATTCTGCAGAGCTAATGACATTACGTAATCTTTCATAACTACTACAGTTTTCACTATCATATACAGTCTGCCAAATCCTAAATTGAAAAATTCTGTCTGTACCTATATACCAGTAACCAATACAGGAATGTTGCTCTGCTTTAGAGATTTGTGATGTATATTTAAGCTTATAAAAAACCATATTGAGAGATTTTTTCACATGGCACACATTATCAGTCAGATCTTATTTTTTTAATTGGTAATAATTAAGGTACAGTTTGTGGTTTTTTTTCTAATTTGATGCTGAAGCAATAAATTTATAAACTATTTTGCATCAGTAAATAAAGCAGGTCTGTGGGGTTCATGATTTAGACATAACCGTGCTCACCTCCATACTGGTAACATCTTAACACTTTGAGTGCTCTACTTTTCCCGCCAAAATTTTTTGTGTATCAGTTTTCAAATTTTCAGGAATTTTCTGTAATTTTTTTTATTATTTCAGATCAAATGGACATAACTTTCAAATGTCAGAAGTCTCAAAAAATTGTCTGGAATTGAAAAGCAGTCTATGTAAATTACATTATATAAAGGTGACAAAAATTGACTTCAGCACTCAAAGGGTTAATTCTGATTCTCTTAATCATGTTTGCTTTATCACTCTGCGATTATTTTTTTCCAACTTGAAATCAATTGGCTCCTTTACACCTAATGGTTTTGGGGGTTCCCCCACACGTTCACTCGAAATGTTTTCCAATATCACAAAATATTTTCAGACGACTGGGAATCGTTATGTAATGGTTTTGTTGAGATTGTTGTTATATCTTGACGTCATCTTGCAATCACTGTGTCACGTCTCCAACACCCTTGGATTCACAACCCCATTGTTGTTGGCAATTCACGGAGTGACTGGACTTGAATAGTGTAATTAGGAGGGGTGTACGGGGAGGGAGAGGGCTGGGTGGTCATTTGATTAATCCACATTAAATCATAAAAAAGTCAGCATTTTCTGTGCCTTTGAGGAGAAAAACAGATGAGGTGGCATCATAAAATTTGCATCAAAGCTGTATATTTGGATATGTACTTTAGGGGGAGGGTGAACAGTGGTACTGAACTTGTCCATATAAATTAACAACTTTACATTAAGATACTGTCATAATCCCTACAGCAAACAACAAAGGGCATGCCCATTTTTTCTGACACTGAAACAAGTAGATTGACTTCTAATAATTTTGCACACAGAATTGATTACAGCTCTGACGTTAGTGCAAGTAAAATTTCTGGCACTTTGTCAAAATGACAGTTAAATTTAAAAATTGTGCCCATGACAACCACGGTCCCTCCACAAAAGGTGGAGGGACTGTGTGACAACTAAGACACAACTATCACATAAGCAATGCGGTAAAAAAAGGGAAACATAACTAAAATGTATCATATATATACAGAACATGAAAGCTAAAAGGTGGTTACAGGCAGAAGTGTATTAAATATTGAACACCTTCCGGCTTTGTACGCACACCTTTCACAAGGTCATTTGACACAACTGAAGAACAATAACAGTATAGTATACAGCCTGAAGTTCAGACATTGGACGGCCAGATTAAACTTGAACGTGGTACTATTACATTCTGTTGTACACCAGGATAGCTACATTGACGTGAAACTATATAATGTTGTGGCAAATCCGTGACAAGAAGGAAATACGCAGTGGAACTTAAAAGGAAGAAATTGATTACAGCTTTTGTTACCTGACAGCCATCGTCATCCATGGTACGGCTGTGTGTTGTCCTCAGATTTTTTTCTCACTACAAATTATCCTCTAAAACCTGAAAGTAGTCCAATTTAGCGAAGGTTTGGAGTATTGACTGGTGAGGTAGACACACCGTACAGGTATGCTGGGTGTTGTTTGGGTGTAACCTGAATTGGTCCCGGAGCCTTGGCCTGACCTGTCTGCTAGACTATTATGCTGTGTACTGCTTTGGTTCAGCTGTACGCCTGTGTGTTTGTATGACGCATGACTCACTCCTGTACAACATCATTTGCATGATAACAGGGGATAATGATATGCGGAGATAATTGAATAGCACTTCTAGGGGGTGTGTTCGCTGTGGAGGTAGGCAGTGAGTTTCACCACATACAGTCCAATACAATAGTCTATACACTAGTTGCGTTTTAGTGTTTGTGATCTTGACCTCTGTTCAAAGAAGTCACACATTCATACAAACACACCTTAAGGACTTGTTTATGAAATAAATGGCAATATTATAAACTGCATTTACATTCTTCCTATAATTTTCAACAAATGATTATGCAGGGGGATGAAATAGCAATAAAATAAGCAAAACCATTTGTCATAATGACTGGCAGATCACTATTAATCACAATTACTGATTTACAAATTATCTTTTTAATTAATACTCACATATGATGCAAACAAAATGTATAAACTGTAACCTATAACCCCCCCAGTGGCCTTTGACCCACATACAGATGATAATCAATCATTTCTTGATAGGTAATTTAATAATAGAAATTGCTATTGATTAGATGTACTGTATACCTGGTCATGTTACAAACTCTCCAATGCAAATCAAGGTCACATACTCGGTTTAACAGAACAGCAGTTAACCTGATATCTGTATGCTGTAAAGCGTCATTCAAAAAAGCAAATTGGCAGAAACACTGGAATGCTAAAAAAATTTAACATTAAAAGAGAAGGGACAAATATTTTCATTACCACAAATAAACAGATATTGTTTGCACAAAAAAATTGGTACAAACACAAACGGCCATATGTAATTAAACAATGTCTTGAAAAGGCAGCAACAGAAGAGAACTGTAAAATTGTACTGATGCAAAAATTTCAAATGGCATGTTTAGTACTACAGATAATTTCAATAAAATATCTGCATCTATGAATGGACATAAATTATCACAAGCAATGAGCCTAACATTTTTTTGATATTCTTTTCAAACACTTTACCAGATAAATAACAGCTAATATGAATAAATTCAAAGCATTTCATGAAATAATTTTTGAAATACACCGACATATTTTTGTATTGACACGTATGTTTCTTTAGTAGATTGCACGTCAGATAGGCACCACCACAGGAAATGCTGGTCTATTCATATAAAAATGTTTCCCCAATCAACAAAAGATGCAAGGACTCGCCATCTCCTTATGTTAAATCCTGGTTGTCAAGGCAACATCACGCAGCAATGTGATGTGGCAAAACTGCAGTGATAGAGGGCGCTGTTTCCAATGAATTCTGTTCCCTGCAAACCATAACCCACTCACGTGTTCCTTTCACTGCTTTATAGCACAGCACATTTGAATATATATATACAGGGATATATCAATAGTAATTGCCCACTGGAGTGAAATATCTACTTCCTTGAAAAAGGAATTTTACTGTTGTGCTGTCAGAAAAGAATTCTCTTTTTCCAAAAAAATTTCTTTTTCACAAGCCTAAACATACAGAATAACCAATCAACAATTTCAGCCCAGTATGTATGAAAAGACATGAATATCATAATATATCTACACATAATAATAATGAATGGATATCAATAAATAAAACATTTTGAACATTTCAAAAACAGTTATTTATATAGTATGATCCTGACGGTGAGAGTTTAGCCGACTGTTATTTCACCATCAATTACAGCAGAGAGTGCATAGCCAAGTTAAGAAACCATGATCTTATCATTTTTTAAATTTTAATCTTCTAATATTCCTTCGATTTGATACCATGCACAACCAAAATGAGCAGTAGCATATTCAGTGTTTTGTCAAACTTGACAAAAAGATAATCAGTTGATATTTTTTTAATTCGTTCTCCATCATAATGCAGAGCTTGGATTTTGCACCTTCAAAAAAAGTAGAAATATACTGGTACATATGAACTTGTGATGTTATAGAAAGCTGTTTGGCAATAAAAAGAGGATGTCGTACAAACAAAACTATTTTCCATTGTCTTTTTCTAGGTTTTAGCTTCCCCCTTGCTCATTGTGAATGGACAATGCTCTGTGATTTATGACATCAAAAATTGTAAACAATCAGCCAAGGACGGTTGGAGTTCATCTAAATGAGGGCAGGGTAATATGAAATCAGGTTGATTTCTCTACTTGACACATATACAGCTCAGAAACATAACAGTTAAACTACACCCTACACCTTATACATATGAATCACATACAAAAGTTGCACATTAAACTTCTCCGTTTTGGAGCTGTGATCTCAGTGGGGGTGAATCTTTTTTAAGCAAAAGACATCATTAGCTAAAGCCCTGCGCAATCACCGTAATGTTCCCCCCTTGGACAAATTGATGTCCAATTCTTCTTTACCTTTACCTATACAATAGAGGATGAATACAGACCCACCAAGATCACTATTGACCTGGACACCACCAAAGCCTATAATGGATTTGTTCAATCCTGTTTCGCATGCATCTACCATGCATTGGTCTTCAAACCTCAAAGGCGTCTGGAGAGTGACAGTGTAATAGGACTGCTGTTTGTCTCATAACCTTTATCTTGTAGAAACTTTTTTCAGACACCATGGCCAATTGATTACCCAGGAGTAATCAATTAGCCACCACTGTAACAATTTACATGCTGGTACATGCAATGTCAATCAGGCCTTCAGGGTACATATGAGTGATTACAACAGCCATGCGACTGATGCATGGAGTTAACAATTCTGTATTGAGAGGATGCGGTGAGTTCAAAAGTAGCATAACTACAATGGTACCACCATATACTTAAAGATTTATGATCAAAAGTAAAATTATGTAAACCAACCAAGCAACTATCAGTGACGACATAGATTTTTTTGTGTGATCATAGATGGCAATGGTCATAGTTTGTGGAATTGCACTATAGTAAAAGAGAACCTGTAGCTACAGTAGCTGACAGGCAGAACTTTAATAAAGCAAAATCACAATACAGAAATCTATGCCCTTTATTTCAAAAATTTGCAGTTAACCTCCAACTTTTCCATTCAAACTGCATATAGTTTCAACTAAAATCACACACTCAAGGAAATAATTGTGAATTTCCAAAAGTCTTCACCCGTAAAATTGCCTTCACTTGAGAGTTTACAATTTTCAAACTGACTCATTAAAAATTTGATGGGTTGCAAATAGAAAAGATGCGCATGAACTGACTGTGCAAAATAACTGGTAAACAACTGACTACTGGAAAGGTCAGCAAAAGGTCACAGATAATTAAGAGCAGAGTTTCAAGTATAGTTTGCCAGTCACTTTCTTTTACGGTTTGTGAGGAGATAGACAACACTTTCTGAAATATAGCTAAATTAATTTTTAAAGTAACTTGAAGTGGCCAAGTTGTCAAAATAAAAACGTTGATTACTAGAATCAATGATGTATATCATTACTTCAGATGCAAATTAATGAAATGCCCTGCAACCATTTTGATGTGATATGGTTGCCGTGAATTAATCGTGTAGTTCCACATTTTACCTATCCAATTCTCATGCCCTTGTAATTTGTGGCAATTCTGCCCAGATCTCAGCAAGATCCCCTACACTGTCAGTCTACTTACCCCACAGCTATTACTGTCATCATCAAAGATAATGAGGTCTTCTGGGAACGGGTTGCTATGGTAACTACTCAGACTGCTAGCTTGGGCGTGATATTGATTGGCACCTACAGTGGTATGAGAACAATTGTAGTACAACTCATTAGTAATAATGAATTATCTGTAACAAAAGTACATTTTAATTTTCATAAAAAGTGATGCCTGATTAAATGACAGATTATGTGTCCCGTGATGAGAACAGAAATGAAAAGAAAACTCTTGATGAATTGATACTTGTAATCTCAAAGATGTTCTCCATTTTTCATGACCTTGATAATAATGTGGATGAAATTTCTGGCTGCGGACTTCACTCAAGAAAATATCAGGTACGTATAAAGTATTTATGTTCACAATTATATTTCTGTACATTTACGGTTTTTAGGTCATGCTATCCAATTTTAAAAACTTAAAATAAAATTAGAACTCTCATTTGTCATTATAACTTGCTGAAATTATCAAAACAAGATGCATTTACACCAGTGAAACCATGATAAGACAAATGGATTCCCTGAACATTACATGTGTAGATTTTGTGTCGGCTTTTAATATAGAAATTATTGCAAATAATAATAGTATGGTTTTCATGTTTTTCTGCATTTCCTAGTCATTATCAAAGGAATATCAAATCTGCTCAACTTCCTTTTAAATCAGAAAATTCACCAAGTTTTATTTCAGTGATATTCTGATGAACCGATACCTACATAATTGTATGTTATCAGTTGCTGGCAGACATCAGAGTGACATGACAAGCACACACAATAAATCTTCCATACCAGGCATGACGCAAAAGCAAACAATCAAAACAAGAACCACCACATATTCATAGAATCTGTTGGTCAAATCTGTCCCCCTCATACCCAATTTAGAAAGTACCCTTACTCTTGGCAACAAGGGGTCCAAGCACTGCTTTAAATATCCAGGCTGGAACATTACATGGGTGTTCTCTAAATACAATATATAACACATTTGCACAAACCCTGAAAATGATGTAATTTTCTAAGTATTACATACCAGTTTTTACGTATACTTATATTTGAATATTCTGTTTATAAATTTATGCCAACGGGAAAGAGGTTGTTTTAACAAAATATTGGCCATTAAACTCCAGTAAAGAAAAGCTTTTCCAGGTGTTTTCATAGATTGTAAATGCTGTATTGGCATCTTATGTTGTCTTGCAATCCATCACTCGGAGACTGGGTTATAATGTCAATATGGCTGATAGAAATAACATTTGATAATCTCTCTGCCAATGTTCATAGCACCCAGAAATAAGGAATACTGTTGATATGTCTGCCTTGTTTTCAAGCTCGATGCATTTCATAGGGTTCAGACATTTACCAAGATTTATCAGCTTTTTATCCACTGTGTATTATATAATAACAACTAGCTTGAAATTGCTTGTGTTATTCTCTTGAGTAAGCTATGATGAATGATGCAGCTTTACTCTGATATCGTCATAGTAACAACATCTTATACACCAGTTCTCGGTGGCTATACAGATACTGGATCAAACTAAGATGACACAAATTGACTGACTGACTTGGTTGAATATTGCCAGTTCAGACTATTACTGTACGTTTCTAGGTTGCAATAATCCACTTGGCACTCACATAAAATCACAATAAACGAGTTGTCAACATGTACAATGCAATCCACCATGAGGCCTCATGTCATTTAAATTCAAATGCGTATTGTAATTGTTTACATACGTCATGGATAGTCCCTTTCCAAATGAACATTTTTATAATTTGTTGGTGATCACATTTTGATTAAATGTACCAAAACGTACACAATCCCTGTGGTATTTCAAAACATAAATTATTCACTGAAGTAATCTATACTTTTCCTCATAGCTGTAAAAAGTTATATCCCTCTGTGTGACCAGAATTGTAATTGTTGTTTACTGCATATACCCCGTATTGTCTTCACGTTGTTTGGAATTCTGGGATTGTGACTGTGCAACTACGGTAGCTCAAATCACTCTACAATATGGGCTGCAAAGTTTTCCTTGGAGCTGTCGGTGTTAATCTATCAGTTCACTGGAAGTCATCGTTTCAATGTACAAAGATTATCAGTATCCCCTCCCTTTATTGTGAGTGCTGGATTATTTCCAGATTTCCTGAGCAGTTGAGTACAACGCTGGATGAGCCTTAATTCCCTTAGTGCTGGCAATTTTGCCTTGGGAAGAAGCTAAAAAGTAGCTCACAGTAAAATGACATGACATCAATTGTGAAATATGAAAGAGCAATAAAGAGTGGAACTGGCAAGCACATTCGACAATGATTTTCACAAAGCCAAACTGTGGTACACTGTACAATGAAGACTTCAAAAGTTTTTCCTCTAAGCTGTTGGTGATAATCTATCAGTTCTACAGAAGCCACTGTTTCAATGTAGGATTATTAGTATCCCCTCCATCCATTGCAAGCACTGGATTATTTCCAGATTTCCCCATCAGTTGAGTAAAAGACTGGATGAGCCTTCCTTCACACAGTGCCAACAATTTTGCCTTTGGCAGAGGCTAAGGTAAGATGTAGCTCACAGTAAAATGACACGACATCAATTGAGAAACATGAAAGAGCAATAAAGTGTGACACATTCAACAATGATTTTCACAAATCCTCGCTGTGGTATATAATTGATTTTGGAATTAGCAACATATGAGAAATAAGGAATCTTTCTGGGTAGCTCTTGATAAGACATTCATTTCAAAGAATAATGATGAAATGAAAGTCTTCTCATGATATAGGTGCTCTGAAAATACACATAACCGTAGACTGTTACATCACACAAAACATACAAGTACCCCAATGCAAAAATATGCAAATATCTGCAAACCGAACCATACTAACCACCTAGGGTATTTCTTGAAAGTGTTGAATTGCAATCAAAATTGAATGTAACACTTATCCAATAGTTTTTAAAAAATTAAACAAAGAGTGAAGCTGATTGTTCATTTATGGATTTGTCATCACACTAAAAAAATAGCCACTGAGAATTTGTGTAGGTTAAAAAAGCCCTTCAGTATGTACAAGACAGTGTGTATATTCTTCAACCCATACGGTTTCTCTCGACATATCCATCATTCTTAATTCACTTGATGAATAAGGTCACCAGCAGTGGATGGATTTTGCAAATTGCACTGAATGTTTAAAAGGGTTACTTTTGAAAGCCGTATTTAACAAGTGAACATAAATTTTATTGGCGAGAATGTTTCGGGATAGTTAAAATTGTTCTTCTGCAAAAACCAAACTCAAGTTATGATCAGCTAAATTTAGCCTGAACAGAATGTACACCTACATCCTTACAAACAGTTTGATTTTAAAACATACAATCTCATGTGTGTTAATATGTGAATGCATCAACTTTCACGTGAAATATGAAAAATTTTGCAGTAAGTAAAAAATAACAGAAGACCAGAACAATGGAAGACCAGAAGACACCAACTTTCAGATAGGGCAGTGAGTTCATTTGCCCTCACTGTATAAAACATTTATAAATAGCAACATACTATAAACTGCTTTCATAAACATTACCTCATTGATGATCTGGTTTTGAAAAAATATACTAGATTTGTAAGCAATCTGTATTTCTTGAATAATTTCTCATGCATTCATTCCAATTGCTCAGTGGAAATTGTCAGACTCAGTACTCATGCGTAACCGAAAGCCTATACATATTAGCTTGGCCGGAGAAGATGTACTGCACCTTAAAGCCCTAATAGCTACGGATTTTATGCAGTATTTTCATGATTTTATTTTCAAACCAAAGTCTGTTCGCGTAAATGTGCTAACTGAAGGACATGTACATAAGTATCAATCTAAAATGTCGTTTTGAATTTACGTGCCACTTTTGACACTAATGACAGCGTTATACACTTTTTCAGTCTTTAATGGGTCTTACTCAAAGAAAATTGTCGGAAAACTGAGGATATTTTGAGATCAGTTTATTATACTCGCAGCTATTGGGTCTTTAAATCAGAATATAAGTTTCATACTTGTAAACTACTGAAGCATGAACCAAACTGGCAGGTCTGATGTCGATGTTAGAATGTATTCAAGGATATGGGGTAACACTTCTTGTTGGAATAAATCTTGTGAAACATTGAAAAGCAATTACCCAAACCCAATAGACTGTATAGTACGATGTACTACAGACTTGCAACTGATAGACTGTTGGAAAAAATAACATGCACTTGTACAGGCCTAGCACAACAGCAAGCAGATCAACAAGACTTTTTAAAGGATACTGTAATGGTGTTTTTGTTAGGGATGGTACCTTGGTAAACGTAACCTGGGTTGCCCAGTCATTTTACAGGGACCCTAGCTGAGAATATCAATGCAATCCTATCAGGGGACAAGAGAAATGTTACCAAGGTTCTCAAACCATTTACCCATATGTACCAAAACTTGGCAAAAACAAGTTGCTTTAACGTTGTGCAAACATTATTCAAGCAGCAAGTCATCACAGAATCCTTTCTGCTGAAACTCAATGAGAGACCATGATGCATGAATACGTTATACAATATAAAAACCACCAGTCTTTTGTCAAGGGACCAGGAAATAAAATGTATTTTCTAACTTCCGTGAATTCGTTGATCATGCATCACTATACTTGGTAAGCAGATGGTTGCACTGAGTCAAGACAAATGTCACAAAAACACTCCAATTTCAGAAAGACGTAGCCATGTATTAAAAAAATAATATTTCTCATGGAGAGTTAAATATGAAAATTTGGAATGCCTCGTTGCAAAAATTCAAATCTGGGTGATCCTAAAGTATGTTGATGACTGATTTGCAACATTTGCTATCAAGCACAAAGCCAATATAATTTCACAGTGTTGATATGATGCACTGATTTCTGGACAGAGAGACTTATAAGAAAATAACTGTCTGGAGATCTATATATGCACGTTTGTTGTGATAATATAACATAGATGGCATAATATTACCAAGTACTGTGTCATCGAAGCAAACTCTGACAGCTATACCGGTAGTCTACTGAAAGGTAAATATTCTCTCGATTATCATTATAGTTGCATACCAGTGGAGCTTTTTTATCTCACATAATCCATATAAACTTGGTGTAATGTATACAGACAAGAATTAACAAAAGTGACTTTATTTCAGAAAGAAAATATCGAGCTGAATCTATGTGCAGACAACAAATAACCGTCTCTTTTTCGGAAAGAAAATATTAAGCTCAATCCTTTGTTGTTCAGTGTTATTTTCACTGTTATTGAGAAACACCGAATGTAGCATATATGACCTATTTCCTCAGAATTTGGGTTGACAGTTTTGTGCAATACCACCTGTTGATTCACAGCAATGGAATGAACACTGATACTCCTGCAAACAGCGTATTCATTTCAAAGTTGTGCTGAGCATCATTTCATGTTGAAACCTGTCAATAAGCCCAATATGGTTTGTTGTAGAAACAAGGCTACAATGTTAGTAAACAACGCATGGATGTCATGGCTTTTAGGCTGACGTCATGCAATCGAAATATATTTGAATGTTTTTGATACTAGTTTAATTAGTACAAGTCTTTTGAAAAGAAACAATAAAATTAACTTACTAGTATGTTTTTGTAGCCACTTCAATACAGAGGATGTAGTTTAAAGAGTTTCTACTTGTTGCCGGTCTTTAAATAGGTTGACACAAACAACATTGGATTTTGGATAGTGCACCACATTTTATGATAATAGTGGGATTAAATTGTCATTGATGGTGAATTGATTGCAGCCACTGTTATGCAATCTGACCAGGTACAGTTTCCATTTGTCGTCATGTCTCATTATGATGTACATGAAATTTTAATGACATGTGGCTGCAGTTTTCTAAAGACATCAGAAAAACATCGACCACCTGTGTAATGTTTGTCTCTCATGCTAGACCTCGAACCTGAGTCAGCGCTTGATCGGTGTACAAAGAGCGCCACATGCGGCCAAACCGCAAGTAACCGCAGCGCCCCATGGTTATTCCGGCGCAGATGCCGGTTTGAGGTCTGATACTTGAGACTAGTGTATCAAATGTGTCCTCTATATTCTTGACTTTGTCAATATAATCACATTCAAAAAAGGTGAAAAGTTACCCTTTTCATTTTTATCATGGTAACCAACATTGTAACATGTAAGACCTGGAGCTATCATCTGCCGCATCACTGCTGACAAATATTTTTTTACCACCCCCCCCCCCCCTCCACCAAGGTCATTTCTGGTCACCGCGCGCGCCATTTCAGAACCTGCGCATCATGCTTTTTTTAGGGGTAGGGGTTGATTACAGCTATCCTTGATATCCCTGTTTGCAAGTCCAAAAATGTTAAAAAGAAAACGGAAGTGTTATGCAGCAAGTGATAAAAGACAATAACTGTTGCATCAATTGTGCTAAACCAGCATTGTCTGGATAAAAAAAGAAGGTAAGGGAAAAAAAAAGAAAACCGCATCACCGCATCACTTTTGCCGAATGTCAAGCACTAGAAACAATTTTTTTTTTGGCCTTTAGTAAATGTCAGAACAATTCAATCGGTGGAACCAGTGTTATCAATTATAGATTGGTGAAGCCATATACAGAACAAGTGACCTAGTGGCCAATAGAACACAACTGTGTTATGAAGAGAATAACTATTTGTGACACGTAGTTGATGAAGGTGGAAATCTTTGACAGCTCACTTCAGGACAGCCTGACCGAAAATGACAAAGTGGCCTCCAAAATACATAATTGAAGATTTCATTGTAATTTGAACACATCACATTAAGATAATCACTAGAAACATGTCTACCAAATATCAAGAAACAAACTTTTTGACCAAAAATTGCCCCAGAAATACAAAATTACAGATTTCATTACAATTTCAATATATCACGTTTTGATCATCCCTACAAACCTGTATACCAAATATCAAAGCTATATCAGATAAGCAGTTTTTGAGAAAAAAAAATTGACCAAACACTGCAAAAATTGCCCCCAAAATACACAATAATTGCAGATTTCATCATAATTTGGATATATCACATTTTGATAATCCCTATGAACCTGTATACCAAACAAGCTGTCAGAGAAGCAGTGAAAAAAATTTCTGTCCAAAAACGTTAAAAATTGCCTTAAAATACAAATTTGCATATTTCACCACAATTTGAACAAATCTGATGAAGGTCATCCTTGAGGACCTGTACTCTATATATTAAAGGAATTGGTCCAGCTGTTTTGAAGAAGCTTTGAATGTAAAAAGTTGACAGATGTTGGACACCGAAAGACTCCACCCATCCACCTACATGTATCAGATACGCTCCATGTTGCTGACAGCTGAGCCGAAGATGAAGGCTTTGATATACAACTATCTAGGCATCTGTGTGGGTACTATTGAAGATAAAACAATCCTCCTGGTAATAATTTGCCTGTCCCTGGTTGCCTTTTATAATGGTTGATAAAATATATAATGAAGGATAGCAATGAAGGGAACATGTATGGCTTGGATTCATGTAGGTGAAATGGTCAATAAAATATACACTGTAGGATAGCACTGAAGGGAACTGTAACAGGGATTCATGTAGATGAAATAGTCAATAAAATATATGCACTGTAGGATAGCACTGAATGGTTATACAGCTGGGATATATGTAGGTCCCATCTTCTTAAAGCTTGCATTACAGTAATACAAGTGAAACTGTAAATACTGGTACGAACAGTCCCTCTAATATGTACTGTAAATCAAATTGTAACTTTTACAAAATATCTTCCTACATAAAGAATTATAGTATTTCTTTCAAGCTTTACATTTAAGTACTTGTTAACTGTCACATTTAAGTATGTAATTGAAACATCTTTACTTTGACAAATGAATAATTGCATTCTGTTTCCATTTAATACCCATTATATAAGCGTTCCCCTATATATCACCAACAAATTTTATTGATTTTTACCCTGTTAACAAGTCTGGGCATTGTATTTGGGTTACAGATTCCAAACATTTTACTGCACACTGTTGGGGATCCTGACAACAACACGTAAATTACAGCTTATAAATTCAACAGCTCTTATTGGCCAATGTCTAAAATGGAGGAAATGTTGTATGATGCACTTTCATTTATGTCACCAACAGTCCTATGATAACATATGTATATATACATGTGGAAGCACTTGGTAATAAAATTGCACCACTTCATTTTCGTAAATGGAAAAAATTGGTTAGATGCATTGGAATGTATAATTGCATGCATCATACGCAGATCAAAGATCAAGAGCAGTTGAGGTCAATTGACCTCAGGGTCACAATTGGTATTTGCAATCAAATTGAAGCCAAGTGGAATAACAAAGGCGCTTGCCACCTATAATGAATTGTACAGTTGATGCACAGTTTAAAGCTCTTTTAGCTGAAACTTTTGATGTGTTTTCTACTAGCATGTTTGTTCTGTCTGTAAAATACACTTTTTCATTCTGCTCCAAAAAATCATGTTGAAATGTCTAGTGCTCAAATTTCCATACAGCAGCATGCAACTAATATCACGTGCCATTATTGACCACGAAAAATTTTGGTTGACTATGATTCATAACAAAATTTGATATTTATTGTTCAAAATGTCCTGTTTCCTATTATACTTTACAAGCACGCTTTACGGAGAAGATTTAAAAAATGTATTTTAAACAATGTGATTAATGAAAAAGTCATCAAAGGTAGAGCTAACGTCCCTGTAGTATTGCTGCACTGCAGTGGCTGTTATACATCATATGGTACCACTCTTTGGATGTAGGCATGGTAACCAAAGATATGCCACCATTTATATACACTCAGAGAGGCAACTTAAATGTTACTGAAATCGTCAAATCAAAATGTACCATTAGCAAGATTGGCAAATAGAGATAAGCTTATCTGTGCATCTGAAAATTGTATGAAAGCTTCTTCTTTGAGATTACAGTCAGCACTGAAGCACATGTCAACTAACACAATACATTCAATACCCTACATCTGTTTTCCTCTAAACTAAGGAGACGTACTTGGCTAAGACTGTGAAACATTGTTGAAAAAAAAATTGTGTAGAGAAATTTTGTCTGTTTTAACAGTTTTATCACCAAATGACTAATCTTACTTGGACAATTATGTCACCTAATGTCAAAGGCAACCTTAAGCAAATCAATGGTTTGAATAAATATTTATATAATTCCAGACGTACTATGGCTAGAAAGCCTGATACTTCTGACCGATGGAATTTGGTACCTATGTGTAATGAACAGCTCAAAAATTAATTTTCTTGTTTGGTCACTGAGAACATAGTTTGAATTTTTAATGTTGAAGAGCCTGTCTTACTGTACAAAATGTTCACATTATACATTTTGTATGATGAGGAAGTCTATTATGTCAGCTATGGGATGATTTTAAGATAATACGGCAGAATTATTTTTGGATGGTGACTCTAGATTGTTCAGAATTAAAGCGGAAATGCAAATCCACTTTTAAACTATGGACACATGATGACATAAATGTGAAACCAATATTTACGAGACAGCCAATGGGTGTGGTGGCACCACTGTACTGCTACAACAACTCCTGTGGACATAGACGAGACGTTTGGTCGCAATGGTTCTAAATATAAGATGTGATAATAATCTGAACGCAAATAACGTTATCATTTTACATATTTGCCTTCCACCATATTGAAGTGTAACACCGTTAAATCTGTTTGCAAAGAGCTATACCCTTCGGAACCGTTACTTAGCAACACAGGTAAAAACTGCATCACATTTTAATAAGAGCAATTATATTTCCCAGAGCAAAAGTGCGAAGAAAATTTATGTTGGATATAATAATATATATAAGACATAATCAGAGAATACTGAAGGAGTAAAGAGTAAAATAAGGTTTCAGAAATGTAAAGTGCAACATTTATCTCACCTTGGATTTTCACTTTTTTCTCTCTCTTTTTACTCAAAATATTGAAAGGTAAAATCCCAAATATATTTGACTGTTTATTGTTGTAACATCAGGGTAATTGTACAGCTTATAATCACATAATCCTACAATTTATTTGTTGTTCTTGAACACACCAGGTATATGACAGTTGGTGTATTCATAGCTGTTGATTCGGAACATTTCATTCTGCTCAATGACAAAGGTATAAAAATGTCAAAACACAGTGACAGTAATGATCCACTCTTCAACTGGTTCTGAAATCATATTTCATTTCTGATATTCTTACTCACCTGTAGCTAAAATTTCAATCAACACATTTCTGTAGGCTTTTCTTATGGTGTTTGTGAGATATATAGTATGGTGGTGTTTTGAAGTGTTTATCACACATTTAAAAGTATAACTTACTGTCATGGTGTTAAAATGCATTAGTTGTTTCAAAAATTAAACCACATTTTTACAGCAGATTTATGGGCTCTGAGCCATTATTATTATTAAAAAAATTTCAGTCCTATGAAGGCTGTTTTCATATATGAAACAAAGCTATGAATTATTTACAGCAGGAAGCCATTCATATTCCAAATCAACAGCACATCAAATTTTGATAACAGCACCAAATGTAAATGAAAAATATCAGATCTACTATCAATCATGCCACATGTAAAAGTTAAATAACGAGAACAATTTTACAGTTATTTTATGATTTATGCAGAAGTCATATTGTTGCAACGGGTCCACATTGTGTTGCATGAAAGAGAAGTGTTTTCAACTACGTGTCAAATTTTTTCAATCTCCGGTAAATTTGTTATTCAGACGTCTATTTTGAGCATGTGTTATCTAATCAAAGAAACTTTGAAAAATTTCTCTTTCGGTACTTCCTGGTACATGCATGTTGAACTTGTATGTACAATTTAATTCACATGATAAAGCAATGTTGATTGCATTGTGTTAACTCTCATTTGTTCTTTCACTTTCAGCATTCCAACTTTCCTCACTGCTGCACATTACACAAAGAATTTCATTTCAATTTACAATCTTGATTACATGGTGCTGGTAGTAGTAACGGTGCAAACTTGAGGTTGAGGAAGACGGAATGCTGTGCAGTACCAAGGGTCCTGGTAGCTTGTCTTAAAGTATGATTGCAGGCTGGAGTCCACCAAAATGATGGATTATATATACTGGTAACTGTCCCACCTGGACTGCCACAAATTTTAATGCGGGTTTGAGTCCAGCGAAATGATGGTTACTGGTAATTATCCAACCAGGACTGCCTGCAGGTTTGAGTCCACCAAAACCATGGATACTGGCAATTGTCCAACCACAATTGTAAACTGGAGTCCACCAAAATGATGTGTAATGGTAATTGTCCAACGAGGATTGCAGGTTGGAATCCACCAAGAGTAAACAGCTTCATGCATGACATTGAAAACGACCGAATTGTACTACAGTTTGGCTTAAGTGTAAAATTATGATATTTAACTCATTGTGTTTACATTTTTTTCTCAAACCATTATATTCTGTTATCTGATCTATCCTGAGTGCTTGAGACCGATGGGAAACATTAATTTGATAACATCAATGAAGACGTTTTGATCTTCAAGATAGCAGATTCCAATAATGCACACAGGTTTATATCAGTGGCAAAATCAAAACAAATTACAGAAGCACTCTTCATCAGTTAAAGGAATAGAAAAACATCATGTTGGCAGGGAAACACAAAGGTATTCGATTGAATTGATGACAAACAAAATGTTAGGGAGATATTTTTTCTACTGTTCATGCATATGAAACAGTTGACTTGTATAATAATATGTTAAAACTACAAAAACAAGAATGTCTTGAAATTCTATGATGAGCCCTTTTTACCATCCAAAAACAGTACACAAATATCATGTGGGATTTTATGGAAAATAATGATTATATTCACAAGTACTCTGGAAAGTCTTGTGTGGCCAATGGAGCCAACAAACCGGTATACCGCTACTGACGCACAAGGCTTTCCTTTGACGCAAGTATGTTTTTCATAATGTATGTATTCATTTTGGATATCCTAATGCTATCTGTGCTCAAATTCACACAAAATCTTTCATCAAATTTAAGGCAATACTGAAGGATTTAACCTGCTCAACAACACTTATAACCCGCACTGTGTGTTATCCTCAAAAACACAGATTTTGTAGTTCTATTTTGAGCACATAAATTAAGGGCTTTCACAGAAAATACCCGTTCATGTCACTAAGCATGTATTTGGATGGTTTATCAGCATAAATTAAGATGGCAGTGAAAATTAAAGACCAACTCAAAAAAAAAATTTCCACCTTAAATTGAACAGATTTATATCAATGAAATACACAGAATTTCCAAAAAATCCTGGTTTATGTATGTTTTTAAAGGCAGTATCCTTCAGTTTTACCTTAAAAAGGGAAGGCGATTATGTTTCAGCTTGCAACCAGGTATACGCAATCTGAACTGTTGGTTTAATGCATTCTCCCTGACCAGTGAGTGACACACCTCCTTCACATTAACCTGCTTGTCATTCAACCTCCCTACTTTTTTTATACTCCCATCACAGTACATTCTTATCAATGTAATTACGATGACATGGGATATGACCCCAGTGCAAGTGTGGACCGTTACCTAGGAATCACCAAAAGCATTCATTGTCCGCAAACATGCTTCAAATCGACTCAGCGTTCTTTACATCCCGCAGTGACCTTTGAGGTCAACAGATTTCAGTCCTCTTCAATGTTAAATTAGGGTGGCCAAAGTTAAGCTAAAATGTTGCGACATTATACGCAACTCACGCACACTGAAAGTGAAATTTGATTTTCGTGAAATTTTAAACGCCATTTTTTCTGAAAATAAGTAGCTCAGTTACTAAAAAAATGGATATTTCCAATTAAAATCGATGTATGAGGCAGGTTTCATTAAAACACTGAAGAAAAAACGATAGAAAAATAGTGTTTTTCCTCTCCAAAAATGCCACTTTGTACTGACCGGCCACAGCGCTCGAGCGGTCGTCGCTCATGGCACGCACTTCTGAATCCAGTCAATACCTATTTCGCAACGGAACTGCTTTCGGGCCCTGTGCACGCTGTCATAGAACTGTGAAACTTGGCCAGGAAGTGGCAGACCATCCCATTTACATGTAGTGGTGAGTTTTTGTTATATTCTGGGAATTTTAGCCAGCAAACACGAGGTAAACTGAGTACGGTAAATTCGGTGTAGATTTTTCCCATTTAGATACATATTTTTGCCATAAAACTTGTAGCATGCTCTTTTTAAACATCATTCCAACATTTCTGTGAAATATGACGAAAATCTGTCCACGAGCACAAGTACGAATCATAAAAACAAAATCGTGTTCATTCATAGACCTCAGTACAGTGTGACTCAAGATGGCGGCGGAAGGCAGTCACACTGACACACCATTGACAGCCTGCCTGAGGCTGAAGTTAGGGACAGCTATTTCTTACAATTTCATGGCTGGAAAAGAACTGCATTAAAAGACAATTGGCAGTTTAAATTGATTTGTTAGAATTGCGTGTTATTAAATAACAGTGTGACAAAATTTCATTGTATTGCGAGCTCTAGTTTTTAAGTTATGTGAATTCAAAATTCATAAAAACATAAAAATCCATCCATTTTTCGATGGTACGGTGCCGCCGCAATTTTGACTAAGTCAGACAAAACATTTTCAATTTCCAACACTCACAGTTTCAAAATCCAAGACTGTGCATCAGTCAAATCTTGATTTTTCCGTAATATTGGGTAAATCTGTGCACAAGACACATAGTTTAATGATTCCATGTGAAGTAAATAAAAAATTAAGGGTTGCCAAACTTGAAGGAATCGGCATTCATTGAAATAATTTTAAAATTTGCCGAAAATTGTCCGCGAAAAAATGGCATTCTTATTGCTTTAAAAATTCATAACTTTTGATTGGATACAGCTATTTGCATAATTTTTTTTTTAATTTTTCTTCGTTTACCCCATTCTTACTAAAAATCAATTTCAATTGTGTGTATAAACAAGAGAAAAAAATGGCTTGGCCACCCTAGTTAAATGATACCGGTAATCTGGTTGCTTTATATTAGCAAATTTCACACGTTACCACTGTTGCATTAAATCCACAGTACAGGTTGGCAATAACATTTTGAAACTGGAGATTTTTGCTGTGTCCAAACTCTACTCATTCCCCATGCTTCATTGCTCTCACTCATACACCATACAATCAGCTTCAATGTTGGTAATAACTGTTCAAGCTACAGGGGGGCACACCTGAGCTTTAATTCCCACAAAGTGAAAAGCTATTGAATCTCGGTTCCCCTAGGTTGTATTACATCTCTGCAAATGTGGCACGTACTTCACATTTACCTTTGAAGCATTTCTCCAAATGCTATTCTTATGACAAACAATCAAATGAAAATCAAAAAGGCAAATTTTTGACAAATGTATGAAATTTCTGTTGTGAAAAATATTGATAGTAGTATTAAACTATTATGAAACTAGCTATATCTGTCCACATTTCTCATCTTAACAGTATATGTCCACCCAATTTCATTGCCTAAATGAGCCAATGTGCAAAACACTTCGGTTTGTTTTCAGAGAAACTCCCTCAACTTGAATCTTTTCTTTCAATTCTTTCAAGACAACTCCCTGCATCAACCCTCAGTCTAAAGCTCAATAGCCCTACCACAAACATAGCCAACAGTTTGTTTACTTGAAACAAATAAATTCATCATTATTATATTATGCTGGATTCAAAAGCAATGATAACAGCAATTGTTTGCTATGCTACCAGTTTCAGTATACAGTATGACAGATCCGCATTCATGCATTATCAGATATTATATCCTACCAGTATATTGATGGTGCAAATACTGCGATCTGATTGGTTGAGACGCGAAAAGAACTGTGGTATATTGGCGATACACCATGGCTGGCATACGCGCGTGCTCTCAGCTTGAGCAAAAATCCGTTTATGACATTCTATGCTAGAATTTCAATATATTGTTATGATATAGTAGCAATAAATCACACCCAGCGACGGTATACCACTTGATTTTGACTATTTCACTTCATATATGCATTCGCTATCGCTCTTGCATATATGTCGTGAACTGGCCAAAATCTCGTGGTATACCATCGCTGGGTGTGCTTTATTGCTTAATTATTTCACTATCACATCCAATAGTTCGTTTTGAACTTTTTAATGATATTCTGACCCCATTTCCATTTCCTTTTTAATATTTAGAGGATTACAACCACTATTTCAATGCCATTTTGCTTGATGATGAGGATTTTCCTATTTACAAAACTTAAGGTAACAATTAGGTGAATGCTGAACAAATGCCATTTTAATTTTGAAAATTACTTTTTCATGATGAGCATACATTGTATTCTTCCTGTAAATGTTAATGTATTTACCAAAAGGTTGGTCAATGACTTCATTAAAGCATATTAATTTTCATGAAGCTATGTATACTACGTAAAAAGAGTTTTCGCTCATGGGAATGGGAAAAGAATTTTTAGTATATTGACATAGGTTTTGTTGATTTCAAGGCACACTCTAAGATACACTGCATACATTTTACCATAGAATATCCACTGGCATTTATAAATTACATTTGAAAAAAATACCAAGAAGTTAATGCTGTGTGGCTTTTTCAGGTTAATGTAAGTTTTATCCATGCAACATTTTAATGATTAAAATAACCAAACCATCCAAATGATTGGTTTACCTAGAAATTGCTTCTCTGAAATTTTGACGTAAATGCTTGATATCTTTATGTTTTTGTCATTATTTTTCCCGATACTGTAGATTGATTGCCTAAATCAAGGTGAGTTTACAGTCTCAGGTGTTTACAAGCGAGCAAACAGGAAGGCATTTCTAAAGCCAAATTACACAGGTTGTTCAACTGCAAAACGTGACCTGAAGAGAGATTAGCGCTGATCAATACCATTCACAGTGCTTTAGTCAGGGTTATTTGTTTCAGTAATGACCGTGAATGTCCTTTAGGATGACACTGGTCAGCCATAAAACAGAATACCAGTATGTTCACTGTAAAGCTTTGATGGTCATTACACTTTGGATGACTGGTTCACTTTGAACACAAACATATCAAGACTGACAAGAGAAAAATTTTCAAATTTGTCATAGGTTTTGAGCCTTAGCGTGAATATTACAACCAAGAACATTGCATTACGGTATTATTATACCTTTTCAACAACTTCATGAGTTTACCCATTGTAAAAATAATTCTGAAGGTCAGCGTTTAATCTGGTTTTGGTACAATGACAACGTTTTGAAAATCTTTCTTCTGAAAAAAATTAAAAATCCTGAAGATGTTGGCTGAGTTCAGATATGAAAAAATATTAGCATTCACATAGCTTAGGAGGGTGACATTTTGCGTGGGAACAGTGCACACGACCTTGAATTCACATTTAAAAAGTAAAGTTCAAGTTTACAAAAATATAAACAGCAAGGAATTGGTATTTCCTCGTAAAATTTCACATGCATATTAAAAGATCACAGATTTTGACACTAAATACTTTCATGTACAATACTTCCTGCTTGCACTTTTCCATGAAATTAATGGTTTACATATAATGCAGCGTAAATTCAAAGTACACAGAACTGATACATGACATTGACTAGCTTTATCTTGGAATGCTTACCTTCGATCTCTTTCAAAATTGTCTTGACACCCTGACAAAATCTTCTAAAACTAATTCTTCCTGTCTTCTGTGGGTCAAGGTGGTGCAAAATAGCATTAATTCTCTGTAAAAAAAAATTCAAAAGGCTTAGCCCTCAATGTCAAAAAGTTCAACTTAAGTGTTGCCTTTTGTATGAATTGTGATATTAGTTTGAGCACAAATACCTCCCTAAAAATGCTCTTGAACCAGTTGCTGTAACTCAGCAAACTTTATTGCTCTGAGTTTCATGTCAGTATCTTACAACTTAAATTTTTTTATTCAGATTATACTGGTAGCACTTTTGTATCAAATTACCGGTACTTCTGAAAAATATTAGTTTTTATACAACTGTACCAGTAGGCACCTGCTTTTTTAAACTGTTGTATCAATGGCAGGCTTATTACATTGAATTGTGTCCATTGTGGCCAAGCACTGGGAATTCGAAGAATTTGCTTCCAGCATTCAGTATTGGTCCTTCTTGTTCTATCTTACTTGAAACCCTCAGAATTTTAACTAAACCAAAATATTTAAAAGTGTTGAAAACTTATAACTCTCCTATTTTTAATAACTTCTCTAGCAATATGACATTATTTTTTTCTGTATATATTATCCACAAATATTAATTAATCTTACACAATTACATTTACTACATGCAAAAGCATTGAATTGGTAGCATCTTTATAATTAAAAATTAATTCAACAGGTTTTCAGTCAGTGCCATCTTATACAAAATAGTATCTTTTGAGACAGAAAAAATATTGTCAGTCAAACGTCTTTTGAGAGAGAAAGAAAAGTGTCTGTTACACGTTCTTGACAAGACAGAAGAAATGATGACTAAATTTTTGAAAATGTTTATATTTCACAAAGTTACTTCACTGAATGCCTGGTCAATGCAAGGGATGATGCCTCAGGTGCGGTAGGATTTGGAAGGAAATACTAAATTATGTTGAAAATGACAACTGGAATATTGCAACACAAATGTATTTGACGTATTTGAAAAAATTAGTAGGACAAGGAGCCGTGATTCTACCTGGCCAAAAGGGAAAATTTTAAGAGAGGTTTGGGTCAGGGAAGAACTAACAGTGAAATATTCTACAGATAATTACACAGGGGTCTTTATCAAATTACACTATTTCCTGAGAATGATGATGTCTGCATACAATCTGCAATTGACTTGGCCCAGGTCCAGGTTCTGGTCCATAGAATTGTGAGACTCCTGTTGCATATGATAATTTTGACTGCGTTTGTAGTTTACTTCATTCTATTGAGAGGTTTCTAGATATTCTAGGGTGTTGGTAAATGTAGAGTTCCATTTGGTGTGACTGGCAATGGCAGCTGTTGATATACTATATACATGCATGGATTCAGTCTAAAATTACGAAAAGAAATTGGGGAACTCTCTCATACTTTACTATACTGAGAATTTGTGCTTCAAAAATCATGGGAGAAAATGGACTGAAGAGAGCCATGGAAGGTGTTATGAATTTTTCGAAGCAAAATTAAGTCATCAATTCACAGCAATTGTAGACACTTTCTGAACTCTGCACTGACAAGCGAGTAGACAATAGTGCTTTAAAATCAGCATCCGCATCGGACACAGGCAGTCTCGCTTCTATTGTCTATACCCAGAACAATAGACTGTTGGTCACACTTTTAACGGTTTTTGTTAAGCCGGTATCTTTTGTGCCACTTTTAAATTACTTTGCGCAAAGTTCTTTTGTACTATGTAAACAAGGCAACGTTGACAGTGAACTACCACATCAGGTTGTCGGACGGGCTTCCAAAAATCCTCCGACACGCGACAAAGTGCATGAGTAAGTCGGAAAATATTTCAGAAAACACCACCCACAAAAACACCGAGCTGGTTCCGGTTTTGACAATATAACAACACACGTGCCTGAACTTTAAAGTACGTTTGTAAACACAACGGTGCACTGAGAGAGAGAGCGGTGTTCGCCTCCTCATGTTTCACTACTGCACTGGCAAACCACGCTTCAGCGTTGTTCTATGTTCGCGTAGTTCGAACACAGTCGACTTCATACAAAACATGCACAAAATTCGAACAGAATTTAGACTTCACATTCACCTAGCCTACCGAAGCGTAACTCCGTCGCCTTATGAAACAATCTCGGATGGGGATAGCAAACATGTATCCTTTCCCTTTCATTGCGTCGATGTGTGTGTTTTCTTTTCCGTAGGAAATGTGGACCAAGGCGGTTTTTTGAACTAACCGTAATGTAAGTCCTCTTCTTTGTAAAACTGTAATACTTTCTTAAATAATTCGGTGGTAATAATGGGCAATTAATTTGGTCTGAACACAACTGATGACCTATCCGGATACATACTGTCCTTGTACAACCCCGTCATCAATAGAAGTATCATCATTATTCCACACCATCCATTCAAAATATCGAAATCTAACCTTGTACAAGTTGTAGTTGTATTCACTTTCTACGTTGAATAAAACAATGGACGATAACTGCAGCTTCATATTTTTTTTTGTTGAACAACGTCTTGGTGAACCGCTGTTATATAAAATGGGCTGAAACACAGGCTATCAGGTGAAGATGCATATTAACGTGAAAAAAATATTTTCATCTCCGACCTCTGTTCTTACCTCTTTCTTTGCGTATGTAACGTTGAAATATTGCTGTGCGATATTTACGAAGTGTTCGCTGCTAATGAAACCACGCTTTGCCTCATCAAAAGCTTCGAATGCAATTTTCAATTGTCGGTCGAGGTCAGGATCTGTCTCCATTGCTCGAAAAGTTGGTTTTGTGGCCTCGAAATCATCTGGACGGTGCGAAAGTCGTGTGTAGAACAGGAGGTCTCAAATCACTGCGTCGCCTGTTCTCGCCATTTTGATCTGATGAGACGGATAACGATTTATAGCGATGACCATATATACATCCGCCAAACAAATAGTTCATTTTATCACTGCTTCTTAGGGTACATTTGCTGCAAACACGTTTAGAACATTTGCTTAAAAATAAATAAATATCTTTTGAGAACAGTTGCTTATGAAAAAGGAGGAAGAACGATATTAATTGAGCGAATAAGCTTATGCGGATGAATTCGTGGGCGATGAGATGACATCATCGACATAGAACTACTTTTGGAGCAGACGAGCGAGTGCGTCCTGTTGTTGTTGACTACACATTCATAAGCAAATAGTGGTGATTTATTATCGGTGTACGTTTACGACAGAGCGACGTCATCGCTCGAATGGCAACTTGTACTCTTTTACAGTCAGTACAGCGGGACACACATATCCCCTTCCCGATGAGCCAGCAGTTATTCCACGAACACCTGTATTTCTCCCCCGCGATTTCTCCTAAAAATACTCACTTGACATAGAAAGCTTTACCAACGCTACGCAAATAGCCCCGGGCATACATCTTTAGCTTGTCGCGCTATAGCCTGTGAGATAGCAGCCACCAAGTTTGAATAGGCTCATCATAGGCCTAGGCAGTCGTCCGCATTACATTAGACATTTATCTCACAATATTTATCTTAATTATGATTAGGCCTATTGTGCCAATCGATAGGCCCCTGTATAAGCTTTAGTTCTAACTTTTTCTTACATATTTATTCACTCAACGTACCGACATATACATGATATAGGCCTATATGGCAAATAAGCTTATATGGTACATGAAATCATGTTGCTGGCGAAAGCGTTAGCGAAACTGATAGCAGTGGCTTACGGGCTCCAGGATGTTCCTTCATATCCTTTTTGTCGGCATATTTTTATGGTTTTTCTTTTATTTCAGTTGACTGTCTCATTAAATATTTAAGTTATTTAAGAGGGAACACTTACATCTAGACTAAGCATTTGAAGGATATTTATTACTGCGAGGAAAATTACTCAAATTTCGATGATAATTCGGCCCAGTGTGTAAATTTATCTGTTTTTCCGCAAATACCCAAAACTAACTTATTCTAAGTGCAAATAAAATCGAGAAAAATTAATTCACTCTTACGATCTCAATTAAATGTACATCGGTCATTGTTACATGTAACCTTTCAACCCACACAAAAAAGTCACCAGCACCAACAATAATGGCCTAGGCCTACCATGAAATTGTTCGCTTCAAAATATATATAATCACCCGCAGTGTTTGCGGGTAGGCCTATAGTTAATTACATCACACTTCATATTTTTCTTACGGGAGGCAAAGAACAAAGTAGGCCTACATGCTGGCTGCCAACGAGACAAATATGCATGCTAGATCAACGTCTCAGCCGTTTCCAACTGCCGCGATATGGGGTGAGAACACACTACATGTAAATCATGAACTTTAATTTCCTGACTTGGAGATTTAATAGAGCGTAATGTGTGGTATAGGTTAGGTCTATAGATGCAAACGTTTGAATGTTGACAATGTTGAGGGGTTCGATCTGGGGATCAACATCCGTTAATCGATCGACCATCGTCGAAGATATTTTCGATCAAGGCAATAAGTAGGCCTGCCATTAAATTTCGGATAAACTTCCAAAAGGAGAAAATATCGATGCTAGCATGCATGCTACTGTTTTGATGGTGAGAAAGTATACGCCCAACAAAGAGGTGACGTGATTCCTATGACCTTCAGTTTCATTGTAAAAAGGGGGAAATTGAAAGAGTTCCCTTTTAAAAACTTTGTTGAACGATTGGTTTAAACATGTCGACAGTGTGCACATCCAGTGTTATGCATCACAGGGCCTACCGTGGGTTGCATTATCAAAACAGCTGAGACAGCATATCGCTTTGTTTGAGCAAAAGAAGTGGTTTACGTGTTGTATGCATGTTTGTACATCCAACGTCTGCTGTATCCAGTAACACTCAGCAAATATTTAAGATCGTCTCTGAATTTTAACTGATCAAAATGACCGTTACGATATTCAAGAAATAAAGGTGCACACTTCTCTATACTAGCTTGTTGATCTGCTCGGCTGAGTCGATTCCTGTCAAACCACGGACAACTCTCTCTCTTGGCCCCGCCTCACTCAGTAGACATTATATCACATCGGCCACGTCGTCAGCCGATATGCTCACCCACTGAAAAAGAAAATTCCACGCAGCATAAAAATTTTAACTGCATAGTTTTGTGGTTACGCGTTGCAGTGTAATGGAGAGCACAGCACGCTGAATCGATAATTACTTGGCGGCTAATTGCAGCTGAACTAATTAGCAATAAGGACGAAAAAGTAATTAATTGCAAATTAACAAACGCTTGTTGAATCCGGTGTTAATGTTTATGTTACCGAGTTTATTGATGAATAAAACAAACAAGCAAACAAACAAACAAATAAACAACAACAAAAAACCAGAAAAAATCCCCAAATAAAAATGTTGGCCGGGCCACCTTCCATCATCCCGTCGACAAGTGTCATGAATAAACAGGAACATGAACTTTATATTTACATACAATGCACATTGCATAACATATGATCATGTCTGGAGAAACCACAGTCCCTTCCACACACGGAAGAACTGATGGCAAAGATAACTACACAATTACGTTAGTATCTTAAAGAATGAATTGTTTGGTTTTTTTGGCTGATTCAGGGGGATGTCCTAAAGGATTCAAATTCTAGGCTCATTGTCGAATTCTCTGGCATGAATCAAGTAAAGACTGACAAAATCGTGCCGCTCTTCTGTAAGCTTTGAGTTGTGAAAAGCACGAATCTTTTGCAAAATTTTGTCTCCACGTTTCTTATATGAAATGAGAGCCTCATACCTAATTTTTCTCCTGTAACACCATAAATGTTTATCGGTGTGCAATACTGTAGACTGAAACGTGAATTTTAATTGTGCAATCGGAGTTCGTTAAGAAAACTACATGAGGTGCTGTTATCTCTGAGCAGTGTATTAAAAATTGCGCGCCGTGAAGTTACGCGGACAATTTTCTCATCTTACACTCACCGGGACGGTCTATGGTTTAGACGAAGAACTAAAATGAGAAACACAATAAAACTATGATATAAATACGCAAAGTAATGTTTTCAATTTACTTATCCATCACTACTATGTCTTAACTCTCAACTAAAATGGTAACTTACTCCTGGAAACTACTCAAGACAACGATGCGCTCGATTCATTTCAATAAAGCCTGTCTAAATTCTCTCATGTTCAAATGTAATCAATCAATTTTATGGTGTAGAACGGCACCCATTTTCCAAATGGGCCCACATATTTTAAATTTCAATAACTCGACATGCTCTTTTTCAAACCAGCTCACCGTTATATTTTTCACACTGAAGCAAAAAACAGATTTTACACTTCGGGGAGGGGATAAATCGCCAAAATAGACTACTGTAAGGATGCGTTCAAAAAATGGTGGGGGGGGGGGCTGGAGGAATCGATTGAAATTTTTTTTTTTCAGATCCCCCTCAATACCCTCAAAATTAAAATTTTCAAGTCCCCCCGTCTATATGATCAAAAATGTTCAAGCCCCTCTACAATTATCGTATAGCCACATATTTATTAGGAATGCACGCAGAGTAAAAATAAACTCGAACATATTGCATAGTTCTGCACGCAGATGTTCGACACTAGCTCTTATCAGCAGGTTGTAGAGCTATATAAATAGGGCAAGTTCTTAAATTTATTCATTTTAAATGCATCAATGGACTTTTTGAATTTATCAGTATAAGCTGACTTGAGTTTATCCAACTCTGGCCAGGTCAATGGCAGCAGCTGAAAAGCACACAAAATGTCAATCATGAGAGAGTATGCAAATTGTAAATTCCTGGCTACATTTTACCAAATTGTAAAGAACGTTAACTGAGCACAGTGACGACCTATCGAATTTTTTTTTCAAAAGTAGAAGACATATACAACTTAGATGCTACCGATACTCAAATGCTTTACAAAATTGACGGTACTGGAAGGTTAAAATATTCCATCAAATAAATGTTTTAATCTTAGAAATTTTGGGTGTAATAATGGCTAATTTGGTAAAAAATAAGTGATTCCATTTAGTCACATATTTTTTCATTTCAATTAGAGTATTTTAGTTCAAAGTTTTACTTTTGTGTACGATGAGATGTGAAAATTTCATTCACTGCATGAACTTGAAATGAATGTTTTTTTAGGATTTGAGAAAAACTGTTTTTTCATCTTATATTTGTATAAAATCAAGCATGATGACCCCATCTTTTTTCTCTAATGTTTGATTATTCTCATATGTCAGAATTCAAAAATCCATGGTAACTGTTAAGTCTTCTAGTCTTCTATGTGTTGCTCTCTGGCCTGATCTTGTGTACAAGTACGGTACATGTATGTTTCACTGTCAATTGAGTGTCCTATGACCCAAACTCTTCTTTAAACTACATCAGAGTCAGAGCTATCACTGTCACTGCCGGTATGCAGTGAGAGTGACACGTACTGCCCGTAGGCGGTAGCAGGGCAGTAGCTGTATTAACTTTGTATTTTGACAATATTTTTGTTCAGTTTATACGAGTGTGTTCTTGTTCTACTCCCTACAGCATGTTGAGCTGTCCAGTATTCAGCTTGCCAACATAGCCTATGTGTACCATGCATTTGTATCATTGACAAATAACTTTCAGTCTGAACTCTAATTCAATTATCACCAAGATTTAGACAAACGGGCTTTGTTGACAAACTGAATATTGTGTTTTTCAGCGTGATGTAGAAAGACACCAAGAAGTGTTTGATACCTTGCATAGAAATATTGAAAAAACTATGCCCATTAAAAGGCCAACTTGTTGCTTTTACGAAAATTTAATGGCATTCACATATTTTTTGTTTTTTTTGAGATGAGTCATAAAATGCGACAAAACGGTTCTAGATTTTGTTATTAGGCTACTAACATTAGAATCATCGGACGACACCAAAATGTTGGAGCCAAAATATTTTCAGGTCCCCATAGGCATAGTAAAACTTTCAAATCCCCCCTCTACTACCCCAGAATTTTCGAATCCCCCCTCCCCCGAATTCCTCCAGCGGCCCACCCCCCTCCCCAACCATTTTTGAACGCGGCTGTGTATGCAAGGAAGAGGTGTCATGACATCGACACCGCTGGGTGGCAATGGCGATCCGCAATGAACAGCGCCATGGTACGACAGAGTGAGGACAGTAACAGCAATCATCGTAGAAAAATGGCCGCCTCCACAGACACAAGTGAAAGCACGCAAGACATCGACGAAACACCGGTTACTTTTAAGTCGTTGGTAAGATTTGCCTTTCCTATATGTTATTGAAGATGAAGTCTTTTCACTGTACGAAAATACAGCCTCCGTCGGATACCAGTCGCCATTGTGGAGAGCGATCCCTTTCAAAGGTGTCCATCGAGTGAAAAATGCGGCGAGAACTCACAACACGTGTTGTTAAATTACACTTACAGCCGACGTGTGCAATACCCAAAACACTGCCCTTCAACAGTTCAGTACATTCCTGCCTGGTTTTGATACGCGCAACTGCACTCGTTAAGGTTGTCGAAAGTGACAGACTTAGTAGCTTTTGCGATACATTCATAGTCCTAGCGTCCCGGCCCCTCATTATGATTCCGTATTCCCTGTGTGTCTGTACTTCCGGTATCGAGCTTTTTAAATTCGCAACGATAGTATTACATGTAATAATAACAGAGAAATTTAATTTAATTTAATTTATTGTTGTTGTTGTTGTTACTATTATTATTATTATTATTATTATTATTATTATCATTATTATTATTATTATTATTATTAAAAAACCCATTGTCAGAGGTGTTATTTGCCTTAACTGATGGCTTCTTCAGTCCGGGCCCATGCACGAAATTGAGACAATTGCACATCTTGAAAACAAATGGCATAGTAGAGAGGTTGCTTATTGCCATAGTCTTGCTGTTTCAGGGTGTAGTGGATGTACTGTGTGAAGCTTGTGAACAGTTAAAATGGACAAAACCAACGAAGATACAAAAAGAAGCGTTACCAGTTTCCTTTGAAGGTAGATAGTTCTTGTGTGAAATACTTAAAAAGATATGGGTAATTCAGTCCCACATTTCTTCAGTGTTATTGGTAATGTTAGACATCTTTTTGTCTTTTTTGTAAAATATTAGAGTAATGAGTTTTTCATCTTTGATGACCTCAGTTACGAGTGTTTCGATACATAGCGGCCGCCGCGTGGTATGCATAGAATAATATTATTCTATGCATACCACGCGGCGGCGTATCGAAAAACTCGTAACTGTGTTGATGACCGTTATAGGCAGTATGCCAATGGCTTACTAGGATTTTATCCTCAAAACTTGTCTTTGATTCCAGGAAGAGATGTCATAGGCTTGGCTGAGACTGGGTCCGGAAAAACTGCTGCCTTTGCTCTGCCGATACTGCAAGATCTTCTGGAACACCCTCAAAGATTATTTGGTCTAGTCCTGACACCAACAAGAGAACTGGCTTTCCAAATTTCAGAACAGTTCGAAGCGTTGGGGTCAAGTATCGGAGTTAAATGTGGTAAGTCAGGCTAACTATTGACTGGAAATTTGAGATCCAAAGGCGGTAATTGGATTTTTTGATGATGATGCAAATTCTACTGCAAGCATATGTACCGCTGCATAGACGCTGTAATAATACCTGTAAATACCAGCATGGAAATCAGAAACTAATGGTTCTACCCCGGAATAAAAAGGACATGATATGTCCTACAGACTCAATACGCTCAAAGGATCATGCGATGGTGGTAAAATAAACCTGTATGTGCAAGCGCATATGGAAGTACACATATCTCTATGCACATTTGTGCACATTGGTTCATTACCAGTTTAATCTACATGTATTGTCTGACCATGAACCATAGGGGTAATCTTTTTTTCACCAAGCTGATTTTGGTCAAATGTCTGTTCTGACCATGACATTTTCATAAGTATCACATATTACATATCTTGAATAAGGTTAAAAAAACTAGCAAATTTTGAAATAACAATAACCAAGAAAAAGTGTATTTTTTACATGTGAAAAGTAAACACCCTATTTCTGACTGTAGATAGCGGTTCCCAGACACTTCGCACCAAAACCACTTCGCACCATACCATCTCATCCCATACCATTTCGCACTTAAACCACTTCGTACCAAAAAAACCTTGTACCAAAACCACTTCGCCCCAAAAGCCACGTCGCCCCCAAAACAATGCCACTTTGCCCCAAACTTATCGCCAACCGGTAAAGCTGAAAATAACCAACCACTGCCATCGAAGTTTTCATCACCTTTCTGTCATCCCAAGACTGAAATCTTAAAAGTGTACACATTTTGAGAAAAGTGCAATTCCACGCTCGGAACCTGAGTTGTAGCATTGAGTAGTTTGCATGTTTCTTTTCTCTTATTCTACCGTTTATGGTTTCATGCAGCAATAAATGGTTCGTGTCAGCCAAAATGTCATAACACATCAATGCTTCCAAGTTGCAGGTTAAAAACAATGTTATGATACAAGTTGATGGTAATATACTTCGGGCGAAGTGGTTTTAGTACGAGGTGGTACTTGGGGCAAAGTGGCGTTGGGCGAAGGTGGTTTTGGTACGAAATGGTTTTGGGATGAAGATGTGTGGGGCGAACTTGTTTTGGTGCGAAGTGTCTGGACCCCGTAGATAGCAATTGAATAGATAACAAACCCTATCAAATGGAACTTTTAGGTTATAGTTTAACTGCAGTGTCTTTGGAAATTGGGCATACTTTCAATCTTGAACCAGAATTCTTAGAAAGAGGATTAAAGTCAATGTATTGGTGGTACTGAGAGAGAAATTGAAAAATTGCAGAGACAGCAGTAGAAATATTAAAGTTTGAAAATGGAGTAGCTTTTTGAAAATATGCCTTTTCATCGCTCAGAAAAATGAAGTCTGTAGTCTGTTGAAGGTGGTATTATAAGGTACATGTACTGACTTCTTACTTTATGAAAGCTGCCATTGTAAAACGTAATTACCTACTACTAAATATAGCTGGAAAATATCAGCAGTAATGTGATGTTTTTCATTGTTTTAACTTGTATGTTTTTATCTGTTGTAGCTGTGGTTGTTGGTGGTATAGACATGATGACACAAGCTTTACAGTTGGCTAAGAAACCACACATCGTCATAGCGACCCCAGGCAGATTGGTTGATCATCTGGAGAATACCAAGGGATTCAATCTCAGATCCTTGAAATATTTAGTAAGTTGTGCATGTAAATTTGTCATCTTTTAAGTTCTTTACAGAATAGATATAGCTATGTATGGAGCAAATTATACATAAACATACTACATATTGTTTTGCTTTAGCAGCATTTTTTACCCTTCTACCACAATGGTTTGCCCCAAACCCATTGTTATCACTGGTGATTGCGGACCTCTTTATGGAAAATTAGGGTGAACAGGTTAAAACGTAAAGCTTTCATCATCACATCTTGACATCGTTTATTGTGGGAGACTTTGACTTTAAAACCTGGTGCGAGGCCTGAGTGAGGTCATATGTCAGAGTTAATGTATACATGTACCTCAAAAATGAACATGAATTTTCAAAGAAATTTAGGAGCCATGAACTTTTTTGAACATAAACAGAAATCTTGGTATTTTTCATTTGCTTATTTTTGTGGTCATATATCTGGTATAATTTCTCCAATGATGACTGATTTCTCTTGTGTTTACTGTCAGGTTATGGATGAAGCTGACAGGATTCTAAACATGGATTTTGAAACTGAAGTGGAGAAAATTTTAAAAGTCATTCCCAAAGAGAGGAGGACATATTTATACTCAGCCACAATGACAAAAAAGGTGAGATTGATGAGAGTTGCAACTCTGCTAATCTAACAGAAAAGTGAACATGTTATCCACCATGTAACAAAGACAAAACATGGTTAGTACACAAGTATAGTATGCAAACTGGATGTTTTCTCATACTTGTCTTATTAATCTACCAAATGTGGAATTGTGTGCCTTATATGTAATCTAGTGAAAACTACCGTGGTAAAATGGGTTATGCTACTAGGAGAATTTCCGAAAGTTCTCCTGAAAGATGTGGAGCTGGGGATTGCAGCTTTGAGTTTGAAAGTAAATTTAGTAAAGCTTGAAAGTAAATTTAGTTGATGGAATGTGTACTTTTATAATGAGGTCAAATGTATGGATTTAATTTTGCACTATATCTATTGCTGAAATTTAGGAACAATATTTCTTCCTCCATACAAATTGTGGAAAAAAACTACATTTTCAACACGTTACATGTATAAGTATTTGTTATCTATACTCTATTTATGACCTTTCTTTCAGGTTGCTAAGTTACAGAGAGCGTCCTTGAAGAATCCTGTCAAAGTTGAAGTGTCCACAAAGTATCAGACTGTAGACAAATTGCAACAACATTATCTCTTTATACCCAGTAAGTTCAAGGTAAGGGTCACTTATCAAGGAAGTGTATCATAGTTTTGAGTTGCATTTAGTATGGGGTTCACAAAGATGTTCAGACTGACATCTCATGAATTTATGTTGACAACTTTGAAATATTCATAATTGCAATTTGCAAAGATAATAGCAATTTTTCTGTTACTTACAGATTTTGAATTTTGTTGTAAGGATGAAAGAATATTAAAAAACAGTTGCTGAATAGGAAATGACTGTTTATAATGTTAAATTTGCATAGACACTACAAATTTGCATATGCCCATACCGGTATATGGTGATAGAGGCATCATTCAGCCATGTTCACCAAAAGACAGTCTGTAGTGGTACAGTTTTCACAGTGTACTTTCATGTCATGCCTCCATATGACAATCATTGATAAGTTACTATAAATACTAGTGACCAATTTCCCATAACTTGAGAAATTTAATGCAATGCTACCATTAACATATCACCTGTTACCATAATTAATATATCCAACTTTGCTCTGATTCTGATTTGATTTCCAAATTTTGATTTCAGGATGTCTACCTAGTGTACATATTGAATGAGTTGGCAGGTAACTCATTCATGGTATTCTGTAGTACATGTAACAATACACAGAGAGTGGCGCTGATGTTACGGAACCTTGGCTTGACAGCTGTACCTCTCCATGGACAAATGGGTCAGGTTAGTGACACAGTATTCTGTGGGGCTGTATGAGGGATTCAAAAAATTGTTTTGCAGAGGGATTTGGGGAGAAGACTGGTGGAAGATCAATTTCTGGAATATTCAATAACAATTGTTGCATTTTCTCATACTTTTCTTTCAAAGTCAGATATACCAAACTTGGAACAATAGTACCGGTATTACATGTATAAAACCTGGCAAGCAAAGTTGTGTTGAAACTGAAAGAATATTCAGAGTCAATATACACAGTATTTTTACCTCAATCAATTTACTATTGTAGGGTATTGTAGGTAAGTATGACAGTATTGTCAAAGTTACCTGGGGATCAGCATTTTCTCTATGATGTGTTTTATTTCCAGAATAAGAGACTTGGAATGCTGAACAAATTCAAAGGCAAAAGTCGGTCTATCCTCATAGCTACTGATGTAGCAAGCAGGTGAGTGAAAAACTGGTATGGAAGTTTATGTTCTCTTTATGGGATTCAGCCAATGCAGTGAAGTTATGGATTGTCTGTCCTCTCAAAATTCAAAGCAAATTTCAATTCTATGACTACATATTTTAGTGCTGTGCATGAAATGCCAGTCTTGTTTGGTTAGCTTTCAGAAAAATCTGTCTCAGTATATGAAATGTTCATGCTGATTATAGCCATCCCTGCATGGCATTAACATAAGCAATACCAGGAGTTAACCCATTCAAATCTTACCTTCTGTATCCCTATCATAATCATTGAAATGTATTGAGTTAGGCCTGAGAGTGTTAATTCTAAATGTCTGACTTTGTACATACTCTTTTCAGGGGTCTAGATATTCCACATGTTGATGTAGTCATCAACTTTGACATACCTACACATTCCAAGGTAAGAACTACACCATTTCATCTTCAACTGCAGTGAAAAAAATCTTCCTTCCTGTATTTTCATTCTGTGCTAGTGTTTGTCAAGATTACGTTGTCTTGGCTTGCCTCTTCACTGAAGTCACATCTCTGTATTGGAGTAAGTGCCGGCCCCTTGGATTAGAGTCAAGCTTTGCTTGCCAATGATACAATTCACCTCCACAGGGCCTTATGTATGCATGAAAATCATGTGGACAGATTTGTGAATACAGGAAACTAATTTTGTTCCGCAATTATCTTACGCAATCAATTTCTTGCAGGATTACATTCACAGAGTTGGTAGGACAGCAAGGGCTGGTAGGTCAGGAAAAGCCATTACATTTGTAACACAGTAAGTAAATCGCTAGAATTATAGGCATTTCCCTGCACAAATTTTGTTGCAGTGTGCAATTATCTGTTGATTCAAACATGTTATTTTGGTTTTCAATAATTTGCATCGTCTACATGTGGGCACCAACTTTGCCTGGAAAATAAATTCTTGCCTTAGAGCAAAAGTATGGTGCTGATCGTGGAGACGTTGCTCACATGACAAAAAACTTCAAATGGGGTTACCAAAGTTCATGTTGAACTGATGATCATAATTACAGTAAAACAAGAGCTTTGTAAATATTTAGAACACTGTGTTTTACCAAGAAATGACGTATGTTTGTTACAGGTATGACGTTGAGCTTTATCAGAGAATTGAACAGCTGATCGGGAAAAAACTGCCACTATTTCAAACAGAGGAGGAGGAAGTGATGATGATGGTAGAGAGAGTGGCAGAGGCACAGAGATATGCTAGATTGGTAAGTTTAAAATTGCACTTAGCACTAGTGTGTCACTTCATGGACTTTGATCAAACTGACAGCATCGAAAATTCATTTTAAGAGAAAAAAATATGTATTTTCTCAAACCTTTATGTCATTTCTGAAACTTAAGTTTGTTAACACTGATCAGGACTTTACATCAAATGATCTTGACCATTTGAAAAATTAAATATTTTGTCTGAGAAATTTAAAAAAAAAAAACAGCACAAAGATATGCTTACATTGAAGGTTTATACAGCATTATATATTTTGGTGTACAGTAATATCACAGAGGTATTGACCATATTGAGCAGATTTCTTTGAACTGTTGTTGGGGAGTACACAATACTGATTGAACAATTCTCAGCAAGCTCTAGCTGTTTTTGCGCATTGCTTTTCATCTGAGAGGTTACAAATCTTTTGAACTTGCTCAATTTTATTGCAGGAAATGACAGACAAAGAAGACAACAAGAAAAGAAAAAGAGACAGAGATAACGCTGATGACACTGAGGAGTCACTTGGATTTCGGAAAAAGATGAAAAAGAAAAAGAAAAATTGAAATTTGAAAGATTTTATTAATTTAATGCTGCATTGTCGTCACTATCTATGAAGTTGAAGTTTGTATTTCATAAGATCTATTGGGAGTTGGCACAGGAAATATTTTAATCTGCACATGGTACATCATCTGTATCTGACAGAAAGTCCCTGCCTACTGTTACCTGGTGTTATCCTCAACTTATTACAAAATACCTCATTTTGCCAAATTGCATATATAAGCAAACAGAGCAGTCACCAAATGTAATTTTGTTACAAACAAATCATTGATAGAGCTGCAGTACTCTCGCAGTACATATTGGAATGTCAGACCCACATCAACAAAACTACAATACATTAGTGTAGTTATAAACTTACTTCTGTAATATCATGAAAGAATTTAGAATACTTTGTGATTGTTTCCCCTATAAAACGCAAGATATGTGAATAACATCAATTAAACTGAAAAACACAAAGGCCAGCAAGAGTAAATTCTTCTCATTTTATTTGTGTCGTTTTTATGTACACTATATACAAAATAAAAAAGAATCAACAAAAAGAATTAATATTTGACTATTTTGTTCCTGTCATTCACACTGGTATTGCACTCTTTACAATAGCAAAAAAAATCATAAGCAAATTCTTAAGGCTCTGTTGCATTTCTTCTTCATACAGAACATTCATTAAAGTATTTGTTACTGTTATGATGTATGTCACACAATTAACCTTGGATTTCTGATCTATCAAAGGGAAGCATAACACATCCCAAGGTAAAGTTATTTATTCAGTTGAAATTTAAAGGCTTGCTGGAATGTTTTCCTTGAAGGTAGTATGCGCCTCGAAAGTGAAAGACTAAAACTTTTGGTCAGAGGGACCGTGGTCAAACTTTCCTCAAGGAATCTTTTACCCATTCTCTTTCAAAAGCAAGAATTAAAATCAAGGGTTGCCATGCAAATTTTGGTGCTAGAGAAACAAATTCCCCAAGATTTACTGATATTTGAAATTCAAAATGGCCGCCACCCCTGTGCTAACTCTATGGAGAAAAATAAAATTTCGGATTTTTGAAAATCTGAGACTGTAAAAACTTTTCTTGAGCCCCAGCATGTGGTAGATCAGAAAAGAATTGTGGAAGTTTGAGAGTTCAACTCTCTGTCCCCGAGGCACATTCTGCCTTAATGCAGCACCATTGAGGTTTCCTTTCCCAGACAGGGCAAGCAAAGGCGGACTTCAGTACATTCAGTTAGCTTGGCATACCAAGTCATTATTCATAAAATGTACTGTACGAATGCTTTTCATGGATCATACTTTCCATTGTAGGTATGAGCAGACCCCCAGGTTCTCATATTCCTTTGCTATGGCGATGACGAGGAAAAAAACAAAAAATATCCAATTAAAATTATCACTGCGCCATCATATGCCATACATCTGTAGCCAACTTAAAACAGTAGGTTGTCTCTATGATATGTACACAGTTTATACAATGTTGCCTCGCAAAAAAAGGTCTTGAAAGTTCAACACATTCTTTATATTCACAGTCTCTTGTTTATCTCATAGTTTCTTCTGCTAACCATGGACCAGCCACAGTACAATAAATTACCCACAATACTCTTTGATTTGTATCCTTTAAGGTTACTTTTCTAAAAACTTTTTCAGTTCTGCATGTAAGCACTAGTGTGCAGTATCAGAATAATTTTTAAATTATATCTAGTAAAGGTACGTTTAGATATTTCAGTGAAAGTTTGAAAATAACCACTAAACAACCATAAAAGTCACATTCTGCAGGTACTACAAATGCCATACTTTTGAGGCAGCAAGTTATGACAAACTGAAGGGGTCATTCTCTGAGAAAACTTGGCATGCAAATTTCTTTTTGTCACTTCCATTGCAAAAAATCAATATCCTTTTGTTTCATAAAACAGGTGCAACTAGTCTCCCTACTTTCCATCACATTATTCTGTATGGCTGAGGACACAATCTCTGGCAAATTTCACAAAAATGCCATCTCCTCTCTCAGTTATGCATAATTTTCCAAATTATTTAAAATGAGAATTGAGAAGAATGGTGTGCAAAAAAGTACGTTTTCAAAATTTTGATAAATAGTCTGTGAATTTATCTACACATGGGAGACATAGTAGACTTCACTCAGGTATCTCCGAGGATACAAATCGCAATGAATTGTGGGAAATCTACAGTACTGTGCCAGCCATCAGCACCACCTGTCTCACTACGTCATACGTGGGATCGGGTAATAGTTTGAGGCCAGTAATTTGTCTTATCAATCCTGTGAGTCTTATTTGCTTAATTTCCCAGAAAACATCACAAAAAATAGCCTTTCAAAAAGGCTGTTCTTTCGATCATAATCAAATCAGAGAAGTTTTCCCCTCACACATGCCAATTTCACTTGTAGGTAGTATCATCTTGGCATATATTTATTTATTTTAAAATGGTCTGTTCTTCCTGCTGTTGCACATTGTGTTTGAAGGTTTAACACTTTGACTGTAGACTCCATGTTGAGATTTGGCTTTCCCCAGAAACCTGGAATACCCCTTATTTGTACAGCTTTTGAGTCAAACTTGCAATGGTGAATGTGTGACATGCCCTAAGTACGCATACTGGGAATTTTGCATCACTCATAAGCTAAGCTGTTGCATGATGTTCGTCGTTGATTGCAGCAACATTGGCAGTGAGGTGTTGTTGTCTGTGTGCCACTTCCCGCTCTCAATGTCAGCTGGCGGACTCAGGATGGCAGACGCAATGCTGACGAGAAATGAAGACACAAATTTGGATGATGATGATTTATAAATTCAATACTTCTTCCATATTGGTTTTTCCTCTCTCACGTGGATATCATTCAGAGAAGTAAAGGGCGTCAAATTTTTTTGCACAAAGTTGGGGAGCATATGAAAATTCATTCATATATAATTATGGACGGACCAGTCATAAATAAAAGAATGGTAGTCAGAGCACCAAATGTCAAAGGTCATATACTGGGCAATTTAAAAGACTGATATCTACATACTGGTTCTGAATCCATGGAGGACTTGAAATGGATCAGCCTATTCCTTTCAAAACTCTGAACAATGCTTATGTGTCAGACAAATCATTAAGGCACATGTGAAAATGGTAGAGTTTTAAATTAAGACAACCGAGCCAATTTTTCCACAACTGAAGCAAGGGCTTCAGCTTTCATGATGAGACTCTGGAAGTTTAATGTATTACAATGTCTTTTGATAAACCCAATCTTCAATAGAACTTGAAATATATAAATAATTGTAGACTTACTTTGGTAATTTGAGCAAATTGACAAGTTCATTGGCTCGACCAATCAGAGCAAGCTTACTGTCCTCTGGTAGTCTGCTGTTTGTTTGTTGTTTAGATATTTTACTCAGGCACAGAAGAACCCTAGGTATCAGGTCCTGACATCTAGAGGCAAGCTGCTCCAAATAAAAGATGGATACAAGACTTGTGATATCATGGATATGTATATATAGCCACCAGAGTCACCGATGAATTGTATCTTGTAAGGTACCATGGATAGTTGAAACGCACACAGACCTCATGCACTTCAAACCCTCATTCCCTCCCCCATACCAAAAATGTGGAAGTGCAAAACCAGATCACAATATTGGCATTTTAACTTTTCCGGAATTGCTGAAATACTTTGTGGGAAGATTCAACCATTGGTGGACATTTTGAGAACAAAATGTGACTGGATTGAGTATCAGGTAGTACATGGTAACTTTTGGATGCAGACCATTTATAATGTAAATTTACGTGCCATAATCAACACATGCTACGTCCTTGGTTAATAACCTGTGCACCCCAATTCCCTGTTAACAGGTCCACCACCACCATTGACAACAATGGATGTGGGCCAAACCATGGTGGAGTGAGGGTTAAAACTTCAAGACTCATTTGTATTTATTTTTCGCAAATTCTCTTGGCACGTATACACATATACAAAGTCATGATGCAAAGTCAACTCACCTTAGCCAGGGCTGACATTAATATTGTCAACAATCTGACAGAGTACGGTGGTTTGTTATCTGTGCTTGACTGAATGGACATTGAAATCTCGTAAGTCAGTGTCTCCAGTGACTGAAAGAACAGATAAGAAACAAGAATTCAATACATGGCATTGATCTTTTATAAACATTTCAAATGGTAAGGGAGAAACTGTCAACTGTATCTCGCGCAAATTATAAACAAAGATGGGTAACCGCCAATACTATGAAAATCAACTTGAGGAAAAGCATAAAAAGCTATTTTACACTTGGTTGGATTTGACAGTTTTTTCTTTCACTTACTACTCTTGCAGTTCTTTTACTTGGTAAATGGGCTTTTTTCATCACTTGCAGCACATACTGGATAGAACCGTCAGGCAATCACTGCAAAATTTTAATAGTGTGAGTGAGCATTTGGAAATTGTAAGATTTTGTCAGGAATAGTATTGTCTTGTCTTACTTCATAGTACTTGGATATGGTCTCTGGAATGCATCTTTCATCATAGGCACTGGAACAGTATTCTCCGATCAGCCAGACCTGAAACGACACACAAAGTTACTATCTCTGGCTCTAGAATGTTACAGGAAATATCTGGATTGGGATCGGTACCATACAGGGAGTCTGCAGATTGTCACATTCAAATTCATGTACTGGCAATGTGTATACACCATCACAGGGAAGTGCTGGTTTCCGTGTGTAAGATAAAACTGAATACCAACTGTCTGTGAGTTGAGCAAATCACATGACAGCAATTTTTCAAGATAGCAACAGACTCCAAGCGACAAAATTAATAAGTAAGCATCTAATGCAATTCACAGTGATCTATCTATCTATCTATCTAGAAAATTTGTATAGCGCCAAATATCCAAAGTTAAACAATGCTCAGTGGTGCCTAGAGTTACAATGAAAACGCTATCTGGAAGATGTAAGTTTTTAAGCGTCTTTTGAAAATGTTGACATTAGGAGAGGTTTTTATGTCCAGGGGTAAAGAGTTCCAAAGGACAGGAGCTGCTGCAGAGAAGGAGCGGCGACCATAGGTAGTCAGATTCCATCTAGGTGATCAACCATGATGATTTCATGTTGTACATGAAAAGAAAGAATGGCTGGTAATAAGAATGATTTTATACTTGCAAAAAGGATAATGGCTTCATTCATTATTACTACTGTACTGCGAACAGAACAAAAATTTGTATCTTCATGACGTTGTTTCCAAGAATTCTGTTGTCAGATTTCACCATCTTTGATCAGAAATTAGTTTTGTTTGATATTATCATAACTCACCACATGGATGAAGAAATCTTCTCTGCTGCTGTCATTTCTCAGTGCTTCAATAAACTCCGTCAAATCTGACCTCACTTCAATCACCAAACTTGGATGAAGTTTAAACATAACTAAAAGATTATCAGCCAATACCCTACAAAATGAAAATGAGAAAAAAAATACACCAACAGTTAAAGTCTCTACCCCAGAAGCATTTAATTTATGTCTTCTGACATTTGGACATATTAAAGCCACAGGGTGTTCTCCATTGAGTGATGCATACATACATATATAATATATGATTTGTACTTTCCAGATAGCAGCATTGTAACAAGAAGGTGTAATACACATCAGGTATACCAAAACTAAAACAACATAACTGATCCGTTACTAGTATGTCTGATCTACGCTTAGACTGTCACAATCATGTGTCATTTACAAATATTCAAAATTTTCCTGATTGAATGCATGAAAATCGTACATTTTTTTAACATACAGAAAATGTTGAACATGTCATGGAAATTTCTTTGAAAGACAATGTCATGTTTTCCATGATTTTTAAATGAAAATAAGTAACTCCTCTGGTGTTTGGAACTTTAGCTCAGTAGAAGTGAAAGGGATATGAGGTCTACAGTTATATTCATAATCCAGATGGTGTTTGCCAGTAGAGTAATATATATGGAAGAAATTGTTGTACACAAATAACAGAATTGAGAGGACAGCAAAAATCATGTGCACACTGTATGTACATGTTGTTATCAAAACTAAAGCATCACTGCTTGAAGGCTACTATCAGAGTCACTCAAGGTAGGGCATTTGATGCATTTTGGATGATACTAAACGATGACAAGTAGAGAGTTCGCGCACCTTCTGACTTCTTTCTTGTAAACTTCTTCTCCATAGAGTTGAGCTGATCTCTCCAGTATCATTGGCACCAGCTTGCAGACCAACTCAAATGCTCCATATTCCAAAACTGTCTGAAAGTATAGACTTTTCACAGAGGAGAACAATTTTAGCCATTCAAATGGGGCAGTCAGTGTGCAGATAGATAGATGTCAGACTTCACAGGGCAAATACTATGAATGCCTGATAGATTCTTTAAATGATGGACTCGAATGGTACCATGAACTAGTTTTCCAGAGGAGCGAACAGTCCTGAAACTAAATTTCACCGTTGATCTATCTTGTCTATTCTTACACATTTGCACTAACTTAAGTGATCTGCCTGGCTAGTAGAAATAAAAAGCCACCTGTGTGAGCCAACCACGGTTACATGAGTCTCCTCATGTTTATGTGTAATATCACTAAAAGCTGTATTATAATCATTGATGTTATCAATTCAACAGTGATTTTTTTAAAATGCTATTTTTATTGTTTTAAACATCACCGTTGAATTGATAGAACCTTTGCACTGATTGTGAACAGTTTTTTAGTAATTTTGCGACACACTGACATTTCAAGTTATTTTTTTAAACGATTAAACACAATAGGTAGTTGAAATCATGTTAAGGATTTCACTTGTGTTGATGAAAAAAAGAGTACATTATGCGATTGTGTAAATATATGTTGAAACAGGTTACGCCTACTTTCTGTGAATGGAACAGTTTGGTAGCAGAATGATATTTGTGTATCAGCTCTTCTGAAATCTTTGAAAAGTTTGTCCGTTCTGTCAGTCAGTAAAAGTATAGGCTAAGTTGTTACAAAACATCAATGAGATCTGGACATTGCCGTTTCATGCATATATTGTCAATGACATGATGTTATGAAACATGTTGTAAATCTATGATGGTAACACTCACTGTAACAAGACAGGCACAGCTTGTCCACACACAGTTACCCTGGGATGAAACCGCATGTCTGATATCAGTTTGTGTAAGGTGTTCAGTCTGTCGATGGAGACAACAATCACAAATTTAAACATACTATATCTTGTCAACCAATATAGTCTGAGATGCACTTGCTGAAACATTTTGATAGGTTTTGATTATGAAGTCTTCATATATTATTTCAGCCATAGACATTTGCTATAGTGTATCAGCTTATGGCTTCAGGGTGAGAGTTGAGAATTATAAATCACTTACAGTGGGTTTCAATTCAGGACCACAACTCTGTGTGAGAGAGTTTTAGCTTCAGCAAACATCTTACTGAAAAGAGCTACATTGTATATCAAGTGCGATCAACTGTTCAGCTATCGGTCCAGACAGAGTCGCTCCACGCTGGTTTATTGTAACTAATCAATAAGTTGGTGACTTTGAAATGTGTGGTGAAACCCAAGCTAATTGTTTATATTATAATGGTACATACAATTTGCCTGTCCAATACACAGAGTTGAGGCACTAAATTGAAACCCACTGTAATGATGGCAAGCGGTACCTTTTTCAGCAAAAGTTATGTGGGTGGACATTTCATCTGAATTCTTGGAATTAAGTACACATTATAATCAAACTACTTACACTGCATGAACAATTTAACATTCATAATGTTAGTGTTTGTCTTTAAAAGTTATCTCAACACAGTTGTCTTTAGTCTAGACAGCATCCACAGACTGTGGAGTGAAAGTGTTGACAGTCTTTTCAACCAATAATGCAGGTTCTACCTTGATCAAATATCTTATCTGATGACCTCATATTGGACTAACCTGTGATTTGATCTCATCATACATGCATTTCTCATACTTTGGTGTTAACACTCTGAGTGCTGTAAATTTTGCCACTAAAATTTTAGTGCAACATTTTACCAATTTTTATGAATTTTTCTGTATTTATTTTGATAATTTTGAAGCAAACACACATCACATTTTAATGGCTACAGGTTTTTATCAAAATTTTAGCAAAAATCTGAAAAAAAATTTGACAAAAATTGACTTTAGCGCTGAATGGGTTAAACTAAAAGTAGATGGTTTAGTTGAATCCTATGATGAGAACAGCCACAGACCTGTCAATGGTGTCTCCGTGTCCAGCTTCCTGACGTGTCACAAACTTGAAGAGAGGTTTGTTGGTGGGCATGAGATAGGCTTCCAAGGAACCACCAGGGACCACCAACAGATCACTGCCACTCATGGTAGTGGTATCAAAGCGGGACGCCTTCTGAGCGACTTCAAGAGCAGCTGTCATGCACGGAAGATCTAAAAGTGTGTGCAACATCTACCAAAACACAAATATTTAAATCAATAGTGGTGCTCAAACGTGACATTATTGACAATGAACTTTTGAAAACTTAACACATTTGAATTTCAGAGTTTGCACCCATTTTCCTTACCTCAGCCGCTGTGTTGGCAGACAGCATAGATGGAAGAATGTCTATATACTCTGTTAAAAATGTCCTTGGATTCCAGGCCAAAATCTGAAAAACAAATGAAACGAACACTATCATAAAATGAAAAATAACAACAAAGTCAGATTTTCTTGTTCAAAGTCACTTCAAAATCTGTTGTATGTCCATGTTTCATACTATTCATGCGATAAAATGTCTACACACACTATAACTTCTAGTACCATTTTCATTCTCATGTTAAGTGTGGAAGGAATATTGACAAATGGAAAAGTACATTCATAAAGATAAAATGTTTGAGTATTAGCCGCTGAATACAGAGTTGCACATTAACTGCCTTGAGGTATTTGTTCAGATAAAATTTTGAACACACAGATTACTTTCATTATGACAAAGACAGTTTTGAAACTACTCGTGAATAATCAAATGCCCCTAATTGGGACAAGTGACACACAGACCTTTAACAGATTTGGAAAATATTTCTCCATGATATTGGTGTTCAAGCAGAGGACTTCCAGGTTATCTTGCAGGAACATGACAGTATCAAACGCTGTTGACGGAATGTTATAGTGTAATGCCACCAGTCTGCCGAAGTATGTATCCATAGCTGGCTGTGGATCGTACATCACTGTCTCACCTTGGGTGGAGTAAATCAGTGGAGAGGTTTTCATTAAAATTCTGTTGTAAAACATTTGAATGAAATTTGTGTGATCACCCATTCTGACAACCCTATATGGATCTGAATTACACCAAATGACATACATTCCACAGATAACTCTGGTAAGGTGGATGTTGTTGTTGATTGGATTTCACAACAACTGAATAAAATGAAATAAAGCTGGTCCATAGCAATAACAAACTGTACCAATTGATTGAAATTGACTCAGTGGTAAAAATTCTTGTAAGTTCCATTGAAAGAAATATGATGCTTTCTGGATATTGGCCATAAACAAGATTTTCACAAGGACAGAGAATTATCTGAAATACTTTGGACTTTTATTTCTTCATTGCACTGACAACAGTTCCTGTCCTAGTCACAGAAATTCATTTTTTCCACATCAACAATGACAATGATTAACTTTTTTAACATTGAAACTCTATAAAGACATGTCCATTGCTTTGTGAACACAGCTATGATTTGTACTTAGGATAAATTTGTTGATGAACACTGACACAGTGAACAGTACTCATATTGGACTTCTCATCTGGCCATCGGTGAATATAAATGGACTTATACGCAAAAGGAAACATACATACACAGTTGAAACCAAAGAAAAGCAAAAAAAACATGTAGATCTACCGGTAATTCCATTGATAGACACTGATATTATGCCCTTGGTGGATTCGAAATATGCAAGTAACTGAAACAAAAAACTTTGCAGACACAGCACACAGCAGTATGATAGCCACAGCAACAAGCAAGAAACACCAGACCCTGAGAAAAATTCAAGTGGCAAGTTTGGTATATAGGGTTAGTAAAATTTTGGATCTGTCGTTGATGTGCTTTCACTAACTCACTACAGCTGGGAAGAGCGTAGTAATCTAGGACACAAGTATACCATACCACTCACTACAAATGAGAGGATGTTCTGATGAATTAACTATTAGTAATATGGCTGATGTATACATGCATGGACTACTAAATGAATGTTGAATATACTGAAGTGAAAACTACACTTTGATGCAAAACTACATTGAAGTTTACAGACAACTTTACAGAAAATTAACAGAACATGTCAGAACCCTAGTATTAATTTGCTATCATTCCAGCAGACATGTTGAGAATTTTGGAATTCAAGTCCAACAGAGTTGTTACTGGGTACTCAGATACTTGGAAACTTCACTCAGAAATTAAATAAGAGATGAAACTGGAGGGAGGCAATTCAAAACCAGTTTTGTTATATTAGTAACAACATGCATTTCTGAGTGCTACGCTTCTGACATGAACTGTTGATTTTTTTTTTGTGCCATGGTTAATGAAGATTATACTGACCTCTGTTAAGTTTCAAGTAGAAAGTTTTGGCAACTTTCTCAGTCAAAGGTGACAGTGGAAGAACAAAAAGTAGTTATGGTGAGTCCTTGATGTGAAATTTAGCGTGGATGATACATTGATTTGAGAAATGATGTACATATGAAATAGTCTTCTTGTGAAATGTCACAAAATAAAGCAAGAAATGGTACAGTATTTGGAAGGTACTTTATCTGGTGGTCAAGTATATTAACCCTGTGAGTGCAAAAGTCAATATTTTTCGCATTTATAAAACATGACACAGACATTTTTTCATATTTTTACATATTTTTGCCAAAATTTGGATCAAGACCTGTATAGCCTATGGAAAGTTATTGCAAAGCTGATGCAGAACAATTTTGTTGGGAAAAAAACATAGCACTCAAAGGGTTGAGGTTTAATAAGGTTATGAAGTGAATTTGTTTCCATCCTTTTGATGCAGTCATCAATTAGAGAATCTTGATTCAGAGAGATGGAGTTTTAGCAGTACCTCCAATGATACTGATTTGAGATTAACACTGCACAAAAATTGGTATACCTATAGCAGGAAACACTACTGTGAAATACATGAAAGTTTGCCTATATTTCCATCATGATCTTTTTGTTGTACAGTATAGCTATGAGCATTATTTGGTTCTTTTACTTTTACTAAGTCAATTGGCAGGGGCTCCCATTGGGTGAAGGTAGTAAATATTTTATAGCGGAATGCAAATGAAATCTGTAGTCTGAAAAATGAATTAGAGGAAAGACGTTGAGAAATTACCAGCATATGCAATTATAGACCTGTCAGCTATTTTGTAACAAAATATGTTGGCTTAACTGACATTATACTGGAGTACATGAGTGCAATATTTAGTATGAAAGAATAGTGTGACAAAAAGTATATTCATCCACAGACTTAGAATCACACTTTTCCGCTGCTCATTTGTTAATTTAACTATTCCAGCATTAGATAACAATATTTGGTTGTTACTAAACTATAAATTCAATGCCAAGAATGTCCCAAATTGTCGATAAGTACAAATACTGGCCCTGCAATTGATGTAGTACATAGCATGTTAGCACACAGAGACAAGAGTGGAAAGTCATGCTTCATTTGTGATTAATAATTACATGTAAGATAAAAGTGTAGAGACCAGAAACACAGCAGACATAGACATTGACAGGTTAGAAAGTTTAGTTCTGGGATTGTCTGAGAGTGCACGTACATCCTGTGTCACATGGTCACACTCCAGTACAATTTCAGACATAGTTACAAGATAAACACATCTACAGTAAGTCTTGAAGAAGTATTGAGTAATTGAAGACAGAGTAACTGCCACTTTTACAGGTCCTTTATCCTATTCAATATTTTGCAGCTTACATTATGGGTATATCACTGAGGTCAAGGGAACTACAGTTTTTACTGCATAGATCAGTAGAAATAATTCTTGATACTAGAGTCATTCACAGAGACTTTTAATTATTTTCAGGTCTATACCAAACCAGAAAGTCACACTTTTGTTTTCACAGTATAGTCAATGAGTTATGGAAATCGCACAATATTTGGCTGAGTGCTGCATATGTTTGAACTTGTCCACCCTAATTTCACGGTATACTGGTCCAACCACAGCGAATGTAGTTATATTTGCCCTCTCAGGCCTGAACCCCTACCTATGGGTGTAATTCATGTATGTTACCAGAAAGTCAGGTCTGGTTGAGTAACAGTTCTGAAAAGGTTATCTTGTAAAATTTGGAACTTTTATGTTAAAAATACAGTGGAACGATCATTGACTGTGGGTCAAATCAACTCACCATGGTTCAGGAAGAACTGCACCAGGGCAAGATGTACTCTGGGATAATCCACGTTATCACTGATTTGGGAGTAGACACGTTTGATAGTTGGGAACAGCCTGGGAACTAATGAACTGTCTTGTGTACACAGTATGTCTAGTACACTCAGGGCTTCAACCAAACACTGTAAGATACACAATTCACAAACAAGGTGTGTGAGTGTTATGTGTTGAACAAAATCTATAGACATGTGTTGATAAAATCTCTAGCAAATCAAATTCACACTTGTTTGCAAGATAAAAGTAGTCAAGTTCTTATGATGAGGTGTTTTAAAACTATGATCTGAATATAATCATCAAAATATAACCATTATTATATCATACCAGTATATTGATGGCGCAAATCCAGCAATCTGATTGGTTGAGACGCGAAAACAACCGTGGTATATTGGCGATATACCACGGCTGGCATACACGCGAGCTCTCAGCTTGAGCAAAAATCCGTTTTTATATACTGTTATGATATATACAATATACTGTTATGATATAATAGCAATAAATCACACCCAGCAACGGTATACCAAGAGATTTTGACCAGTTCACTTCATATATGCACTCGCTTTCGCTTGTGCATATATGTCTTGAACTGGTCAAAATCTCGTGGTATACCATCGCTGGGTGTGCTTTATTGCTTAATCATTCTATATGATGCGGTACAATATTATCTTCATCTTGTGTAAGTCAAGACCCATGCGGTACAAATCATTAAATGGATCGGATTTTGTCTGAGTTCACAGACAATTCATGATTCTGAGCAGTAATTATAATTTCAGTATCAAAAGTAGCAAACATTCGTCAAATTTGTGAAATTGTGAATGGAACTCACTGCATGTTGGAGATCATAATCTTGTCCTTTCATCGGTTCTGAAAGAAAGAAGCAAAACAGAAAGAAAGAAATACGATACAGCTTTGTCAATTAGATAGTGAAGAAAAAGGGAATAAAACCATGAAGCTTTAACAATTTAATACGCTATTATCTTACAAAATATTATTGCATATCAACTTTAAGACAACAAATTATTTAGATCATTCTCAATGTGGAAAATGTGAAAACAAAAAAGATTGAAAATTTGCAGGACCAGGTACATTTAAATATTTGATTTCTAGTTGTTTGTTCGAGAGTATCTTCACTTAAGTTACCACTTTGACAATGGCATAATAAAAATGTCTTAAGAACTGGAGCAAAACTGATAGTTCAAGGTGGCGCTGTTGCGGGCCCTCTGGAACTAATTAGCTACAGAACCTACATCTCAATATTTGTTTCTTCTTAAGGTTTTACTCCACCAATGTTACCACACATGAAATACATTTACTTGCTCTCAGACTCTGCAAGAGGTTGAGTTGTGTATCTCAAGATTTATGACATCCGATCAATATTGATAATACATCTATGAATGATTCCACTTACTTCTTTCACATTGGTCAATGATTCTGAGGCAATATTCATAGGCTTTCTCTCTCAACACATGCTTTGCTCTGTCGCTGAACCCTCCTGTCATGCTCATTGATTCTGTCAATGCCTTGGTGTCAGGGGGTGCCACAGTTGACGCCGCGGGCCGTGACAGCAGTAGCCAGTTTTTCAGCATTGAGAAACTATGGATGTTGAGGAGTTGGTCCCCACTGAGGTACTGGCCGATGCTTAACACAGTGAAAATATCCCTTGAGGGCGTACCATCGATATCAGTGACTAATTCCTGAAAAAGAGCATGTTTCAGAATATCTCATTGACAAATACCAGTATTACCATCGTTTGTTTTATCTGACTCGGACTGAAGAGATGTATATTCATCCTCACATATTAAGGCGAACATACTAATGCCAATATGAGGTATAACTGTCTGACAAAACTCTGTTATTTATGTAAAGTTGTTTTAACAATTATTTATTTGATTGCAAACATAAGTTTTTATTTATGTGATATTTTCATTATTTGTTAAATCATTACTTCTACAATGGTTTTTTTGACACACAAGGATGATTGGGTATTTCAAAGTCCTGCAATATGATCACAACAACTTTGATTTCAAAATAAAGAAAGAGTGTAAATATCATGGAACACATTCATGTGCTTGTGTTTCAATTTCAAAAGAAAAGAAACCCAGAGATGAAGAGTGTAATATCAAAGAACAAAATCATGCACTAGAAGGGTAAACCTGCCTGTTCTCCACGGAATAATTTCCTTGAGTATGGATTTGGTGCCTGGTAGATTGATGCATTCCGCAACCACTCTGCAAGCTGGGAACTCACTACATGTAATTGTTCTGTTGGGCCATCAAAAAGTATTCAAGTTTAGTCCAGCGAGAGATGATGTACGCTGATCATGTAAAATTGCTATTGAATACAAGCATAATTGGCTATATCAACATGTAATGCGCTAAATCTGCTTGGGTACAAGCAAAACCATGTAGGTTTGACTTTGATTTCATTTGTATCGATAACTATGCGTGAAACTTAAACCATGAGTCAATGTATCACGCATCATTGTAATCTGTATCACTGTGACTGACTTACCACTGGATAAAGCATCTCTGTGTAGAAGTATCAGATTTGCCAGATAGGCCAACGATCTGGTCTGAATGCCCTGATCAAAGCCAACTGTGGAAACCCACCGCACTATCTGTGGTAGCAGACTGTCTAGATGTCCTAATGCTCTTCCCTGCAAAAAGGAAATGTAGTGATGGCCAGAAGACAATGGCTTATGACAAATGTGTCAGTCTGAGAGTGGAGGCATTCATTACCCAGCCATTCTGACGTAGAGCAAATTAGATATAGAATGCTGCTGTTGAATGGAAGCGGGTAGGTGCACAGGACAAAATCTGATGACAACAAAGATGAAGATGTACATATGACACCTCATGGTCACAAAATTTTTTTAATGATATTACAATAGCCCTTGTATCATGCAAGTCACTATGTATAAGCAGGAGACAGAACGGTCAGAATATAGAAATATGATACTCATACACAGTAGCAATGATAATCGTTATCTGTGGCAGTATGGAAAATCAAAACAAATTAATACAAAGCTAAGAGCTAAGCAACGAAACGGTGAGCTTGCACTCCGCTGAGAGACTACTTTATAATATTATTTCCTTAGTTTATGGTATTGTGTCATTGGTTTGGTGAAAGATCTTACCTGATTGCTGATGACAGGTAGTAGATAGGGTATTTGTGCTGTATCAAGTGGTGGGTTGAAGTTTTCAATGGAAAGGAGTTCAGTTGGAGAGTATTCACGCAATACTGCCATGCACGCCAGTCGTATCTTACCACTGCCTTGACTGGATTCAATCAAAACTTTCTTCAGAAGTGTCACTACATCCTGTGATAAACTAAACGGGATAGACGGAATTCAAACATACTGATAATAATTCAATTAAATTTTGGTTCTAGGCCATTTAAACCATAGACAATTACCCCTAAGACCGTGACTTGCCATAATCCAACTCTTGAACACAGCCCTAAACTGGTGGATGAGGAATGTCTGATGGTGAATGTTCAGGTAGTAACACAGGGTTCTGATAACGAGAAACTACATGTTTTGCATCATTATTTCCTTAATCAGGTCTTGTGGCTTACATTTAATCAAACATTCACTCCCAGTTAAGGTAATATTGATAGTTTTTAACCATTAATGTCTAAACTGTTGGAAAGATGTCATGCAAATAACAATATTCTTGAAACAAGTACAACTCTTTTTTTTCTGGGTAACTAAAGAGACATGACTCTTTCTAATTTTGGCATTCCTTCTTAATTCTTAGTGATGCAAATATGAATGTAGGCACCACATCAATGTCCTTGAAGGTAATAGATGGGAGTGGGTGTTGTTGTGGAATATTTAATATTCATGTGGAACTCTATGTTTCTTCCTTGGAAGCAATGGCTATGCCGAAAGAATTAGCCATTACTCAACAGTACAGGTTGTCAATGGCTCAGTTTTCAGAGGGTGACTTAGAATCATACTTACTTTATATCCAACTTAGCACAGAATATAAACAGGAACAGTTGTCGCAGTTGTTGAATAAGTTCATTACCCCTCTCAGATGATTGCAAGGTCGCAGTTAGCTTTTTTGTGAATTCTTTAAATTCTCGTTCACCGACAGCCCTTCAAAAGAAAGTATTTCACAGTCATTATTTACATGGCCTCTGTCTGAGTCTCGGCAGAAAAATACCAGAAAACCTGGCTTTATCTTGTTTTTACTTATGGTACCCTGGGGGCGCTGTCCAGATGTAAAAGTAGGCGTGGTTGACGAACCGATGACTATGATTATTATCCTGAAAATGTCAGAAACGAAGTTTACTCCGAAAGCGATGATTTAAACCATAATTTTGCTGAAAAATATACATAAATCACGGTCTCTATTGTGGAAGAATGCGGACCGTCGACCGCACCATGAACAAACCCTATATCAGGATCTGAGTGCTGCCTTTGCAAATGATATTTTGCCAAATATATACCATCATTTTGTCACCAAATCATTTTGCAGTCGGGAATAAAAGATGGTGCTGTGCTACACTTTGCCAAGAGTTCAAAATGTTGCGTGCACTACAAAAGTTTTCATACCTCGTTCGCTCGAATAGATTTTCGACCACCACCGCTAAGGGCGCAGCCATTTTGATGTTGGTCGATTGGTCGTGGTATCTTTTCTCAAAATCCAATATACGCATGCTCAGAAGGGTCACCCTTGGCAACGATCGGCATATCCAGCGACGGCGACCAACGTTTTTAGTGCTGCACCGCTTGGGAGGGAAACACAAACATAGGTAAGTTTTCAGTACTTTTATCCCGAAAAAGCTACCGGTAACTATTCCAGCGACAATCTACACATTATGTTGGCGTTTGACAGCTGTCGCAAGTTTTTAAGTTCAAATTTCACTGCGATTGTCGCAATAGTTAGCACTGAAAACAAACGTTAGCCTGTTAGCACCCGAGGTGTCAAGACGCAGTCTTTCCTGAACTGTTTTAGCACTCTTGCTCGTTGCATCAGCTTCGCACTGTATTTACTATATTGTTAAATCATATCGTTATAAAACGCAGTGTTTTTTAGCGTAAACATTGAATTCATGTGTTTTCGACATCAATTAGCGACACGACACACTCACCGCCTTGTCAGTGTTTGAACTTTTGTATCGCGAGCGTGACATGACAACGATCAATAGCAGCACTGTACGTGTGAACTGTTGGTGGATGGTCCTCACATTGTAAGCTTATCATGAGTCAATCGTGGATCTTGTAGTAAATCTGTGACTCAATGATTGTGCACCAGCGTTGTTTAGAAACATAATGAGTATTTTTTCAGCACCTTTACAAATTGAAATTAGGTATAACATGCTTCAAACTTCTTACAGTTACATCTTTATTTCAACTGATGTGCAGCACACTGGCATTGCTGTAATACAGTGTATAGGGACTGGTCAGTTTCTTCAGCCTGGGGGGGGGGGGGCGGTGGATTCATGGGGGGGGGGGGTCACCCTGTTTTTGACTTTGGTGATGGGGGGGGTCACCATGTTTTTGAAATGCCCAATAGGGGGGGTCAGTGTGTTTTTGAATTTTGACACAGGCTCATCATTCATTGCCTAAAATGCTAGTGTCAGCCACAAAATTCATCATTCAGTTGTATTTTTCGGCGCGCCCTTCGGGCGCGTAACTTTAATAATCAGTCATATTTTTCAGCACGCCCAACTTTAACATATCAAGCATACATACATCAGAGATATCTGTATGTTCAATATTTTTCAGCGTGCTCTTCAAGCTCATTACTTTAATATATCATACATCTTTCAGCATGCCCTTCAGGTGCATGACTTTAATATACAAGGCATATATATAAGTGATATCAGGATGTTTCATATTTTTTGGCGCGCCCTTCGGGCGCCATACTTTCAGAGATATCTTGATGTTTGCTAAGTGAAAGTGTATGAAATCTGCATTTCATATGAAAAGGATGACAAATTCCAGATACTTTTCTGTTCTCTCTGTGAGAATTCAGTATGAGAAAGCAACATGCACAAATATTTCACAATATATATTTGATACAGTGACTTATTTTAGAGATAGAAAAATGACAAGATATCTTTCCTTCTCATTGATGCAATTATTTTCCTTTGTTTCATAGGTTTTCTGTAGAAAGATGCTTTTTTATGAACAAAATAACAGTTAAAAAAGGCAGTTTTTGTCATTATTAGCTGACAGTGTGCTTTTATGGTTTCAATGTTACACAAGAAAAGGTCCTCTCAGACACTGTACACATCAGATTTGGCTAAAAAAGCTCTCTATGGCTCCTCAGTAGATTTAATTGGATGGTTGGCAAGTCTTAACACCCATCAAAGTTTTTGATTCACTGCTTTTTCCTCTTTGATATTAATGATTGACATCCATTTCTGTACAACAGTTCAGGCCATCTGGTTAAGCAGAGAAAGTGTGAAATACATTCACAGCTCATTCAAAATACAGCTCATTCAAAATGTACTGTATTTAAACTTTAAGATTGACACTTTGAAATTCCTATCTTACAACTGACATGTCAACAATTTCACTAAACATAGAATGACTATTTAAAATATAAATATATGTAAAATGTAAAATATAATATATATATATATATATATATATAATATATATATATATATATATATATATATAATTTATGTCCATCTTTTGTTTTACCTTTGTCGCGCCCGGGGGGGGGGGGGGTCACCTGTTTTAGAAATTTGGAATAGGGGGGGTCACCCTGCTTTCAAAATTTGGAATAGGGGGGGTCAGCCACTTTTTGACGTCGGCAAAAAATAATCCACCGGCCCCCCCCAGGCCGAAGAAACTGACCAGTCCCTAATGAGAAAATGCATTTTTACAGATGGGAGGAATAGTTGATGATTTAATGCATACTCTTTCCGAATTAATACTCTTTTTGTTAAATTGTTGTTTCAGTCATTTCGTTTGACTGATTTTTTTTCGTATGGTATAAAATAATTTGTTTAATAATTAAGGTAGTGCGTACCTTGAAATTGAAAGACTTAAACGTTTGCTTGAACTTTCTGAACAGGACTTTGAAAGCAATCCGTTTCAAAATCAGGAATAAAAATCAGGAGTCACTCTCAAACTTTGGTACTAGAGAAACAAATTACCAAAAAATTTACCAAAACTTAAAATTCAAAATGGCCGCCATCCCTGAATTAACTCTATAACTAAGGAAAAATTAAAATTTATATTTGAAAGAAAATTAGAAGATGAAAACTTTGTTTACTCTTAGTCCATGAGCTTCAAAATGAGCTCCACAAGTGAAAGACAAAAAAAAAAAGGGTTGTAAAAGTTTGAGAGTCCAAATATCTGTCCCCCAGGTGCGTCCTACCTTTAATTTGCATTAATTTGCAAAATGTGGATCATGGTTTAACATACATAGAAATCGTTGACTTTGAAAGAGACCTGTGGAATGTTAACATTACTTTTTTTCTTACAGGTATAGCATTTGAATTATTACCAGTTCACCATGGAAATTGTATACGTGTATACAAAAAAGCGGAGTGAGTTTGGCCGTCAGTGTAACTTTTCTGACAGGCAGGCAGAACTGCATGTTGACATCTTACCAGATGAAAGCTTAGCCACAAACTTCATTGAGAAGAATCCTGTAGACACTGGAATACAATGTGTCCAGGAAATGTCAGAACATGAGGTACGTATATCAATGAACTCAATGCACACATACTGCAGAAATTTGTAAAACTGAAACTTTCTTGTGTTGCATAGATTTTTTAAAACAGAAAAGATAAATATAACATGATTTAAGTAGGTAGTGTATTTGTTACGATTGCGCTTTTCGAAACAAAGTCATTTGAATAATCTTGTTCAGTCATTGTAATTTTGTGCATTTACAACCTGGAGTATCAATCAAATTATCGTTTTTACAGTAATGACTAATTATGTGTTACCTAATTCTTCTCTTGTGTTTTTCCAAACAGGTCAACACAGAAAGATTTGAGACAGAAAACAGAGGAATAAACCATGTTGAAGGTGGTTGGCCAAAAGACGTCAATGCGTCAGAAGTTGAACAAGTGCTCAGATACAGAAAGAAAGTTGAAAAAGATGAAATGTACATTAACACCATTCAACAGTTAGGAAGTGTAAGTAAATGTGTGCCAAACATTTTTTGTATCTACAGTTAATAATTTATGATATATCATAAAGTTAATTGTTTTCCAGTGCATGTGTAAATAATTTGTTCAACAGCAGCAAATTTGGGCCATGAATATCACCTATTGAATGGAGGTCAAACCCCCTCCCCCGTAAAGATATGAATTTCGCTTTCTTAACTTATGCAACAATCTGAGACGGTCCCTTATGTCATTATACTTGTTATGTAAATGTCCTGAGAAGCTTTGTTCTGAATATTTAGCTACATAGTAGCAATAAACGACATCATGATTTTTAATATTTTTAAGTACCACAAGGGACTCTTGTTTCTGACATTGTGTAATGATTTTTTTTTACAACAGGTGATGGAACATGTGATAAAACAAAACAATGCCATTGATATCTATGAGGATTACTTCAGTGATCTTCATGTAGAGGAGTCGGAGGAACCGCCATCTGCCAAGACCATCAATGTTTTCAGGTACTAAATGAACTGACAAGGAATCTTGTCATGATGGTTTTTACACAACTTGGCCATGATTTTTTGATTTAAATGAAGCAGCAAAGTTTTGGATGTGCATTATTTGTGGAATGCAATAAAAGCATATATAGTCAAAAAATTTTAAAAGTTGTTATGGAGCTACAGATTTATATCCTGTTCCTTCTTGTTCAAATTGCATCAAATCAAATTTTGTTTAAATTACACCCTGTACTGGCATGCCAACTAAATTTCCACATACTGAGTAAATTCATCCCTCTACAACAATACATCTGTACCACAGTTTAGTCATCTTCTGCTCCACCATCTATAGTTCAGTGATGAAACCACTTACATAAATTAATGCTGATGTTATTTTTTTTTTAATTTTCCAGGGATCCAAATGAAATTAAACGCACAGCTACACACTTAACCTGGTACCCAGATGGTGCAAGGAAGTTAGGAGTTGCCTATTCAAATCTAGAGTTCCAGAGATCAACATCAGATACAAGCATGGATTCTTACATTTGGGATATTGGTAAGATGCATTCACATAAAAAAGGGTCAAGTTTCATGGATGGATTTCAGTATTGTTGTGACATAGAAATGAAATTCACAGGGGATACAAAATGTTTGTTTGATTCTTAACATCATATGCAGTGTATAATACTATAAGAATATTTCTCCTGTTCTAAGACGGTCTTTACAGGAATTATTAATCATACACATGCAATATGATCTCAAACGTCAAAGTTGCATGTCACAAATATGTCTTGGTGATGAGTGTGAAATATTCTATTGAGAAGTTGTTTGACAATACTGTATTATACACTTTATTTGCAGAGAATCCCAATAAACCAGATTTCACAATCAAGCCAGTCTCACCACTGGTGTGCTTAGAGTATAATCCCAAAGATTCACATGTCTTAGTTGGTGGCTGTTACAATGGACAGATTGGTAAGATTTCTCTCAGAGTCATTCACTTTTAATTCCATTTTAACATCAAATTTCAAATAAATGGTAGATGTTTATGGTAAATGTATGACGGCTGATACGAATAAGGATAACAGTGTCCACATGATATTGCTTCTGCATTAGTTTTTGTCCCTCACACGCCCATTTTATTGCAAATGCTTCTAACCTTACCAGTTAGAACAATGAAAAACAACAAAAATCTTGCAGTGCAAAAGTTCATTATGCTCATCCTGTAATTTGACTTGATCTGTATTTTTTGATGCCAGTTCTAACTTTGGTGATCTATTCCTTCTAGCTTACTGGGACACAAGGAAAGGTTCTCAGCCCGTTGAAATGTCGCCCGTTGAACACAGCCATAGAGATCCCGTGTACAAAGTCATTTGGCTGCAGTCAAAGACAGGAACAGAATGTTTCTCATCCTCTACGGACGGCCAGGTGCTTTGGTGGGACACGCGTAAACTTGGTGAACCCACAGAAAAACTTATCATGGACCCCTCAAAGAAAATGGACGTAGAGAAAGCCCAAGGAGTTATTGCATTAGAGTATGAACCTACCATTGTAAGTGCTAGTAACATTTGTTGACTGAAATTCTAAAAAACCTCATCCTAAAGGATTTCCCCAGGAGTGTTTCTTGTTTGTGTCTACAATATTCTCATTCAATATGCAGCCACATTCTGTGTGGAGCTGTTCAGAAAAACACAAGAATCAGGTGACCCCGTATAGAAATGTAATATTTCTTCTCTTTTTCATGGTTGCAGCCCACCAAATTCATGGTTGGTACAGAACAAGGAACAGTGATTTCATGCAACCGCAAAGCCAAGACACCAAATGAGAAGATAGTTGCAATATACAATGCCCACCTAGGACCTGTCTATTCGCTGCAGAGAAATCCATTCTTCCCAAAGAACTTCCTCACAGTTGGAGACTGGACAGCTAGGGTAAGCTTGCTTCTCAGTGTTTTGGAAGGCAATTTTAACTCTCGCCCTAACCTCGTGTAAGAATTCAGTTTGGTTGAGACATGGGTATTTGACACCGTGACAAGATGAAATGTTGTGAGAAGGTCTACTCGATAGAATATTTACCTGTACCAATTGAACCCTAAACCCTGACACTCCTATTACTCGATTTAACCTCATTGTTTGCAACAAGATGGTTGGAGCACAGTCCATCCAGGACTGTGATTGAACCTATACGCAGAGAAATGGGTAACAGGGCTTGATTAACGATTACCTTGAATGCCGGAAATTTGCGGCATCACGATGAATTAGTATAGATCTTGGGTGCTGGAAAATTCAATACTTTTATACTTTATCACGACAGGTTTGGTATATGGGATAACATTGGTAACAGTAGTCAAGGGTTAACCCTTTGAGCGCTGTAATTTTTTCCACTTAAATTCTAGCGCAACATTTTACCTATTTTTATGAATTTTTCTCAACTCTGTTTGATAATTTTGGACTAAATTAACATCACAATTTTTGAGCAAAAGTTTAGAAAAAAATGAAAAAATAGTCAAGATGTGAAGAGAAAATTGTCAGGGTTACATTTTATGCAGTTGACAAAAATTGACTTGGGTACTCAAAGGGCTAAAGTCACAAAGACCTAGCATTGTGTCTTTCATCTTTTTCCCATTCCAAAGTGTGTATACAACACCTGTCATCAAAGAAGTGAGATAATGCTGAAATGAAACTCCAGAGTTATTATGTACACATATTTTGATACAAAACCCTGTGTTACAAAATAGGAGAAAAACTAAAACAATGACCTGTTTCCGTTGATTACAGATCTGGTCAGAAGATATCAGAGAATCATCAATAATGTGGACCAAGTAAGTCAACAACAACAAATAAACATCCATCTCTTCTCTTAACGGCAGCATGACAAATCGCCGACAAATCAACATTGTAATGTCAATGTCAGTTTACTTCAGAAGTTAGAGTTCATTCATAATACAAATCTAAAAGTAAACATATATCCCTCTGTATTATCACGAAAGAATTTTCAGATCAAGTTTACATGTAGTATTCAGTTTTCTAAATAAATGTATTCGGGTACTAAAATTGCATCGATATATAGAATTGTTTTAATTGTAAATGGACAGATAATGACTTCTCATTGGAGAAGTGTAATCAGCCTCACTAAAATCATGCACTATCAGATTTTACAAGTTCATTTTAAGAAAGTGCAATTTCTTTGTTTTCATTCAAAGACTTTTTGCATTTTGATGAAGTACCATATGAAAACTCTTTTCAGCAAAGAATATTCTGAAAAGCAAGAAATTTCATGATAGAGACATTTGTGACTATGGACTTAGTGTTCCTTGTTTATGAGCATGGGTATTGACCGTGACATTGCTTTCTGTATCAGGTATCACATGTCATACATGACAGACGGCTGCTGGAGTCCAACAAGACCAGCTGTCTTCTTCACCACCAAGATGGACGGTACGCTAGACGTCTGGGACTTCCTATTCAAACAGAACGATCCAACTCTTAGTTTACAGGTGAGTTCTTACCTTGAGAAAAGCAAATGTAACGAGATTTAAACAATAACTCACTTTCACTGTTAATATATCTTCTTCATAAGGTGCAGGATTTTGTGAAAGGTAGTGTAATTACTGATTTGAATATCAACAAATTGAGCTGATGCATTCGCACAAAAATGAAAATTTATGCAAATTTATGTATGTATTAGTGCAGATTTATATAATGGTTATAAATAGTGTCAGCTTCTTGCTGAATATACTGTATTGTTTATAGTCTGGCATGGCCTGTTATGATGTCCAGTAGCAGAAAAATTAATAGTATGTTAAGGCAATACGGAGTGATAGGTACTCTATTCAGTGATTCAGTTTTTGGGATCACAGGGGTGGCTACATCCATGGATACACGGATCACAAGGGTAGTTACATCCATGGATACACATGCATATTTCTAGTAGGGATGAAGTTCCTCACATGTATACATCTAGAATCCCATGAAATTTAAGGGTTTTTTTTTTTTTTCATCTTTTGTGTACCAGGTTACCGACGAACCCCTGCACAGTTTACGCATCCAGGACCAGGGTAGGTTCATCGCCTCGGGCTCACAGAGCGGAACCACCACTCTGCTGGAACTCTCCAGCGGCCTGTGCACCATGCAGAGGAACGAGAAGGGACTGATCACCGCCATGTTTGAACGGGAGCAGAGGCGGGAGAAGATCCTGGAGTCGCGGCACCGTGAAATGAGACTGAAGCAGCGCAGCACGAGCGGGCAAGAGAAGGCCGAGGAGGAAGAAGGCGGAGAAGCAGACGAAGAGGATCTGGTGGCCAGGGCTGAGAAGGACTTTTACGATGTCATCGAAGCTGAGAAGAAGAAGAGGGAGGACAAGGAAGCCAAACGAAAACAGGCAGAAGCTGTTGTGGATGAGAAAGAGGTTTGTTATATAAACAGTCTAAAACAATGCAGAGCTCACTATATTTTTAAATTAATCAAATAGCATTTCTTGATAACAAATTGGGACACATAAATTGAAAATTAAAGTTTCTTATTTCACTCTATTGAAACTCGAAGGGGATTTTTCCACCTGTTCATCGAAATTTGTAACCCAAATATTGTGTTTGTATACTATCTGGCTTCACTGCAAGTCATAGTAGTGTGTTAGTCAAAAGTGGTTTGACCTTGTACGCATGTAAAGCTTTTAACTGAAATGTTTCATTGTTTTCTACCAATAGGATACCATTGCTGAAGAGAAGGGAGACACAGAAAATGGAGAAAAAGCGGTAGGTTCAGAGATTGTGATTGTGCATTTACAAATTGTTAAGGCAGCTTGGGTCTTGCTGTGTACAACAAGTTTCGTTTATACATCGGCTGTACTGTAAGCTTTTTCATAGGTTTCACATGATCTGTTGTTGTGCTATAGGTGAAGATGTCCACTGTGACAATTTTGCTCATATTTGCTATTTCACACATATTGCCATCTGTGAACTTTTAGAGATGAAGTTCCCACTGCATATCTTGGGAACATTAAAACATGGTTTAAGGTAGAACGCGCCTCGAAAGTGAAAGACTCAAACTTTTGTTCAAACTTTCCTCAATGAAACTTTCAACCATTCTCTAACCAAATAAACAATAAAAATCGGGGGTCACCGTGCAAAGTTTGAAACTAGCAAAACAAGTTACCCAACATTTTGCGATATTTCAAATTCAAAATGGCTGCCATTCCTGTGTTAACTATGTGGGGAAAAATTGAATTTTGGATTTTCGAAAAACTAAGATGGTGAAAGTATTTCTCTCTCCAAGAGCTTTAATATGAGCCCCCACAAGTGGTATGTCAGAAAAGAATTATAGAAATTTGAGAGTCTGACTATGTCCCCGAGGCGCGTTCTACCTTAAAAGTAAAAACATGGTTTAAAATTTCCTGATTTGTAAAATAAATGTACAGGAAAATGTCAGCGTCTATCAAAGCCACCAATTTTTTTCTGACCCAGATAAATTTTTTTTCTAACTTCACAGGATGAAGAAAAAGCGGATTAAGTCATCAAAACAAACCTTATACAGGAAGATTTCTCTTACTGCCATTCCGAGACAACGTTAGGCAGAACTCACTTGTAAATACTTCAACAGCAAAACAGGACTTGACAGACACCATGATCCAGTACTGTACATGTGGATTGGTGAATCGACTGAAACAGTGAACTCGCGTTCGGTATCAACTACTCAACCTTTCCTGACAGTCAAAAAGATAGGATACAGAATGTTTCGTTCCAAAGTATTATATGTCCAAAAATATCAGAATTTTTTTTCAAACAAATAAACTATTTTGTTATTGTACATTGCCTTCTTCTGAAATTGCAAGGAACTTTACATTCATTGCAACAGACTTATACAATATCACATGCATCCATGTTATATTTAAATTTTGATGCAAATGAAAATGTTTGGGGAAAAAATGATTGAAAAAGGTTGAAAAAGTAGACAGAATGAAATAGTATAGCAAAGATTAACTGTTTGAATTTCCAAATGACAATGCTTTTGTAAATATATCTTTTAATTCAGATGTTTTCAATTTATTTGTGGCTATGATAGATTCTTCATATTGTCATGTGAAAATGTGTATATAGTCGATGGTAAGTTTGCAGCATGTACAAAATGCTTGCTTTTTTGTGTGATCCCAGTGTATTTTTCAATTCAATATTTCCTCCTTTTTACAAAAAGCAGTTCCCTATTGATAAAGTGTGTGAACAACTTGTTTACAACGGTTATTTCAATAAAAGTTGTTTATTATGATTGTTTGTGTTATTTTCTCACACGGCCCTTTCACTCTAGTAGTACAATGTTTATCGGCGTCAGGCAGGTTTTCTCTGAATGTTGTCCCTATATGTATCCTTCAGCTAATGAGTTTTCTAATCCTATTGTGTGTGATGAAACTTTTCCCCAAAAGCCTTATTATTTTGAACTAGAATAACTAACAATTAGACATGTGCACATAAGGCTGCATTTACAAACACCTCTGGAGGGGGGAGGGCGGGAGAATTGACGGGGAGATTTGAAAATCTCAAGGGTGTGTTGTGGGGGTGGGGGGCATTTGAAGGGATTTGGGGACTTAAAGAAGGGACTCTGAACTAAAATGTCTCTGATTGATATGTGATATGAAATATTTGTTGTGTTCCCCATTTACAGCTGCAGTAATGTTTGGCTAATTTTTAGGTGGTTTTATTTTGTGTATCCACTGCTACTCCCTGAAGCATGATGAAAAGTCCAGGTTTTAACTTATCAAAACAGCCATATGTGTACAGTTAGCTTTGCTATTGTTTAAAACTAAATTTAAGTCTGGACTAGAATTAATTTGCCATCGAGAACGAGTATTTTGCCAAACAAAATTTTGTTATTCTTGCATGCTGTAGGGAGTGCAACAAAAAACTGTGGTTGATATACAGAACAAATGCACAGTAAAATTGGCCAAAAGGTACACCTAATGTCCCATTTATACAATCAAATTAATTATCAGTTTTTTGTGATAGAATGAGGGAAGTCATTCTCTTTCCAAACCTTTTTATGTAAGGCCAAAAAAAAAGAAAGAAATGTTTCTGGTCAGGTCTTTCTTTAAAAAATGGTTTAGCGACGCGCATTTTATTTTTTTTTTATTTTTTTTTTTTTCCCTCAAGGGAGGAGGAGGGTCAGTTTTATAGTTTTATAAATATAGTCACATATATACTGTTCATGCAGTCACTGATCATGCCCCAAAAGAATTTTCTCTTTCTCTTCAGCCATTTTGGTTTGGTGTCAGCCACAGCCGCTGGTCACAAACAGAGGGTGACGCACTGTTGTTCAAGTGACGTGCGCGCCGACCAGAAACATTTCTTTTTTCTTTTTTTGGCCTAATCACTGTCTTTCTCTTTTGAAGTTTTCCTGTAGGAGAAAATGTCAACACAGCGCCCTCTTTCCTTGGAATAGAAAACATACAGACAAAAATAATTCTGTCCAAATATGGTGATATGATTAAATGTCTGAGAGTGTAATGTATGAGTGTCCCAGCTGTGGCTGGCTGCTCGAGATGCACATAACAAGAAATTATTGTTATCTGATTTTTACTATGATTCACAAAAATTAAAAAATTGGCAATCAGACCTGATAAACCAGTGAATCAAAGTGTCCATTTTAATAGTAGCAGACAAAATTGACTGGCTTTTCACTATAAATTTTGCCAACAATTTCCATCAAAATATCCACATCAAGCAAGGAAGGTACATCTCCTTTGAAACTTTCGAACATTCCTTGTCACCCATCAAAGACAATATGCCACTTGTTTCAAAATAGAAGTCAAACATGGCATAATAGGATGTAAATTTTATCATCGATGTAACAATATGGGAATGGATAGTGCAATATTAAAGACAAATTTGCTCAACATGGTTTGAAAACTTTTTAGTTTATCTATTAAACCAATTTAGCTACTCTAAATGCTTCCTGGATGTTGAAAATATATGTCACTATAGAAATAACGGGCGACGCGCTGACCATTAACGTTTATTTATGGGCAAGGGCGAGAGGAAAGCCAAAAATTAACGGGCGAGGCTTGCCGAGCCCGTCGATTTGGCTTTCCTCGAGCCCGCGCCCACAAATAAACGTTAATGGTCAGTGCGGAGTCTGTTATTTCCATTATGTTATCAACGAACCGGAGAAAACCGTCAAAATTTGCGAAAATTTTCGGAGCGAACGACAACTGGGCCCCAGAACTGAGCAATACGCGACGCACTGTCACGGGCGCTGTAAAATATTGGCAAATCTGGAAATATTTTAAGAAAAAAGTTTCTCAACCTGGCCCACAAGTGCTCCCTATTATTTTGTGATTGATTATGATTTACGTTTGAGCTGTAAAGTTACGATACTTTGAGTTGTTAATCGTATTATTCATATTCACGGGCATATAAACAGATCATTACTGTGTATTTGTGGTCAGTCACATGGTTCAGCTCGACCAATCAAAATGCGACAGGCAGGGCATTGTAATATAATGAAACACAACATATTCACACCAGCCTCATACTGCAAAATGTATGGGGTGAGAACACTGCCAAAATTATTTTTAAATCTTTAGTCAAACTTATCTCATCATTGTTATTCCATTATTTTGTGATTTGGTCATAATTATGTCATTGCTTGGGCCATGATTATGCGATTGTTTAATCATTATTTGGATATTATTTCAAAATATTTTTACGCTGTTCTCACCCCATACTTGCGCCCATAGACTGCAGAGTTTCTAGGGCACGGTCCCTCCACAGGTGCACCCTGGTGCTGTGCAGAAATATGCTGAAGGCTGGTCAGCGCCCTCTATGATAAGAGTCTTGTCGGCTCTTGTTTTTCCGGACATGTATTTCGTGCACATTTTCTCCTTCCATTCCTGGCGATCGCGTGTTGATGTAAATTTCTTTCTGTGACATAGATGTGGGTATAGGTTTCAAATACTTACAGAACATTTCAATTGTACATCGAAACGATAAAATGAAGTAATGATGGTCGCCGTATATATTGGTTGACGCTAGTAGATCTCAGTAAAATCATTTTACTTTTTCCCCCAAATTTTTATTATAGATGAATATTATAATTTCGAAAACTTCTACTTTGCTACTTTCACCGCGAGGGTAACAGAATGATTCTTCTATCTAATTACTTAAGTATAATTAGCTCATTGCACATCAAAATATGCGTTCAGAAAATATTTTCCCTCGAGTTTGAGTTTGTTCTGTACGAGTTTTGGTGAGCGTGAGTCAGAACAGAAGCTTGGCGTACTGGTTGCTTTCTGTTTGTTTCATTGAAACCGACTTGTCCTAAAATCGCTATAGCCGTCAAATTATTAACATTACCACTCATATATTTGCATACAAATATCTCCAAGCAACAAATGGACGCCACTGCATGCGTAAAGGGAAACTACTTGATACACAAACAATACTATTGTGTGAAACGTCATTTGAGACACGCAAAGTAATGAGTGCCGAACTAATTTTTTTGCCGTTACAATTTGTGTGGTGTTTCAGCGGAAGTTATCATTGTTATTAGTCTCCATGGTCAATAATCGTAAGGAGATCGATAAATTTGGCTGGCTCCAAGGGGAAAAATCAATTTTTCATAAAATATTCATGAGCAGTCTGTTTGTTGTGAGATCATTACGCGGAGCATTACACGCAAATAAATGGTGATTCGGTCGGAGCACATAGTATTATCATGGCCGCCATCATATGTGTAATAAAGTTGCGAACCACTACGGACGAAATCTTTCAACTAGCCAGTCACGGCCAATAGAGAGGAAGTGGATTATTGGGGGATACCGTATCTGCTGTCTCTACCCCAACAAATAACGTTTGTAGGTAATACTGGGTGAACTCATTCGCCTGCCAGCTTTCATCGTTTCTACGAGCACTTCGGACACTTGCTCTCGGGCAACGTGTAACTCGCTCGCCGTACTCGGATCGATCCCGCACACAGGCATGTAGAAATGAAGACCGTTTGACGAGCACATATCGAGGTAAAAGTATCGAAAGTAGCAGGAAAAGAAGTGATATACTATTCTTGGGAGTTTTGACGTCGTTGAAAGCACTTTACAGTCTAAATACCCGGGCGATTTTTCAGTGTTTTGGAACAGACTGTACGCCTATCAATTATTGAGTCGGTAGAACGGGAGAGACGTTTACACATATATAGGCGGCGGGCTGACTGCGTGAAGTTGGTCGTAGGCTTCGTGAAGAACCCAGAGATTCGAGCCGGTGTCAGTCAGATGTGAGCACTTCTGAACGACCAGCTGGCCAAGTATGCCTTGTTCAGATTTAGAGGTGTGTCGGACAGCCAAAGCCAAAAGAGATTATGTCGGCTAAAACTGTGAAAAACTGGAGGGACCACCAACTTACGGTGAGTGACTTGAATTACACTCCACTGTATACGCTATGGAAAGTTTTCTGTTTTGACCATTGAGTATTGCCAGTTGGTGTTTTGTTGCTACTGTGTGTATCGATATAACAATAGTGCACCATTCGGTTTTATAGTTGCAAACAATATATATTTTACTTTACAGTTACATGAGTGTGAGTTTATGTATGCTATTTACGTATCTTCTGTCTATCTGTACACAAAAAGGGACAATGATAAATTATATCTGCTTACAATTCTTTTATGAAAATATTTTTGTTTCCTGATATATCGAAGACTCAGAATTTAATCTTTCAATACCCATATCAATTTTTCCTCTTATAGGTGGCCCTTCGTGTAAGACCTTTTACAGAAAATGAGCTAGAGCTAGCGCCATCCAAAATTGCCCATGTGGTGGATGAAAACGTAAGTTTAAAGTTTAGATTGTTGTTTTGCTTTGTGTGGACTATCTCACAAGTCTTATGATTTGCTGAATATAAAATTCAACGATTGCTCCGGTGAGTGTGATTGATGCGTTTTGCCAGTGTTTGTCTGAGTAATTGAGTAGAAAAGACCCCTAAATACAAATATGAGGGTAGGTTAATTAATGGTTGGCAAGGTTCCTGATGTGGTCTCTTGTTGAATAAATTAATTATGGGATTCTTTCTATCCGAAGCATGGATGTAGTCGTGAAAAGGAGAATATGAAATTGTAGTTAGGACTGAACAGAACGAAATGACAGTTTATCACTCAAATGAACTGTCGAAGTTCATGATTGATGGTTGCTGTTCTATGGAACTGTTAATTACTAGTGCCTGACAGTGGTGGATTAGATTGGTCTCATTGTCGTGCAATTCTTCATACGCATTACCGGTAGTGCATCACATAATTATTTGACATTTTGAAGTGTTGTACATTTAGTTCCATATGCACTGTCAAACTTCCTGTAGTTCACATGCAGTCATATTCTATTCTCTGAACTTCAATGTACCTGTATAAATATGTTGCCACCCTTTCTAAATCACATGTTGCAGTGCATACTTACACTGCAGCTATGGCTACTAACAAGGCAAGTGGGAAATTTAGAAACTGTAGGTGCGGAAATTAAAAAAAAAATTAAGGCATTGGTGTTTCAGGCATGTCGTCCACTGACTTTCAGTGTGTTCTAAAATTATATTGTCTGTATTACAATAAAATAAGAAAAAGAACTCTTTTTTCAGTTACTGTATTAAAATATCCTTGAGCTGCATTGTAGACCTAACTTGAAAAATAGACCTCCAAATATTGCACAAATACAATCATATTCAGTAAGGGTTAGTACAACAATGCTGGCAAATATTTTACAAGTAGAAAGCCTCCAGTGTCAAGCAACTCGTGTCAAAGTTCATTGTCTGTACAAAGAAATGTCACTGCCGAGTTATGGATAATTCAGAAAGCTCTTTGACAAATTACAAAATATTTTTATGTTAAGACGTGACTGTAAGTATCCGCGCGATGGATGTATTATGGGAGGAATGTTTTTGTTACGAAGGATGTTACTCAGGATATCTCGTATCTAGGATTAATACAGGGCTAAGTAGAACTTGAAAGCATCAACTCATGGTTCAGATTTCACATCGCTGTGGAAATTTCACAGCGATAATCAAGGTGAAATCTTTTAATCCTCTTGTAATCACTTGAATCTGTCGAGGAGTGATACTTTTGTCTTCAGGATTTGTTTTGGCGGTCTGTTTTTTGTACTTTGTTTTTAATACCGTCCAGAAAGTTTATGAATTGTTAAATTTCAATTTTACGCAGACAAATAATGTATGTTATTTTTATCTTGTCTTATGTCAGGTGTTGTTAACTTTGTGTGAGTGCTGTTCTGCTGTGGCATGGAATGGGATTTTCTGAAAAATGAAACCTTTGGTTTAAGTTTACGTTTACTGCATGGAAATAGGACCTGTCTTGAAAACAAGATCAGCTTGTACAAAAGTTTGTTGCTAAAAAGTATTAGGAGAGAAGAGTTGTAGTCAAATTTCACAGTATTATATCAGTCAGGTGTGGTTGTCATGAAGGAATTCTGATAAATGGATGATTACAACATTGCTCATCGAGGTTGGCATGCTGTAGTCTGGGGAAAAATCACAACAGCTGTCTGCAAGTATTCGTATCCATGTCAGACCTGTAGTGAGTAGAAATTTGCAACCAAGGAAAACTTTCACTGAAGCTTGCTGAACAGGCAGGTTTTTAATAAGCTTTGCCTCAGAGCAAATTGACTGTCTAACTGCACAACTTTCAAAGGAGAACAAAGGATTAAAAATCACATACACAGTCAATGTCAACAACCACTCATGTGAGAAGTAGGGATTGTGGAATGCTACCACTTTGAAAAATTTTCTGTATTCATTTTTTTTACGTCATGCAACTTTTGGGACAGTAGAGCACCAGGATTATCAGGTAGTCTTATTCACCAGATGTTTTGGCTTTCTAAGGGAACTTGAAAACTCTTGAGTCTGGCATGTGGTTGTCTAGGAATTTGTAGGTCTGCATTTGACCTTAAAAACCACAGGATATTGTGAACAAGACAAAAACTTTGCAATTACCCAGGAGAGTAGGTTGCGTTCACTGTTGAAATAAACCGATTGAACTTTGTAAGAAAGCATGGAAATCTTTCACATTTAAAATTAAGCCGGTTCCAGATACCCTAAGATGAAATTTTTACTGATGTGGCCACTCTAAATTGGTACTTGTAATAGCATTGTCGCTGTATTTACACTAAGCCAACAAAATTGAAATCTTTTATGTTGAATTTACTGAGTGTGTTTAGCTGTATTTGCCAACACAAACACTTGCTAAAGTGCGTACATCTCCTCATCCAGTTTATATGTACTCTCTGAATCTCCAATAAAATTTGGACAAAAGTTAAAAATCTCTGTACATTCTTGAACAGATCAACAGTATACGTTAGCTGTGCAACATACCCGGGTGGATGGTATTCGCAGAATAATTTCCATGTTGATACACTTTTTATCTTATCATTGATGATATTTGGAAACTGTTCATTAGTTTCAGCTTGTATTATTTGCTTTTATTATTGAATACGAGATTGGGCTGTGCTTGTTTGCATATATGTCGCTGAGATAAAATTATTGTACTTTGCCAATGAGAAAACAAAACTGGACGCAGCACAGCGTAGCGGAATTGTGGCCTGACCTTCAGTTAGATGATGCAAATGAACTGAAAACAAACTTCCAGGGATATTTATTCTGGATGAAAGGTCATATGCAGTCATGAAGGTTTGTTGACAGACTCGTAGAGTTTGGCATCGCCTGGAAGTTGAAAACAATATGTGGTTTGCTAACTTGATTGACAATAGATTTTCCTCGTTGTTTAATTTGTAGTAGCTTTTGGAATCGTGAGCTTGATTTTTGCATCACTGAGACAGGCACTTGCTTCGTACTTTCATCTTTTGATGAAACGTGACAGTACTCTCTCATCCTTGTGTAGCCATGTGACATACATGAGAGATAGCATGATACATTACACAAACACCTGGTGTCTTCCCAGTGAATTGTCATATGAGAATCGGATGATGATTTAACTGTTATGAATGAACACACTATACTGATAAAAGTTGGTCCTCCCCAGTCCTGTTATCACAGAATTTCTTAACTGGATTTAGATAACTTATAAATAGATATATGTGTAATCAAACTACAAATATTTACCATATGTTGCTGCCATTGAGATGTGATATGATTTGAGATGATTTGTAACAATATAAACTTGTATAAATACATATATGCATGTCATGTTGTGAAGAAGTAGAACTACAGAAATATTACCGTATACCAGTATATAAATTGTATACCAGTATATATTGGCAGTGAGTGATGTACATGTAACACGCAACTATCTTTTCCAACTGTTTTTTCCCCATTTCTGTTCCCTTGTTTGAAATGCCTTTGTATAGACTCTGTTGCTGGTGCTGCAGGGTAGTGTAGATTATGCAAGAGTTTATTTTGGGAGACGTGAATCGTAGCCTTTCCATTGCTTGAATGTTATCTGCACCTATTTGCATTGTACATGACATAGGCCTTCACATCTTCTCATATCCACAATCTGGCTTACATGTAGTTGTGAGGAGTTGAAGGATTAGTATTTCGGATACCCCTTCCAATGTTATCTGATAGCCAAATACAGTGTATTCTTTGTTGATAGCAATGATACAGTTTTATTGGCAAGTTTTAATAAATCGCAGCTTGGAGTATGATTCCCAGTGTACAGTTATTTCACAGCGTACAACAACTCATTTGAACTGAAAATGCGTGCCTTCCTTTGTGAAGTGTAATTGAAACTCCGAGCCTCACCTTTTGGGTCTGTTGTTGCATTATTTGCGTCAGATCCCATTGTTGTTGTTGGCGGCTTGAAGGTGCTCCCTCCAGATTCCAGATTGGTTTGGACAAACACCAATAATGCTTGCTTTGTGCAGACGTATAAAAAGACCGATAGTGTGGGGATTAATACCTGTTTATTTGTACCAAGACACTTTATTGTTTGGTGGATGTTCTGTGCCACAAGTCAGATTTCAGTACATGTGCTTGTGCCCAGGCCCTGGCACAGACATCCGTTGGTAAATGATACATGGGGTAATCCGGTATCCACCCTGTGGAATAACTTCCGTATAGAGGGATACCTTTATTAAAAAGCTCAGGCTTATGTTTCTTGTCCGTAAGAAATTTCCTTTGTGAGAGAATTTTTTCCCATGCTCTGTATTAACCATTCAGGTAATTATACTGCTCAGTTTGCCCCGCACCCCACAATGTGACAAAATTATCAAGATCTTCATATGTTGCATAAATAAAGTTGTAGAGAATATTTCTGTCTCAGTTTTCTTTATCCTGGTTACAATTTTCCTGTTTTCAATTAAAAATAATATTTTTATTTTCCAGTATCAATTTAGAATAGTTTTTTTGTACCGGTAATTGTGTTGAGAATCAAGCTGTAATTTTAGTGTGTGTGTTACCTAGATTTCCCTAAGGAAGGTATGTACTCGTGAGGTTTAAATGTAATTACTGGAATATATATAATTATGTCTTTAATTGCAAAGTCTAATAATAGGAAATGATAGAATATGTTCTTGAATACAATGGACATTCAGATCGCTGTTTGTCATGTTTCCAGGCCGACTACCATTGTCTCTGCAACAAAGTAGAGTCTGATTAACCATCGGTCTCCAATAAATCAAGAACGTAACCATTTCACATCAACACTGAATAAACGTCTGAGTAAGAATGATTGTGTTGGAAACATTTTTACAGTCGCTGTTATCTTGTCATCAGAAATATTAGCCAAGTTTAACCTGTTCACCCCTGATTTCTGTGAACTGGTCCACCGATCACCATTGATAACAGTAGGGTTGGACCAAACCATGGTTGTTTAAGGGTTGAATAACAAACCGACATGTACATGTAAAATGTAGTTCAGGTCTTGTGTGAGTTGTATTGTGAGTGTTTTTGTGATTTGCAAAACAGTGAGGATCCTTGAGCTTGTAAAGTTGTTAGTGCAACTTTCTTGTATGAACCTTGAATGCTGATTGATGTTTTGAAAATTTGGAAAAACAGAAAAAAAAGGAAACTTCGGATGTTTCAAAAACAAATTCGGCCGTTTGTTAAAATGCGATGGCTTTTCAAAATTGTGTGTGTGTTCTGTACTGTGCACCCTTGACGTGTCAACATGAACTGTTGATTGAACCTGAAGGCTACTTGAGTGGCTTGAAAGTTGTGAAATTTCAGTTCCTTTCTCCACTGTATCTTTTGAAAGGCATTGTGATAAACGCCAAAGAAATTTAACTAACCTTGCGAGAGCAAGCCGGATCTGTCTGGTATATTACGATTCTACAGACTGTAACAGATGTGGTGTGCCAGATATTTTACTTTACTTTGCCAAAGCACAGCAGAGATCGTATTCTGGTTGTATCACCATGGAGATATGATATCTATAATAATTACATGTACTTTTGTATATTAACTGCCTGTATGAAAATCTTCCTGTTCCCATATTTTAGAAAATTGAGTATATTATGAATTTGAAAACAGACAATCCGTGTACATATTGTTGCTAAGATATCCATTCTTTATGAAAACTGTTCATCCAGAGGAAATGTTTATCCATATGATATTTTGTTTATAATTTGTAAGAACAGCTGGCCAGTTGGAGCTACATCATACATCATGTCGCTGAATTGAGGTTATCAGGTTATGAGGTTTCTGCCAATTATTGAACTACTCAATAAATAATGACAGGACTGGCTAAGGCAGATTGTAGGACATGGAAAAATCAAAGACAGTCAAGAGGTGTTCCTTCAAGGTTTCTGAGAAAGGTTTCTGGTTTTTCAGTCTGATCGAGATCAGCGTATAGATTGGCTTGGTCTATTGCTTAGGCATCGTAACGTTATGTTTGTTGTAGGGAGGAATTAAAGGACGTGAACCTAAAACAGCCAGGCACACTAGACCAAATTGGAGAAAAGCTCCCGATTTGGAGAGTTCTCCTTATTAGGAAGAAAAAATGACTCTCTGACCAGGTTAGTTTTGACAGAACAATTCTGTATAAACATTTGTGCATTTAGAAAAGTGTACTAGCACTTTCATGTCAAATTAGAGGGTGGGTTCACAATTGTTCTGAATATACTATTAGGAGGTTTTCTTCCATTTGGTCTAGTGTGTCTTATTGCAAAACGAATAGCAAGGACAACGAAAAGAAAAAATAAGCCAATTCCAACATCTGATTTCACAATTTCTTGGTTCTCTAAAGTGAATAAATACAATTTCTGGGATAGGTGAGCCCCACAGCAATTTATGAGTTACAACTGTTCACGTACTGATTCGTTATAATGATGAGTTTGTGTGATAGTTGTATTCAGTTTGGAAAACAATAGTGACAAAGGATTCACTCAGTCCCCTGTGTAGCTTCTCAGGCACATACATTGATCAAGAGCATCATATCACAAATCTCGACCCATGAAACACCCTTTCACCACCTTGGTTTGGCCTATCCCCATGTTTGTCAATGGTGAGTGTGGATCTGTTTACAGAGAATTGGGGGTGAGCAGGTTAAAACTTTTCAAGAGTCCTCTCTTGTCCTCTGTTCCACCTCTGCAGTTTTCCCCAAAGTACATGTAATACCCTATTTCTCTCCTTGGCTTGTTTTGATGTATCCAGTTTCAGGATCTGACCAAGTAAACATGCTCATTGAGCATGTTTATATTGGTCGAGAAAGTTCATCTATTCAAGTTCTTGTTTATATCTATTTAAAATAACACATCAAAATCATCAATTACCACCAGATAACACTGCAATTATTTACAAATATTGATGCATTTTTTTAGGGTGTTTTCATGGCGACATGGTTTCATCTACGTAGGATGTTGCCACTTCACCTTTTTTAAAACGCAATTGACGTGTGACAACACTTTGAATCAATTCAGGTTTGTGCCAGGAGAACCCAGCTGGCGCTTGAAGTAGACCTGAACAGTTTCACTCGCATGAAAAGTGGGACACATTTTCAAGTAAACAAGGTGATACCGCTCAGAGTATTTGCTGAAGAGATCTTCCATCAGTGAAAAAACGACAGTCGCTGTTCTTAAAAGATTACTGTCCGCTGGTTACGGGAGTTCACATAACACCGGGATTAGCAGTTGTTTTGACAAGTTGCCTGAAAAATTGGCCGAGAAACAAACCCATAGTTAGAAGGGTGCAGTGTTGGTTAGCAACTTGAGAGTCATTACGTTGGCAAAGGTGTCCCTTATTAAATTTCTGTATTGACACAGATATAAATCTCAGGTTGCAGCAGCATTAAATCAAAAGGGTTTGTGTCAGCTTTTTGCCGTGAAGTGGGATGTAATTGTGTTAGAATTGAAAGCACTTGATTGGCGCATGCAGAATAGAGCTGGGACTGAAATCTGATTTAATTGCTCTGCCGTTGACCAAAAAAACATACCATAATTGTGTCAGGACAGGCAAGGCTACCTATTTTGTGGTTTGTAGAACGCTCAATTTTTGATGAGAATAAAAAAAATAATCTGAGTTGTAGCTGTTTTGAGAAAGCACGCTACTTTGTCAAAAACGTGTTGGTTCTTCACGTATGTAATCAAACCAGTAGGAAATGAAGAACACCTATGTGTTTACATGGAAATCCTCACAGAATACCCTGAGTTGATTCGTCTTGTTGCTGATCTGAACTGAGGATCTCTGGGTGACTAAGGTCAGATTTCTGCACAGTGTCACTGTTGGTTCCGGCAATGCTAGGAGGTGCATTATGGATGCTTCACCTCAATGCTTGCACAGAATACAGATGAGGATAGGCCATTGCATTGGAGAAAAGAAATCATCACAAACGCTATACAATATAAGCCTTTCCGTACATCATTAGAGCGTAATAGTGTTGGTAGATTGTATATATATTGGGCGAACTCTGCAGTCAAGCAGAATGCGTCCTTGGGCCAGATATTTCGCCTCTCAAAATTCTGAAAATTGTTCTCTGCCAGTTTGCTGTATGTTCTCATTTTGTAGACTCACAGAAAAAAAACTGAATTTTCACCACATTGTTCTTTTGAAAATTCAATATTGAAAATTGATGTTTTCCTATGAGTGTAGTTGTAACGGTGATGGTGTAAATTACAATTACTGGTAAAATTAAGGTTACTTTGCTAAAAACTGAAATATTTGCTATGATCCACTGATTTCAGAATCAATTATTGTGCAAGAGGAAACTACCGGTTGTAGTTAGCAGTTCTGATGAACAAAGCATTAAAATAAATTTTTCATTTTCAAGGTGTGTGTTTTTTGATATTAGAATTTCAGAGTTAGCGCAATACAGCTTTTTTGGGGTGCATGTGTGTGAGTTTGTGTGTGTGTTTGTGTGCATGTGTGTGGGGGAGGGGTGATCTACATTTGCATACCATTAACATTTGTAGTCATTGCCTTCCAGCCAAAGACTACTTGCATTAACAGAGTTCAAGTAAAGGTAAACCAACCCACGCAGTGTTTAACGCAAATTGGGCGAATTGCTACTTTCAGGCCCCTAATTTTCAGGAAAACCACTCTACCGAAAGTAACTTCCTTCAATTTGGTCAAATCACTTGGAGGTATTGAATCGCCTGTGGAAGTGAGTACAGCGCAATATTTGCTGAGTTATGGACATCAAAGCCATCGCCTACATTGTTAATTCACTTTCAGTCGAACTGCTCATTGCTTTCATGCATTTAAGGTAATACACGACTTGTCCAAAATAGCAATTGAGTCTACCTACTGATCTGTAGACAAAAGCTGCTTGTCTTCTTATGTTAATGTGAGGTGTATGTCATTGAATCGACCTTGAAAAGTATGTGTGTATTAAAACATTTCGCTATTCAAGCAGTAAATGAAAGATTTGAAAGTATTTTAATTTGTTCTTGAGAATTATTTATGACACAAACGTAACTGTTGTTAAAAGTGTATGAAACTCTTTTTTCTCCCACAGCTATTGATCCATTGCTGTTAAACGTCAAACAGTATTGATTCAGGCAGACCTCCGTTGCCGTCTGCACACTTCATGAAATTGTTATCTTGTTTCCTAGCTCATCAAAATTACATGTACATGTACAATTCTTGTGTGTCTTTTGCCTTTCTGGAGTCACCAGATACTGTAAGGGAGGTTTCTACCGTGCAGTTCGTCAGCACGGCTTCATCCGCATTATGTGAAGTCAAATTATCAATGCAGCGGCAATGTGTTGGCAAAAAATGAAATGAAAAAAATCCATCACCGTGTGGAAATGTACGTAATTTATGAGATTTCTCATATACATCAATATCTGCCTGTGAATAAAAAACATAGCATGATATACGACAGAAGATGACTAATATACAAAGACGTGAAGAATTTCGTGACAGTATGATGCTTCCATCGTAAATTAGGAGGTACATGAACATTCTGTATCTTTGCGATTCAAAAATCGTCTCTTTGACGCCATTACCATTTCAAGTTTGAGTGTGTGGTACACATGTCCATGTTTGTAGGTGATTGAAAGCAGGCCCTAGCTGCCTTCAGATAATGATTTCCGACTTGATACATTGGTGAAAATGCTTTTGCATGTTCAAGATAATATTTCATGTGTATGTCATTAGAGGAAAAGAGATTGTCTTTTCAATGGGAGAGTTGACCCTTGGATGGTGCCGATATACAAGGTTTTGATTGATTCATTCTGTAATACACAGGAAGCCCAATTTTACTTCAGAGTTTATGCTCATATTTATCCATGACCTATGAAAGATTGCTGACTATGCCATATGATACCGATCAATTGGAATATGGGATGGTTTTGTGTGAATTTTCTCTTAGGGTAGAATGTGACTCAGGAACAGATACTTGGACTCTCAAATTTTTACAGTTCTTTTTTGATCTATCACTTATGGGGGCTCATTTTAAGGCTCTTGGAGTAAGAAAAATTTTCACCATCTCAGTTTTTGGAAAATCCGAATGGCGGCCGTTTTTAATTTCAGATACATGTATCAGTATATGTCATGTAATTTTTTTTTCTGTAGTGCCAAACTTTGCAAGTTAACCCCTGATTTTATTCTTGATTCGGTAAGAGTGTGGTTGAAAGTTTCATTGAGGAAAGTTTGAGCAAAAGTTTAAGTCTTTCACTTTCAAGGCACGTACCACATGTACCTTAATGTATCTGCAAATCAATGTGTGTAAGTCGTGTTGAGATGGCTGGTCTAATGACTTGTCAGTGTCTTGGTAAGCACAGGCAAAGGGAACACAACAATGCAAGACAATAACGGCATTAAAAGGTTGAACCCAGAAAGAATTTACATCATTCAGTCACTGAGTTTGTAGAAATAAGTAGAAGTGATTTATTAAGCTGCGTGACGTACAGTATCCATCAGAAATTGAGTCGGGAAAAAAATATTTACAAATCGACAGTGATGGCCGTCTCTGTTGCTATGGCATCAAGTAAACAGTGTAAAGGCCTTCCAATTGTTTGCTCTTACATGTATATGTACATGCAAAGCCTTTCAAGTTCAATGTCACCTTGTGAGAGAGTGGTTTTACTTTGTTGACTGTATGACGTATGAGTTGTAGTTTAAGCATTGTCTGTGGTGTTTTACAAACTCATGGTATTGATTAATTTGGACAAAGCAGATAAAAGGGTTTTCTTTTTCTACTGTGCTTATCACTGCAACCAAACAAACCTTGATAGCGAGACACTTGTGTGATATTTATTGGTGATGATGTACAACTAGTGGACTTTGCATTATGTCAAAAGGGTTTTGTTCAACTTTGCTCTGTGTTGTGGAGGAACGGCTCTCTGTAAGCCATCACTGACAGCAGTGTATGCATGTATGCAATGCTTCAGGCAATTTGACAATTCAAAAAAGAACATGCACGTCTCATAATATGTGATAACAGCGCTCATCACTCAGAGTTACCATTTATACCTTCCTTGACATTCTCATATTGTGCTTGATTTCCTTTTGCCGCAGGTTTTATAACAGGAAAATAGCTTGTATATTGTTTTGGACAACAGATTTCACTGAATCAGAAATTTTGAAACTAATAAAATCTCATAAATGTCCCCTGCATGTCTACCAGGACTCGATGAGAACTATTTTGTGATGCTCTTCTAGTGTGTGACATATAATTTTGAAATGCATGCGGGCATGTTCTCTGTCCCAAATACATGTATCATTGCAATTGGATTTTACATATCAGATGTTACTGATAGCCTGGGGAGGCTTGAGAAGACCTGCATGTATGTATGTATGAGTGTGGGCTGGGTCACGAAAATGCTATCTTCCCTTAAAGCATATTACAGCGGCTGATTTTGTAGGATTCAATTTCTTTGTGCGCTCAAATGCAATCAGACAAAACATCGCCGCAGGAATTGAACTCTGATTAAAGAAGAAATTTTGCGATAAGAGTGCAGAGTACATGAAATCTTGTATTAATACCGTGTAATGAAGGAAAACAACACGCTCCTGGTAAAGTATGGGACATGCTTCAAAGCACAAGTCGTTGATGACTTTGACTTTTTAGCAGCAGATGTAACCAAATACACTTTGCTTGTCAGTGGATTAGGCATTTTTCCATTAGACGGATTGATTTCCATCAGATAAGAAAGTCTACAAGAATTTGCACTCACCTCAGTTTTGAAAATCCCCTGCCTGGAATCCATAGAAACGGGTCATTTTACTAATGTACCATCATGTAAAAGCTGCTTTATCGGTCGAGAGTCACCCAAGCGTGCCAGTTAATGGTCGCCAGAGCGGTATCGATTTTTTTCTCTGACCTTGACGCAGGTTTTACATATGTTTGCCCTTGTTTTTATGAATTTCAGCATGGTTGCTTTTGACCATGGGGTTGAATCTAGCTTGTATAGAAATCATAATCTAATTTCACGGTGTTTCGATTACATACCAGTGTGTGCATTTTATACCCAATTATTGAACTTGGAATGTAGGTCGCGGATTAATTTGATTTAATCCCAGTCACTTCAGATTAAATGCCCAATTTTGCACACCCGTAGGTTTTTAATTACGGACGGATAAGTAAGTCGAGAGATTTGAATCGGTTTAGTGTTTGTTGACCTGTAGTGAAATATTTCCACTTGAACCCCTTAATGGCACAACAGAGCTGTCTATTTTGTTAAATTACTCAATTACTTCCTGCGCCAAAGCCAGTGAAATGATTTTGTGCAAGAAAATGATGGTTTCATCATGGTCTGTGAATAAAAGATGAAACGGTCTCTGTATCTTTCAAGACTCCGCGAATGATACAGTAATATTTATATGCTAATAACAGAATGTATTCTTAGCCAGATGATCATCCCACCCCCTCCCACCCATCCACCCCCCTCCCCTCGTTTTTTCAGTCAGACCACAGTCGCTCGAGAGTTATTCAGCTCTGGGACTAGTCGCCCCATAGACGAGTATACAGAAGCGAGAGTTATTCAGCTCTGGGACTAGTCGCCCCATAGACGAGTATACAGAAGCGAGAGTTATTCAGCTCTGGGACTAGTCGCCCCATAGACGAGTATACAGAAGCGAGAAATACCTCAAGTCTGGAAACAGAATGGCTATTTCTTATAGGGATTTTGCCACCATGTCAACTTCGATGTTCGATTTTACCGTGAAAAGTAGCAAGTTCATCTATCATGTAACCGTCGACCGTTCCCTATCATTCTCAAAATTCATACCTGGTACTTGATTTGCTTCACAAACGCTCGTTTCGTGTGATTTTCGGCCGAATTCGACGGACAAGTCGCTAAAACATAAGCGTGAGCAACATTCCGGGCACCTCACAGTGGACGTTGGGCACCTCCACTTTACTGACGTTAGCGCCGCGTACCCATGAGGGGTGACTGGAAGGTTGTTCATGCCTTATGTTTTGGCGACGTGTCTTCTGAACTCGGCCGAAAATCACACGAAAATTCATACCTGATACTTCATCTGCTTACAAAATGCTCATTTCCTGTGATTTTCGGCCGAGTTCAAGAGACACCTGGCCAAAACATAAGCGTGAGCAACATTCCAGTCATCCCTCATGGGTAGGCTGCGCCAACGTCAGTAAAGTGGAGGTACCCAAGAGGTGACCGGAATGTTGCTCACCCACAGGTTTTGGCGAGTTGTCCGTCGAATTCGGCCGAAAATCACACGAAACGAGCGTTTTTGAATCAGATAAAGTATCAGGTATGCATTTTTAGAATGGTAGGGAACGATCGACGGTTGCATGATAGTTGAACTTGCTAATTTTCACAGTGAAATCGGACACGGAATGTGACATGGCGTGGTTTTTATAGCCGTTCTGTTTCCAGACTTGAGGTATTTCTCGCTTCTGTATACTCGTCTATGGGGCGACTAGTCCCAGAGCTGAATAACTCTCGAGCGACTGTGAGTCAGACTTGATAAAAGCTTGCAGTTTTCAAGGATTTTATCAAAAATCCTGTTTAGCATCAGCAGAATACAAGCCCCAGATTAAAGTCATCACATCCAAAAGCCCACGTATAATTGCAAGCTTGAGGGAATTACTTCACATAATGTTCTCATCTGTATTCTCACCGGGAAACAAAACTGATGGTCCGAACACTTTGCCTCAAGATATTTCCTCAAAAATGTCCATTTTATCAAATCAACAATCTTTCATACTTTGACCATGCCTTGTGTTTGTCAGCATTAGGTTTTTCTCAATGCTTTACCTTGTGCTGTGTACACATAGATTTTGTGAAGGTGATTTTGAAACACATGCGGCACTGTTTTATATTCTTAGAGTGAACTCAAAGTACCCGATAATCTTTGCAAACTTTAAAAGCCTATCCATCATTTTTTTCTCTCTCAAAAGAAAGAGGAAAGGTCACAGAGAGCAGTTTAGTCAATTTGCTGCAAATGCCATCATGAATTTTCCCTATATTATTATATTCACCAATATAACATTCATTGTGAAATTACTCAAAATTTAGAAACAATCCTTTGTCTGGGCTGTATATAACTGCCATCCCTCAGGAATCTCGATAACACTCCATGATTTTCCCAGTGCTGCGGTTGATGCCAATCTTCCCAGTGCTCATCACATTCCCCTACCAGCGATGCATTTTCCTGAAGCTCGCAATTGCCATTCCGAGGCAAAGTTGTTTCTCGGAAAACACAGCTCCTGGAAAAGCTTTCAATGCTTTGAAGACCCTGAAGGTTCAACTGAATGCTACCTGCCGCATAATAATTACCAAACTCTCAGTATGATGAATTAGCTGTGGTTTTCAGGGCAGTGCTTAGGTTTACAGAACCTGAAAGCCAAACCGAGATAATCTTGACAACAAGCCTCTGCTTGAACCGACTATAATTATCTCCCTAATTACTGCTGCTCACTCGTATGTACCAGCTGTAAGCTGTTCATTCCCAAATACATTTTCCCATCCCTCTGCCACGGTTCGTGAATATTTGCCTGGTAACAGCTCTAATATGCAAAAGCTCAGTTTTTCCTACATCTAAAAGTCTTGGAACACGTGTTCTCATTAGAGCGGTGTAAATCACGGGCATCAGCATCTGCAATGCCAGCAGGCTGAGCTTTTCCATGTTTTGAACAGGTGTGTGTACAGCTGTGTGAATATATTTGAGCATGAGCATCTCAAGGGAATCCTTTCCTAGCCAGATCAACTCTGTAATGTTACTCTTAACCCGTTGAGTGCTGTAATTTTTCCCACCAAAATTTTAGTGCAACATTTTAACAATTTTTATGAATTTTTTCTGTAATTTTTTTTACTATTTTGGACCAAACGGACATCACATTTCCTTGGCTACAGGTTTTCATCAAAATTTTAGCAGAAATCAGAAAAAAATTTGACTAGGGTACATTTTATAAATGTGACAAAAGTTGACTTTGGTGCTCTAAGGGTTAATGTACAGCAGGCCTGTGATTTCTGTACATTTGAAAGAAACTGTAACACGGTGACACATCAACAGACCTACCAGGGTCATGGTGTCACTTCCTCCCTACATGAAATTATTTCAAGTATTGCAATCATGAAAAAGGCATGTCCAAAGTACTTCAGTTCGGCCCTTGGACTCTATACCTCTACTAAGACCAGATTGAACAAAAAATAGCAGTGTTAATCCTTTACTGTATGTGATGGACTGTATTTCTGTTGAAGTCACAAATGAAATTGAACAGCGATATTTAGAAATTGGCTAAATTTGATGATATTCAAATTGAATTTTTTGTCTGTTCATGCCTCATGGTCCCAGCCACAATACCGGTACTCTACTGACCACTATTTAACTTTGAAGTGTGTGGGACCGGTATATGCTGATTGTGGTTTCCAAGATAGAGATGTTTATGTTTTCCTCTTGTTTGATGATTTTAATTCAATCTCCTGCAAAACAAACCAAGCTGTTTTGACAGTGATAAACTTGCGGTAACTTCTCAGCTGAGGTTATAAATGATGAGAAAAATTGTTCTCATGAACCAAAGGACTTTTTCTACACTCCCGTGACAGGAGTATAGTACAGTACACATAAACAGACTGGCTGTTGTATAATATTGTGTCGATCAATATTCTGTAGCCGTAGCACATGTAGGCAGACTGGCTGCTGTACAATATTGTGTCGATCAACAATCTGTAGCGGTAGTACATGTAGACAGACTGGCTGGTGTACAATATTGTGTTGACAAATAGGGATCAGTGTGCAAATGTAGCATAACTGCCAACAAAATTAATGCTGTGTGGTTCTTAATAAGAAAATTTAATGTGGGCGTGTTACCAGGTAGTTGTTTCATGCCATAGGATCTATAGTAACATTTTGATAACAAGTTGCTCAGCCAATATAACACTGATCACTGACATGTGTCAGGCAGGATTGTTGCTTGTGTAATAAAAGATTAGTGATAGCACTTGTATATCTGTGCTAAGGTATCTGCAAAGTAAACTTTGTTGAAGTGTTATCCAGTGTTTAGTTTAATTAGATGGCTACCTTGTATGCTATCCGTGGTAATTTTCAAGTGTCGCTGTCACATATAAACAGTGGGCAATAATCTATGTGCCCAGGGGTCCAGGGCCACAGAGCAGTTACTTCACCATTCCGGTGGTTTGGGTACATCTATGCAATTGTTCACAGAGCTACAAAACAAGGCTTGAGGACTGCTGATATTGTACCTTGGAACTTGTTCTCAATCAACCAAAAAAAGAGAATGGACTTGCTAACTCCAATGTTTTGTCCAAGTGTGTGTAAAACGTATTTGCTACAATTGTTCAAGACTTTTGGTGTGTATTTTAACTGATTCAGAATGTAACTTTTAAAGTCCGTCCACTTTCATGCATTTGGATGCATTATCAAGGAAGCATAAAAAAAAAATGCTTCATCATTTCAAATGAGAGGATTGGCACAGGAAGATTAACAAAAGACTCAGTGAAATTGCAGTTTCAGCAAAAGTTAACACATACATGTAGCCTGCAATGCATTTTGGTTAATTTTTAGTCCAAGGTGACTGAGAAAGAAATATTTTATTACGGCAATCATTTGCATACATGTATGTGCTGCCTGACTCAATCAGTGCAATTTTTATTGGTTGTTTCACACTCATTCCACATCTCAAATATATCAGTTATTCTGTGTTTGCACTGGAAAGTAGGAAAGAATACCCATATAATGGCTAGAGTGGAAAAACGTGAATTTCCATTAATTTTATTTCAATTGAAGCTCTGAAGAAATCAGCCTTCTTTTGTGATGGAGTTGGTCGACACACTGAGGTTGCAGGAACAGGCTTGATTAAATTTTGCCCGGTCAATTGAAAGTAAATGATTGTATGATTGGCAAGGGATTCAGTAATCACCCTCCTCATATTGATATTGAGACAGTCATCAATATCCAAGTAATTGCACTTTGATGTCCTAATAGGAGGTAATGAAGGGAAACCTTGTTGGAAAATGTTTCTCTTCTGAAATTATGCTCCTTTGGGATTTGTATGATCTCACAAAATAAAATTGATGAATATGCCGTCATACATGTACATGTAGCCTGGGTTGCATAGTCTTTAGTGTGTAAGTAGTAATCACGATAAATGTCATTGAAGATAACAGGCTATTTTAACTGTCAAAACTTGTAGCATGCACTGGTATGACGTGGATTGATCCTGTTGTATACAGTAATGTGTTGGTATAGTCCAGAACCTCTCCTTGGATATGGAACAGTATGCTTCAACTCAGTCAAAGCATAGCATAAAGCGTAACCGAGGAGAGGTCCTAGACTAGCGCAGCTACAGCTGTAGTAGTATGATCTATACATCATTCAGAAATTGGTTGCAGGGATCGTTGCAATGTTTAAGTGTGAACAAGGGTTCTATCATAGGATTTGATCTTTCTAGACTGCTTCCACAGATTATATGCAGTGGTTGTGTATTGAGATTGGCAGATGTGAGGTTGAAATCTGTCCCACCTAGTCATCTAGTGTTTGTTGTATTTCTGGCAAGCTGGCAAGGTACATATATTTATAATGCTGCTGGGTTGCACTGTTTTGGTGTACTAGGAGTATCAGAATAATGTTCACCGTTGGAGTGATGTTGCTGCTTTTGCTGCTTTTGTGTTTGTAACAATATCTGCCATGCTTCCAGGCCTGACAGTCCAGGCATGACTTGTTCACAGGTTGTATATGCAGATACTGTTACTATGGAAACAAGATGTTGCTTTCTCTGCCAGCGTAGAGATGTAAACAGCGTGCACATTGAGTATGCCACACAGGAAATAAGAATTTAACCGTTATAATAAAACTCCAGTAGGAAAAGACACTAGCTTGATGGTCCTATACTCAAAGTCTTTGGCATGAGAAATGGTACCTACATTGTATAGGCAGTCATGGCTATTGTACCAAGACAATGGGCTACAGGTGGAGGTGATACGCATGTACATGTAAATAGATGGTATGCAACCATGATGTAATCTGTCCAGGTTGAGTGGAAGCCGCAGCTTGACAATAATCCTATATAAAACTCGCTGAACAATGACAGCTTTGATATACATGTATTTTCATTACAATTTTTCACACCCTTGGCAAACTTATTCCACCTGGACATGTCTGGTACACTCTCATCAAAATGGAGCTGTCAAAAGTAAGGAAGACAGGAAATCCAGTGAGATTTATCGTTATCCAAGCATGCTATATCAATTGACATAATGGGAGTGATCTTACCTGGTGCGTGTTTTGTAACCCTTACGATGTGACTATAGTATTACAGTGTCTTGTTTACAAAAAATGTGGTCTCTGTTTGTTGAACTTTGTGTGCCCCCTGCTTCATTACTTCCTTTCAGTGGATTCACCACAAAGTAAATTTTGGTTGTAAATTGTTACTGTTCTTTGTTTTATAACTTTCAGGTGTGTTACTTTGAAACATTTATGTCATATTTTAATATCTGTGACAGTTTATTGATTTATTTCTTACCGAACGGTAGTGGACGTACTACAAATCTGCCCATCAACCCACATTGTCTTTTGCGAGGGTTAAATAGCTGAATAGTTTGGGTACCCTGGTAACATTTCTATGGGGTCAAATATGGTTTGTGGGGTTTACCAAAGATGTCCCAGGGTAATTTTCTCACAGTCAGCGGTAACAATAGTGGTTTAATTGCACACACTGTCAACACTGATTCAAGACATTTTCCCCCATTCTGTACTGTGTTCAATCATGTCTCCTCCACGTCCACAGAGACCCATTGCTTTCTCCAACAAAGCAAATGTACTCACACAGGCTTTTCCAGTGGCTTGTTTTGTCTGGGTCGCTGGTTCATCACTTTTCACCGTTACAATGCGGCATTTATGCAGTCTCTGTTTTACTGTTTGTCTGGCAAATAAAATGTGTTGATAATGAAAAAACAAGCCTTCCCTTCGATATTGTTTCAAGAAAGGCTGCGTCATGAAGGGTAGGTCTTAGGTAACCCCAACAGGCACTAGCAAGCATTGAACATGTCAGTTCTGAGACTCAAAATGCATGAAAGTGAGACCATCCTTGTGTTCAGACCACCTTGGCTCGGCTTCACCTGGAGGGAAGTATAGTGTATTAACACATTGCTTGCCAGGCCCTTCGCCTTTTAGCCTGCCAAATCTGTAATAATTGGCCTTCAGCTATTTTCACCAACTTTGCATGTGTCGTGCTCAAGAGCATGAGATACTTGTGTTCATGAGCAGAGCTTGGTAGTTTGAACCTCAGCATACCGGTACTGGACTTTGCTTGTTACTGCACAGGGACGTTTACTTGATTTTTACTGGCAGAACATTGGCCCCTGAATATCAGCTTGGAACACCCTGAAAATAAATTTCTACCAAGTTGATGGAATGGTAGTCTTGCCTCTCAATGTCTTTTGGCCTTCGTCCATGAAAGCCAAAAGACATTGAGATGCTAGATTAATGGAATGGGGATTTATATTAAATCAAACCTATACCCAAAATTTATTTTCCTACTGATTGTGGAACAGCCATCAAAGGCTACTTTTTATTATCCATTGTTCATTGGATATTTGTCGATGTGATAACAATGATGACAATTCACTCCTGTTAATTTGTTTCAACTTGAAAGATTCAAAGATTATGATAACAGTGATGACAGCAAATTCAGCATAAATATGGACGTGAAACTTTCAGTTGCAACAACTGCAAATTTAAGTTTTCTGGCTTGTGTCACATACATGTACTTGTATAGCTAATTTTGTAGAGTCTTGCCTGAATGCATAATGGATTGAATAATGGATATCAGGTACTTTTGATGAAGTGACAGGTCCAAACTACTCTGGTTGACTACATGATGGTGTTGACAATGGAACCAATGGGTAAAATTTCCTCATATATCCAACAATTAGACCAAACAAATCGGACAAATGCATGATGTTAACAGGGATTATATATAGCAGAGCCTATGAACTTCAGCAAAACAACAATTTTGAAACGTGTATAAATGTTCATCATTGTATGAGAAAAAGTCTTGTGCTTGTTTGTATTTAAAACTCTCTTTCCGTTACCTTTATCAGTCACCATCTTCGCAAACAGTTGTGAAGAAAACCATCATACACTGGGACAAATCCCTCCAACTCATAACTCTGTAGATGTCTGTCATTTAATAGTACGGTACTTTTAATGAAATAAAAAATTTTCCTTAATTAAAAAAGTTAAATGTCACAAGGCTGTAGACAGAAACTCTCATTCTCTTCCAGCTCAGCTGGCACAGAGCTGCTGCACATGTGTAGGTTGTACAGTACAGAGATGTCGGAATCTTGTGAAATATTAAACCGGCGCTTTGTTAGGGACAGTAGATAATTGTTACATGTGCGTAGCAAACAAATCTGACTGCATTGACTGCGATTTAGCCCCCTCCCCTAAACGAAAGTTTGAAAGTCTGAAAATCTGACATAGCATATATTGAAAGTGAATTTGCTCATGATAAATAGAAATAGAACAAAAATCTTTTCCCACTAAGCGTGGTGAGTTTGGTTTTTATCCAGCATGTTTCAATTATCCACAACCCCTTAGAAAGGTGTACTGTTGGTTTGACAAAGCTCCTAAAATGTGATTTCAGCAATAGTCAGTGAAGTGTGACAAAGAGGAAGCAAGCCACGTCGATGATGACGTAAAATGAAAGGAAACTGGAAATAATATTTCCACTCTGATGCTCTGGCATGGAAACAGTGTTGTTCTTGAAGCACGTGTGCTGAGTGTAAATTATTTATCGTACGTACTCGTCAGCTGAGAATACGAAATACTCAAGTGAGATTAGACACTGTTTGAAGGGGAAATCGTGGCTTAGGTTCTGAGTAGGCGAAGCTGAGTGTACACCACTAGATTTGATTCAGTGATAATTCTGAAAAGCATTGTTCTATGGGGGATTCGTAAGTTTCGCAGTATTAGTGTTTATGTGAGTAGGCGTTTGGTATCCATGACTACATCCTGTACGAGAAAGAGCAAAGAATGATTTTTTATGACATATATTGTTATTCTGTTTTCACAGGAGAGAAAGTAAGTTTCCTGACACATGCACTTTTGCTGTGTATAGATTATTGATTGAGTGTGTCAATTAAATTGAATGGTTGCTAAAATAAATTTGTTACAAACTTTGTATCTGAGTTACGGATTTGATTCTTCAAATGACTTTGGTCAAAATGGGACAATGTCAGTAAATATTACCATTAATGTTTGAATGAAAATAATAAAAAGTCCTTTTTGCAAAAACAAACCGACCACAAATTTATTATTTGAAAGAGTTTAGAGAACTCTCTGCATGGTTCTCATTAACTTTTTGAAGGCTGTGATTTTTCCCATCAGAATTTTTGTGCAACATTTTACCAATTTTTACTAATTTTTCTGGAATTTTTTTCAGAATTTTAGACCAAATAGACAGCATATTTCATTGGTTTCAATTTTTTATCAAAATTTTGTCAAAAATCTGAAAAACTTGACTGGGTTATATCTTATAAAAGCGACAAAAATTTACTGTGGCGTTTAAAGCGTTAACATATAGAAGTGATTTGTGATGAAATTATTTGACAAAGTGCATGTGCCTTTAAGATGGATTTGGTTGGGACATGGTGAATGAGGTATATTGAAAATATCAATAATGTATTGAAAAAGAAAGCAATACAATAAAGTTTGATTATAATCCCCATTAATGCAAATAGGATTTTCTGTACTTTTCCTATGCTTTGTTGAGACTTTTATGAGAAATCTATTTAAAAACATCAATTCGGCAATTGACAATAATGCTCAAATTTGTGCCACTTTTTCTAAGCTGAGAAATGATGATATGTCATACAGCAAATATCCAAATCATAGCTGACGTATGTTTTCATGAGCACTTCTTTAATCATACATAAAATATGTAGATGTACCGGTGTGTGGAGTGCTATTATCAATGATGCCTATTGCCACGGAGAAAATTATGTATACACAATCATGCTGGTACCAGAATACTATGTCACTCTGTCAATGATATAGCATTAGTTCACCAATACGCCTAATAATTACATTACGTTTACAACCAATAATGCCGCTGCATGCACATGTAACTGTTGAATAATATTCCTAAAATAGACCTCTCTTCAGATCTCCTATGCAATGATGATCATTAAAATCATTCTGGTAGATAATATGTATTTGTTTGAAGTTGTAGTGACGCAAAATGGGCCATATTGCAGTCTTTCATATCCATTCATGTAATTTATGACCCAGTCAATACCATACTGTTAATATCTGATCATGTCAGTGTCTGGATGATTACTTAGATTCCAAAGTTCCCCTGGAACAGAGTGCCATCAGTCCATAACTCTGTTTAAAACACACATCACTCGAGTAGCTAGCAAATATACTTAATATTGCAGTGACATGTTTTCCATCTGGTACACATACGAAACAACAGCAGAGGAGCATACAACTCCAGATTTTGATCAATTATATTTGTTTAGCTTATTTGATTTGGGTGGGGGTAGAGGTGAAAAGATCCATCGCTCAATATCGTTCTAGGGAGGGGGAGGGGATTTCACAGTGGAGAGGGCAGTGCCACCCAGCACCTTTAGAGTGACGGTTCCTTTCCAGCTGATATCGGGAGAGGACTTAACTGAACATTTTTCTTTGGTTCCCCAAACACGAGAGCATATAAAATGTATAAAGATGAGTTTGTGGTTGAAAACTGTTCATACATCTATTAGATAACAAAGTCTTGATTTCCTCTAGGAATGTTACAAGCCAGCCATACTACGTGATGGCAGTACCAGCAGGATCAATGCTGACCTTTTACAAACTTATTCATCCTCTGAGCTGCCGTGGTGACGTACATTGTAAAATATCAAGGTATATCTTGATGGACCCGTAACAGGATGCCTTCAGGACCCGCTAGTCCATTTACCTAGCTTATTACCCTTGGGTAAACTGTTTTATTCCTATGTATATGGAAAGTCGCTGAGTGCCTCAGTGTGCAGTGCAAAGAATCCTGGATTATGCATACGCTGGGGAATTCCCCCGAACTTGGCAAATCTTGTAGGGCCTGCTTGAGTCGCCTTTCTAATTTGCCACGGAGATCTTGATCTCCAGATTGAGAGGGCACTCAGAATAGCTTGAGTAAATTTTAACAGAGGATTCTGAAGTCATTCAGTGTTTGGCTTGCAGAGGCTGATGTGTACAATTCGGAACAATTCCAAACACAAGGCGAATTTACTTTGGTTTATCTATGGTCTCCATCTACAACAACATAAAATGGTTGTATCCAAAGGATTTCAGCGTAGATGAAAATGAATGGTTTTATGTTATATATATATATATATATATATATATATATATATATATATATATATATATATATATATATATATATATATATATATATATATATATATATGTACATAGATCTACAATTGATTGCTAAGTGAATAATCAAACATTGTCTTTGCATGAATACATCTTATACACTTTATATATATATATATATATATATATATATATATATATATATATATATATATAAAGTGTATAAGATGTATTCATACATAGACAATGTTTGATTATTCAATTAGCAATCAATTGTAGATCTATGTACATATATATACAATTGATTGCTAATTGAATAATCAAACATTGTCTTTGTATGAATATATCTTATACACTTTATATATATATATAATATATATATATATATATATATATATATATATATATATATATATATATATATATATATATTTTTATATATATATATATACACACACACACACACACACACACACACACACATACACATACATACTGTACACACATACATGTTCACACACACACATACATACACAGACAAGTAAAAGATTAAATATCAAAGTTTTCTTGCATCTGTAAAGACCTTTGCTCAGGATCTACCGATTTGAGCCACACTTGTACAACAACCCATCTGTCTTTCTTTTCTCTGTATTACGGATACTAAGAAAACACTTCACTAATTACAGTGAAATGAATAAATGCTTTAGAAACCAAGGTACTTAAGCTAGCTGTGCAGACTTCGTACCCGGATGTTTGGCAATGCCTGTGCAATTCACTCAATTACACAGTCCAAACTCAAGAACAGTCGTTTGGATCATATTGCTTGTAAAAAATCCAAGCACACACATAATATGCGTATCAAGCACTGCCTCGTTGTTTGATATTTCATCTGTAACAAGTGAAAGCTATATGCTTTGATCATGATGTCTTTCTGAGCTGGCTTCTGATTTTTAATTTCAAATGATACACACATGCTCAGGTGGCTTTGTTGGCATTCTATATATGACGTGCACGATTGGACATTTCTAACATATGGTAATTGTACATCGCTGCTATACTTCTGATGCAAAAAACACTGTAATCCATCACTACCATCAGTCTTTGGAGCATTGAGAATGAAGCGAATCAGCTGCAGCTTTGGTCAAAGTGAGTCATCAGCACTCGGAAACTGTGCTCACCACCAGTTTCAATTTTATAAAACCAGCTTGTACAATAATGCACTTTATGGTCCCCTCTAATTTTCACCACCAAATTTTGGAACAACCAAATTGTTCTCTGGGGAAAAGTTTGACCTGAACACAGGTGTACTTAGGGTGAAGTAGGGATCAGCCTGCTGTCACAGTATCATCTGAACCGGAATCATGTGTTTTTCACACAGATTTCTCTGTGTAATGTGATCCAAGTTTGCAGTAGGAAGTAAAATGGGTCACGCTAAAATTTGTTGGTGAAAGGTATTGTAGAATCAACACACGTCAGGGACAGACACACAGACTCATAAACTTTTACAACACTCATGGAGTATAGTTTTACCGGATTATTTTTATGAAAATCGAAAATTTAATTTTTCTCTGTATAAGTGACATTTTGAATTTAATTTTCAAGTGTCTGTAAATTATATTGGGAAGTTTGTTTCTCTAGTACCAAATTTTACTGAGTGATCCCCGATTTTAAATCTTGACTCTGATAGGAAATATTTTAAAGTTCCCACATGAGAAAGTTCAACTTCCAGGTATTACATTAAAATCTAATGGGGTTGACAGACATATTTCATGTGCAATTACTTGATGTGTTCGTTCATTTTGAGTCATAAAATTGTAAATGCATGCTACGGATGTAAGAGTGATCAAAGTTTTGCGTCGATCTAGTCATAGCTGAGATATCTTGCAGTATCACATGGTATTATTCTTAGTAAATTTTCTCATACACATTCACACAGGACTTTTCAGCTTATTGTTGTTCATGAAAAATTTAATCATTTTGTTTGCCCATACAAGTTTACTTCAGACGCCTCCAGGTACATGTGTCATACCTGCCAGACTTACTGACATGAAGAAATATTCAATAACAATGGGGATTTCTTCGAGACGTAAATCTTTATTAGGCGTGGCACTGGATTTAAATTGTACAGGAATGATGTATGTGCATTGATCACAGAAGACTTGGATAAGAGCAATCTGTAGCCTTCGTTGTCAGAAACATTTTGAAATATTATCTCATTACATGCAGGACGTTTACGGGTTTTATGTCCCAGCTCTCCGCAGCATGGCAATTATTAGCATTAATGTGTATGTATGATTAGAGGTGATGTGCTCTGCAGCATTCTGATTGATACCGCTGGAAGTGACCAGCTGAGCTACCAATCATCTGTCACTGTTAGTTTGCATAATTGCCAGATCTGCCCTGAGGATTCTCAAGGAAACTGCTCAGACGCCAAAAAAATATGGAAAAAAAGAGGAAAGAATAATTAAACATTTACGAAATGACGTGTTTTTTTTGACAATATCCTAGAGATATTGAAGTCGTTAACACAAGTCTTCAAAGAAAATGAGTGCATGTGGGTTTTGGTAATGTACATATACCGGCTTCCAAGGGTCGTCTAAAAGGATCATCTTTGACAGACAGTAATACTGTATATTTAACTCTGACATCCCTGTCACATGCAAAGTTTTGCATTCCTTATTAGTGTGAAAGACTTAAACTTTTGCTCCAACTTTCGTCTCGGAAACTTTCAACCTTTCTCTTTCAAAATCGAGAACAAAACTCAGGGTTTATCATGCAAATTTTTACCGACATTTGGCCTTGCATGTGTTGGGGAAATTTGGAATTTTCACAAAAACAAGACATTGAAAATTAACTTTACTTAAATACTCGAAAAGCTTTACTGATATACAGTCACCTGCAATCTAAATATGCCCATATATGGTCAAAGGGGCATTCCTTGGTATTCAAAATACCCATGTGAGGGCGCTGTTTTTAAAAAGTGGCCACACGCTTAAAATCTGTGATTGGTTAGATTTTCCATGGTAACTGTGGCAAATATTGGAACAGGTGACAGTATACCTTTAAAATCAGTCCATACAAGCAGTAGGTATTATAGAAATAACGGGCGACGTGTTGACCATTAACGTTTATTTGTGGGCAAGGGCAAGAGGAAAGCCAAAAATTAACGGGCCTGGCTTGCCGAGCCTGTTAATTTGGCTTTCCTCGAGCCCACGCCCAGAAATAAACATTAATGGTCAGAGTGGAGTCTGTTATTTCCATTATATTATCAGCGAACCCAAGAAAACCGTCAAAATTTCTGAAAATTTCAGGAGCGAACGACAACTAGGCCCCAGAAACTGAGCAATACGCGACACAGTCAGGCGCGCTGTAAAAAATTGGCAAATCCGGAGATATTTTCAGAAAAAAAGTATCTCAACTTGACTTATAAGTGCTGCATTTCATTTTGTGATTGATTATGAATTGCGTTTGAGCTGTAAAGTTACGATACTTTGAGTTGTTAATTTTATTATTCATATTCACGGGCATGTAAACAAACCATTACTGTGTATTTGTGGTCACTCACGTGGTTCAGCTTGACCAATCAAAATGCGACGGGCAGGGCATGGTAATATAATGTAAAATATAAGAGACTTATACTTAAGCATGTACAGTGTACAGAAATTATATCGTTTGGTATGCAGCAGCAAGGGCCGTTTTCAGTGTGTGATTGAATTGGCATAATGGAAGCTTGCTCAGTAAATTTCCTGATGTCCTGGTGTTTGACAGATTTTACTTTCAAACCTCAGCATGGCATACAGAGAGCATACATGTGCTGTTCCTTGCAGGGTCTCTCTCATGGCACACTGGGGTACATTATTCTGAATGAACTCTTGGCATCATAAACCTTTGGATATGTCTGCACATGATGCTGAGCTTTTGGTGTAGCATGTATAAACTACACAGATGCACTGAGCATATGTTGTAAATTGCAGCTACCATTTTTGATGTACTTGTACAGAAGTAGCCGTGCACACCGTGTGGTACTACTGTGGGTACTTTGATTATCATTTGCCTGTAGAAAGATGGCATAACTGATGAAAAGTCAAAAGCCAGGCAGATAATCATCAACTATCAGAGGTACACTATAACTCCATAAAAACTTCACTTCATGGGACAATGTATATAATATTCTCCTCAAATTGGTTAAACCTGGAATTCAAATGGACCACAGTACAACAAAACCACATGCAAAATACACATGCAGAAATATGTGCATTTGTACAGACAAATACTTTTACTCATAGGTTTGTTTGTAATGCAATCACGTGATCTCTCGGGTATATGGGGTCTGCAGAACACTGTGCGTCTTTTTTACTCCAGAGTAGAACCATTGTGCACTGGTTCTTATAAAGTGACCGATCAGAGTGATTAAATAATGTAAAACTAACATAATCTCAAAAGAATTTTTTCGGAGGCTCTCTGCTAGCCATTGTTTCCTACTATATACAAACCACATTTGAAAAATTGAAATATGTTTGTCAGTACAGTACCATGAACCAACAGATATTGATGCAAAATTTGAAAATTTTAATATAATTGGACGTCCCGTATAATTGGACATCTTTTCATCTTTGAAAAGACGTCTAATTATACGGGTGACTACTAATTGACTGACACAGCTCTGGCAAAGTTAACTTACATCGTATCTACTATCCACTGATCCGATGAGTTGGCTGAAATTTTCCTTGCAGGCATGAACATCTGTGACCATGAATAATTCACAAAAAGTCACAACACTGTATGATATGCAGGTGGCAAACAATGCACAGATAAAACTAATGAACAGGCAATAATGAGATAAGTTATGTGTGAGAATGTCTGTGTTTGCATACATACATAAAAGAAAAGAAAGAGAGAAACTAGAAGAATTGTTTGAAATTTGTCGGTCGTAGTATTCGTCGTAGCATTAGTCGTAGCATTATTAGAGTAATTGGGTGTGTCAGGAATGTGAAATGTCACATTGTAAAGAATTAATAACCTTATCAGCAAATACAGTATTGCCACATTGTCCTGATCATGTTTTTATGGTATTTGAAGACTATGACATCATACTATGATGATTTCCCACTTTTATATTTCATCTGTACAGCTGACGTCAATGCAAACATTGATGTCAACCCAATTCATAATCGTAGAGTTTTTACACAAGCTGCCGAAAAAAGCAGATAAAAAATTAAAGTGACACATAAAATATTGAAGTGTGTACAGTCACTGCAATGGGGTAGATGATTTTCTAACTTCATAGATCAGATGCTACAGTTACAGTAAGCTGGATGAGTGTGTGCGGACTTAATAGAGGACAAGAAAACGATTAATCATCTGAATATATGGCCGTGTTTAGGTGGCTGTCATGGCAACTGATCCAAAACACTGCAGCCATGTATGAATTGAATTTTCCGGTTGAACGAGCTAGAGCGGAGAGAATGAGGAAAAGTTAATTTAGCCGGTTGTCATGGGAGCTGCTCTTTGCCCCGCTGATGAAGTGACTAACGCTTGGAATGAAAAACAAACCTGGAATTTTGTCCATGTACTTAAACAGATACTGGCAACTTTTTTGACCCGCTCTGGTAAGAGCATTAGGGGGATGACCTTCCCGTTGTTTGGACATGGAAAATACATTTCTAGCAATGATGAGATCTCAGAAAGCATCTCATCTGGGATTGCCCAGTTTGCTGTCACGATCGCTGAAGTAGCGGACCCTGAGCTATGTAATTCTAACAAAAGTTTCTTTGTCTTCCTGAGTACTTCATCTCCGCCCACCGTGATGATTTTGTCGGAAGGATTCATTTCATTTCGGCCCAAACAGGCAACCTCTGAGGATAGGTGTGATGCAGTTGCCATAGGCAACCAGATGAAAACTGATCGATGAGCAACACGACAGCAGTGATGGAGAAATAGTATTTGTGAAGATTCTCAGCAGGCTTTCACTGGCTTAGTGGTCGCTTTGTCAGGCTCTCAGAGGATTTTGCAAAGACTTATTAATATAAACTAATAATTCTGGATTCCCAAAATGATTGGCCAATACTTTTGTAGTAATAATTTGAAATTATCTTTTTTTCTTTGAAGTACATTCAATATGCCTCCAGTGGTTACAAGATTGCAATACTAAGTCTTTTGAAAAAATGTATTGATGTCAGCAAGATTAGCTATGTTTTTCAAAGGGGCAAAATACAAACCATCTTTCGATTTTTTTCCCAAAGGTCATGTCAAAATATATCCAGTTCAGTTAAATAACTGGCAACAGAGCATTTGGCTGCTCTGTCATTGCATTATCTGGTTTGGGGTTTGACACCAATGACTCTCGCTTTCAGATTAACTTGTACATTCATCAATGAACAAGCTTGTAACCAGCCCTCCATAGACTCTATCAGCGAAACAAGAAAAGCACAAAGGAGCAACCTCTCTGTTTTGATGGGTTGCTACGACAACTTGATATCAATAACGAGAGTAAATCCATATCAGATTATAAAGCAGGCCCCGATGTTGTAAGGATAGAGATTGGAGCCAAACAGCAACAGCGTGGATGAATGTGATCAAAATCGATAACGATACACAAGAGGGTTTCACTGAATACTAGTCAAATATAATGCTGGCACATGTGTATCATAATATGCCCCCGTGGTAGTGTTTGCCTAAGAGATGTGTGTATATTGAATTGATGAATTTCTTTGTGCTGCTGAACTGCACTCACCCTAGGCTGGGTGTTCAATGGTTTGCTTCAATCTACTTTGCTCGCGTTGTATCTCAGTGTATTATTTGCTTTGTGCATCGCGTCTTTACTGGTGACATTTAGTGGAAAAGTAAATGGCATCAAAAGTTTTTTTCCCTCTGTGCCACCGCAGACAGTGATTACAGTAGGAAGCCATTAGCTTGTACTAGTACTACAGAATCTCATCAGCGTCTACATGAGTTGAAATGGTGAGAAGTACGGTAGCATTCAATTGCAAAACAAACAGAGCTGTAGAAAGCTATTTGGTGGAGATGAGATGATGTGTTCAAGCAGAATACTCTGCATTATCTGAAATACCCTTAGCAAACATCAATGTAATTTTCCTTCAAGGAATTTTGAGTTTATCTTTGCTTTGTCAACATGAAGTTAGCGAGATATCCTTGCTGTGTATTAGCAGATTGGAAACCACTTATAGAAGTCTTAAATTCACATTTTGCTACAAATCCGGGCAGTGACTTTTGTTCAAGCACAGCCTTCACACTTCAATTGTAACTACAGTGCTAAATTTTACTGATATTTTCAAGATCAGGCAGAGTATCCTGTGTTATACCATATTTATCCACCATCATGTACTGGTAATTCAGTAATTTCTTGATCGGATTCAAACTCACGACGTACGGCGTCTTACTAGTCTCCCAGCGAAGTACACCACAGTCAAAACCTCATGGTTAAATTCCCGCCGAAAAAGAGTGGTTCAATGACCATGCAAAGTCGTGAAGATAACTACATTATCCTAGATATCGATGCTTGAGTTGTACCAGGTTGAAGTATCATTGCAACTCTGCAGAGAAATTTCCAAACTTTTGCCATACTGAATTCATTCTTTGGAATTACGGTCTTTAAAACTTTGCATGAAATGCATGCATGTATCATATGTGAAACCATTGGAGAATAGTGCACTAATGGTTGTACATGCAGAACACTTTAAAAGAAAGTGGCCAGTTTGGCCGTCAAAACAAAAATTGATAATGTGTACAAATGTGATCACTGAAGTCGAACTTATGTTCAGATATTTAATCGGTGACATTTACATCACTAGTGAATTTTAAATGGTGATAAAATTTCATTCACTTGAAAATTTCTAATTTTCCAAGTTATATCATTATACTATAAATCTTCTGAAATACGGGCTGTATGCCATTATTGTATATTGTTCAGCAAATTATGTCATATTTAGGTCGGATAGCCTTCTGTAAAGTCGCTTCAACAGATAGCAAAATGCATTGATAGATGCAACAAGTATTCCTGAGTTACAATGGCATACAATATTTGTATGTGTTATATGATACATACTGCTAATGCTGGAAATAACTTCAGTTTCCTAGTCTGGTCGGTGAATTATGGATGTTACTGAAAACTACTCCATGGAGATGATCCATGGAGAGTATTGTAATAAATAATAAATTGAGAATTACTGTTACATGTGGATCCTCCCCATAACATAACCACCATATTAGCATAATACAAGAAGTTTGAGAAGTCTTAGAAATACCCTTTACATGTATGAAGTTATGGGTACTTTGCAGCATCCTGAAAATCACATATGCCGTGATATGATCTTCTAGAAATGCTTTCCTTTGGTATGGTTTACATGCATTGGGTTGATTTTCAGGTGTATACATATCTTGATTTAGAAATGTTCCTCTTCGTAGATCTTGATACGAAAAGATTCCAGATACTGCAACAAAGGGATAATATATATATACATAATAATTGGAGTTTGCCAAGTAGAGCATTTCAGCCTGCAAGGTCTGTGAAGGCTGGCTCTGTGTAAGACAATTACTTTGAAGCACAATCTTTCCTTAAATGGAGGAATGTGACATCCTACTTTGTGTTCATTGTCATTGATATTAAAAAAGTCAAGTTCAAATGAGGTAAATAATAAGAATGGAATGCTGAATTGTCAATGGTTAAAATGCAAGAAGCTGAAATGCTTCTATGGCCAAATTGAACTCGTACAGGATTAAGTTTGCTGTGGTTGAACTTTAATACTTCATTGTCTTTGGTAATGAAATTTTAACATTTGCTGATAATGTAACACTTAGCCTAATTAAAAGTGATAAACTGAGGCAAAGCTTGTCGACAGAAAAGCTTAGAAAATGAAACTAAATTTCTGATACAATATCTGACAATATCTGCCAGAATTCCTTGCTGATGTGCAAATAGTTAACTGGCCTTCAAAAAAGTACCAGTACACATTTATGTTATTTCTATTTTATTGATGTTTTCATTTTTCTCTGTAAGAGGGTTTTTATGCTTTGCTAAATAGAAAAACTGTAACTTTGTCACAAAATAAAGATACCATCACTGATCCAAAATGTCACTGCAAGTGAAAGTAATGTGTAAGAGCTTTGTTATTGTAATTATGAAAATTTAATCATAAGATGAGAAATGTCAGGGTTCCTACTTGTATTATATATGAGTTGAAAATATATTAATGTCAGAATTTTATCTTTGTCATTTAAATTTGATCACTGGTCAATAATTAAGTATGGGATATGACCATGTAGATTACAATTGTGCCGCTATGCTGAAATTCAAATGAATTAAATATAAAATTAACCAGAAAATCATATGGGCATTTTGTTGGTTTTTCAGGGGTAATTGATGACTTAATCAGTTCCCTGCAAATGGCAGTAGATAAATGAATGAGCAATAACTTATGATATGAAATATTAAAACATGTATTACAATAGAACTGATAAATAGATAAATCATCAAACATTACAAATACAAACAGACATCGTAGCATTCTTATTTATGTGCATCTACAGTAGTAGAGTTGAAATTCCTTGTATCATGAAGTGATACATGTGAACCAACCAGCTACATTGTACATCTTGATAATTATCGGATAGGTTGATAAAAGCTGAAGCCACTAAGTTCTGATACTCAGAGGCTGTCATGAGCTCACAGACTATGTACTTGTACGTGGCTACATGGATGTGTGTAGACATATGGCATACATGTACATGTACACACATTTATACATGAGGCATCTCCACGCGTAAACACCTGTACATGTATCGGTATGCATGTGAGTTGAGTGGTACATGTAGTGATGAAAGATGGAACATAAAGATGTTTGCCAAGAACGGATGCAAAATGACTTATTTTCTTGTCATCATATTCCCCCTCTATCATTAGTATTGTTTATAATTGGTGCTCTACTGTTTAAGTCTAACATAACATAATTAACATGCTATTAAGCTTTCCCCATTTCTGTTTTGTTCCCAGATGGTGGTACTGTTGGATCCAACCGAAGACCCTGATGACATACTAAGGGCTAACAGATCCAGAGAAAAACAATATGTCTTTGATTTTGTATTTGACGGCAAGGCCTCACAGGTGAGTCATCATGTTTTCTTCTTATCCAGTCAATGTATTTGGAGATACTGTAGTATATGTAAGCGTCCTCGTAAAGGTGATAAGTATCTGTAGGTTTTCCTCACAGCGTGCTTGTTGCTTTGCATATAGTAAGAGTTAAGCTTTAGCGGCATTTTAGAATATCATAGGTCAGTTTATTGCGTTGCAGTATATTTAATCATAGTTGAACCTGTTCACCCCTATTCCCTGTAAGCAGATCCACATTTCCCATTGATAACGATGGGTTTGGACCAAACCATGGTTGTGAAAGGGTTTAGCTTTAAAAGCTCAGTTTCGATATGAGGTGGCATTATTAGGAAGTTAATAGCTCAGTTGCAAAAGTAAGCTACGACTCAATAATGGATTACAGTACGGTGTTGTGGAGAAAATAGGGATTTCGCTGAGGAAAACGTCAATCATGATTCCAACTTGCTTTCTTGCGTCAACTGAAATAAATATTCTACCCTCTCCTGTCCAGATGGTTCTGAAATTCAAATAGATTTTAACACAAGTTTTTGCTAGGATGTGAAGTTACAGGCAAAATTATCTTTCTGAAAGAATAAAAGTATAGGATATATAATGTTGATTTGTGTTTTTAATCACCGAGTTTCATTGCCAATTGCAATACTGCCAATGGCAGTCTATTTCATCTGAAGTTGTATCGTATATCATTTTCAAATGTTATGCAAGTCAATTGTGTTTGTGCATCCACTCATGTATTATCCATCATGAATACACAAACAGACATTATCATTGGCTTAGTGGTGAGGCACGTCAAATTAGACTTGCGTCCCATTACGTTTTAAAAATTAATGTGAGACATGATTGATGATGTAGACACGTTCATATTAAAACCAACTGCCACGAGGAAGTTTTATAAGAGGATTTGTAGCTGCCCGTTAATTTCCGTAGAATCATTTATTTGTGAGTGAAGCCTAGTTTAACTATCAGCTCTGGGCACTGCTGGTGCCACAGTGAAATCAAATTTGGCATAATTGCATTTTACCTGTCTTGTATTGGGGATGAGCATTTGAGGCAAGAAAAATGTCTGTTTCAGTTATGCTGATTTATCATCGTTGATGTCCTGTTTTCGTAAATAAAAAATATCACAGTCCCATAGACTTTTTCAGAACCGTTTATGAGAACTTGATTATACGGTAACTTATATGATGTATTCATATTGAGTCATAGGTGTTAATCCTGTATTGTAAGTGTTGTGGTCATGTGATATTATGTAAATGTTTAGTTTTGCATATAATTTGTTGAACATGTAGTTCACACATCGCTGGGAAGGACAATCTGTATACCGTTTTAAATTTGTTTTATATATGTTTCACAAAATGTGAGATCAGCTATTCTGTGAATTCTGATTGTTCCTGCATTATGTAAGACAAATTTGCTGTGTACTTTCGGAGATTTGTCTGCATTCCATGGATATAGATGCTCATCGGAGCCATCTGAGTTAACAAAGATGAGCAAGACCAGACTGTGATTTTTGTTTCTGTTATAGTAATACTGAATCCCAAAGCTCATATTCTATGGATTCTGTGTTCTTTTGTGATATGGGAAAGTGAATTTTAAATGTAAAATTGCAGTGGAAAAATATTGATGCATAAGCAGTGGAGAATTGTTCACAAAGAGCTCAGTGTTATAGCCCAGTGCTACAGATGGCTGGCAATATTGCTTCCCTCTGTTGTCCATTTCACGTGAAAGTGAATTGTAAAAAAATAGTTTAATGGAACGGGGAGTTAGAGTCTAAAGGAGAAATAGATAAATGGGACAAGAGAATTTATTCTTTAATTTGTTACATTCACTGAAGACTTTGATGTAGAAGGGTTAAATGTGTTCACCTGGGTCTTTGGCTGTGGGTACAATGCTAATTGTTGGAGTTATTATGTTGCTACCGGTATAATTCAGCTGTGAATATTCCAGCCAATTAACTGGGTCTAATTAGCGAAATCCCATTGGCATCTAGTTATTTGCATTTTTCCTCACTTTTTGAAAGCCAGGGAGAAGTGTTCAAATTCAACCTTGTTCTGTCATGACAGTTTACCACTAATTTGATAGACGGCAAAGACCCACATGCGTGTCAAAGTCATTACTGGGCTGAATTGAAAGTGCAGGCAGGGTGTTAATGCAGGCAGGGTTTTGATGCACATGGTACCCTGTAACAAGCTGTATGCAAGCATCGCTATCAGGAGAAAGTTTTTAATTCACACAGTGTAGCACCGCTGCGTGATGAATACCAATTCAAAACCTGAGTCACTCAGTACAGAGATCTAGAACATTATAGGGTTCAAATTCATTGTCCATCATTTAGTAACGTGTCAGGCTGAATCACCGACAAGTGGGTTTACCGTCTCATTCTCTGAGAACACAGCCTTGCCTGTCGTACACTCACATTGATGTGGTAAAAGGTTTTTCGTGTCAACTCTAGTAATTTCTCACATTCGTGTAACGTGTGTCTGCCATCTCAACTTTTTACCATAGCCATTTCATAACATGCAGAGGAAAGTCTTGAAGCTGGCTTTATCCATGTGGGTGCCAAAGTCAGTGTTTGTCACCTATAACCCAGTCAATTTTATCCAGATATCTGCCAAAATTTTGAAAAAAAAACTGCGTGTAAAGAAATGTTAAGTTCATTTGGTCCAAATTGAAAAAAATATTGCGGAAAGATTTATGAAACATTGGTAAAATGTTGCACAAAAATTTTGGTCAAAAAATTACAGTACCCAAAGGGTTAAGATTGACCACCAGTGTTTTATATACAATATACACCCATATTTTTTTGAATATTTTAACTTTAATTGTTGATCCACATATGTACTCATTTTAGATTCAATAGAACAAATTAATTTTCACAGACAATGATTGCGGTGACATCTTTCGGGCATAAATTCTGCAATCACCTTTAATCTATTGATTGTTTGTTCAATTATTAAAAAAATTGGCAATTTTGGAAATTCTTTGCTTTGCAGAGCATATATTTCTCACTGCTACAGAACATGACGACAAACAGCATGAAAGTCAAGCTAGCTGTTAGTATGTGGAAGTAGTTCCAGAGAGGTCTTTGCTTATTAGCAAAATGACCAATTTATAAATACATGTATGTAAATTATTATAAAAAACAAGATTTTAAGACATTGTGTATGCAAATTATGCTGTGATAGAAATAAAATTTACCATAAATTTTAGTTCTTTCTCAGAATGGAATAGGTAATCTGATAATCGCATTTAATGTTGAGAACAGTACGCGATGCCTGCTGAGTGAAGTCTAATAGTCATTTATCAATCTCTCTGTTACACTGCAAATCCACCACTGAATCTGATAAAATGATACTGTCGTCATGTTGTAAATGCTTGACATGGCTAGATGCTGTCTGCATGTTATAAATGCTGGACAAAGCTGGATGCTGTCTGTGTGTTGTAAACGCTGGGCATGGCTAGATGCTGGCCTAATGTTGTAAATGCTGGGCATGGTTATATTATCTGTATTTTGTATCATCTGCCGACACTGAACCATTACCAATAGGCATTATCAATGGCGTGGCTGTATTTACATACTGTCAGAATGTTTGATGAAAACTCTTTAGCTTTATGTATTTATCATGGTAAAAAGAAAAGAATGCGCCATCAGGAACTCTGTGGGAACATCTGCTTTCTGTAGATAAAGCATGGCTGTTGCCATGGCAATAGCATCAATATTTGGAGGAGCCATAATGGCACATCAAAACTGAATGTGTCATTTTTGTGAAGGCCATATTGTGCCGTTTCAGAGCTGATTCTCTTTATGTGATCATGCCTTACGGCGAGGTTTTGGAGCAGAGTTGCTTATTGGCTACTGGGCTGTTGATAGTTCCTTTATTTTCATTTGAGATATTTCCATGGCGATGAGAATGGCCCCCAAGCCCCATAGTGTGCGTTTCCATTGTCATTCTTGCAATTGGTCATGTTTTCATGTGTTATCTTTTACATATTGAGCTGCATAAGAATAACCTCAGGTCAATTGCAGAGGACACCATTGGCAAATTTATGATCCAAAGATATTTAAATAAAGTATTTTTTGTACTTTGAAAGGTATAGTGTACTTGATAAAATATCATATGAATAGCAACATCACTGAAAGACTTGATAGTCGTCTACAGCCTGTCGGGTTTAAAAGGCAATGTGGATCAAAATAATTGAGTCAAATAGACTTGTTTGAACTTTTCTTATTGGAAGGTGAACCTGAAAGTCGTATTCACATGTACATGTAGGTAAATGTATGTCAGCATCGCCTGCTGCAAAATGAATATTTCCCTTATACTGTGGCATCCCTGTTTGTTATCAGTACAGTAAATGTTTGCTTTGTAGTAACATGGGTCTTCTCTGGTATGTTCCATACATGTAGATGCATCACAATTTCAGTCATTCAATTGTTAAATTTCAGCTTTGAACAGCTTGCAGACTCTCACTCATCATAGTGAAGTTGATTTCTCCTAAGGTAGAACGCACTTCCAGGACACATATATTTACAATTCTTTTCTGATCTACCACTTGCTCATTTTATGTTAAAGCGCTTGGATTAAGACTAATATTTCACCATCTTATGAAAATAAAAAGTTTTAGTTTTCACCATTGAGTTAACACAGGGATGGCGGCCATTTTGAATTTCAAATATCAGTAAATGTTAAGTAATTTGTTTTTTAGTACCAAAATTTGCACAGTGATCCCTTTATTTAATTCTCTATTTCATAAGTGAATGGTTGAAAGTTTCATCAAGGAAAGTTTGAGCAAAAAGTTTAAGTTTTTTTCTTTCGAAATGCAGACTCCTTAAGACTTGAACCATTGTAAATACAGTTTTGCTTGGAGTGATAAGTCAAGTCGTGGTGTATCTGTCGATGCGGTTTTCCTTCTGTATAACACAGATGGAGGGACGGTGCACAGAGTGTTTTCAAATTTTGATCTGTTTAGCCCAGCAGTGTTTATTTTCAGTGAATAGTTGATGACGCGATGCCATTACTAAATCAGTAAATGGTGTAAAACACACACTTATGTCATTGCTATACTTTTCAATTTCATTGATTAAGAAATCCTTACATTTACTAAAATTGTTTTCCGCTTGTGAAGCAATTACAGTAAACAAGTTTTACTTGATCGCTGTGGCTTAAATGGCAAATTTCCTCCCAACCTTGAGTGAATTTCCCATTTCAAAAGCATCATTCATGAGTTTCCTCTTCGTATTATTTGGGACCGAGAGTGTGTTTTAATGATCTCGGCATGAGGCTTTTGCCCGGGCTTGGCTACTTATTTGGACGGCAAACAAAATCTATTAATTTTGCTCAATTGTACGAAAAGTGTCATGGAGGAAATGATTGCAAGAGGAAGGAAATGTAATTTATCAGTAATTATTTGTAATTATCAGCAATTCTCAGCAAAGGTGAAGATAATGAACAAAAATTCAGAACTTGCACACCAGAAACTTTCATAGGAAATATCCATTACTTGTGAGTCAGAAAGTCATATTGTTAATATTTCAAAACAGCAACTGGCCTATGAGCGCCAAAGTCAATTTTTGTCACCTTTATGAAAACAAAAATGTAAAAAATACCGTCAAGGACACTATGTGCTCACATTCAGTTTGAATTGGTCCATTCGAGAAATATTTACACCATGAAAAACAAGAATGACAAAAGCAAATAAGGTCTCCAACTTAGGTACTGGAGGTCATCTTTAGGAACATGCATATCAACTTCTATAGCAATGGGAGAAGCAGATCCTAAATACATAAGCAAATGTCAACAACAAAAAACAGAGAAGGCTTGATAAAAAGAAAAGGTGGGAGTGGGCAAAAAATGCACAAGGGATCTGGTAAGAAAGTATGCTACATCATCGATCTAAACCCTACCCCCTCCTGAATATCAAATGTTTCACCCCTTGGTATTACATAAGACCAAATGACAGGAAGTACATTTAAAACCTTGGAGATTTTTAATTAATGCCATGAGTATTATCATTCTAATGTAAACAGCACTTAAGTTAGTTACAGATAGTGAAATGCCTTCCACTGTGGGCGTTGATCACAACATCTGGAATTACCCTGGATCCAAATTTCTCATCAGTTCTTGTATGTCTTACATAGAAAAGTTGCAAAAATTGGTCCAAAATGAAAAAAATCACCTCAGCTTTGTTTTCTGGATCAAATTTTCCTACAAATTGGTACCAAATATGACAAAATTATGTTCACAGCCTTCAAAATTGTCTCACAACATATCCTGGGTTGGTGTAGGTCATTTAAGGTCACAAACTGAGAAAAGTACCTAAAATATACAAATTTTGGGGTTTCCCAACACTTTGAGCAGAAAATTTATCTAATAACATCTTTCGGGACTTTATACCAAATTACAAAGCTATCAAACAAGGGACTTTATACCAAATTACAAAGCTATCAAACAAGTAATGTTGAGATAAAGTTTTCTTGACCAAAAATGACAATATTGTCTTAAAAATACAATTTTTTATATTTCAGGACAATTTCCACATATCTAACTATTGTCATCTCTGTACGTCTGTGTACGAAATATGAAAGCTGTCTGTCCAGGGGTTTTAAAAAGGAAATACTGTCTAAGATTTTTTGACCAAAAATGACAAAATTGCACAAAAATAGTAATTTTCCCAATTTTGTCATAATTTCAACAAATTAGAAGAGTAACACCCTTGCAAAGAGACAACCCAAATTTGAGAGCGATTGGGCTGGCGGTTTCAGAGAAGAAGAATTTTTACTGAAAATGAGAAAAATCACAAAAAAATTCAGCAAAAATACAAAATTAAAAATATTTTCAAAATATTCATAAAACTGTATAAGGTTCACTTAAGGTACTTGCACACAAATTTTCAAAGCAATCAAAAAAGCGGTTCTTGAGTTATTAATTCTTAACCATTTAAACATTTTGTAAGCTCATTTGCATAATTTTGGCAATGCAGACTTCATTTGAACAAAATCCCATCTATAGCCCAGGATGCATCCACACACCAAATACCAAGCTGAAACGTTCAGCGGTTTGTGTGTTTTTGATGTTGACGGACATACTGTACGTACATACATACATACATACATACATACATACATACATACATACACACATACATACAGACGCCATCGACTTCAGCCTATAAGATAAACTCACATTGGTAAAACCAAATGTGAGCTAAAAATATAACACAGACAATTTTTTTTCGGGTCCAACCATTTTTTTTCAGATTTTCCCCAAAATTTTGACCGCAATCTTGCGTCTATGAAAAGTGCTGTCCATTTGGTCCAAAATTTTCAAAAGAATTACAGAAAAATTAGGATAATGTTGCACTAAAATTTGGATGGGAAAAATTTCAGCATTCAAAAGGTTAAGACAGCCTTTTGATGGGTCACAGTGTGTGTGAGGAATTTCTCTTATGTTGGAGCAGGAACTACGGTATTTTGTCTCACATTGGATTGCAAAACAGAGATGGCAAGTTGTGAAGGAAGTGGTTGAAGGTAAATAATCTGCACAGTGATAGCAGGTATCCATACAGCTTCAGCTAACCCAGCAAGAATGCTCTCTGATTAAAATATGTATTCATTCTCACTGAAGTGCACGGGGTTGGAAAAAGAGTGTGGAGTGTTTTCTGGTAAGAGAAATGGATTATACAGCTTCAAAAATGTGTGGTTTCCATTTAGTGTATAATAAAATCCACCCAAAATCAACAGTGACACAAAACAGCTATTTTCATTTTTTTTGGCCTCAAAGTATAGAGAAATTTGGATGTCATTGTATGTCATCGTGGCTAGCATTCTGTCATCACTGAAAAATCCATAGCAATGGCAGTATCTACAAACTGGGGAGAGTGTCTCTCATCCATCAAATCTTTCAATAACAGATAAAAGTGCTATTCAGTAAACCCCTCAATTAAAAAAAAAAATGCATACTAATAGCCTGAAATTATCACCGAATATTTGATTAATTACTTAGTATTCATGAAATCAGATTCTCTTCAAAATTTGAGCCCCGACAGATCGGGATTTTGAGAATGTGAAATGGAAGGAGTGACAGATGTAAGTGACAGCTGAATGGAAAATAAATCTGCTTGCATTTGATTAAATTTGAAGGGATCATAAACGTAATGTGACAGGGAGGAGTCTACAATGCTTTGAATTACCTTCTCAAAGATTGAGTCTGACGTTAGAGATGTAAAGAGGAACCGTTTTTGCAATATCCAGACAGTTGATGTCATGTACCTGGTACACTCCCCCATAATGCGTACAGTGTACAGCTGATGATGGAGTTTTCCGTGTGAGATCTAGGTTGCCTCTGCCAGACAGCATTAAACCTGTGTGATTTGGTTTTAAATGGTATTTTACATTAAGCTGAATGTTTACGTAATGCGGTGTCATATGTCAGTGGTGATGCGTGCATAGATTAGTAGTGTAATTGCTACGAAAACTTTTTGGAGGAATTAAAAGAGGGATAGATAGGTACAACAGGGCTGGATAGTTACAAATGAATAATTAAACCATGAGAGACAGAGACAGAGACAGAGACAGATAGAGACAAATAGGCAAAGACAGAGAGTAAAAAATTATTAAATTTTTTTAATCATTTCAATGCAGACCACAATTTTTTAACTAAAATCTAAAAAATGTCAAATTAATGCTGGTTGAAAAATTATGATATTAATCACTTTTGAAAATAATGATGTTCCACAAATTAAAATTTGCTTGTGTAAATGTATATAGCAGAGTGCAAACAACTTAGAAATGCACGGATTGAAATTAATATTTTTACGTGAGAATATGCATGATTGGTGGATTAAAAAACACAGCTGTGTCCATGAGAAACAAAATTAAAATGTAGTGTTCTAAAACCCTAACAGCTGTACATAGTATATTCCAGGGGAAAACTCCGTTGAGATTTTCAGTGTTTCATGCGGAGCTGTGTAGGAGTTTCATCAGTCAGTATAGTGTCAGGTTACAGAGCCGGAAATGCCCTAGGGAAGAGAGTGGGTAGTGAAGATGTGGCTTTCTGTAGATGACAGGTGCGCCGACAAACGCCGATGGTTAGCATTTCTCCGTGACAACGAGGGAGTTTAGGATTAGGGTTAAAGAGAGAGTCAGATAATATGCCCAGTGTAGTGAAGCACTGGAGCAGACAACAAAACTTTTTCAAGGATTTGGCGCTTTGTGTGACAGACAGGCAAGGTTACTGATTGGCAGATATGCCATAGGCATAAAGAGAGTCCTGGAGACAAGTTATGGTTGATTCAGGGGGAATGACCTGCAGTGACTATCTTGTGTCCTTAACCTTCAAATATGATGAAAGAAGTTGACATTTGAAAGTGGTGGTGCCAAATTGTCTGATTGTAAGGTTCAAGATTGATGTAGAGACTTGAAGATGACTCATTACATGTAGTTCTTTTTTCCAGTTCTGTAGTCAAATCAATCAGGCCCTTGTAAATAAAGCAACTATGAGAAGCTTCATGGGTGTGTGAATGTTGGCACATTTTCAGATTGCAAAGATAGTCTGAAGGTTCCCTAATCAAATGATGGTACATCTCATATCATGTAAACATCTACAACAGTTGCAGTGTACCGGTAGGCTGAACATAATCTCTGCCAATCCCATTCTCCATGAATATTTCAATATTTGTAGATGAAAAAACACCATAAACACTATTTACCCACAATTACTGTGATACTTTTCCTTGAGATATATTAAACGCAATTGTTAAAGGCAAGTACAACTTGTGTGCGTAAATACCATCAGGTGTTACAAATTACCAAATTGCAGATATTTGGCACTTTATACCTTTCATAATAGGTGACGTGCGTCATAAAAAATAAGTGTAGTTGACAGGATTTGAGCTGACACTGCCTTGGCCTAGACAGTACTGTTGTTGCTTCTGGGTATCTTGCTCATTGTACATGTATTATGAAGGAAGCGATGGGCAGTATTTTGTTTGGCAGGTGTGGAGATATCTTGATAATCAGTTTAGGAGTGAATAAGATGGGATAGATTTTTTGCTTGGAGAGTGAACTGAAGATGGAGAGGACTGTTTTATTGTCTGAAGGTAGATATGGTACATGTATGGCCAGGGACGCACTGGGAAACTATGGACAGAAGAGACGTCGAGAGGTTTACTTCTGAATCAAATAGGAAACATTGTGTACTTGATGAACGAACAAGTTTGGTCACGACTACAATAAACTCACTCCTTCAGCCTTACCTGTTTATGTAACACCTTGAAATTACAGTGATAAAATGCAGGTGTCAGGTGTCAACAATGTGATAGAACACTTCAAACAGAGATGTTACTTCCCACTTCATACCATAGCAACATTTCGAATTTTTTTCTCGAGTTGAGGCTTATATGCATCACCGTCTCCTTAACAGCAGTGTTCAGCAGTAACACGAACTAAAAAAATATCTAAAACAATTTCAGGTTTTGGATTAACTTTGAAATTATTATCCGGATTTAAAAGATATTGGGATCTTTCTGAACACCTGTATTTACACTGTTAGTTAGAATGACAGGGAATTTTACTGTCGCCAAAATGTGCCCGATACCTGCATGTGTGCAGATAGTCAGGCTTAATGCCGCATTAGCATTCAGGTGATGTTGTCTGCGGGTATGCCGACAGAAATAGTAAACCAACGTCAATTGGAAGTGTCGGCACTCAGTGTAGAGTATGTGGTCAATGCCAGACACTTGTAGCCAGCTTTGCACGCTTGTTGAAATGATGACAAGACTCTGTTTGGATTAAAAGGTGTCCGGTGACAGATCAGCTCGGAGACTCCGATTTTTAAATTTACTTAGACTCTATTAGAGCAGAGTAGATCTGTGTGTGACTCTGCATACTGAATAATCTGTAGTAGGTCTGAATCACAGTTTTATCACCTGCTGATAATGAGAATTCTGGTTGAAAAAAGTATTTCACAACAAAATAATAATATCTTCATTGAAACTATTATTGCCTTACAGATACCTTCTTTATAGCAAGATTGTATTATGATTCATGTTTTGTGTCTGTACATTTACAAACTCACAAAATTTTAAATTCATTTTGCAGTTGTAGTAACACTCTCCACACATTGCCTATAGAGGGCGCTGTTCATTATTGGCGCCTCAAAGCAATCCTGCAAAGTTCAACTTTTCCATCTTTGTTCTAAAGCCATTTTCATCTTTTTTTTTTCTTCTTTTCAGGAGGAAGTGTATGAAAAATCCACCAAGTTTCTGATTGATGGCGTTTTGGATGGCTTCAATGCCACTGTGTTTGCCTATGGTGCTACAGGTAAGCCTCCGAAACTGTTGGGAACCTTTCCAAAATATTTGGTTGTCGGTACTCATGTGCTTTAGACACATTTGAAGCAGACTTGTGTGGTCATGTTGAGTTTTTCCACATCCTTTTCACAAGTACTGCTGACAACCTCCACACAATAAAACCACACTTTCATTTTATTGGTAAGTACAGGTCACTGGGATTCTGCTTGCCTCAAGGGAGAAGTGTACGTGAGTTTTTCACAATACCATCCCGTCTGTGATCCAGGTCGTGCCCCGACTCGTGTCCACAGCACCAGCAAAACAATGTATAGATTGAATTTTGCCCTTAGGGGCTGATTAATTCATGAGTGTGAGTGGAATGGCCTGAAGATTTCAAGGTGCTCATCATTGTACCGCGTTAGGGCAATAACCCGTCAATAATAGCCAGGAACACAAAGTGAATTTGTGCAAAAATTCTGTTAAGAATATCAACCCTGGCAAGATTAAATTAATGGGAAAAGTGATTCTAATTCTGTATATTTATTTTCCAGGTGCTGGGAAAACCTACACTATGTTAGGACAGGATTCAGATCCCGGAATCATGGCAAGGACGTTGAACGACTTGTTCCAGTCCATGGAAGCAAACAAAGAAGATGTTATATACAAAGTTACAATGTCTTACCTAGAGGTAAGGACTGTGTCTCTTGAGTGTCAAGTATGAATACAAAGGGGGTGCAAGATTGTGTAAAAAACAGAGTGTGCATGTAGTGTAGAATTCAGGCCCAGTTTGATGTGACCTTACAGGATGTTATAGCAACTAACATGTACAACAGCCCTTTTTTGTAATATAAAAAAAAGATAATGTTCTTTTAATCGTGCTTTCCATAGGCAAGTGGAACCTTACCCCATCATTTTCAAAGTTTAGATCAGACTCATATTATGGTTTAGGGTTTATGAGCAGATTACTAGTGTTTACGATTAAGATTTGGGATTCTGAGACACAAATTTCATGAAGATATATATTGTGTGTCAGGGATGATATTGGGCAGTGGTAGTCACGATCCACATAATCAGCTTGTTGCATGAGTAAGACAGAAACCTCTGATGAGTGAGGATGAGAAGGCAGTGGGTTTGAAGATACAGATATAGAGTGATCAGTTAAGAAGCTTGTCGCACTGACCAAGCAAACTTATTCTGCCCTTTGTGTTGTGTACAGATTTACAATGAGATGATACGAGACCTGCTGAATCCATCTGCTGGATTTCTTGATCTCAGGGAAGATGCCACCGGCAATGTTCAAGTTGCTGGAATATCAGAAGTCTCCACCAAATCAACAAGAGAGGTAAAAAGTCATGCAATCTTCTACCCCTGCCACTGCCATGGTTTGGCCCAGTCCTGTTGTTATCATAGTTTACATTTGAACGGACAGAAATGGGGTCAAAATGGTCTTGATATGAAAGTCCCTGTCAGCTTTATGTACAAACATGTTATCCTTCGCTTGGTGAACTTAAGATTGTCATTGAGATCACATTACCGGTCCAAGAAAAGATTGTTTTTGCCAAAGGCAGGATTGGAACTTTTCCAACAATGTAACACTTTGTGAACACTAATGATGTAAACTCTTATCAATACTTTCAACCATATTCACTTCTCTGTGTGTGTTGTGTGTGTATGTTTGTATTATATATATATATATATATATATATATATATATATATATATATATATATATATATATATATATATATATATATATATATATATATATATATATATATATCAGCCCACTTCATAGCAGACAATAACTGTTGTCAAATTTCCTGATCGTGAAAGGTAATTAAACTATGATGAGATTCTCTGTTTCAGCCTATTTTGTCAGCAATGGTGTTGATTATACTAGTAGTTCAAAAACATACTAGACACTGTGTTTGAAAGGGATGGCCACTTCATTTGTGAAAATTGATTGTAACAAATCTGTGAGTGTATATTGATTCAATAGGATATTTTAAAACGCAATTTTTCTGTGATACTATTGCAGGTAATGAGGTTACTCATTAGAGGAAACAAAGAAAGAACGTCTGAACCCACAGCAGCCAACAAGACGTCGTCGAGATCACATGCTATTTTACAAGTCACTGTCAAGAGACGGAGTAGGGTTCGGAACACTACACAAGAAATTAAAGTTGGCAAGTTATTCATGATAGATTTAGCAGGGTCTGAAAGGGCGTCTCAAACTAAGGTAAGCAAGCTTCTGTTCTTGAAATCTTGCGTAGTGTTTTATTGTTCAGTCTAAAAACCTCCAAATCCATGGATATTGAACAATGTGATTGTGAAATGTATTGCAAAAAAAATTGAAAATATTAAATGACAAAGAGCATTGACAGCATATTTTATCTCCCATCTATATCATTTATCTGTTAAAAGGATATAAGTAGATACATAGCAAAAAAAATGATGAGAAAGGCTGCTGTAGACTTTTTGGATGCGTCTAGTATTGACAACATTGTATGACTTTTCTTCCAGAATCGTGGCAAACGGATGATAGAGGGCGCTCACATCAACAGATCACTATTAGCTCTGGGTAACTGTATCAATGCACTGGCAGAGAAAGGCGGCTATGCCAAATACGTGAATTTTAGAGACAGTAAACTCACCAGGTTGTTGAAGGTAAGAACAGCATGTGACAATGAAATAATGTACAATTAATATTTCAAGCTTTCATACTTGTTTCCTTGATATTTTTTTGGACAGACAAAGAGTTGCAATTATTTTACCAACTTCTATCAATTAAGTCAGAAATGCCAGACATTCTACTGTAACGTATATGACACCTGAATAACAACAGCATGTTGACCTCTAACATTTCCCAGGATTCACTTGGAGGTAACTGTCGTACCGTCATGATAGCACATATCAGTCCCGCCAGTATATTTTTTGAAGAATCTAGGAATACATTGCTGTACGCAGACAGGGCAAAGAATATCAAGACTCGGGTAAGTACATCACATCTTTTTGTGTTTGCTTTACCTTTATGTTCACCATGTGTTCATGCAAGTCTGAATTTTTTTTCATCATCAGTGAACAAAATTAAAATTACAGAGTTTTCTTGCATTTTTAAACTGATATGTCTGAAATTTTTGTAAGACTCATCATAGTTTGATAAAGTGAAAGATTTGTACCGTAAAAACTAATACAAACTGATATTGTTTTTGCAAAGGCCAGTAATTATTTTCCTCAAAATATTCATAATCTATGCTATTTAGCAACTCATGCATTTCAAATTTTTTCAAAATTTCCAAGTGAACAAATATTTTATCTATAACATTTTTACTTAATGATGATTTACTTATAACAATTTATTGATAGGTAAGTATTTTTAGTTTTGATGTGATGGTATGGTAAAGTATGATATGATAGTTCATTCACATCACTGCTTGCATGGTTAATGGCAGAAAAGTTACCGAGAAAGTTTCATTCATTTAACTTTATTTCTTTTGTGATTTCAGGTGAAAGCGAATTTCATGAACGTATCATATCACATAGCCCAGTACACCAGTATCATAGCTGATCTTAGAAAAGAGATTTCTAGATTAAAACAGAAGATATCAGAGCAAGAAGTTCAACAAAGACCAGCCAGTATCAAGGTCATTCAATGTAAGTAGATAGGACTGATTCCTATATCTTGGCCTATAGTAATATTCAAAAAACAAATATTTGTCCGAAATTTTTTTGACAAACCATTTTTGAAATCATCCTGACCCTCATCAATTCAAACATCCTAGACCCTCATAAATGTTACATTTAGAATCGGATGGAAAACTATCATCTCAAGACATGACGTTTCTTTTACTTGAAGTTCTAAGTTTATGTACAGGTATTAACCAATGTGTCCTATACTAGGGTAGTGTTAATCACTAGGAGATCATAGTTTGAATTGTATTTCCATCTATCCCATTCTTCCTGTTGAACTTTACTAGGGATACCCTATAAGGTTTTTTCAAAAATGCATTTCCGAATACATTGAGAACATTTGAGAGCGTGGAGTTTTATATAACTGGGAGCCAGAAGATCCAATCAGGAATCGGCTTTCTTGATGGTATCCAATCAGGAACCTGCTTACTTGATGGTATCCAATCAGGAACCTGCTTACTTGATGGTATCCAATCAGCTTGTTCCTTGCAAGTGATAAACAGGTTTGATTCATCCAATTAGCTTTCACTCACCAAGTTAATTTTGCATGCCAACGTTGTTAATTTCAGCTGAAGTGGAACGAAATGCAGCGATGCAGGACAAGAAGGAACTGGACAAACTCCGTCAGGTGCTGGTGAAAACATTCCAAGAACAGATGGAAATCAGACGTAGTCTGATGGACCTGGAAAACACAAACATGGAAATTGCCATGGATACCAGTAAACACCTGCTGACCATTGCAGAGTGAGTGCCATCTCGTACAATCAGAGCCTCTAGCGTTCTAGTCATGTCACAATAGCTTCTCTTGGATGTCCTGATTTCAATGCTTTAAACATGATAGGTAGCTGATGTGGAATCATGGATTAATTCAAATTATGTACACCAGAATTTAATCTATGTAGCTGAGAAGAAAAATTCACATTTTTCTCAAAGAATGGTATATTTGGAATATTTATTTGTAGTCCATTTGCTGGTAACTGTATTCTGTATTCTGTGGTTCACTATTGTTTTAATACATTGTGAAAAGTGTACATATTTTAAAGTCAGTCTGCAAGAATCAGTAGTGTGTGTCAACATTATTCTTATATGCTTTCTTCTGATGATACTGGCACTTATTTCATGTTTTCTGTAGATGGGAACAAGAGAAATCCAGAAGAGCAATGAGGAAGAAAAATGAAAAGGACTCAGACGACAGTCTTGACAACCGGCATAAAGGTAATGGAGTATAGGAAGCTGTCTTTATGAGTAGTCAGATCCAAAACAGTATTCCTCCCAGTTTGGAATCATTGAATTGGATCAAAGCAATGCTGTTGTAGAGAGGGTGAATTTTTCATATTAATAATCGACACTGGTGGTGGCATACTCTTTTATCAGTCTGGTTTTGAAAAGTTTACTGTATACTTAATTTAATGTGCTATTAAAATACTCAAACAAAATCTGTATAACCATGTTTGTATTTGTAGTACTGCAAATTTCTTGCATGAAAATTATCATTCTGAGATCTAGAGTGTTGGACTTCCAATGGCAGCGGTGTATTGAAAGTTTTCCACCCAAGGCTAAATAGCTGTCACACCTATGGAATAGAAAAATGACATTCACTCTTTTTTCTCGTGAAAACCAGAGAAAAATGATGAAAAGGATGCTGAGCATGGTGACCGTTCCTCTCCTGAACCAACGGAGGTTGTCATAGCGAAGGATGAAATCAATGCATTGCAGGCAGAGCAGAAGAAAATTGCCAAACTGAAAGCGGAGCTTGAGAAGAAATTCGAAGTTGTCAAGGAAAATGCCACCAAACTTGAACAGGTGAGAGTGAAATTAAGAGTTTGAACTACTTTGATACTAGTTTGCACTGTGCCTTTAAATTTTATTGCAACTCTGTGTGATGGTCAGACAAATTAATCACTTGAAGCAAATTTGAATGATCTCTGCCCCTTGTCACTGTGCCTTTTGCTCTTTTTTATCCACTCATTGCTTTAAACATTGCTTTTAAATCACTATGGTGTGACCACATTGTATTACGGAGTGAGACAAAGCTGTGGAGTGAATTTTAAAATCAAGGAATAAAGATCCAGTGAAACAAATTGTGGACACAAGGATCCCCTGAAAGTTTAAATCTTTCTTAAGTGCATTCATGATTATGTTGTGGAAACACAGAAATGCTGTAAAATTTTTAGACTGTTTAATGGTAGAATTACTGTGCAAAAGTCTTTTTAGATGTCGTATGCAGGAACAATGTTAGTATTCTTCTGTTTGCAAGCAATGCAGGGCAGAGAAATTTATCTTTGGAGTGATTTGATGAAGTCTTTTCAATCAGCTATTATATACATGTATGTACACTTTTGATTTCAAAATCTTCAATCCTCACACTGCCATTGTCTGACCCAAACCCATTGTTATCAGTGGTGATTGTGATCTGTTTACTGGGTGGACAAGTTAATAATGCCCTCTTGTGTTCATAAATATGGTAGGACTGACAGACATGAAGCAACTGTTGGAATAGTAAATCACAATTAAAGTCCATGCAAGATTTAATCTAGATATAATTAATTAAACTTCTCTTACCATTTTGCTTTTGCAGAATCTTCCTCAAAAGATAAACAGCGAAGAACAGAAAGAGATGCTTAGTCTTCTGTGCAGAGTCCATGAATTAGAAGTTGAAAATGCCGAAATGCAGTCCTCGGCCCTGATCAGGGACAACATGCTGAGACAGAGGGATCTTGTCATCGAGCGCTACGAGCACTATCGGGGACTCCGGGATGAAATTATTCACCAGCAGAAAGTTCTGATGGATGATAGTGAGGTGCCACTTACCAGTGAACTGGAAGATTTGTATGATCAGTATCAGTTGATGATGGTAGAGGAGGGTAACTTGACAAGATACACATCAACGACATTGGAACCCGCCAAGGTGAGAAATACTGTACTACGTTGTCAGGCATTCTGTTGTTATTGTACACCAGTCTGTGTATGCTCCTGTAAAGTCAATGAATTTGAAAGCACCTTGGACAAGTTTAGGTCGATCCATCAAAAATTAAATTGCCTCTGGAAATTCCTGAACAACTGATTAGCCACCCATAATTTTACAAAGTACTGCATATGCTATCATCACTTTGCTGTGCTTCAATGGAGTATCTGTTTGCTAATTGGCAGATTATAGGACAGATGATTTTTAGGAAGGTTACCGTACCATCTCTTGTAAGATTAGAGTTTTAATAACAGTGATTGTTATCAAATCAAATAACACATATTTTCATGATCCATTCTCTTTCAGGACTTCTCTCTTCCAATGATCAACGCTCAGTTTCATCTTGAAAGTGAAGATACTAGTGATGAGAAAGAAGATGCATCACCGTCGTCCAAGAAACTGTTGCCAAAGAGATCCAATGAAAGAAACAGGTGTGATAGATTCACATTTCTTGAGTTTGTTAGTTTCTGTAATTAAATATATTGTTTCTCTAGATATTGTTCAGTGTGAGATGGAAGAAAAGAATATATATATATATCCACAGTGAGTTGGTATGTGTCTGTAATATGGTGTAGAGAGACCTGAATTTGTTCAGCAGTATACTTATGATTACCAGCGACTTTCTGTTGCAATCAAAGCACAGCTATGATTTATAAAGTGACTGAAAGTGTACTACTAAATTTTTGGGTCTTTAAACTCAAAATCAAATGCAGGATTACTGAATGCTTTTTTCTTATCTTCACAGTCAAGAAGACAACCAAACAAGTTTATTCAAGCACAGTCCGCGTTCCCGCCAACTCCGGGAGAAGGAGCAGAAGTCCATGCTTCCAAAGCAGAGCAAATCTGTGCCGTCTGATACCTTCATCACACAACTCAGCCCCAGCAGTGGAAGCAACTCACCCACAGAGCTACACCTATCACACTCCAGCGACGAGGGGAAGAAATCCTCCAACACATCTCACATTGAGAAAAAGGAAATCAACCAGAAGACTAAGAACATTGCTGCCATCGCAGCCAAGAGAAAGACCCGGCAGGCGCTCTACTCCAAGCCAAAATTTGACAGACTTAATTTACAGGACAAGAGCGTCGTGTCGTTGAACTCAGTGCATGAAGTCAGCGAATCGGACGTGGAGTCTGAGTACCTGTCGCGCAGCCGCTTGGCCAAACACGACCGGATGTTGGGGAACCTGACCCCGCAACCGGGAATGAAACAGACACTGAGCGAGGATAGCTTTTCAATTGATACTGGGGATAGGCGCGGTGGGCTGAGTGACTCCACCAGTGTCAATACCAGATCTAGGTACGGTGGTGCGGTGAAAAAGAACACCAGCAAACAAGTCATTGACAAGAGAAGCAGAAGAGGCAACGGCAGGCCGTATGAACAGGTGAGGGCAGTGTTGATTCTGACCAAGCATGTGAGGGCAGTGTTCATTCTGACCCAGATTGACAATCTGTTACAGGAGACTTCATAAGGGCAGTGTATAGCTTGTCACTTTGAACTACTGGTGTGCATGTTAGCCCACTTTGAATGTGTATGACCAATCTAAAGAGTCTACAGCAGTGTTTTCTCTGCATGTTCATTGAAATGGGCACTTTGTGCCCTGTTCATCAAAATTAGGGGGCAGACTTGACATTTTAGGGGGCAGTCACTGTTGATTCACAGTTGTCGCCTTCATTTATGGATGCATTTGCTTGCTTTGTTTTGTACGCGATTCCTGCGCTGTCAGTAACTTTTCCAGGGCAGACAATGGCTCGAAATGCGCAACTTGTGCAATCGCGCAGTTGAGGGAAAACCCTGCCACAGGTGTACTATTTTAAGTTTGAAACCTCTTGAAATTCCAAATATCAAAGCCAAGGCATGTTCTGGTAGAATTTTGTGCTTCATGTTGTTGAGAACTTTTGAATTGCTATCATTATGTAATCAATGACATCATTAAAAGCAACAATAAAAATGTATTCCTGGTAAAATGATGTTTTCATAGATTTTCTTTTCATCTTAATTTGATCCTGTGAAATTTTAGAACTGTATTGTGTTAACAAACAAATATAACAAACAGCAGTTTTTCAATCAATTTTTCAACTTTACTAACATTTTGTGTTGTACATATTGTTTTACAGTCCAACTTCCTGAAGAAGCATGCAGCTCAGAATAGAAGAGCAGCTGGAAGGAAGGCCCCTCTGCGGAGAGAAGCTCCGTACCTTTCAGGTAATAATAATCAATGACATCATCACTTTGTAACCCTGGTAAATGGTATCAAGTACAGAGAAACTTCACTGCTCATGCTTTAGTACTGAGTATACCTCTTATAGTGTTTCTATATGAATTCAACCGATACTTCTATTATGAGAAATAAAAAAAAATTGTTAACAAGAAGTCAGATTATCTAAGGAAAAAACTCACAAATTTCTCTTTCATAGCGTGGATATCATCATGTTTTATTTCTATTTTATAGGTGACAATGATTTAATATCCTTTGAAGTGGCTCATTCGCCTCCTGTTACAGTTTATCAGAGTGGTGTCGAGAAGGGCAAAGGTCAAACCATTCAGAAAAAGTACAGAGGTAAGATAATACACAGGGATCATTTTAAAACAACACCCCCCATTGTAGTGGTATCTTCTAGATGCAGTCAATCTTTGTTTGGTGAAATCTCAGAATCTCAACTCAGCAGAGTAAAAATTTGCTTCAACAACTGAGAAGTGGAACAGCAAATTGTTTTTGAACATGGCCAATGTGTCACACAGACATTTTCATGTTGTGTGTGTCGGACGGTAGAACTTATTATTATGAAGTGCCCAGAAAGGTTCATATTTGTTGTCTTTTAATTGTAAATGTATGGTTTGTAAGTTGTTCCTATTCCAAGACTGCAGTGATGCTAAACATAATCTATCAATTTTGATGCATGTCAACTGAGGTAGCGTTTGTCTGGGAGCTATATTATTATATTGACCGTATTGAAAAGATGTATAAAGTGGTTGTATATCTACAACCACATTGTGTAAGTGTCTTGTGTCTTTGTTTCTGTTGATTTGACATCTTCTTCTTAACATTTCATTTGCACAGGTGCCGTGGGTGCTCCGTTGTCCGACTCCTCTGCCAGCAGCACACCACAAGGATCACAACGAACGACCAAGAAACAACCTTCAATTCCAGCACACGCACAGAAACCAACGCTCTCCGTGTCAGGGTTCACAGTGCCAAGAAACGAACGAATCAACAGGAGAATCTAGAAATCGATTCCCCATCAAGATTTTGTCACAGGAAAATGAAAGAGACACTTTTCCTGATTTTTGTATAAATATATCACTCTATAAACTAAGGGTGCAGCATTCCAAGATGTGGATGTGTATTATTTTAACAAGATTGTATATATTCTCTTAAGATTTTCTTTCTCAAGGAGAGAATTGTTCACAGTTCAGCAGATTGATGGAAAAACAGCTGTGACTGAAGCCCCGGATCCCCCAGGGTCTGAACTTCACATGATTGTCACTCACATTTTCAAAGCATTGTTTCATGGCTTCCAAGATGTACACTATTTATCAGTACTAGCTTTGTGTAGATTACAAAAACAGAACTGCATCTATTTTGTAAAAAAAAATATGGTATAAATTTTATTGGACAGGTAGAGAGTTTGTAACAATGGGACAGCTTTGTTGTTCTTTCTCTCAGCGTCAGATTTTTTCATATCTGGCCATCAAACATGGGAAGTCCTCCTTTGTGTGCTATGAGAGTTTTCACATGGCAATTTTAGCAATCTGTGTGCTCTACATTTAATTAAGCCATTCAAACTCTGTGTGAAGTTCAAAAAACTGCGTTGTCACTGTATTTGAAAGATCGTTAATGTAAATATGTATACGAAACAAAAGAGTTTATACCGTATGTTCATACAAGAGCATTTTTTCTGTTTAAGATTTTATTGAATTAATATTTGAAAAGTTTGAGTCATTAATCTTACAGGATTACTTGATCAGTGAGAACAGGAAATGTAGTCATATCTTTCAGTTTATCAGGTGTCAAATTTTATTGCACCAACTGGCAGCCAGGAAGCTTTTCATGAGCACAAGGTCTAATTGAAATGTATTTATGTGAATAGTTTTTTTTTCATGTCAAATTATCAATCAGACATATTTGGAAAGTGCATTTTCTGCTTTGATTGCAACCTAATTTGTATTCATTTATGCAAAATATATGAAATGAATAATTGATCAGGTTATGCTAATGTGATGTTAATGACTACGTCACTGAAGAACCACGTATCTTTAATCATGCAGTATGTAATGAAAGAGATTGAGATTTAGATTGTCCTTCAGCTTTGTTTTGTGAAGTTGACACCCAGTTTGAAGACAGGCTTGGAAGTAAAATGAACCAATCAGCATTGTCCTCAGAATCACACCAGGTTTGTAGAGTAAAATGAACCAATCAGCATTGTCCTCAGAATCACACAAGGTTTGTAGAGTAAAATGAACCAATCAGCATTGTCCTCAGAATCACATAAGGTTTGTAGATGGATTAGGATGAAATCTGGGATTGGCATCAACATTGAAAGTGCATTTAGTCGAAAGTGAAGTTAATCTTATAAATCTTTTGGTCATCAGAGCATTTCCAACAAATTTCACAGCATGAAACTGGCAATGGTACATGATAACTTCAACTGATCAATCAGATGGTGTCCAGAATCCAGATGTACTGGAGTCTGCATTGCAGTTCTGATAGTTAAGCTCTGACAGCTTACCTGCAGCAATGTCACTCAGTGACCCGTGATTGGTCAGTGTCCTTGCGGGCACCGTTACTGAAGTCAGTGGTATGGCCACAAACTGATGATGTCATACCTGCCGTTGACAAAGCACTGTAGTCCATAATGGTGGTACTATTTGCAATGTACTGCTTCTGTAATGGCGCCCCCCTTGTGAAACCAGACTGAAAACAGGTTTACACCAGGTGTATGAACGGCATAACCCATAATAGCAGTCCTTCGATTTGATTGTTGCGGAAGACAAAAGAGCGCCCAAAACCAATGCAAAATATGAGAAACATTTTTGTCATCAGCACAGAGCAGAGCAGCTTAATGTAAATAAAATAAAGATATGAATTGGGCAGTTGACTAACATCACCTTGGAAGCCTAGATTATTGTCATCATAAAATGTAAAACAAGACAGCAGTGATTTTCATCCATATTGACATCAATTGTCATTTATTGATAGTCCTGTCAATCATAGGATTTGCGGCATTATTAATGTAAATTATGTACATATATATATACACATGCCTTCTGAGCTTGTGAATGTGTCCCAGCTAATTATATTGACTGCTACCGTATCAGATATACATGTGTAAGAAATGCTGTGTATTGTGGTTTGGATAGCTGGACTTGGTGCCGCTGTACATATTCATGCGGAGATTTGTTGACAATCGTATTTTTGCCTGCAAGCTGTATGCTTAGCTGTGGTGCATTTCACTATGTGTGTCATGATATATAGCAACTCAAATGCCAGTGTGAAAAATGTACATATTACATTGTAATGCCAGGTTTTGAAAAACTGGAAATAGACAAAACATAAAACTGTCAAAAACACTGAAAGCTGCCCAAATAAGCATGCATTGTGAATCATTACAAGATAAATTGATTCAAACTTTCTTCCATCTCACACTGCAGAAAAAGAAGAGCACAAATATTTCTATGTTGAAGATTTTTACATCAACAACAAAGAGATGGTGTTGGTCTGTAGAATCAGCTTTATCATTGAAAATTCAGACATTTCATCTTCAAAATAATGTATATTTTGTTTGTTTATATTACTGATACTCCAAAAACTTACTTTCTTGTGTTAGGTTTTGGTAAAATCTGCAGGTCAAGGGTCAACAACCATTTTTCTCTCCTATTGTTTGGCCCGGCCCCATTGTTTATTATATCAATGTGGGACCACAACACAGGGACATTGGATGGAAGGATAAAATGGACACTCATCAAATCATTGTGCTGCTACATTTTGATATGTCAAGTCAGATCCGCTTTTATTATAATAATTGCATTTTTTTTCTTGAAATGCAAATAATTATATTTTCTCATAATGTATAAAACTGTCACTCGTAAAATTGGAGCAAGTTGGCTATTGAACCACCTATCTATAGAGATGTGGAGTGGTTTGGTCACAGCATCTTCACTTGGATGATGTGCTGTGGTGGATGACAAATTCATATCTGATAGAGTATCACTGTATAGTGGTACAGACGACTTCAAAATAGTATCACTGAATTTGCTTTTATAAACGCTTTAAAGAATAGATCTTTACATCTCTCCATAACGCACAGAATTGTGTGAACTTGCCCTACATTGTTTGTAACTTCTGTCATTTTGTGTGCCAACCAGAAAAGAGCTGCTTTATTTCAGCCAAACTTTGAGCCACTGAGATACACTGAAACAAAACATTGGCTCCTGAAAAAGTCCAGGGTGAATATAAATGTTCCTAATTCAAGCAAATGCTGTGTTCAGTGATTAACAGCGTTCGTTTCTTAACTTGTTTCAAATATTTTACATGTGTTGTGATAAATTGTGTGCAATATGATACCATGGTAACCACCTTTGACCTTTCAAAATCATGCAACAAATGTGCCATAGTAGGAAAGAGAGAGAAGGTCGAGAGAGACTAATACAGATAAGTCAGTATTATCACAAAGATTGGCATTACCCCTTTCTGTACAGTTATCTTCTTTTTTGTGTACAGTTTTGTAACTCTTTCAATTTCATATTGGTCTGTGGCTTCTTAATTCAAATTGTAAATAATGACAACAGAATGCCCGTGTTCAGATTGATATGGCCAAAGAGCTTGTTGAAGTTAAAACATGGTAAAGATGTTTTCACCACCTTTATTGGCCTGTTTTCACACAGATCTGACATCAAACCTATGGTGAAAAGCAATTTTAGGCTTTAGATACAGATTTTTTGGCATTTGTTTGAAATTTTCGTGACCAAAAACAACATGTACTTTTATGGACCTAATCATAGACCCTCGAGAAAAACATAGACCCTCGAGTTTTTCTCGAGGGTCTATGACCTAATTGAGAAGCAGGGTGTGTAATTCGTCAATATGGTCAGCATACCTTTACATGGAATTTAACAAAGATATGTAGAATACGCCTATACCCCTGATCATTGTCCAAATTCATCTGAACATACAACATGGCATTCTAGCAATATCATCGCGGTGTAACATTTACAAAACGCATCAAATTTTGATTTGGATACAATTTTGATCACAGAATGGAAGAAAGTTTTTGCATAATAATTACTAAGTACAAATCACCAATGGAGAAAGTCACAGTCCAACTTGGTTCTTGTTCAACAGTGATTCCTCTGAAACACAAATTTTTCATCTTTACTAAACAAGATAAACTTGTTTGTCTATCACAGATGTGTACTTCATCTTGATATAGGGTTGCCATTGTCTGGGAAATGTCAATTTTGCAGGTAGCGGTTTGTCAGCTTCTTTGTTCTGGAAATATGTCCAACTAATTCTTTGTATGTACAGGCCCTGTTGAAAGGGTTCGCATTTACTGAACAAACAGTATTAAAAATGTATAAACACTTCTTGAATGTATGTAAAATAAGTTTAAGACTGTAGCGTTTTGCAGCAAGTGTGGACTTTTCTCTGCTCACCTATCAGGCAGCTAGCTTCTATTTACCAAATGGCAGCGGGCAAATTTCTGTGCATGTATAAGTAGTTACATGTCTGCCACGTTTGTTTGTGTGCTTGCTTGAAGTCGCTATAAAATCCCTTCTGGGAAGGAGTCATGGACGTGAACCTAGAAATTTGTGAAACTATTTTTGGTGTAAATATTCAGTTGCTTGTTATTTTACCTTGTATATATAACTTTAAATATTTGAACAGTAGGCATGGGCAAAGTTCTGATTTTATTGGGTATAAAATAAACAGCTATTTTATTTCAAAACTATTCACTGTGTGCATAGTCACTCTCTCTTGGATTGAAAGGAAACCTACAAGAACTTTGGACTGACTGATGAGAGGAACAGCAGCTACAACTTTTGATTTTTTAATCATCTCAAATTAAACACTGCTCGTATTTGTCTTCTGTGATGTCACTCTCCACACAGATTGTAGTGTGGCATGGATAATTCTACTAAACCTAGCTAGAGAGTCTAAGAGCTGTTGACCGTGCACCCTCACCAGTGTGGTTATTGGTCAGACTCCCTAGCTAGGTTATAATTGTCCACGCTGCGCTACAATCTGTGTGTGGGAGATTGCCATGATGATGTATGTTGAAGTAAACTGCGTTAGCTGTTTGTTGTGGTAACAGAAGCCATGTGCAGTGTGCTGTTATTGACAAATAAATTGTAGTCCAGAATAGAATTCAGTAATCAATTATAAACGTAGACATCACAAAACCTATTTGATTTCTTGAAAAGTTGAACCTGACCTTGGCAGAACAAGAAACTGTATTTTACAGTTGAACAAAAACACTGGAAAGGTGCAGTTATTATTGAAGCTGGGATAGTTTTAGTGGGTAGAGTAACTCCAATATCCCTTAAACTGTAAGAATGCTTTTGTTAACAGTTTTGGAAGCAAAGGATAACAAGCGACCTAGCAGCCGATATAGCTCCGCTGTGTTTATGTAGAGAATAACTATTTTTGACACATGTTGATGAAGAAGGTGGAAATCTTTGATAGCTCAATGCAGTGGCCAGAAAAAAGTAGCTAAAATAGCTGCAAAAATACACAATCGAAGATTTCATCATACTTTGAATATATCACATGGGATCATCCCTAAGAATATGTCAACCAAAGCTATCTCATGAGTAATTTTTTGGAGAATAAAATTTTCTGACCAAGAATGGCAACAATTGCCCCCAAAAAAAATTTGCAGATTTCATCATAATTTCAAAAGATCAAATTTAGTTCATCTATAGAAACCTGTATACCAAATTTCAAAGCTGTTAGAGCAGTTATGTTATGCTATGTTATATCAATTTATTAAAGTGTCATGTGTGGTCTTAAACAGCTTGGTTGCCTCACCCAGCCCCAAGGGCTTACAAGACACGAAAACAGTATATTTTGAGAAACACATTTTTTAACCAAAAATGGAAAAAATTGACCCAAAAATTCAAAATTGCAGATTTCATCATAATTTCAATGAATATTATTTAGTTCATCTATAGAAACCTGCATACCAAATTTCAAAGCTGATGAGTAGTTTTGGAAATACACATTTTTTGACCAAATATGGCAAAAATTGCCCCAAAAATACAAAATTACAGATTTCATCAGAAATTCCATATATATTACTAAGCTCATCTGTAGAAACCTGTATACCAAATTGCAAAGCTATCAGACCAGTACTTTATGAGAAACACATTTTTGACCAAAATGGCAAAATTGCCCCAAAATTACAAAATTGCAGATTTCATCATAATTTCCACAAATATCATTAAGGTGATCTGTAGGAACCTGTATACCAAATTGCAAAGCTATCAGATGACTAGTTTTGGAAATACACATTTTTTGACCAAAAATGGCAAAAATTGCCCCAAAAATACAAAAATACAGATTTCATCAGAAATTCCATATATATTACTTAGTTCCTCTATAGAAACCTGTATACCAAATTTCAAAACTATCAGACCAGTACTTTTAGAGAAATACATTTTTTGACCAAAAATGGCAAAAATTGCCTTAAAAATGCAAATTTGCATATTTCTGCACAATTTGAACAAATCTGAAATAGATCATCCCTAGGGATCTATGTACCAAATATCAAAGCTATCTGACTAGTAGTTTTGAAGAAGATTTTTAAAGATTTTTTTACCAAAAATGACAAAAATTGCCTTAAAAATACAAATATGCAAATTTCACCACGATTTGAACAAATCTGACTGAAGTCACCCTAAGTAAACTGCATATCAAATTTCAAAGCAATCGGACAAGCGGTTCCAGAGAAGAAGATTTTTTTACCAAAAACACCAAAAAATGCCCCCAAAATACAAATATGCAAATTTCACCACGATTTGAACAAACTTAAGTGAGGTCACCCCAAGTGAGCTGCATATAAAATTTCAAAGCAATTGGACTTGCGGTTTCAGAGGAGAAGGCAATTGTTGACGGACGACGGACGACGACGGAAAATCAACCTATTTGATAAGCTCCGCGTCGCTGACAGCGGAGCTAATAAAAAGTCTCACTGGGAGGTAGTTGTAGACAAAAGTAAAGGAATTTTTGTACCCGTTTGTGGATGTTTTGGTGCACTCTTGTAGTTATATGATTTTTATCTGCTGCTGTCAGCCACCACAAGGGCGCCCTCTGTAGTCATATTCAACCTACGTGATCTTGCCTGCACAGATTTACAGCTTTGTCAAAGTGCTATTACTCACACAACAGGATGAACCGAACACTGTATTTTAATAGACAGCTTGAGGATATGTACAGTTTCCAATTGTTCTTTGGTTTCTTAGCAGGATATGAAAAAGGTTTGAGTTGCTGTTATTTTATGAAGGACTTTTGCAGCTAAAAATTCTTTGTTTTTAGAAAACAAAACATATGCAATATTTTTGGAAAACCAAAGTACACATCAAAATATTAATGTGACATTTATTTTTGTAACATAGTTTATAGTCTTATTTTAATACCAACGGTATTTCACCTGGCAGTTTATTTGTGGATCTTGAAAAAATGATAACAAACTGGTGTTTTCAGTTAAGTTGTTAATGATATGGCCCAGTGAATTTTCATTTCTGCAGATTGAAAGTTTGTAACTGATGCTCTTGCAAACAGGGCTTTATACAAGTTTAGTGACCTTTGAAAGTATATGGCATTGTGCACTGTGGTCGTGCACAGTGGTGGTGTGTGATATATTATAAAGCTTAATTCTTGTTGACTCCCCAGGACAGTGGTAGTGTGTGACAATGTTCCTTGTTGACTCCCTTGGACAATATGAATGATAACAACCTGGATCAAGTTGTAAGAAGTCAGGATACGTCAGAGTCCAGGGTTAAACCAAATTTTGCTAGTTCACTGTATCATTGTGCGGTCAAATACTGACCATTAGCAATAAAAAGAGATGAAAAAAGTCAATACCACTTCAAACGGCAAGAACAGAATGATTTTATCATATTCCCAACTCAGAGCAAGCAGATTTGAAATTCTTTACAAATGACACTGACAATCTACTAATAAAGAGTCTGAAACAACAAGGTATTGGAATCCTAGACCTTAGGGTCTGTGGTGGAACTCATGGTCATACCATGTTTATTTATTGTTCATTAATTTTATTATCGGACTGACAGAGCTTTGAGCTTTGTTAGTAGGTTAAAATATAACAATTTACAAATTTAAACAAGCATTTTTTACACATTTGAATGAGAATCACATAAACTCTGGCCAAAAAGTATCAATTCCTATGATTGAGTAAATATCTCATTTGCATATGTATTTCTATACATAATAATGCAGCGAAGTGCAGCACAAGGTTTTGACAAGATTATGTTTGGACAGAAATTTGTCCATTTGAATGCCATATACCATAATATTTTAGCCATTGATTTTTGATAATCTTTCTGGGTGATCAGCTGCATTTTGTTAAGATTTTAAAAACCAGTTTGGGCACAAATAATGGCCATCTTGTTCTGCCTCCTGCTAAAAAGTTCAAATTGGTCAAGCCCAGGCTAAAGTACAGATATAGCAAAATATAGATAAATATTTTCTTCGGCAAAATATTGAGTTTCATGCACATATCAGCATACACATGTGCACTGATTTCAGAAATCAAAAAGAAATTCAATATGGCAGTATAAATATGATGAAATGTGTAATAAAAAGATACTGACATCAAGTTTTACATTGTCAGTGACATTGTCACTGATTAAGCATTGTTGCCTTTGTTTATATATATATATATATATATATATATATATATATATATATTGCAAGAAACACTTTTTACATGTAGTGATACTTTGACAAATCACATAAAACCTGTAGCAGAATACCAGTGCCTGTGATTGGCTAGCTGGATATCTAATTTGCATTTGCATCTACATAATCATTACAGAGCTCAAGGTTATTATAACAACAAGATCATGACTGGACAGAAATTTGTCTGTTTTATGCCACACCATAATTTTTTTGTCCATTGAGCTTTGGCAATTTGTTTTTGTGATCAACTGCATTTTTTAAGATTTTAAATACTACTTTTGATAAAAATAATGAGAAATTTCCTCTACCTACAACTAAAAAGTTCCTACTGATCAAGCAAATGCTAAAATAAATTATATGTAACAAAACAGATATAGCAAAATATAGATAAATTTCTCTTCGGTGAAAAGTATAATATACATGTCAGCATACAACAGAAAAATAACAATCTCAGAAATTAAAAACAAATTCAATATGGCAGAGTTAACATTTTGACATGGTAAAGCTGGAGCTTTTGAAAAAAATATTGCTATAAGTACGGACTGGAATCAATTTTTACTTTGTAAATGTCATTATCATTCACCCTTTTATATTAAAATGATGCTATACAGCACTGATTGTTGGTCTACAAACTTTTGTAATTACATTTTGTCTGAAAAGTCAGCATATATACTTGTGCAGTTACACCTTGAGTAATCCCCAGGGCTTATAAAAGATTACATCTATAGACAGTATCATCTTTTATGGTTACAGTGTATGTACAATGTATAATCTTTTGTGGTTACAGTGTGTGTACAGTGTATGATCTTTTATACATTGTATGTACAATGTATAATCTCTTGTGGTTACAGTGTGTGTACAGTGTATGATCTTTTATACATTGTATGTACAATGTACAATCTCTTGTGGGTTCAGTGTACAGTGTATGATCTTTTATGGTTACACTGGATGAAATGATCTTCTATGGTAAACTGTGTGTACAATGCATAATCTTTTATGGTTACAGTGTATGTACAGTGTATAATCTTTGATGGTTGCACTGCATGGTCATTGTGTTCATTCATATGGTTACAAAATGTATAAATTGTGTCATATCCCTTGAACTCACATTTAGCGATTAGGTTGACCAATGGTGCTTTATGCATGCTTCATTCAGATTGTAGATTTTAGCTTAGTTATATAATAATAGGTATACATATCAATTCTAAATATTGCATGGAGAAAGTTTTCAATATTTTGATACAAATAACATAAATCTGTGGCAATAAAAGTATCAATTCCTATGATGAGGGGACAGCTCAGTTAATATTGCATCAATATATCAACAATATGTCAAACTTTTTACATCTCCTTTGAATTTACATTTGCATATTGAATTGGACACAATTTATTAGTCCACTGAACTTTGGTGATTTGCTTTTGTGATCAGCTGCATTTTTATGGTTTTAAATACCACTTTGGACAAAAATAATACCAGGAAGTAACAACTTAATTATTCTTACTGCTAAATATCTCAACCTACAGTTTGAGCATCTATAAGCTTAACAGTAAATGGTAAAACATATATAAATAATCCTCTCTAATTAAAATGTTGCACAAAATAAATATAATAACAATCTTAGAAGTCAAATTCAGTGTAACAGTATAAAAGAAATACTTTTTCCTGATGAAATATGTATAAAGTACTCACTGCCATCAAGTTTTACTATGTTAATGACTTCAATGATGAAGCAAAGGTCATGGCACATTGTGGCAAATGAACGGTTGGAGTACAGTATATTGAGAAGGAGGACACTGCATGTTTAGTATCCTGTGTAAACATTCAAGCAGTTAATACTTGAGTCCAAGAGATAGTCACTGATGCACTTTTGAAGGTTCAACTTTGATAGAGATCACTGTTAATGTTCAGTGTACTAAATTTTAACAAAAGGCAGTATGATAGAATTTTAAGACAATTGTAACAGCTAGGAAGCCAGACAACAGTACTGTCCATTGCATTTAAATTCCATATATTACATACAAATGACTTTACAACTTAAAATCCATATCCCCAATGGAAAGTATTGCACTTTCTTTGATCACACATTATATGTGGACAATGGGAATGGCTAAGATGTGAGCATCATCTGCAGTATGATGGGAGTTGAACTGGATGTTGCATGTCATTGACATAGATGATACAAATGTTTGGCAGTAGACTGGTATTTTAGTGATTGTAAACATGAAGTTGAGTAATGCACAATTATGCCCTGAACACAATATTGTCTTGTCACAAGGAAGTATTAATTGTGTTCCTCAGACAAAAGGTCACTGCTGATGTCCATGATCACTCAAGTCTACAATACACTGGCTACCCTTGCACATGAAAAGTACTTTCATACCCTCGTCTGCCCTGCCAAGGTTCGGAAACTCACTACCAGATTCCACTAGCTTCAACACATGCACTCGTTCTGTGTTTTGCCCAAAGTTGTCATGGCTGTCCAGATCACACTGTACTCCGCCAATGTACCTCAGTCCAGGGAAGTCACGTAGTCTGATGTCTTCGAGGTAGAGATAAAGACATTGAAACAACTGGAAAGAATTCACCGTTGGTACTTTACAAACTGTAACTCGAATCAAGTGTTGTTCTGGTGTGCAAGATTTCATTTCCATTTTGAAGTAGAAGGGAACCAAACGAAACCTGGCCATATTACGGAAGAGATCTCTATCTGTGTTGATTTCTGCGGACAGATCAGACATACTGATGCATTTGGCTATGAGACGGGAAAAGACCATGTCTGGATAGAATGCGCCAAAATCAAACAGGAAAGAACGGTCTTCCACGTCATCTTGCCAAAAAGTGGGATTGGTTTCCATGTCATAGCGGGGTAATGTTGAAGGGACCACAAACGTTCCAAGCAGATTGTCATCAGGTGATTGAAAGCAACATGCCATGATACCATACACACACAACAACTTCATGACCACACCTTGATCACTTTCCTTCATTTTACCAGAAAAGATGTGCTTTATCAGCCGCTGTGATAGAAATCCCTTTTTCTCATACTTCAACCAATCCTGGGCAAATGCAGGATCTCGCTTGTGCCGCTCCGGAATCACTTTCAGTAGTTTTGTGCTTTCCACCAGGACTTGGGGGTCCAGTACTATGTAACCTGTAAGACTCTCATCATCTGCGTGGTGAATGATGTCTCCAGAGTTGTGGTACACTTTCAGTAAAGCCTTGAAATCCTGTTCATTCATTTCTGGTATTTCTTTCACTACTTCTTTAAACAATTCTTCAAATGTCCATATTGAATCTTTTCCACTCTCCATGAAACTCTGTTTCAATTTCAAGAACTTCAACCACTTGATCGGATGATTTTCTTTCATGGAAGTTGCTGTCTTTGCAGCATACCAAATCTTATCCCTGAGACAGATAGCATCGCTGTCTAAAGGCCTTGAATTCTCGATGGCAAACAATGGGGTATTATCCTTGTTGATGGCGAGGTATGTGGAATATGTTGGATCACTATAAATCTTTTCTGATAACAATGCAGCAATTTCTTCTGTCTTACCACCTGTCACATTTCTGGAATCTCGGTGGGTTCCTACGAGGAACACTTTCCCAACAGGATCGACTGAGTGTATCTTTACCGTTTGCAACCAAAACATGATTTGCTTTATCAAGATGTTGTGGTTTCCAACAGCTTCACTTAAGTTGAAGACGATTAAGTATATTGCACACTTTGCAATGAATAAAGGATGGGTATCGTAGAAAATTTCATCACCTGCATAATCACTGAGATTGAGTCTTGCAGGTGCTTCTTCCTTATCCCGCTGTTGGTGTTTCATGGCATCGGATATTTTCCCAGTGGGAACTGATCTGTACAAGCGATGGTAAAATTCCCACCCATCTAAAATCAAGAAGATCGGGGCACTTGTTAAACCTATGATGCAGCACATTTTTTCGAGTAAGTTTGCACCAGGAGAGACGTATTGGAATGTCCATCCCATTGATGTGGCCAGGAGATAACCTACGATGTAGCCCAGCCCATGTTGAATCAATAAAAACCTAGCAAGATAGAAGTCTCGTAAAGCTGGCACATAGTGGCCAACGCTGACCCCAAACATTATCCCTGAAAAATACAAAATCCCTAGTGCAAGTGGTAGCACTGGAGTAAAGAAACAGTACGTCACCAATACTATGACAATTGCCACCGAGATGAGGTCTTTGCGAACTGACAAATTCACAACGGCCAGTAATGTCATTACCACACAAAGCAGTGCCACTGCGAAGTTAACCCAGGCTTCGGCAGAAACAACTTGAGTTTCCCCGAGAAGGTTGAGTGATGGTTTCATGACACAAAAAGCCACGACCAAGCCGGACACCATTCCAATGCCACAACAGATGCCAAGAAGACAACCAATGGAGAGAGATACTAGCAAAAATAAAGCATTGCTACACGCATCAATATAGTTCATGATAGGAAAGTGTGAACATATTCCATGGAAAATTTGTAAAGTTTTAGGAACACCAAGACGGATGTAAAATAATTCAAAAGGTGTCAAAAGCAATGCAGCACCCTCTCCAATTAGCAATTGGCTGTAATTTTGACCAGGTCCTTCCATCAGTTTGACTGCTAATTTGAATATAAACATGATCACTCCAAAGCCATATTGAAATCCGTTCAAGTACACCAAGGCACACATAACCAGGATAAGTGCTATAATGAACTTCACAGCAAACCATAACCACATTGGTTTGAGTTTATCGACACGCTGACTACCATGGCTGACATCTGCCTGTTGCTTGTTTATCTCCCGGGGGGGTCACTTCCATTACTTGCCTATATGTATACGTGCCGCCCAATGGGGTGGGTATTTCAGCAACTTGGTCTAAAATGGGGGTATCAATTCCACTGTAAACCAAGGTCTAAAATGGGGTTGATTTTTGAGTGCCACACAAGAACAAATTTCAACCGTCTGTTCCCGTCTCGCTCGCAGGGCTCTGAGCTGCACTTTATAAGCATCGATATCTTTTTCTGTGGCAGGGGAACCATTAAAGAGACCCCCTGGCTTACGCCAAAGTAAATATCGACTTGGTTGTCAAACACTGTTACTGATTGGTCAGAATTCCATATATGGAAGATTTTTGCCCAATAGAAAATACCCGAACAAAGTGGCTCCTAGTATTGATCATGACAGACAGGTCAACCATGGCCACATGAAGTAGTGTTGCTTTACAGATGAACAGCGAGGTTTGTTGTGAATTGCATTTTCAAAAAAACCCACTGGTCAGACTGTAACTGCAGATAATTGATAATTTGTAGAAGCTTGACCAAAATTCGGTGAGGGTGAAAGACAAAATTTTCTTTCATCAAATTTTTTTGGTATTTCCTTTTGGAAATCATGGTTTGGCCAGCAACAACATAGTCCTAAACGTGGTACAGTGGTAGGCTTTGCCGGGGCAAATACTTGCTTTTTCCGTTTTAAAATTTTGACGCTTTGACTTTTGACCTGGGTCAAAGGTCATAAGGTCTAAAATGGGGTCCTAAAATAACGGGATTTTAGGTCTAAAATGGGCCCTGGGTTTTATACCTGCGGCCGCACACCCCTACCACTTCTCTGAACAGGTACCCCCCCCGGGTGCTTGTTTATCTCTGTGCCAAGTTTGTGTTTTGCTGTCAGCCAGGCCACATTGAGTTCAAATTCTTCCCCAGGTGAGGTGTGTAGCTCTTTCCAGTGAGAATTCACTTTGGTGATTTCCACCGATCCGTCAACTTCCACGGTCTCTTTTTCAACACTGATGGTCTTTGCTTCTTTTTCCCGGAAAGGCTTTCCCTGAAGCAGTTTCTTTGCCGAAGTTTTCCCAACCCTAGCATTACCAAGGAACTCGACACGAAACCTCCTCAAATTCACCAAGCCATTCTCTTGGACTTCTTGGTATATCTGCTCTGTGGTTTTATCCACCGCCAGAGCTCTGGGAGAGTTCCTATCAACTGTTTTCAACTGGACATTTTCTCTGGATTTCCTTTTGAAGAGCGATGCCATCTGATGAAATGTTAGTCTATATGCCCTTTGAAGAATTATACTGGCATGTTACTTTCTGTAATGTAGGCCTTGCGACTCTCAGACTGGTTGAAGTTGATTATCAGCTATAGTGGAAAAGAAAAAGAAAAAAATAGCGTCAATGACACTGTAGCTCCCATCCTGGACTATTTAGTGTTTGTTCTCTGGTCAGATATTTGAACATGTATGAAAGGGATAAAGTGCATGAAGTGAAAATACTTAAATGTAATGTACTGGAGACAGTGAAATATGTTTAATGTATTTATTTAGAATATAACATGAAAAAAATACAGAATTGGATATATCGAATACTGTGATACAACCATTAACTCAACAAGTCATTTACAATGACATAGTCCCCACTTGTAATAGGAGTATTAATCTTGATGGGGCAGGAAAATGTGGTCATTAAGAAGTATCACTGGAGTGTATATGTTGAGATCTATGGGCACATAGGTCTATGTCGTTGTTCCCAATTTGAAACACATGAGGCATGTCTAAGTTATGGTTCTAAATCGGGAAAAAAGATCAGACCTCTAGCAGTATTGGCCAGCCAAGAAATACATATGCGCATTATAAATGAGGTACAAGATGTGACATCTTAAGGTCTAATATCCTATCAAAATTGGAGGGTATAGAACTTGTGGTTACTGAGATATGCATATATATGTATAATCAAGGTCAAAGGTCATCGAGGTCACATGACATTTTGAAAAAAAATTATATTGCTAATTAATCCCTATATGCCAAAAAATCAGATCTCTAGCTCTATTCGCTTGCCCAGAATTAGATGTGTACATAATTAATGAGGTAAAGCGTGTGTTGTCATAAGGTCTCCCATCCTACTAAATACAAAGGACATAGCACTTGTGGTTACTTATTTATTGACATAAACATGTATTTTAGGTAAAAGGTCATCGAGGTCACATGACATTTGGTCAAAAAAAATTCTCTCCTTTAGTTATCCCTATATACCAAAAATCAGACATCCAGCTCTATTGGCTTGCTCAGAATGAGATATGTGCATAATTATTGAGGTACAGTATGTGGTGTCATAAGGTGTCCAATCATACCAAATATGAAGGGTGTAGCACTTGTGGTTACTGAGTTATGGACAAATATGTATATTTGAGGTCAAAGGTCACCGAGGTCACGTGACATTTTGTCAAAAAAATTGTATTGCTAAGTTATCCCTATATACCAAAAATCAGACCTCTAGCTCTATTGGCTCGCTCAAAATTAGATATGCGCATAATTAATGAGGTACAATATGTGGCGTCATAAGGTGTCCCATCATACCATACATGAAGGGTGTAGCACTTGTGGTGACTGAGTTATGGACAAATATGTATATTTGAGGTCAAAGGTCACCGAGGTCACGTGACATTTTGTCAAAAAAATTGTATTGCTAAGTTATCCCTATATACCAAAAATCAAACCTCTAGCTCTATTGGCTCGCTCAAAATTAGATATGCACATAATTAATAAGGTACAATATGTGGCGTCATAAGGTGTCCCATCATACCATACATGAAGGCTGTTGCACTTGTGGTTACTGAGTTATGGACAAATATGTATATTTGAGGTCAAAGGTCACCGAGGTTACGTGACATTTTGTCAAAAAAATTGTTTTGCTAAGTTATCCCTATATACCAAAAATCAGACCTCTAGCTCTATTGGCTCGCTCAAAATTAGATATGTGCATAATTAATGAGGTATAATATGTGGCATCATAAGGTGTCCCATCATACCATATATGAAGGGTGTACCACTTGTGGTTACTGAGTAATGGACAAATATGTATATTTCAAGTCAAAGGTCACCAAGGTCACGTGACAAAATATCCGAGATATCTGCATGAATGGATGGACTCACGGATGGACGAACAGACGGACATGACCCAATCTATAAGCCCACTGGACTTCATCCGTGGGGACTTAAAATTGTGTCACTGCATCCTTTTTGCAATATGAATACGATGAGAAACTAAATTTTTATTTTTCGTGGCCTTATACATGGGAGTCTATGGAGATCTGCCTTATACATGGGAGTCTATGGACGTGTAAACTAAAAATATGCAAATTTCACCACGATTTGCCCAAATTTGGGAAAGGTCACTCCTATGCACTTCCATACCAAGTTTCAAATCAATTGGACTTGTGGTTTCAGAGAAGAAGATTTTTTGACCAAAAATGGGAGAAAATTACAAAAAAATTCATGAAAAATAGCAAGTCCAAGATACTGACCCAAGATGTACACAATCATTTCATGTCAGCCCAAAGTTCTTACATGCTAATTTTTCATGTAATCTGCTCAGTGGTTATTGAGTTTTTTCAATTTTGACTGTTTTTACATTTTTTCACTTAATTTGCATATTTTTGGCAATGACAACTTCATTTGAACAAAATCTCATCTACAGCCCATCATCCATGTACACACCAAATATCAAGATGAAATGTACAGCGGTTTTGGAGTTTTTGATGTTGACGGACAGACATACAGACATACAGACATACAGACAAACATACATACAGACATTTCCCTAGCCTATAAGAATAGCTTCCATTGCCATATATATACATATGGCTATGGGAGCTAAAAATTGTATCAGGCAATGCAATTTAAAATATTGGAAAGCATATTATAACAGCACAAACAGCAATGATTGCTTCCAGGGGTTTGTGGCAATATCTGTACTATAACATACAGTGTCTTCAATCGGGGTTCAAATCCACAATGGCATCCAGTCACCTAGAGGAGAAGCAACAGACAGAACCGCTTGGCCAAATCCCCACTCTCAAGTCGAGTGGTTCAATAATCGGGCATTAACACATTTAATATTTGTGGTCTTCTCCCATTCTCATGGGTGTTTTTTTTGTTAAAATCACCTCTGGGACTTATACTCTTTCAAAAAACATTTCACCTATGAGCCTGACAGTCTCTAAAGTGCTGCTAGCCAGCTAGGCTCTTTCACAGCACCTTGTCAGCAAAGCCAAGTGGCCCAAAGCTGGCGTGGCCACATCAGCCTGCTTGCACTTGGTGTTGCCTTTGGGATTGCCCTAGCCACACTGTTCAGTGACTGTTAGGGCAGATCAGTGTGATATAGGGCTGTAACTTAGAGAGTCTATATAGTTTTATAAATTCAATACAACATCAAGGTATGTGAATTTTGAGTATCAGTGTTTTCCTTTTACCAAGGTTGAAATCTGACAGCATGCAACTTTGCATGATATGCTATCTTGGAATATGTTGCATTCACTTTGAATGTCTCGATAAAAAAACACTTGCTTGGCTTTCTCAGAGGGTACCTTCATGTTATATGTAGTATTACCAATTTTGAGGATCAGGGCAGTACCCTTACATCACGGTTACTCTACCCCACATGTAATGTCCTTGACACATATCGCAGCTGGAATTTTACATGGAGAAATTTTGCCTTCCAGGATTCTTACATATTTCTGGTTTGTGAATACACACTGTTTCAGCGCTCTAAACAACTTGTAAATACATTTTCATTAGGGGAGAACCATTAAATTTCTAGGGGGGGGGATGGAGGATATTTTGAAAAAAAAAATTTCGGCAGGTGAAGGGGAAGAAAAAAATTGATCTAGTAATGTCTTGAGAAAAAATGATCATAGCAAACCAAAGGAAAAAAAATTGTCACAAAATTTGGGAAATTTGACTCTGTGTCTCTCATTCTTCGCCTTTGGTGGTGCTGACATTTTCAAAATACATGAGGAAGTCCAATGTCTTACAATCTCTGTCCTCTAATTTAGTGTCATGTGTCCTGTGCTCACTACTCGTTATTTTTAGAAGTGCAATTGCTCACCAGTGACATGTAATAATAACTCAAGAAGTTGCATATTAAAAAACTGGATCACGAAAAAGAATTGCACTGCTTACACAAGTGGAAAACAAATTGATGCAGGATAGACGATAGAAATAAAATTTGCTGACATAGTGGCGCTCGGCAGGGAGAAAAAATTGCTGCCATACCCATTCTTTCACCCCCCTAAATCAAATGGTTCTCCCCTTAGCCAGCCCCTTCCCCTGGAAATCAGTTTTCACTGGCGAGCGTGCATGGCAGGGGTGTGTGTTAGCGGCTGTAAGCCTCCCATCCCACCCACCACAGTATATGGGAGGCCTGGGTGTAGCCGGTAACATAACACACAGCCCTGCCACGCGTACGCAGAGCTAAATTTAGTTTTCAAATACCTTTACAGCATGGGTGTATAAATATTGCATGTGCATCGAGCGGAGGTATCGCACACTGATTTCTCGGACGCCTTTGACCGCTGTGTACAGTGTCAGACTTTACATGATGCCTAATTAGCGCTTTGTACTGTGACGTTGAATCACTTACCTGCTGTGGTGTGGCACTGTAAATGTACCCGAACCAGGAAGCGGCACTTGTAGATGCTGCGAAAACGAGCCCTGCCACTCCTTGACGTGTTCTGCTGGGAGTGGGGCCTACCACTCCAATGACCAACCTACCCGAGTGGCAGAGGCTACGGATTCGCAGCAAGCGGCACTTGTAGATGTCGGTATCGGTGTAGCACCGACGAAGTTACCGAGATGAGAACGTAAAACCGAAATCAGTCATGTCACGTGACTACCTGGGCGACCAAATGCGACTTTTGTCTGCTCCCTTACTGAAAATGGACTCATAAGAGGCGACCCGGTTGCTGAGTACATGGGGAAAGTCCCTTTGACGTGTGTTCTCATACAGTCGTCGTCCCATCCTCACTTGTCCACATTGGTGTCCTCACGTGTACCCTGGTGTTCCTTGACGTTCCTTGACATCATTGATTACAACGCCCTCTATAAGTCAATATTAGAGATCTTTTCGTTTTCCGTTGCTAAGAAAAAAACATACTCCCCTATAAAGTAATACTATCTATCCTTCGTTTGAACTTTAACAATTTAAATTTGGGTCCATTTTGAGTTGAAATGAGGGATTGATATTAGATTATAGATTTGATTTGATTTACTGCTTCTCCCTCTTTGATACAGGTGAATATTAGAGATCTTTTCGTTTTCCGTAGCTGAGAAAACACATACTCCCTAAGTAATATCTATCCTTCATTTGAACTCTAACAATTTAAATTTGGGTTCATTTTGAGTTGAAAGGAGGGATTGATACTAGATTATATATCCGAGATGAGAACATAAAACCGAATGCCAGGGCATGTAGTTCATATGGTGAGTTTGTGGAGAGACAGCCATCTCTCTTGAAAGCTTGTAAATCAGGATTTACTCAAGAAAGAGGCTTGTCTCTACACTCAAACGCTTCTTTTGGCAGGTGTCATGAACTGATAGACAAGTATATGATGTATCACTTAGACAAATGATTACTGATGGCACCGGTAACATTTAGCTGTAGACTGAGACCACTTCCTATTTCGCCTTAGGAACTGGTCAGTTTCATCAGCGGGGGAGGGGGCAGTTGATTCATTGGGTGGGGGGAGGGGGGTTCAGTGTGTTTTTGAATTTTGACACGGGCTCATACTTGCCTAAAATGCATTGTGTCAGCCACAAATTTCATCATTCAGTTGCATTTTTCGGTGTGCCCTTCGGGTGCATAACTTTAATAATCAGACATATTTTTCAGCAAGCCCGACTTAAATATATCAGACATACGTATATCAGAGATATCTGTATGTTCAATATTTTCAGTGCACTCTTCAAGAGCATTACTGTAATATATCAGACATTTTTCAGCACGCCCTTCTGGCTCATTGCTTTAATATATCAGACAATATATCAGAGATATCAGGATGTTTTCTATTTTTCGGCTTCATCCTTTAATAAATCAGAGATATATGTCAGAGACATCTTTATGTTTGCTAAGTAAAAGGGTATCATTATGAAATCTGCTGTTCATATGAAAAACATGACAAATTCCTGAAACTTTTCTGTTTCCTCTATGAGAATTCAGTATGAGAAAGCAACATGCATAAATATTTCATTATATATGTTTCATACAGTGACATATTTAGAAATACAAAAATGATTGTTTCTAAGATGGCTGTTTGTACGATAAACATGACGCCTGTTCTGATTTCAAGCTATAGTTAACATAACTTTAACTGTCACCATTTCTCATAGTGCCAGCAAAACAATTGCCTAGACCCTATACGTCGCTTACGGCCTCCATGCCTCCGACCCCACTCCGTCTAGCCTCGAGGTCCACTTTTAGCGCCGTAGCATAAAAAACAGCTCATTTGAAGGTGAATGGTCTCCAGGAGAGATGATGATGTAACTGGCGTCCCTTTGGCCAATGATTAAATGGGTGTTGCTCATAAATTAGCCTGAGAACGTTTAGTTTATGAGCAAGTTGATGAGCAACACCCATTTAATCATTGGCCAATCATGAGAGAAACAGTTGGACCGATTGACTTTCTATCTCCTATCAAGAATGTTACTTTGTATTCAATACGTCTGACCAAAACCGGAAAAATAAACTGCAATGAACAGACTTCATTTTGGCACAAAAGAACAGATATTACAGACATCGATTCCTCGGTCATTCTATCAGGGTACCGTTGCCTTGATGTGCTAAGGCTTCTGACAAGCGACTGTTACAAGATACCTTCAGTCATTATTTTCCCTGTAATGGCGACACTATATCATTACTTGTAAGTCATTAAAGGTATACTGTCACCTGTTCCAATTTTGCCACAGTTACCATGGAAAGAGAAAATCTAACCAATCACAGATTTTAAGCGGGTGGCCGCTTTTTAAAAACAGCGCCCTCACACTGGCATTTTGAATACAAGGAACGCCCCTTTGACCATATATGGGCATATTTAGATTACAGGTGACTGTATACCTTTAACATCAAATCTGCATACCTAATCAATACTCATAAATACCCATTGCATGAATGAAATATTACAATGTGATGCCATGATTGACATCTGTGCCCTTTTACACATTAATCCTGTCATAGATCAAATTTTGTCTTATAGATTTCAACACATGTGAATAGTTTGCCTGTTTATTTCCTTATTTCCCTTTCAAAATACAGACAAGTGTAAATGACTGTAAAATCCAGCTTGAAATTTTTCAACCAGTGTTACGATTATTTGTGATTCTAAAACAAAGGCAATGTTCTCTCTTGAAATAAAGTAAGTAAATTGTCAATATTATACCTCTATTTATCTCTCTGTAGCAGAAAATTAATAAGCTACTTTGTAAACAAAAAATTACTGACAATTATTCAACCCTGCAATACATCTATTTACATGCAATATTGTTGCTATGATCACACAATTACAAATGAACTCAAATATTTAATCATAATCCCAATATTCATATTCAATAAAAGAACATTTAATGGAACAATTTATCCAACTTTCATATTTGCCAGAAATTGTCAGTATCACGTTTATTCATTAACAAAGTGTAATATTCAGTCACACTGCCTGAATGTTATGTTCACAGATTTCATTTTGTCTTACAGTGTAACAGCTATAGTAAAGAACGCTTTGTAAAATAAAAGAAAGATTCCACTTCAAGTCAGGAATGGTAAAATTTTGGTGAAAATCTGACTCAAGGCAGTGAAACTCTACCATAAAACATCAAATTACTTTCTACTATGTTACAACAGAGTGCTTTATTACATACATGTTTATGACACTTTTCCATGTACTAAAAAAGAGATGTGATTTTACAACGGTAAATTGGACTCATACACTAATAATCCTCACATCCAGGCTAATGAGACAAAACCCATATCAAAATTATTTTGTTACATATTTCATAACATATGTACAATGTATCTACCTCTAGAAACTCCACATTCTCAAATACTTATTGAGTTGCATTTGTAATGTTGTCAAACTCGGAAATGGACCGTTAGCATTAATTGTAGTTACGTCACAGAAATTGACTTGGTCAATGACTTGAATACTACTCTTAAGAGAAAAATATTCATGTGGAGGAATGATAAATCAAATTATCTTTTCACTTGAAGTAATTTTCATGTGTAGATTTTTGATGAGTGAAATGATGTCCAGAAACAGGCTGCAGGTCTCTGAGCATAAATTTACTAAAAACACTGGCAGTTGTTTACTTTAAGTAAACCGAGTAAGAATTTCTGGACTGAACTTTTCAAAAGCAATTACTTTTGAAGAAAAGACATACACTATAACCATGCAGTGTTTTTAACAACACACAATTCATGTGTCTGCATCAAGGGATCACTGTTTGTTTAAAAAACTTATCAGGATAGGTTGAGCAAAGGGTGACTTTTTGTTCCTTGACGAAGTCAAAGTTTACATCTTCCTATTGACATACTGCCTGAAAAGTAAAACAGCTGGTTTTAGGCAAAACTTGAGCTATATTTTTCCAAAACTCTACTGTTTGTACTTATTCAAGTGGCTTCAGTTTTGTGAAGGACTTTGGTTTCATAAACCATGGAGTCTGTCTATTACCTCCATGCATAAACTAACACTGTAACAGCGTATGGTTAATTTACAGATAATTTACAGATTTAAACTTTATTTTGATACTTGTAGGCTAAGTTATCTTTTTCTGTTTGTAAACCCCCCATTTTCCTCAATAAACTCTTCCAGTGATTTCAGTACATGCTGAGCATCATGGGCTGTCGCTGTGTGATCCTCCATCTTGGCTGTTTGTAACAATATGGCTCCATTTCCACAATTCTTCAAAAACAAGTATGACCTAGAATAAAATCAATACTTTGGTGAACAAGTCATCGTTGATGACACAGTCCCCACTTGTTAATGGTACTTTGATTACATGTCCTCAGAGAGGATAGAGTCCTCTTCATTAATTAGGTCTGTAATAAAAATACTTTGATACAGATGGCGCTCAATGGCCAAGAATGAGTTCCATGGTGATGAAAACATGAAACCAATGTAGGCCACCATCCTAAAGTTCAGAAAATGAGTCAACTAGGAATTAATCAACAGGATGTTGCAAAACATTTTTGCATACAATTCTAACACTTGACAGATTATCACTGGTACCATATTTGAGACATGCCCAAGTTTTGGCTAAGGACAGGAAAAATTGTAACAAAATGGCTGCCATGCAGCCATATTGGATCATATCAAGAAACAAATTGACATACATATGTATGACATAGGTTAATGTCCTTGTACCAACTTTGAATAAAATCGGTTGAGATATGCCTGAGAGTATTATGGCTCTGTTCATGAAAAATCGTAACAAAATGGCCGCAAGGCAGCCATATTGGATCGTATCACATAACAAATTGACATGCATATGTATGACATTAGTCAATCTCCTTGTACCAACTTTGAATAAAATCGGTTGAAACATATCTGAGTTATGGCTCTGTACATGAAAACATCGTAATAAAATGGCTGCCTAGCGGCCATATTGGATCGTATCACATAACAAATTGACGTATATATCTATGACATAGGTCAATGTCCTTGTACCAACTTTGAATAAAATCGGTTGAAACATGTTTGAGCTATGGCTCTGTATATGAACAAATTGTAATAAAATGGCCACACAGCAGCCATATTGGATCGTATCACAAAACAAATTGTCGTGCATATCTATGACATTAGTCAATGTCCTTGTACCAACTTTGAATAAAATCGGTTAAAACATGTCTGAATTATGGCTCTGTATATGAAAAAATTGTAATAAAATGGCCGTCTGGCGGCCATATTAGATCGTATCACAAAACAAATTGACGTGCATATCTATGACATTGGTCATTGTCCTTGTACCAACTTTGAATAAAATCGGCTGAAACATGTCTGAGTTATGGCTCTGTACATGAAAAAATCGTAATAAAATGGCCGCCTGGAGGCCATATTGGATCGTATCACAAAACAAATTGTCGTGCATATCTATGACATTGGTCAATGTCCTTGTACCAACTTTGAATAAAATTGGTTAAAACATGTCTGAATTATGGCTCTGTATATGAAAAAATTGTAATAAAATGGCCGTCTGGCGGCCATATTGGATCGTATCACAAAACAAATTGACGTGCATATCTATGACATTGGTCATTGTCCTTGTACCAACTTTGAATAAAATCGGCTGAAACATGTCTGAGTTATGGCCCTGTACATGAAAAAATCGTAATAAAATGGCCGCCTGGAGGCCATATTGGATCGTATCACAAAACAAATTGACGTGCATATCTATGACATTGGTCAATGTCCTTGTAGCAAGTTTGAATAAAATCGGTTGAAACATGTCTGAGTTATAGCTCTGTACATGAAAAAAATCATAATAAAATGGCCGTCTGGCGGCCATATTGGATTGTATCACAAAACAAATTGACGTGCATATCTATGACATTAGTCAATGTCCTTGTACCAACTTTGAATAAAATCGGTTGAAACATGTCTGAGTTATGGCTCTATACATGAAAAAATCGTAATAAAATGGCCGCCTGGCAGCCATATTGGATCGTATCACACAACAAATTGACGTGCATATCTATGACATTGGTCAATGTCCTTGTACCAACGTTGAATAAAATCGGTTGAAACATGTCTGAGTTATGGCTCTGTACATGAAAAAATCGTAATAAAATGGCCGCCTGGCGGCCATATTGGATTGTATCACAAAACAAATCGACGTGCATCTGTATGACATATGTAGTAATCCTTGTACCAAGTTTGAATGAAATCGCTTCTTGCATCTCTGAGATATCTGCGTGAACGGACGGACGCACGCACGGACGGACGGACGCACGCACGGACGCACGCACGGACATGACCAAACCTATAAGTCCCCCGGACGGTGTCCGTGGGGACTAATAAACTCAACCTTTAATTTTCACATTTAATCCTAACTACATTTGGCTCAGCTGTTGCTATCAGGTCAAGCTGGTTAAAAAAAAAAATGGTACAACAGGTATTATACCAGTACATTGATAGTGCAAATACTGCGATCTGATTAGTCGAGACGTAAAAATAACTGTGCTATATTTGCATTATAGCATGGTTGGAACAGGCACGAGCTCTCAGCTAGAGAATAATTTCCTTTTTGATATTTCACGCTATAATTTCAATAATAATGTTATGATATGATAGCAATAAACCACTTCAGCAATGGGTATACCACTTGATTTTGACCAGTTCACTCCATGTATGCATTCACTATCGCTTGTGCATATATGTCATTAACTGGTCAAAATCTCGTGGTATACCGTCGCTGGGTGTGATTTATTGCTTAATTACACAATGCCTTGTAACAGATTTGGCAATTTTACAACTCCTAAAAACTTGTATAATATAACATTACTTTCTCAGACTTGCATAAATACAGTGACTTTTACTAGTAGCTTGACCTAACAGTGTTATTGATTGTGTCCGTGACAATGATGATGTCACAGTCATCTTCTTGGTATCTCAGTTATTATGCTGTTTTTGAATCACTTGACCTCTGATCAGTTTGATAGATCATTCCTTTCTATTCTTAAGGACAGATATTTGGACTATCAAATTTGTACAATTCTTTACTGATCTACCACTTGTGTGGGTTCATTTTAAAGCCCTTGGAATAAGTTAATTTTTTCACCATCTTAGTTTACTTTTTCTCCATAGAGTTAACACAGGGATGGCAGCCATTTTGAATTTCAAATATCGGAAAATATTAATGGGTAATTTGTTTGTCCAGTACCAAAATTTGCACAGTGACCCCTGATTTTAACTCTCAATTTGTCAAGAAGTGGTTGAAAGCTTCATTGAGGAAAGTTTGAGCAAAAGTTTAAGTCTTTCAATTTCAAGGTGTAGACTACCTTACAGGTATACTGTCACCTGTTCCAATTTTACCACAGTTACCATGGAAAGAGAAAATCTAACCAATCACAGATTTTAAGCGGGTGGCCGCTTTTTAAAAACAGCGCCCTCACATGGGCATTTTGAATACAAAGGAGCACCTCTTTGATCATATATGGGCATATTTAGATTACAGGTGACTGTTTACCTTTAACATATTCATTCTGGCAATTTGAATTATAGGATGCTATTGTGCATCAGGTTTGCAACATACTTTTCCCTGTATACATGCATCATATTAACAAGCGACCTAGCGGCCGATATAGCTCCGCTGTGTTTATGTAGAGAATAACTATTTTTGACACATGTTGATGAAGAAGGTGGAAATCTTTGATAGCTCAATGCAGTGGCCAGAAAAGTGGCTAAAATAGCTGCAAAAATACACAATTGAAGATTTCATCATACTTTGAATATATCACATCGGATCATCCCTAAGAACATGTCAACCAAAGCTATCTGATGAGTAGTTTTTTGAGAATAAAATTTTCTGACCAAAAATGGCAACAATTGCCCCCAAAAATAAAAATTGCAGATTTCATCATAATTTCAAAAGATCAAATTCAGTTCATCTATAGAAACCTGTATACCAATTTCAAAGCTGTTAGACCAGTACTTTTTGAGAAACACATTTTTTGACCAAAAATAGAAAAAATTGCCCAAAAATTCAAAATTGCAGATTTCATCATAATTTCAATAAGTATCATTTAGTTCATCTGTGGAACCTGTTTACCAAATTTCAAACCTATCAGATGAGAAGTTCTGAAAATACACATTTTTTTGACCAAAAATGGCAAAAATTGCCCCAAAAATACAAAATCACAGATTTCATCAGAAATTCAATATATATACCTGTATACCAAATTTCAAAACTATCAGACCAGTTCTTTTTGAGAATACATTTTTTGACCAAAAATGGCAAAAATTGCCTTAAAAATGCAAATTTGCATATTTCTGCACAATTTGAACAAATCTGAAATAGATCATCCCTTGGGACCTATGTACCAAATATCAAAGCTATCTGACTAGTAGTTTTGAAGAAGAAGATTTTTAAAGATTTTTTTACCAAAAATGACAAAATTGCCTTAAAAATACAAATATGCAAATTTCACCACGATTTGAACAAATCTGACTGAAGTCACCCTAAGTAAACTGCATATCAAATTTCAAAGCAATCGGACAAGCGGTTTCAGAGAAGTTTTTTTTAACAAAAATACCAAAAAAATGCCCCAAAAATACAAATATGCAAATTTCACCACAATTTGAAAAAACTGAAGTGAGGTCAACCGAAATGAACTGTATAACATTTCAAAGCAATCGGACTTACGGTTTCAGAGGAGAAGGCAATTGTTGACTGACGACGGACGACGATGGATGACGACGGAAAATCAACCTATTTGATAAGCTCCGCATCACTGACAGCGGAGCTAAAAATATGAAAATCAGACAGAACTTCAGAAAAAGAAGTTCACATTTTACCTCACACTGCTGATGTCCCTTTTGCTCACTAGCTTTATTGTTCATGCGCTTGAGCCCAAAAGATTTGTTATAACTCACCTGTAGAGGGCGTAGTGGTCACTCTCCGCTTGGCGTATGAGTCTCTTCAGTGTGTTCATATCTTGGATAGCCCTCAGTTTGAAATTCTCAACAACTTGTCTGAGGTAGACAGGTCTATCTACATGTGAAGTGGACAGTGCCTTGGCCCAATCAAGACAAAAATCATTGCACTCTAGGCAGGAAAACAAATGAATTATAGTTACATCCCATGGTATCTAACTTAACATTACATTTATGTGCATCTTGACATGTCAATTTTGTGATGTTTATTGTTTATGAATTACTGCTGATCAAAAAGTCAAGGTAGGCATTGATCTGACATCACAGATGTGTTTTCATGTGTTTTCTTGACATTCAAAATAAGGTTTTTCATCCATAATAGGGATAGTTTTACAATTTGCCTTTTTTTCTCCAGAAAGTCAAACCTGAAAGTGTTCATAATGAAAATCATGAAAAGCTGAAGAAAATGGTCTATTGGTGATGAGATATTAAGCTGCCTTGATGATAATTTAAACTTTTGATATGATCCACTTCAGAATGTAAAAAACTTGTGACTTTATCCCACTTATGGAAATAACTGAGTGAAATAATTTCTGTATGAAATACCTTCACATTATAAAGGTACATCTTTTCAAAATTTTTGCCATATAAATTAATGTTATAAATCCTCATGGGTAGGCAGTTAGCTTGTATCAACAAGTTACATAGATCTTTCTACTTTTGTTTCAAAATCAGTCATACCCATCAGTTTTTCCTCTTTTCATTGACCAGATTGTTACATGTTAATCAGTAAGCCTCGAAAGCCAATATTGCCATACCTCATTGAATGGAAAAGAAACCACAATCTGATGAATTACTTTTTCAGTTCATCAGAATGGGATAAACAGAGGTTTCACCCTGTTCACCCCAAAGCCCTGTAAACATGTCCACAACCACCATCCATAACAATGGGTTTGGGCTGAACCATGGTGACGAAAGGGTTAAGCAAAATACAGCTACCGTAATCAAGAGAATACACCGTATCATCCAAAGCATCTACACTGAAATCATGATTCAAATATCTGTAAATCTTACATCTCATACAAGTGAAGCAGGAAGTTAAAATTGACACATAAGAACACTTCATTGAATCTTTCATACCTGTATTATCAAAATTCACAGCATCGCCCTCTATTTTCAGTGTAAATGTGGTTCTCCCTTCCGTTGGTTTCTGGGTCTTTGATGTGTCCCCAGAGTCAATATCAACCAGAGTTGTTGATGTACCTGACGTAGCAGTGTTTGAGTCAGACTCACTGCTGATCTGCCTCTGGTGTAGAACACCAGCCAGACTACAACAATTGCAGAATCTAGTGTAGAGGATTAAAAAATACACCCAGTAATAGTTAAGAGCATTGTGACAGTCTGCGACAGACTCTAATTCCTGTCTCAGCAGGTGTCAGGCATTAATGTTAAGATTTTATCTTCAAATATTCACTAAGAAATACATGTACATGCATTGCAACAAACAGAAACTGTCTTTTTGGCAATTAGGAATGTAGTTGATGACTTTAAATGGTCCTTTTTTCTGAATGAAAAGGCAAGTGTGATTGCTACAAAGATTTAAATTCTGTTTGGTACAACATGCATATGTACACTGCCTTTATCAAAGAACAAAATTAAAATATAACAATGATATTTCACTCTCAGGTAGCTACATTAAGGTAGTATGCCCCTCGAAAGTGAAAGACTTAAATTTTTGCTCTAACTTTCCTCAAGGAATCTTTCAATCATTCTCTTTCAAATTAACAATAAAAATCGGGGGTCATCGTGCAAATTTTGGTACTAGAGAAAAAAAAATAACTCAAGATTTACGGATATTTAAAATTCAAAATGGCCGCTATCCCTGCGTTAACTCTATAGAGAAAAATAAAACTTTTGAATGTCGAAAAACTAAGCCTGTGAAAAGTTTTCTTACATCAAGAGCTCTAAAATGAACCCCCCACAAGTGGTATATCAGGAAAGAAATGTAAAAGTTTGAGAGTCGGAATGTCTGTCCCTGAGGTGCTTTCTACCTTGATTCTGTTTCCTGTGATGTTGAAAAGTAAACAAACATGTAAATGTACATTTCTGAGCTAAGTTTCTGACACAGTATACAATATTTTTTCCAATATAAAACAAACTAAGTTAAAGAAAGGTACATGAACATCATTTGTCTTACTTTTGTATATCTTTCTTGCAAGTGTCATCTGCTCCCTGAATATCCACTTTGTAATCCATCATGGCCTGAAATTACAGAATCAAAATATTAAGGTAGTATGCGCCTTGAAAATGAAAGACCCATGCATTTGCTTAAACTTTCCTCAAGCAAACCTTTTTTCAAAATCGAGAATAAGAATTGGGGTCACTTTGCAAATTTCTGTATGAGGGAAACAAATTGCAAAATATTTAAGGGATAAAGTACCCCTCCTGGCTCATAATAGATGAACGCAAACTTTGCATGACATAATAATGTATGAGGTGAAGCCAAGTACATTATGAAGTGCAAAGTTTGCTTGAGTCTATTATGGGGCAGGAGGGGGTACATTATTGCTATTATTTTATAATTTTGGCGATGCAAGTGAAGTTGTAGATGTATAAAACATCTAGGGCTACAGTACAGGATAATCGGATACATTATCAGTAATAATCTAGGGGTATCACATCACAATATCAACGGTATTGACAAAGCTATAATATATCTACCAATACATGTATTTGAAATTAAAAATGGCTGACATCCTGGTGTTATCTATAAGGGGAAAATAAAACTCTGGATTCCTGTATGAGGTCATCAACATACAACATACAACAACATGAAAGGAAGCAAAATGGATATCTAAAATACAGTGATTTCCAACCATTTACACGTAAGCAAACACTACCCAAGGATACTTACAGCATGAATGAGATACGGTATACCATTTTGTAATTTTTGAACACTTCTACAGATGTACTCCACTGCACTGGAATACCAGCTGGACAAATATTCCTGAATTTGACCAATCTCTGTCAGCTGGAGATAATAGGAAGAAGCAAAATAATATCATTTCATTAAAGAGGAAATGGAAGTGGGGACTTTTCCTACAGAATAGGTAATATAACTGGTACCAGTGCTTTATCAATTTGATATCAAAGTTTGGTAAAAGCTTGGTGCTTACTCTCAGTCTGGAAAAATTGTATCTCTGTTGAGATCATGGAATGAACATGGAATGCTGTTGCCTAGTTGCAGCATTTATTCTTCAAGGTAATATATGTGAGTTACTTATGATGTGAATTCAGATAAGATCATTTGAACATAGACAGTGAAGCTACAAATTGAGTATGCAAGTAGGAAATGGTGTGCCTTCTACGACGTTACTGTGCTACTAAATAAAGAAAGTTCTCTTTGAAACAAGAAATTTTACATTTTCTGGTATGAGATTGGTATGTCCCAAATTGACCAGAAGAGATCAGAAATATGGTCAGTCAGAGGGCAAACTGGTAGGACCTCTGGGTGTGGAGTTACCTAGACTCTCTCACAGGCGTTTGGTGTGGCAGTTGAAATGTTGCCATTTTTCGCCCTTGACAATTCAAGTTCAGTGTAAGCCAACTAGAGTGAGTTGATGTAGCCAGGCCTGGCCAGACCAATAAAGGGAAGTTCACCAAGGATGATTTTTACGTATGTGCTAGCTTTGTGGTCACTTACCCCGGAAAGGCTATTTTTGCCATTTATTACTTGCAAGATTTTTTACAAAAAAACGATAGAAATAGTACAGGAAGTTGCCCATGTAATTTGAATCATGGGAAAAAGCGCCAAGCTTGGAGCTTGCATAATGTGATATGGAAGGGACCATTTTCCCATGGGTATGGCATTGTCCACTCACCCATGCTTAAACCAGGCTCTGCGTATTTACATAATTTTTGTTTATACTGAGTATCCTTGCATAAACAATGAATCACTTATAATAAACTTTCCACTGTCAGATTTTGTGTTGCTTTTTACTACTGTGTTACTGTGAGTGGACGGACAATGTGGGGGCCATACCCATGGGAAAATGGTCCCTTCCATATCACATTATCCAAGCTCCAAGTTTGGAGCTTTTTTCCCATGATTCAAATTACATGGGCAACTTCCTGTACTTTTTTATCGTTTTTTGTAAAATATCCTGGGAGTTATAAATGGTGAAAATAGTTTTTCCTGGGTAAATGACCACAGAGCTTCCACATATGTAAAAATCATCCTTGGTGAACTTCCCCTGACCATTAAGGGCATGTCAATGTAAGGCATAAATTAGAAGCTGTGTTGTGAAGTTGGGGATGTCAGAGAGTCTAGGAGTTATCTTGCTTTGAAGAAACAGATATCCACAATACATATATGATATTGAAACTTACATTGGCATCCACAAGAGGTAAAAGACCATGGCTAAATACATCCAACTCTGATCTGAATGTTTGGAAATGTCAAGGATAGCAAATCCTACGGCAGGTTCATGGTACCTTGATTCTAAGTGACACAGACAACACTTCACACTATCAAAAAATATCATCAATTCTTTACAATTACAGTTAAAATGTCAAAAAATATCAACCTAACAAGTTTAAAATTTTTTTTTCCTTTTGATGCATACAAAAATTAAATTTAAATCATATGTCTTCCATAATTAGCTTTTAGTATAACTGTACTTTCTGAATATTCAAAATTGCTTAAATATATTTTTGAAGAATTTTTGAAGGAATTTGGGTTTTCTGCATAGTTTTACACTCATCTTCAGCAAGTTCCATGCTAAATTTCATCAACAGAGGGCTGTGGTTTGTATGACGAAAACAATTTTGTTTCATTCTTTTAGAAATTGGATAAATAGATACAAATGTTCACTTCATAGAAAGTGCCATACATTTTCTGGTTCTGATGTATATTTCTTAGAAATTAATGGTTGAGTTCTGAATCAAAGGATATAGATCTAAGACAGAATCTTCATTAGTAATCAAACAAACAACGTATTCCCTGGATGTCATTCCACCACTGTCTCCTTCCATTCTCAAAGTTTCATCTCTGGGTTGCCGCAGTAAACAATAGTAACAATAGGACATGGCATCGTGTGTTCTGAACAAAAGAAAAAAATGTCTGGATATTAAGGCGATACCGAAGGATTCAAATTGCTAAGCAACGGTTGCTAAGGGTAATTTCCAAAATCAATCAAAATACGAAGTTTTCATGGTTTTCTTTGCATAATAAAGATTTACAGAACCATACGATTCCAAAAGACGCAGGTTTGTCGCGCGATTGGTCAGTGACGTCACACATATACAAATTTTCACAACTCTACTTTAAAACGTTTCAGCTCCTACAAATTTGCACCAAATTTTCCAAAATTTCAGAATGTAACACATGAGATACCTGTTTAGAGCCCCTAGCATGGATTTGGTTATCTGTTCAAGTACAAACGATTTTTGAATAGGGATATATCTACTGTGTCATTTTGTTAAATTTCAAAGGGTTTAACGGCAGTATCTCATAAATGGCACAGAATTTTTAGAAATGCTGCTTATCTATATTCTCATGTATGACTTCAATAATCCTACCAAAAGTCAGCTAAATTGGTTTACAATTGAGAGCGTTGAAAGATTTTGAGTATTTTCAAAATACCGGGAGTCGAAAATCCATAGAAAACAACAGAACGGTAAGATTTTGCACGTACAAAAGTGCGTGTTTGGAATGTTGCCAGCGATAGCAACAACCGCGCGCTTTGAATCCTTCGGTATTGCCTTAACACGCCCTAATATTTGTGAACAGAATGATGTAAGGAACTGTTCATGACTATTGCGATGCTGCTCAACACACAAAAGGGCATATTACACTATTTGCGGAATTTTAATTATGCATTTGGGTATGAGTGCGAAACGATAAGTTGGATAACTTCCCTACATACAGCAAGACACTCTGGATTGTGTTTTTAGGATGGTAATACCAAATGTTTGAAACATGATGAATATGATGTTGAGAAGAAGTCTTAATACATGTACTTAATTAGTACACTGTAATATAATTTCTTGGTAAATCTATTTCATTTATTGATTTATTTTGACAGACAATTGAAGAAGTATTTTGTATTTTTTGAAATGTGAAGAATATGACAAATAAATAAACAAACAAACATATACATGTACAGGACATTCACTTCAAAGACTTCTGAAAATAATAATGCAGCTTTAGATGCACACAATATGACATTTTAATCTTATTGGATTTCCTTGCTGGAGTATTACCTTGACACACAACATCACTCTATGGGACAATTATTCAGGAAATAAAAATTTTCCCGATACAAAGTTTTGGCTTGACTTTTATCTTCTTACCCGAGGCCTATTTCCATTGCTGCAATATTACCACTACCGCTGTAGACAGTTCCTCTTGATAGCCTCTTTGCTATTGTACTTCTCAGCTCAGTTTCATTTTCAGCTGGCAAGTCTGTGGCAATCACAGATATACTGAAATTGGGCAAAATAAACTGCAGTGTTTATATGGCAAGAATCAGTTACAGAATGCTTATTTTATATAGGTAAAGTATGTACTCTCACCCTTTTCAGATGAAGACAGTAAAAATTGACATAAGATCAGGTTTCCCATAAGATTGCTTGTGATCCAAGCTATTGAGCCAAGCCAATGAAATTCATCCCCTTTATGTATGCCTTGGTAAACCACATCAGCTAAACTCTTTGAATTTTTTTACCTTGAAATAGTCAATGTCTGTTAAAATAACTTACATTGATACGCTAAGTTAGTTAAAATAGGCTATATGCAAATGCAAATGTTTTGCTGGTTTTTAAACTAACTTGACCTGATAGCGACTGATGAGCCCAGCAGAAAGAATACAACCAATATTAACCTTCATTATTTATTAATCACTTAATGAGGATCTATATTTGATAGACAAATACAAAGAATCATGGACAAAAGTTACACATATTACTGAAATATGCCTTGCTGCAGTGTTTGTTGTGATGTTCCAAAACCTATTTTGTCATCATTGATTGATTTCAGTTTGCACTATTAACTTACATATTTTCCATAATATCACAATAAGTGAATATAAACGTCACAGTGTTTAAACGTAATGCTGACAAATCTGCTGGTCCTCGCATATTTCTTATACATAACCCTTCTCAGGTACTAGATGTGTGGGCTGTGTCACTGACAATCAAACATATTTTGAACAACATCCTATCTCACTCCGATTGAAGTTGAGAAGACTTGTGTTTACAAACATTTATGTTTATCAACAAAAAAATCGCCCACGCGCAGCGCGACGACCACTGCGCTTTAATGCCAAGTACAATTTCTTGTTGTAAAAGTGTGTTGGGATGCAAAGTATTCAGCCTGTCAACTTAGCCTGTGCATGTGTAAACTGCATTGTTATTGTTGGTGAGTACATCCTGGTCAGGACTAGCATTCAAATGTAAACAATAACAGTACATTACACACATATACAGTTGAGAGTAGGACAAGAATTTTGCAACTGACATGCAAAACAAAAATCGAGAAAAAAATCATCAAAAGTTACAGCTGCTTGTCCTTGAAATTCAACTTTACAAACCTTAAATCACTGTTGGCTACAGCTTCCTTTTGAAGGAAATCTGCCACTGAACTTCCCTCAGGCCCTTCATTAGTGGGGCTTGTTGTTGGACTTGGCCTGTTAACAATCAATCATTACATTACAATTAAACATGGTACAGTACATGAATGAATTGCCAAGCAAATATATCATTAGTCATTGACACTGTAAAATATTAAACATCATTCATTCATTCATCAACAACATATGATATTTACGATTTGTAATGGTGTACTGCATTTACAATTTCTATACACTGGTCTCATTGCATACAAGTGTGTATGAACATCTACTCCACCATGGAAAGAGGCATACACTAAGACAGCAAAGTATAGTATTGTTTATTTGTATGCTGATGAGAAGTTTTGGTTATTTATTTTTATTTACATATTTATTTTGATTTCTGGTAAGACTACGTTCATAATAAGGCATGCTGCAATTCTCCAAAAGTCAAGGGGAATGTGTTCCTTGATATACGAATGGGAAAAGTACTTGGACATATTAACTGGGCATTTGATAGGTAAATTATAATGATAGTATTGTCAATATTATACAACAAGCATCAGAGTCTATGATTCAATGAGTGTTGCCATTCCATATTTGAAGTCCTGAATATCACCTCCACATAAAATATACATAATATTTTACATGCACTCTACAAAGGTATTAACATTAAAAGATATGCGCATTCAGGTATATTTCATATTTTTTTCAATTTTTGGCATTTGGGTCCTGGAGTCTCGAGCTCACTCTCTATTGACCCATTAAAATGGCAGACCATCATGGTATAAGTATTTTGTTGATTCTTGGCCTGTATTCTCAAAGTGGCCTCATCAGATAATTCACTCAGTATTTATAGATATTACTGTACTTTCTGTCATTTGTCATGGCTATATGGCACACCTAGAAGTTGAACAACACTGGGAACCAGCAATCAGCATGAACCGATTCTGAACAAGTAATTCTGTCCAGGAGTTCTGTACCGCGATCTTACCTATTTGCATGGTAGGTGTAAAGAGCAAAGTATTTGTAATTATTATTCTGTGATTCTTCTACACTCTCCGTGTCATTTGAGTCTTCGTCAGGGCCAAGAAGCGACGCCTTTTTCTCATCTTCTTGAAGTGATGATGCTCCTTCGATCTCTTCGAAATCCGCCATACTGACGAGTGAACGATATGTATGAGGTCAAAGTTCAAAGATCACTGTGTGACGTCATCTACAGGACTTCGACATTGTTTTAGTGCCCCCAGAGAAAAGCAACGCTGCGGAACATGGGAATGCTGCGAATGCTGCTATCTTTCCACCTCGTCTACCATTTCTCAGAGCCTGAGTGCCGTTACAATGGAGATATAACGTTTGACGAGAAATAAGCTGACAACATCATCTTTCACGCGACACTGGCGCGTACAAATTTTGAGAGAAACGCGCGAAGCTGCAACTTCACAGTCTGACACAGACTCATACAAATTGCAACTTCATATTGCAATCGATCATTTGTTTATGTATTGGAGGTACTATGGCGTACTTGTAGCCTTTGGGCAAATTGCAGGCTTTCCAAGAATTCAAACAAAATTGATGAGCAATGATTCAAGCCAAAGATACGGCTTTGCGAGATATGAAGATGCAATGTTGTGCGATTGACCTGTATAATGAATGTTGCAATCATTGGCACGCACATGATGACGTCACGGTACTATGATCTGTACAAATAGTGTCGTCTGCTACAGTCGGAGCTCTCCAGTAAGTACACGACTACGTGCGTTGGCAGCGGAATTACACCTGACACTGGTAAGAAAGGTAAATATTGTAAAATATTTCGTTCATCAGGCAAGCTGTTGATTTGAGGACTTACAAGACATGACAAATCTTGTGGAGTTTAAAATTTTACTTTGTTAGTCTCAGCTGCGCTGTACATGGTACACCACATGTGCGATAAAATTCGATTAGAATTTGGATTTTTGCAACAAGGCAACTCTTGAAAATGATACTGAACTATTGGATTAACATCACTCGTTTCTATTCTAAATGACATAAAATGACAAATGGACAGAAAACATGAAAAGTTTATATAACATTTAAATATTTGGACGATAGGAATCCTATTCCATTGATTTAAATGTACAAGTCTCTTGCTTTAAGTTTCAGTTGCCTAAACCAGCTACATGAAATGATGAAGCCAACAAATTATATCATGTACAACAGTGAATAATAAAATGTTTTGTATTTTTGCTTCAATATTGACTGATTTTAACAAACAGATTGAATACTGCTGTCTTTGAATCACAACCGGGCTTTTTTCTAAAAAAGGATGAAAGAAGTTGAATAAGTCCCATAATCTCAGAAGACATCACAGCTCTTACACCTGTCAAAATTATTTTTTTTCTGAAATTTATTTGAAGATCTGGATGTTGTGCACAAAGTATATTATAATCTAAGATTTCTATTGGTGGATGAAATCATAAAACGTCATATATCAAGGGCACCAGCCATGAGATATATTGAACATTGAATACATGCACAAAACCATAGACAGTGGAGAAACCCCAACAAATTTGTTCACATTGGGGCAGTGAATGTTGCACTCTCAATAACATATTTAGGAACAATACACAGTCATGATAATTGCTTTACATGCATCATTAAAATGTACCTTATTGCAGGATGGCTTGGTCTGGAGGTTTTGAGACTGAATTTGGAACACAAATGTCATGGCCAGATGGTACTATGATAGAAAATACCAGTTATGGAAAAGTATCTACTGCAGCTGGCAGAAACTCCATAAGAGAGATCTCACCTGGAATACCTAATGTGGTAATGTGACCCTTTTTTGTAATATGTCAGGATTTTAGAACATATTATGATACTAATTCTAGAATTCCTTTTTCCATCTCTGAGCATGAGTAATTTGGTTTATCTTCTGTATATGTTCTCAAGATAGATTATACAATCTTTGCTTAATAGAATTCATTTATATGGTCAATATACAAATTTGTTTGAACTTACTATGGCAATGTCCTCAATTCATTTCATTATACAGGCTCTGGTTGGCATTGTTCTGACTAAACAAAGTGTTCGGTCGTTTCCTAGCAAAAAGAGTAAGTACAGCCAGTCTCTCCATTTTGTGGTCATAATTCGTACATACAATCCTTCTTTCATGATTTTTTTATAAGGATGCTTTGAGTGGTTTGATACTCAGTCTCTGTATCACATACAAAAAATACTTCGGTCTGTTGCATACTAACTTTGCTGTTCCAAAGTGATTCAAACTACCAATTTTTCCGTGCTTTAATACTCTACAAAGGCTAATTGTGATATGACTCCTGTTTTTTTCAGATCCTGGCACATTTACTTTTCTCTTCAGTTTCACATTGAGGGATTCACCATCAGAATTTATTAATGCTACTTGTTGGGGAAGTGAAAATCACATTGTGGAACTTAGTAGATCATTTAAAATTGGTGATGTCAGTGAGTATGTTCACCATTACTCTTCTAATACAGGAATCTATACACTTCCAGAAATGTTGTAAGTCAATTACACCAGTGTCGTAGAGGAATCAATGCAAATGCAAGCAGGACCTCTTTTGATGTCATTATTTTTCAGTAATACTCAGCATTCCTCAAGATTTTCAGTTGTATCATATCATGATGTACAAAGAGCTGCATTTCAATATGCTGAATAGCAAACTTTATAATCAACTGGTTTTTGCACTATCATACATGGCACAATTTACATTATGACCTTTACATGTCCACCTATGGCAGTACACTGAAGTAGTTATTCATGTATAATCTATCGTAAGTGCAGTATTATTGGTTTCAGCATGATTCAATTCAAATTTAATAATTGTCTCAGAGAAACAGTCTGTAGCAAAATGAAAGAATAATGGCCATTAGAACTTGATGAAAAAGAATCTGGTTGTCAGCTATACAAATTTGCCTGTGGGTATGGTGTCCATTTAGGAGAAATTGAAGACATAATGACAGGTCTGAGAAAAATATAAGGAGCTCATGAAAAACATTACTAGCAAAGTGCAAAAAAACAAAGCAACATAGATATTTTACCTTTGAAAACTAGTCATACCTTCTTGGCTAGTGCATGCAACATCCAACAACTTTGATTTGTAGTACGCCCTCAACGACTGTGCTATAGGGCTTCTTTTGATATAATACAAAGGCAATCTGGATAGACTTTTGCCAAAGAGATTCTACAAGTTTTCGTCATGGAAATACTATACCTTCAGAAAATGTATGAAATGTAGAGCACAGTAAAATGTATCACATGACATCGTTCAGCTTTCAGACTATCAGTTTTGTCTCTGTTTTCCAACTTTTAGTTGAAGTCAGAAATCCTCATGTTCAGAGTAAACCAGCTGGTGAAAATGCAGACAGATTTGGTCCATGGACACCTGTGTAAGTCTCCTGTATTGTAGAGCCAGTAAAAACTGAATATAATAGAGTATTTTTGAAGCAAAAAAAGGAAAAACACAAGTGCTCAATGAAACAAACATGAGAAAATTCAATGATAGATCTGTAAGCTCTTTCCTTTTGTCTACTATGGTGATATTTATCTTCCGCAATTTTCAAAGCTGTGCAAAATCAGATAGAGATGTAAAATTTACCAGACCAAAATGGAGAAATAAAAGCTTGAACTTAAAATCCTGGAAAATATAGAAGTTTCTGTTGATCTGACCTATATGTCACACAGAATTACTGTTGTTGTAATCATTACCTGAAAAGACATGTGCCACATCTACAGTTTTCAAAAAGTTAATTAAGTAATGTTTATCTGTGAAGAGGTGTGGAGCTGAATATCAGTGAGACTAGATCAACAGTTTGCCAGTACAGTGGATGGGACTTCGCCAACTTCAATGCAATTCAACATGTACCAGTAAAAGACAACAATGATTACTACACACTTGGTGACATCTTGGCCAATGGACAAAGTCTACATGGAGAACATATTACTTTACTGACTCTTGTTAGGGAGGCAAGTAAAAAAGATACATATATACCAAATTTTTAGCTTTTCACTGTAGAAGATTGAGTCTGTTACTTCACCTAAAACATGACCATAGCCTCATACAATATAATTTATGTATGTCCTGTGTACATATGATTTCAATCACATAGAATTGTAATAATAAAGTTTACATTGTTATTATGTCATTAATGACATCATTCATGACTTGGTTTTTGTAGTTCAATTTCTTTTTCTATTTCAATTTCAATAGATAGGAACACCTAGAGATTTAGTCACTAAAACTGGAAGAAAGACAAAAAGATGTGAAGTCAAACTAATGGATGAGACCTGTCCATCATTTACATTAATGTTGTAAGTATCATCAAATTTCATGCACTTCCCTGTTAACATCACATTTGTATCTTTTTTTTGTATCCAAACCTTACTATTCTTAAACAGCGCCATCAACCAAAATAAATATTGTGCTTTTGTTTATATTTTCCTACTGAATGTGCTAAAATGTTCATCATGTATATAATCTTTGAATATGTTGTTTCAGCTGGGATGAAGAAAATATTGACTTTGCCCTAACTTGGAGCCCAAGAGATACAGGTAATATATTTTCATTTTTTCATACAGATGATCAAGTCACATGCAGCAGTTGTGCATAATGCTTTCCATTATCCATACTTTGAATATACACTGACACATTCATTGTCAAAGAAACAACTGTCATTGTATAAAACTGTCCATGCATTTCTCAATAGCAAATGTTCAAGATCCTTCAAGAGTATTCCTGTTGTCTTTAGTGTTTATCAGTTCTCTGAGACATGATCAGAGCATTTCAAACATTTTCTATATTTTGTCAATATCAGACCTTGTATTGTGGTAGTTACAGAAACCTGAAGATAATTGTTTCTGGTCTAATTTTTCTGTTCTGTTGACAAACCTAACTACAGTCATCATGAAAAATTCACACCATTGTCTTGCTTGTTTGTCAGTAATATTTGCATCAGATGTTAGAGCATCATATGATGACTACAGGAGAACCATGATAGCAACTGTAGACTCCAAGACAATATTTACAGTCAATCCAGGTAAATTTTTTTTTAAATTTCTTTCCTGGTAAAACACAAGACTTCCGAATCCTGACAAACAATTTGTCAGTTTTTGTGGCATATAAAACCTACACAAGCTGATACACTTGTTTTTAATTATGGTGATATTTCTCCAACTTTGATCAAGGCATAGCAATTACTTTGATATGAGTTGTCTTTTATTTGATGATCAACTATTGCTGTGCTGAGCTCCTTATATTCAAAGCATGAGTTGTAATTGATTCAATAACAAAACATTTGACTTGCAGAAATTTTGTTTTTGAATTATTAGAATTTATTTTTTGAAGAATATAAGAACAGTGTCAGGGAGACAGTTACATAATGCAACCTATATCTCAAAAGTGTTATTATACAACTAACTAGTAAAGCTAAAATTGAGGAAAAATCCTTGCCAAGGCAAATAATTTTTGAATGAAATGGGTTAACATTATTCATGGAACTTTACCATGATTTTGGTCAGCACCATCAGTGGTGGTTCCTGTTTCCTATGAATAACACAAATGATATGAAATTCGAATCCAAACAAATTATTTCAAAATGTAAGAGTTAGCAAAATTTTATGAAAAAAATCAATAGTTTCAAGGAAATAAATAAACAAATGATACCAAATTCCAATCCAAGCAAATTATTTAAACCCTTTCATGACCATAGCTGAGCCAAAATCCTTTGTTACCACAGTTGAAGGTGGAACTTTTTATGGGAAAGTGGGGTGAAAGTTTAAACAATGCAGGATGGCATAATTTTACAAAAGAATCAATAGTTCTAAGGAAATCATTCAATGAAAACTTGAAACAGGGATATGCTTAGAAACTTGTGTTTTTTATTTGTGCAATGCGTGAATGTACCAGAGTTTTTATTTTGTGATTAAAACAGGTTATTCTGTTTTTGAACAATGATGCAAAAAGGTAAAGGAAGTTTTTGTTATCTGTCACATGCAGATACAAGAGAAGCTCATAGCCTGTACACATACGGCCAGTCTTTCAACTTTGATGATGATGGAATGGTCAGTGGTAATTCCTTGGGACAAGATCCAGACTGTAAGTCGTAGTATTCTTCAGGAACTGTAAAAATTTTCAACCCTTTCACGTCCATGGTTTAGCCCAAGCCTATTGCTATCAATCATGATTGTGGATCTGTTTACTGGAAATTGGGGCGAAAAGGTTAAATATAATGAAAATGGATTTTTCAAAGCCATTAGGTGAAACCTTGATACACTTTGTGAACCAGATAGTTCCTTTTCATTAATTGTAAAACATTTCAAGCACTTAGATTGAATGATTATACTGACATTCCTAAGCCCAGTGATACTCATTCTTGTACTTTATCCTGTTGGCACATCACCAAGAGATGGATTACTTTATTTTCAGTGGAAAACATAACTGATGTGTACACAGTACAACAATTGAAATCCAAATCTGCAGTCAAGTCAGAATTCAACCCTGCCCCAGAGTATGGTATTCTGTATGCCTTCATCTCGTCATTTGACATTGATTCTGATATTCACAATGTAGTATCAGTCAGATGGTAAGTCTAATCCAAGGAACTGCAATACCCTTTTACATGTACTGACACTGTGAAGCAGCTTATCATTTCCATCGTTATATTCCAGAAATCTCATGGGTTTTGTAGTCAGTCATCTGATAAAAAAGGCAAATGAAAAGAAATATTTTCGGTACATTCAAAACAACAAAACAAGAGAAGGCAATTACATGAAATCTAGACATGTGTGTTTGAAACCATTTGCCTATCCTTCTTACTACTATCTTTGAAAAAGTAAGTCTTTTTGAAATTATCGGTGTGTTTGATAGTCATCCCATTCAATATTTATACAGTGCATCTGTCAACCTGATGCCTTTGAATATTCATATTTCTGTACAGCACACAGTGCAAATTTAGAGTTGACAGAACAACAGGTGTGTGTCAGAATGGTGAGTGTACTGCATCAATGACTGGTAGTGGGGAAACCCAGATGATGTTTGATGTTCAAGTCAATCTGTCAGATCAGACTGGAACATTTCAGCTCTGTAAACTTGGAGGAAATGTGGCTGAACAGATGTTTGGATTAACAGTAAGTTTCTGCTACTTTTTCCAGTCTTTCATTCATGTTGTGTTTGCAACATAGACAAATTGATATGGCTGTTAGTTCATATTAATGTAAGAATACAACCAAAGGACACATTTTTGGACTTTCAAAAATTGTTCAATACTAAGCCAGTCTACAGCTTGCTTTTACTTATTGTAACACCCGTTGGAAAAAGCAAGTTTTCACCTTCAAGTCCTTGTGAGAATTGAAAGTTTACCTTTTTACCCATAGACTTTAACATAAAGAATAAATTTCATTGAATTTATGTATCAGTAAACACAAGGTACCAATGTCATGTGCTTTCCTCATCCAGACTTTTGTACATACAACCCTGATTTTTATTTTTAATTAAAGAAGAGAGTTGTGTCAGGGACAGATATTCAGACTGTTAAAATTTCAGAATACCTTTTTGTGTCTACAGTTTGTTTGGGCTCATTTTGAAGCTATCAGTAAATCAATTTTTCACCAGCTTATTTTTTGTGGAAAGTCAGAGATTTAGTTATTCCTAATCCTATTATTTTTGTGGAAAATCAAAAATTTAATTTTCACCCATAAGGTAAAACAGGGATGTGGCCATTTTTTATTTTGAGTGTGGGTGATTTCTTTCTCTAGTCCTAATTTGCATGATGACCCCAGATTTTATTCTTTAATTTGAAAGGGAATGGTTTAAAGTTCTGTTACAGAAAGTTAGAACAAAAGTTTGAGTCTTTCAATTTCGAGACAGTGTACTACCTTCAAGTAATCTCTGTTTTCAAGATGACAAATAAACAGTCTACAGACCTGATAGACATACAATGATAACTCCTGTCTTCCTCGAGACTTAAAGTCAGTTTTATTGCAAATTCTGATTTGTTTTGTGACAAAATAAATGGTCATCACTTGTTGTGGAGATGTTGCATCAAAAATTTAAATCTCTTTGAGCTTTTTACAAATCTTAAAGAAATCAGCCATACTTTATAGTTCCGAAGACTTGTATCATGAAAAGGAACTTTGAATGGGCCGTAGATAATTAAACATGCACATGGTAAACACAATTTCTGTGTTTAGGGGGAGGGCGTTTGGCTGTATTTCGATTACTGTGTGCAAAAATCGCATTACATGTTTCTATATTGCAAAATGCCACTACACGTTTTTATGTATTGCAAAATGTCGCAATATTGTTTGGCGTGTGTGTATGTGTGATTTTATAGTGACATAATAATTACTGATTATAGGTACTAGTATGCTGATACAGAATGAGGCTTGGTTGGATTTCGCACTTCCAAACTTTCGTTTAGGGATGGGGGGGTTGACGCCGAACGCATTTAGTTACGTTGACTGTGCGCATGTTTCAATTATCCATGGCCCCTAAGTCTGTACAGTGTGCACTCTTCCATAGAAGTTTGCCAAATACTTAGTTGAGTCAACATAGAAATTTCTTGAAATTTCCCTGTTTAAGCCATACCGTAGATATGCATGAATGCGTATAAAATGACAATTTTCTTGCATCAGTTTTCTTGCATCAGCTTGTAAGGCATCTGTAGTATTTCATCTGTGCTTACATGGCACATTGAATGTGCGCTGCTATTGATGTGAAATTCCAGCGACTAAGAGGATACTTGAAATTGTAAAAGTTTTTTGTTTTGTCACCAGTAGAATCTTTGTAATTACATAGTACCAGGGTAAGACTTGTTAGCAACAGGTTACATGCACTGTTTGATGAGTTTCCCTTGGCAACAATAGATTCAATTACGCTACTTATTATGTTTATGCTGTGAAGTGGAGTATTCATTCCTTTGGTACTTTCTTGTCTGCATACCATGCTCAACTTGCCTTTCAGGTTGAAGAATTCTGTAATATCAATGATGATATGAGAACACAGCTAAAATGGAAATATTTGCTGGAGAAGTGCAAAGTTTATTTCAAGGTTAGTCTTTTTCTGCCCAGTCTACCTTCATCTAAACATGCTGTCATTGAGATGTGATTGATGATAAAATGAAAGGCTTTAGTAGTATCTTCGTTGCTCGTAAAGCAGATACAATGATTATGGTTAAACTTTGAATGCTTTCTTTACCGTAATTGTTGCAGAAAATTCTCCCTCGCAGGACGACCATAGAGAATTTAATCATGGATTCCGTGGTATGTCTGATGAAGTTGCAGGGTCCCTTTCAAGGAGTGCAATTTCATAACAACTCCCATTGTAGTCTTTGTTAGCCTGTACATTATTTACTGCTTTAGCTTTGTACTTATGTGGTAAAGGCTTGCCGGACACACTCCATCAAAGGAGTCCAATTACAATGAGTTGGCTAGTGTACACAAATAAAAGCAAGTCCATCAAAGTAAACAGCCACAATTCCTGATGGCATGTGAAGTGGCTGTATAGCTGACTTACTTTTAACGGCAATAAATCTGATGTCTGTTATTCAGTGAATGTCACATTCAAGAAATCTGAGATTTCCATACAGATGTGCTGACTTGACAGAATTTTGAATTTCCTCTGCATGTTTTGAATTTTCTTCAGACAAGAATTTGAATTTTCTAAGTGAATTGTGATTATAAATTTGAAATGAGGTTGGGTTTGCCAACTATATTCCTGAATTTGTTTTGGAAGTTTGCCAGTAATGTATATAGCTTTACAACAAAAAACCCAGTCAACTAGACTCAGAGTACTGGTAATCTTTAGTGATTTGTTTGTTAGATATTCCAACTATGAATTGATGTTTTAGTTTTTGTTGCTATACCATTTCTGTTTTGCATTGCATATAGTAAGTGCTTCTAAGTGGCATTGTAAGTTTCCTCTGCAGAAATTTTCCCATCTCATGGGAGATTCTGATAATTTACTCATGTCTATCTGTATCCACTGGGAACAATCTCAGGTGCCATTCCCCGACATGTCAGAGACTGCCACATTTCTTATTTTAAAACAAATACACATACAAACAGGTTAAAAAGTTATCATGATAGGACTGACAGATTTTCAGATTGGTGGTATCTGCTAGTGTTCCCTCAGTTTGATTTATAAATAGCTTATTATTGTTTCACAGAGAAATGCATAATTGATATGGCATCATATTTCTCAAAATTGACATCATGGACTGAATAGCTTGATGCCTTGTCATAGCAGTAAAGTTGAGTTTGAGGTTTTAACATGAATTGAATATATTTTCAAATGTAAGAGACCCTCAATAATACTTTGATAATGAGTGCTGTACACTGACACACACGTGAGCAAAAATCTTTATCAATAAAATATATTTCAGATAGCATTGCAACTACAATGGCTTTACTTCCTTTATTATGTAGTCATGTGATAAGTGTCAGCTATCAAACAAACAATGATAAAATAGGGCTGCCAGTAAATTCCTTCTTGTAAAATTGTCAGAAATACATTTGGAGAAGGTGAGGGCACAATTTGAACCTTTTGTTTTCATTTTGAAGTATGCTGCTTGTTCAGCTCTGAAAACAAATGATCATAGCAACTGTTGATATGGAGTCGTTACAGGTAAAGCTTGTCAACTGGGCACTTAGAGTCTCCTCTACAGTATCCTATTTTATTTGAAATTACCCTATCATGCTCATGCATAAAGCTGTGATAGTCAACTTTGCTGTTTAATGCACAACCTAGTCCAAAACTGTCATGTTTTCTCTCACAAGTGGTGGTGGCATTGCACAAATCAAACAGCAATAGCTAGCGTGCATTCCAACTTCTCTAAGTTGTCCCCAGTAACCCCTCACACAAGGTCATCTGTTGTCAGCGTGGAAGGTGTTTGTTGTGGGATGTCTTGTTTAGTAACCACTCTGATAAAGTGCCTTTGTGAAACCATTGTGAAGTGGTGTTCAGCATGGCGTTCACATTGCTAAGCAAGGTGTGATTCTACTCCTAATCAAAGGTTCATCCCCAAAGATAATGTCATCTTCAATATTGAATACCCATAACAACTCAACCTTTATTGTTGTGAGGACAATGAATATTGGCTGGGTGACTCCTTTAAACTATCAAATACAGAGTACGTTACTGCTTACATTAGAGTCACCTCAAGCCCTTAAATTTAAGGACTACATACATACATTTGGACTTGAGTGAATGACTTTGATAGAAAGAGTACTATGTTGTCATAAACTGTTCATTATAGTGGCTGTCTGACACTCCCACCAAAATTGTTATATTGTAATTTTTGAGGAGTGCAGAGGTATTTCATGTGTAACTGGTATGTCTAGGTGAATCAGAGCCATTTCCTCAATTACAGTTTTTTATCATAACAGAAGAAATTGCATTTTTCCTCGTTATATTGGGAGTTACATCCTTTAAATCTATATTTGATTGTGAATAGTTACCTGAAAAACTCAAAAGATTCAATAGGTCTCTTCAGTGTCTTTTCCTGTTAGATAATTATGACTTATGAAATCTGATAGCACTGCACTAGTTCAGCAGACCTTTTGGAAGAAATGTATTAGGAGCTTTTCCTCCACACACCTTTTTATACATGTAAAAATCACACACTCAGTGAGACAATCTGTAAAATGACCCTTAACAGAATGAATTCATGTAAACATTTTCAGAAAGCCTGAGAAAGTCAAAACTGTATCCAGGTGGAAACCTGCAAATATTATTCGTAATCCAACCCTCATTTATAAATGATTCAGGCTTACTGACATAGAAATCCTGTCAAAATATTTGCATTGAAATAATCCCTGGAATCCTCTGGCATATTTGATCATAAATGTAATGTTGTTTGGTCTGACACCACCACATGTTTTGCTGTGTTGCTGTGGTGTAGAGACTATGTTGATAGTGTCCCGGTTAGTTGTCTCAGGTGCTGCGTTTGATGCACCACCCAGATTAACGATGCTAAGATACCATGGCATTGGCCTGAGGATGTCTTTTCAAACGATACTGCTTCACTGACTTCAAAAGTTTGCTCAGCATACACTTCAACCTAAATCAAACTTAGCCCTCTCCAAACAATAATGGCTAATGTCTTTACCTAGCGATATGGAATGCCTAGCAAACACAGTAACTTGTTTTATTCTAATCTTCACAAATGTCTATCGATTTTCCTTTGTCCTGGTGATGAAAAGGCATTGACACTTTTCATGGTGAGGTCAAGGCAATATTTTTAGCAGATTTGACCACAGTCCCTCCATCATACAAATCTGATTTAACCTGGTTTTCACCTTACACTGAGTTCAAATTTTGATCTCTACTATTTCAACCTAGTTCCTCTTTGCCTTCAATCAATCATTTAATCGATGCTTGACTGATCCTACTGAAGTAGGATTTCTGTAGCAATGATTTCTGTCCGTACTTGCCAGGAAAAAAATTTATTGTACATCCCTGTATAAAATATTTTGATAGGACAATTTGATACCCAGCAGTTATGCTTTACCTGTAGTGTAAGTCATCTCTGTCTATCAAACTTTTGTCATGCGTAGCAGCCAAGAAGTGAAATATGTAAGTTGTGTTGTAGATTGTGATGGCTATGCTTGAGACTTAATTAAAATAAAATAATTTTCTCTGTCTAGATAGACTGTGATGTGTTCTCCTTGTGAGGTCGATCGTCACTCTGAGTGCAACGCATACTTTGTAGGTATCTAAGCATCACAGTTAAATTTAGAGTTGGTAGTTTTTGTTCACACATTTATACAGACACATGCACTCTGGACTCATGTCAGTGTCATGAGAGGAACCTTTTCATAGACTTACATTTTTCACTCATACGCTGTGACACACCCAAGAGTTCTGAGGTTGATGTACTTTAACACTTTTTATTCAGTGTTGAAATTTGTTTTATTGTCAACAGATGTTCCATGCACGCCAGGATAATCAGAGGCCCTTGCTGAGAATCCTGTCTTGCTGTGTAGCGGACCCCTACCAAGCTGTTCAAAACACTCAATGAACAGTGACCTAGACACCTCACTGGTGTAGGTAACTACAGCAGACATTACTAGACTGATTGTTTGCTATTTTTATGACCGGAGCTTTGCCATGTGAACATTGTAATTAGCTATTGTTGTGAACTTGTAAATACAGCACCATTGAAGTGAATCTTTATTTATGGCGTAGGATTCTGCATTCAATGGTATATACAAACCAAACATGATAATATCGTGTGCATGCATCACGCGCATAAAAAATGTGGTTCCTGTCTGAAGTAGCTTAAATTTTAACTTTCTTTTCATCCTGTGAACTCCTCCTTGTGGGGAAAGATGAGATAAAGCAACCATAAACTTTATCAAACCAAAAATTGTAAAAAAAACCAAATGGTGGTATTTGCAAGCACTGGGGCAAAGAAAGAAGTATTTGCATAGCTTCATTTCGTGACTCTTTACTGAACAAACTCGTCAAAAAAAAAGTGACAATACAGTACTAGGGCATTGCTACAGTGCAAATACTATTGTATAACAGCCTGTGAAAGCCATCACATCCTTGGCGTTTGTTTTTATTGTGTATTTGACTTTCCAAGTCCCTTTAACAAAACACCTTTTAGGGAGTGATGTCTACATCAATATTGTCTTCACTCTAAACTTTACCAGTTATTGCAACTCAGTTTTTCTATTGTTCCATGGTAGTAATTAGCTTGTTAACATTCATCCTAGCCAGAGGATAAATTTTGTCCAGTTTTCACTTTTACAGGTACCCAAGGCAATAGAATGAAGGAATTGTGGCATTGAATGAAAGAGTCACTTCCTGTGATAATCTATGCATTAGAAAACACCAGTATTCACATTTGTTAGGAAAAAGTGTGTAGAAATTTTTCATCAATGCAAATTGAAGAAAAATATCAGTTGACATAATAATTGCCTGAGCTTGTCATCACATTCAGTTGAACAGGTGCCTATATATTGTTCTTGAAAGTAGTCACTCTTTGTCATACTTTCATTTTGCCCCACTCATGATTGCGGTCACTTGTTGTGCATACTTCAGATATTAGGTAAGTTTCTGTACAAAGTTTGAAAAATAGCAAATAGATATATATGCATTGTATATTATGTAAATATCTATATGAAGATTAAATGAATAGTACATTTAAATACTTGATTGACTAGGTAACTTATATAGCAGCAAAAATATCAATTTCATTCCTGATATTGTTATTGTTGATTTTTAATTATGGTAGACACCAGCATTGTAAGATATAGTAGATTATCACAGCTGCTGATTTCATTGATTAGCAACATTGCCATTTGACTTGCTTCAACATGAAACTTCCAGAGAAATTCACCATTTCATATATGTAGCTGACCTGTATATTATTAAAATTGCTGATACCAGTCTTTTAGCAGGTCAATCTTGTAAATATACCTATGTCTGGCTTTCCTATCTATAAACTCTCTTATATCTGATATTATATTTGCCACCTTTGAGAAGGAAGGTGCAACTTTGTCAGACCAAACCATATTCCTCCTTGAACCAACTATTATTTCACAGAGTTTGTATATTGTAACAAAGATTTCTTTGTTCTCGTAACATATCATTACCTCTCTACACTGTGTTTAGCTTGTTTAGGTGGCATACAAAGTGAAGCATTTCTGTGCCCGATTTGCAAATGCACGTGTTTAAATAAACCCATAGTTTGCGGCTCTTGAAATGTCTATTTGTCATAAATTCAGAGAGTGACCACATACTCTGTTGCTAGTCTTTACCTTAAAACCGTTATATATTGACTGTGAATTCAACTGTCAACAGTTCAATCCTGCTTTCCTTTCACTGGTGCCATCACTCCCCAATTAAATTTGCATATCCAGTGTTGTCAGCCTCAATGGCTAAATTGCTAGGGAGGCTTAGCCCCCATCAACCAGAAAGATTTTCTGGATTGCATACTCTATTATAAAAGAATACAATGAGTCCATTTTGCCAGTGCCTGCTACACTCTTAGTACATTTTCATTTAAAGTTCTTTCAAATTGTTTGTAATCTGGTTTACAGATAGTCACATGTATTGAGAGGTTTCAAATGTCAACCACCTGACTTTTATTTTCTTAGCGAGACAAAAACAAAAGTGGTTGCAGGGTGAATACAAATGATCCCTTTGAAGACATCTCTCTTTGTCTGAGACTTAAAAAATGCAATTGTCAATAAGATGGACTTTGTTCAAAGCCACTCTATCGAATAAATAGTTCACCTCAGTTGCTATAGCGTGGCGAGGGCGAGATGACAACGTTGTTAAGACTAGCTCGCCAGAGATAATTTACAACTTAATGGTCCCAAGAGCATTGATTGTTAATCAGGAAGGGTGGCACTACGAAGTTTGAAGGAGGATTTTAATTTATATGAGAGGTATTATGTGATGTAATAAACGTTCTCCTAATAAATTGGACGGGTATTTTACCAGCTATTAGGGGGCATAATGGCAGCCCGTCAAATTAAATGACGACTACACGTGTCAGGGTGATCATGGTATTCCGCAGTGATCTAAAGTGTTTTTAACAATAGAGGATTTAGCACTACGAGGCAAATTCCAGCTCCGTTGGCTAACAAATCATATTGATCTTTGCATTATCAAAGCTCTTACCGGTGACGCTGCAAAACAAATGTTTATCACTGTAACCACAAACTTGTTCCCACTTGGATCTATTTTTACTGAACAATCTTCTCGTTGATCTCGGTGTCTGGTCGCGTATTAATTTGAATTGCATGTAATTAATTATGATTCGCTCCGAAATTGCCTTAGATTGTTTGATATGTGACAAATTACACACCTGCGTCACTTGTAGAAATACAGGTACATTTGTAAAGAACATGAATTACAAATCGATAGTTTGTGCTGCACGTACAGAGCGAATGACAGAAAATTTACGTGAACCTATAAAACCCGATCACAGCAGAAACTGCTAGACAAGCCTGTTGGTACATGTATTTTTTGTTGTAAAAAGAGTGTTATAAGCTCTCTCTGTGTCCGGCATTCCATGCCTTGCAACCATGCACACCTGGTTAGACTAGCGCGTCATGAAAACGTAACGTCCAAAATGGAATTTGCTATGTGAACCAGTGTCCAGGACGGTTGCAAGCACAATCAGTGCATTGCGACCCAAACGTTACGTCCCGTGTATATGTTCGTAACATATGCAGGTAACACGTATAAACATATAGTAGCCTCACTGTCTGACATTTTACTATGTACGATTTGACGTTTTAGCGCACAGTTTTCAAATTGGCAAACTTTCCTCGACATTGTTTCGGCGTTTGCTTTCAAAATTTGTTTTCCTTGTGTTAAGATTTGCACTTCAAGTGTTGTGCCTAAAATGGTCAATTTTCCGTTTAAGTTATAACCTAGACATCTCGTCTTTAAAGTTGTAATATTTGTCACTGCAAGTAGCATTTGGCTTGACCACTTTGTCTGTCTCGTGGTTGATGAAATAGACACGGTTGAGCGAGCCTGAAATCGTCAAGGGAAAACGATGAATTGCTCGAATCGTGCGGTGTCCGGAGTGCAAGACTACGCGCGGAGTTTATGGCATTTATTCGAAAGTGATAGAAGTAATATCGACTATGAATTGGTTCAATTTCCCTTTATGTGTCTAATTTTCATTACTACAGGAGCGTCCCCAATCTCTTTTTATTTCCCCTGGCGCTTCTGTGGTTGTGTTGGAAGTCCCAACGCGACCCATATTGTGAACTCCTTAAATTAAACTAGCAGTTTCTCCATTGAGGTAGCGGCGACTGCAATAATCGGGTATTTACAGATCTGTTTTTGTCGCTGGACCGCTAGCTCATCACAATTTATTTCTTCTCCAGGGAGTGTATTATCCAAGCTATTTACAAGCCGTAAAGACGGTAGCTACCGAAATCGAATGTAGCGTGACACCACCTTATTGTGCCTAGTGTGACCCCAAGAATTACTATATAGCTCCGCTGTTTCCATTCATGCTAATCTTCAGCTGTGTGGCCATTGAACTTTGAGAATCAAAAGGGTATGATTTATAAATTTGTTTATCTCTCCATATACAGAAAACACAAAGTGTTTTCTGTCGCTTTGGATTCACATGACGCTCGAGAGTTATTCAGCTCTGGGACTAGTCGCCCCATAGACGAGTATACAGAGGTATTTCTCGCTTCTGTATACTCGTCTATGGGGCGACTAGTCCCAGAGCTGAATAACTCTCGAGCGACTGTCGCTTTGGATTCACATGACGGCGCAAACTTTATGCCTAATCGGCCAAACGAGGGCAACTTTTGCATATACCACCGCACCGCTCCTTTAGTCTCATTTTGGCATACCGTAGTGAAATCGGTCTTATCCACATGGCAACCACTGTACGCTCGTCGTTTTTATGTGCTGTCATGGCAACGAAGCCTGATCTATGTCACATAGACATGTATATAACAAAGACGCGCATTCGAGTCATCTGTAACTCTTTCAATTGACGAATGAAACTTGTGAATTCACCAATGTTACACAGACATCTGCACAAGCGAAATAAACTGACTGGCTCCCGCTTGTTATGACCAATAGTTGTCTCTTCCTTCGTTAGATATAAAATTCTGTACCTTCCTTGTTTGTAAAATGTTAGTTTTAATTCCCATTGCAGGTTATTCAAAAACACGTTCTCCGTTCCATTGATCAGATGACCATAATGACACTATTTATGTGTGCCTCCATTTGATCGTCGGTATATATAGGGCATCTGATCAAAACAACATGAGAGAGAGAGAGAGAGAGAGAGAGAGAGAGAGAGAGAGAGAGAGAGAGAGAGAGAATGATATCTTCATACGGATATCTATACATATGCGAGAACATATACCCTAGCAGTTATTCATGTAATAATATCAAGTATTAAACGACGATTTAAGTTTTCCTTTTTCCTCTCAGAGACATGTCTGTGATTTTGGTCTACCGATTGATACCAAGTAAGACCTTGTCTTCTTTCAATATCAAATCCTTTTGAATAATGTCTTCAGTTCCGTTCATTAGGAATAAGTTTCTTTCCCCACGTGCACCTGACTTGGATAAAACTCCTATGTTTCCAATCTATGAGGGTAGGGTTGGTTAGACCTATGCATAAGGAAAGGGGTCGGGTAGGGTGAAGAGATAAGAAGGGCAGATTGAACCGGGTTTGTCTTTCTACGTACCAGCACGCATACGAAATACAGATACACACATACAGACGTGATCAACTCGGGACACTCGCACAGAGGATTCTCTTGTAAAGGGGATTTTGTTGGAAGTGAACCAAAAAATACTTTGACAACTAGACTTCACTGGATTCTGTCCGTGCCGCCAATAATGCAGGGGTCATAGATGTCATAATTCAGTGAACACCGAACAGTACAAGACAAATAATTTTATGAACGCCCGGTTAACATTCCGTTGGCTTCGGTTCAGGCATTTGGGGAATATTCTTCAATCACTTCTAAAGTTAGAGATAAAAAGGCGCCAGAAAAGAAAAGCCTTGGGAGACATCGGGTGAAGAAAACCTAATTTCAGACCGTGCCAAGACCGATCAGGGAGAAGAAAAGTCGACTCCAATAAATCTGGTATCACCTCAGGTGATCCTCTCTCTCAATAAAATTAGCCATAAACCACTTGATAGAATTGACTGCCGATTACACTGATGAGGCTGTCTTACTTCTACCTATAGATCGCCTTCAGTCACCGAACACTGACACATGATGGCGGCATGGGAATAGCACGTCTTCGCAAACCTATATGACGGAGTTTCCGACGGCATGATTCCGGTATCTTGAGCGTGGCATTCCAAACGCGGTTGGTAGAATCGATAAGGCAAACCTTTCAAGAAATCAATGCATCTTTTCAAGAAAAAAATTAAGCCCAAAGTGATACAAAGCAGGCTCATAAATTATGCAATTGGTTGACGCAGGTTGTAAAATAAATAAAGACGAATCTAAATTCAAAGAACTGATTATTTGTTGCGAATAAACACGTCCCTAAAGCGGGAAGTAAATTCGTCAGGTTCTGGTGCTATTGGCCGGGCAGAGATCTAGCACTGTATCTTTACTTCTAGTCAAAGTGAAGTAAACTCAAATCCCGACAGGAATCGCATTTGGTTTTATTGAGTTTTTGTGATCGGTGTGCAATTTCAGGGTTCTCTGAAGGCGACTTCACTCAACACGATTGAATCCGGGAACTAATTTGGGATAATTGGATCATCACATTTTTCAAATTTCTCAACAGCATTTAGTGCCCTGTAGCTGAATTGTTGCAATATTACAAGTTACTCATAAAGACAATTGTACAACTTAAAAAGAAAACCAGATGAGCTTATATTTGCATATTAAACCGACATTACTTCACCATCCAAATATCCCAAATTAGTTCCAATGATGTTACTCTCAAGACATGCAAGGACGTTTTTTACGTTCCGGAGAGTTTTTGCAGTGGGGTCAAGCTGCCACTCCTGGTGATTTACCCAAAATGGTTTATTTGGCATGTCCCATTCAAAATTATAGTTTATAGGTTTATACCGAAATTAAGATCACTTCAAATGAAGCTATGCTTTTATCAACCACAGTGGATGGAGGGACTGTGCATCAACTAATCCGCTAAGGCATTATTGGAACTTCAAACTTCGGGAGCTGACGTCGCTTCTCTGTTTGAAAAGCCGGGGATAAAACGGTGCCATGAACGTTTCGACGTGGAATTGACTAAATAAGATAAATAAATAAATCGTCAAAAAATGTTGTCTTCGTCTGTTATTTAATTCATAAAAAAGAAAGTTCTGGCTTGAAAAAATAATTTTCATCAAAGGTATAGGGCTTCACATACTCTGGCGAATAAAGCACAATTATATACATTGTTATTTGTAAAATTATCATCTGGTCCATTATCCCAACAAAGTCATTACTGCAGATAACGGGATTGAACGAACAACGTCCATTTACGCGTATACATCTATAAATCACCAATAAAACATTTTAATGACAGATTACAAAAGTTTGTTTGACTTTATAACATGTAACAATTATAATTTTCCTGGAAATGTTGAATGACGTGTTCTTCACAGCACCTGCTATCGGCTTCTAAACCATAGACCCGGGACCCTCCAGGGTCTGAGTCCAAACACGGTAAAGTCTCCAAAGTTACAAATCCTACAGAATTTGTATCCCAGTAAATAAGAACTTAATGGGTAAACTGTGTTATCGGTTCGGCAAAAACGCTGGCATTCAGTTTATCGTACCTTGTATCTGTGCAGTATTAATAAATGATTGCGGTCTACGAATACACTACGAGACGTTAAGCGCCTTCATGGCTGTTTCAAATTCTGCACTGCAGGCAACCTTCAAGGGTGGCACCGCTGGCTGCTTTTTGTCATGCGGTCCATCCAGGTGAGGTAACTGTACGCCACCTTTGCTGTCCGATGCGGGCGTCGCCGCGTCCGCCTTTTTACCACCCTTGCGGAATTTGAAGACCGACTTTCTAACTTTGCTGACGGCTTTCAAACTCACGGGGAAGTCCAAACTTAGACGTTTCTCCTGCGTCTCCGTGGCCTTTTGTTGTTCACTTTCCCCGGGTTGGCTTTCTTTCTCGGGGACACTAACGTCACTTTTCGCGTCACTGATTTTCCTTTCAGCTGTGGTGGCATTAGCCACGGTCAGATCTCCGTTTGTAAAGACTGATATGTCGTTTGAGTTGTCAAAGGAGTCCCTGCGCTCGTCATTTTCCCGCGTTTCACCATCACCATCTCCAGCTTCAGTTTCCTCATCTTTTTTCCCGGCATTTTCTTGAGTTTTTATCCGTGGAGGGGGTGTGTATTCAACGCCCAGGTATCTCCTGTACAAGTCATACACTTTGTCTTCATTCAAGTCTTTGATTCCATCCCAGTTGCTGGTGATGGGAATGTCCGGATCAATGTCAAAAGTTGGCGGGCTGGCTTGCGAGGGCGAATTTCGAGATTGCGGCCTACCTGAGTACAGATTTGCGTGTTCATTTTGTCTGTCTCTGAAGCCAAGGGTCGTTTTAGGCCTAGCCTTTCCACGAAGCTTGTGTCTTGAGTTATTCCTCGAGTTCATGTTGTACAAACTGACGGCTTCAATCTCGCCATGAGATCCGTACCCGCCGTCTTGAAACGTCCGAGTCCTCGCCGTCGCCGCCCTGGACGTTCTGTACTCATCCCTGCCGACAGACCACGCATATTTCACTTCGTAATTGTTGGCTGTGCCGTCTCCCCGGCGTGGGTATCTCGCGCTGGTGGCCCTCCTTTTAGCGGGCCCGTCACTCACTCCATAATGCGATTGTAAGCCCGCAGTCACCTGGAATCCGTTCATACCAGTCTCTTTTTTTCTTTCACCCATCGAGGAGTTAGTGTTGAAGACACGCGGGATGACGACGCCCAAGTCTGCGTTGTCACTAGGAATTGCTCCCCAGCCAACAGAGTCACCATTGATCAATTCCTTGCCATTGGCAGGCATTTCGCGAGAACAAAAATTACAGTTGCTTCTAGCCTAATATCGCCCAAAAACACAACGGCATTTCTCAGGTAAGCCCCGCAGTTATATGCACACAATAGTATTTATCCCGTACCGTGAACACAATGTGCCCGTTAAAAGACCAGCGTTGTGTACTGTTTTAGAACATCAAAGACCTGAACACACACTGTGTACTTAATAGAGTGTGGTTTGATCCGAATCCAACATTGACTTTTTCCGAGAGAGTGACAATCAACTTTTCAGCCGTTGCCCCCGTACAACAAATAGCAACGTCGCAAACTGACTGAAGATCCCGACGACGACTTTAATGTTATGTTACCTTAAGCATGCGGTCACAACGCTATTACCTGTGTTTATGTCACTGTACAACCTTTGTTCTCTCCGCCGTGTTCATAGGTATAGCCACAGTACCGGGCAGACGTCAGCTTTTATGTAGCAAGCTTCCTCAGGAACTTCTTTATAGATTCACATATAAGGGTTTCCTTCGGGCCGTGTCTTTAACGACGGGCGCGACTGTTTTTTCCCTCCACGACTCACCTGCGGAACCACGGACAAGTGCAAGTGTCAACCACCTATATAAACGTGGATATTCGTTATCCTGTATGGTGACTGGCTGAGGAATGCTACCCCTAGAGGCGACCTGTTGATGATGTCAACAGCCTGGTTACAAATTGTGCTCGTCTGTTCCGAGTCAAGGCGACGAGGTGTCCGTTTGATTCTTTGATCTCTCTTTCAAGAAAATGAAAACTCAACTATAAGTCATGCGGTAACTCCACTGTCCAATCAATATCTTAATCCGACTGTTTATACCATACCATCCAACACTTCGATTTTACCCCGCTTAGAATTGAGACACGCACGTTTGCTAGTGGCGCTTTAACGTTGGTGTCTGTGCCGTTGTTCGGAGCCTGCGTGCTGTTGTCAGAACTCAAAATTTCTGCCGTCGGTATCGCGTGTACCCTGCGGTCAGGTGGTCACGACACAAGTGAGCTCGAGTAGGGGTGGGTTGGGTGAGGAAGGCCTAGTCACTGAATGGAGAGCAAAGGTTGTATATGGAGACACTTCAACTGTTCAACGTCATCACGGATGGTAACAATAGAGCTCAGTCTTCAATCAAAACATTGCAGGCCACACTATAGAGCTTTTTATCTCAAACTATCTGAAAAAATCCTCTGTGTTGGTGATTTCCCCAGACGTTTGCCGGGAACGTCACGATAACCCGAGCGGGTAAATATTAATTGACTTGAAAATCGACACACCCCAATGTTTGCCGGTGCCAAGACAACAGACTCCGCGAGGCATATTTTCTTGTTTTATTTCCATGCACGATCTGACCCTGGGGAGACGTCAAAAGCTGCATAAATCACACATTTAGATGACAGAACGACGTACTTTGTTATTCCACCGCGTTCAATCCATCTACGCCTTGAAATGTCACAGGTAAACGCTCGGGTAGTTAGACCTTCCATTGTAATGTATCAATTAACCGCAAAACTACTTTATAGACAACGTTTCCGCCCAAACTGCTAATTGAACTGTTCACCTTGAAGGTGCGTGTACAGGTTGTTCAACACACCATTTCATCTTGTGAACAGTCACACACTGTTTACTGTGGATGATTTCTAGTATTTGTAGCATCCTGACCCATAAGAACAAAAAATGGCCTTGTGTACACCAAAACTAGATAATATGTAAACAATAAAGTCCCGTCAGCAAGATTTACGATGGCGTGCTGTGTTTGTTCCTTCTAGAGCATAAAACGAAACGAACACGCCCCAGTCGTTAATCCCATTCCTTAGTCATGCATCACCATAGTTACAACACTAATAGTAAACAATAAACAGGTTAAAAAAACAATGGACAATTTACAAGTTGAAACCAAAAGGCAAATAAATGAGGAAACGTTTTGAAATATTTCTACTGAAGAGGACTGGCACGTGGTTGGCTACTCGATATAAACGCTGTAAAGAGCGATTTCGCGGATGTTATATAAAGTTTTACCTGCATTTTCATTATTTATAATAAATGAATTTTATCGTCGATTAATCAACCGGTATATTCAATCGCTTATCAGTCACATAAGAGTATTTCGATGCGCCGCAAGCCCCTCGCCATCTTCTTATTGTTGTTCCACATATAGTTCCCTTTGATCCGGAGTTAAATCGATATTAAGTTTATGTACGCATTTAACTTACGTCATGAGCCTGTCAGTGTCGATTGTTGTACGAACGTCACAGGCTGGTCATGGAAATAATATAAAGCCACGCTTACATTTTCAAATGGTAAAATTAAAATGTTGTTAATCTAAAAATCTGATACCATTCAGGGTCAAACAGAAGCGTGAACCTCAGTTCTTTCCAAAATGACTGAAGATGAGAATCATCTCTATCAACATAGTGAACATTCATGTTATCAACCCAGTTCGCCAGTGGTACGGGGACAACACAAATTTTACGGCACTTTCACGACACCATTCGACTTTCTCACGTTCTCTGAAATCCATGTTAGAATTACACAACAGCCTACCTTTTTACAAAATCTTATAAAAACACGTTGTACCAACTTCTCAATCCGATATTTACAACCTAATAAGGCTAATTTTTACTTCGTAAGACAATGTGTGTTCGCATACTTTCCTAGCAACATGTAGAGTCTGTGCTTACGATGAATTTTACATTCATGAAACATAGCTGCATGACTTGTCGGTCGATAGTTGATCATGAACGTGAGATTCTTCATGGTTGAATGCTGATTACCAATAATAAGGATAATAGACACAGATACACTTCTTTGGTTGTTTGCCAAAATGGAAGCGCCCAACCTGCTTGTAACCATAGTTGCTTGCCACACATTAAGGTAGTATGCGCCTCGAAAGTGAAAGACTTTAAACTTTTGCTCAAACTTTCCTCAATGAATCTTTCAACTGTACTCTTTCAAAATCAAGAATAAAAATCGGGGATCACCGTGCAAATTTTGGCATACTAGAGAAACAAATAACCCAAGATTTACCAATGTTTGAAATTCAAAATGGCCGCTATTCCTGTGTTAACTCTATGGAGAAAGATGAAATTTTCGAATTTCGAAAGATTAAGACGGTGAAAAGTTTTCTTATACCAAGAGCTTTAAAATGAACCCCCACAAGTGGTATAAAGATCAGAAAAGAGTTGTAAAAGTTTGAGAGTCCTAATATCTGTTCCCGAGGAGCGTTCAACCTTAAGTAAGACAGGACCATATGGATTTACGGCCGAATGCGTCTTTTATATCTCAGAGAAGATAAGATATGGTCACAATTACAAATTCTGCACTACATTTAACGTAACAAAAGGTCCGGTAAATCAAATAAAAACCTATGTCATGCTATACATTAAGTGTTCACCCTTTGAGCACTGGGGGCGTCCTAACAAGTCTATTCGTGTGGATATGTGGCATACAAATAAAGGAGTAATGAATGGCCCTACAGGGAACACGGTTTTCAATATTCAGGACAAGTTATTGCATAGTGAGTGAAATAGTGTTATTGCATAATGAGTGAAAAGTTTCTTATAAAATCTTGGACTGCAGAAAAGAGTTACCGATGGCACAATATACTGTATGTTTGAATCTACATAAATGAATACATAATACATAAATAAAAAGACGAATAAAAATAAAGAAATAAAATCTAAGAAAGTGGTTCTTTCATCGACTTCTAGCACACACGCCAAGATCCTTTCGTGACTAATTCGTTTTCCTTAGGTCCAACCGTGCGGTAGAAAAATAAAAGTTGTACCCGGATGAATGGTCATGAGTATGTGAAAAGTGTAGGCCATAGCTCAATTATCGCACACGGCACATAGCAAACAGTGGAAGAGGCGTGGATATCCTCGAAAGCATCTTTCTGTCAATTTTCATTCTGTTCCAATGAGCAGTTCCTCAGAAAACGCTGACATGTGCGGACGTCGGGGCAACGGATGTGAACGCGTCGGAGAAAAAAACGAAATCAACACGAACGATATTCTGGTAAATTTGTTGTATTTATTCACCAAATACAAATCAAAACAAAGAAACATACATAAATGATGTCACAAGAATTAGCTCTTACAATATATTTACAACAAAACTGACAGAACTAATAGGATTGGTTTTAAGATAAGATAATAGTATTTTGAGTATATCTTCTTAACAGAGAATATTCATCGTGTGTTTTACAAATATATCTGTCAGGTGTGTACAATGTCCAATAATCAACCACTGTACACACAATGTCTAGGCCTATGAATATACAGCTAATAGTAAGTTTACAATGTTCTCAAAATGAACAAAATACGGCAAGTTTGTTTCATAATTATGCATGCAACTTTGTTCAATCAAAATGTATGCAAATCCACTACTTAAGATCACAATTTTTTAAAGACTCGTCGGTGTTTGATGTAACTAAATCTCTGCACCAGTCTCCTTGTCTGCTTAGGGACTGGTCAGTTTCTTCAGCCTGGGGGGGGGGCGGTGGATTCAGGGGGGGGGGGGTGTCACCCTGTTTTTGACTTTGGTGATAGGGGGGGTCACCATGTTTTTGAAATGCCCAATAGGGGGGGGGTCAGTGTGTTTTTGAATTTGACACAGGCTCATCATTGCCTAAAATGCTAGTGTCAGCCACAAAATTCATCATTCAGTTGTATTTTTTCGGCGCGCCCTTCGGGCGCGTAACTTTAATAATCAGTCATATTTTTCAGCATGTCCAACTTTAACATATCAAGCATACATACATCAGAGATATCTGTATGTTCAATATTTTTCAGCGTGCTCTTCAAGCTCATTACTTTAATATATCATACATCTTTCAGCATGCCCTTCAGGTGCATGACTTTAATATACAAGGCATATATATCAGAGATATCAGGATGTTTCATATTTTTTGGCGCGCCCTTCGGGCGCCATACTTTCAGAGATATCTTGATGTTTGCTAAGTGAAAGTGTACCATTATGAAATCTGCATTTCATATGAAAAGGATGACAAATTCCTGATACTTTTCTGTTCTCTCTGTGAGAATTCAGTATGAGAAAGCAACATGCACAAATATTTCACAATATATATTTGATACAGTGACTTATTTTAGAGATAGAAAAATGACAAGATATCTTTCCTTCTCATTGATGCAATTATTTTCCTTTGTTTCATAGGTTTTCTGTAGAAAGATGCTTTTTTATGAACAAAATAACAGTTAAAAAAGGCAGTTTTTGTCATTATTAGCTGTGCTTTTATGGTTTCAATGTTACACAAGAAAAGGTCCTCTCAGACACTGTACACATCAGATTTGGCTAAAAAAGGTCTCTATGGCTCCTCAGTAGATTTAATTGGATGGTTGGCAAGTCTTAACACCCATCAAAGTTTTTGATTCACTGCTTTTTCCTCTTTGATATTAATGATTGACATCCATTTCTGTACAACAGTTCAGGACATCTGGTTAAGCAGAGAAAGTGTGAAATACATTCACAGCTCATTCAAAATACAGCTCATTCAAAATGAACTGTATTTAAACTTTAAGATTGACACTTTGAAATTCCTATCTTACAACTGACATGTCAACAATTTCACTAAAACATAGAATGACTATTTAAAATATAAATATATGTAAAATGTAATATATATATATATATATATATATATATATATATATATATATATATATATATAATTTATGTCCATCTTTTGTTTTACCTTTGTCGCGCCCGGGGGGGGGGGGTCCACCCTGTTTTAGAAATTTGGAATAGGGGGGGTCACCCTGTTTTCAAAATTTGGAATAGGGGGGGTCAGCCACTTTTTGACGTCGGCAAAAAATAATCCACCCGCCCCCCCCCCCCGGCCGAAGAAACTGACCAGTCCCTTAGGCTAAAAACGAGAATCCTTTCTAGAGCACTTCCGATTTTCAGCTTACATTGGTGCTATTTCTTAAACTGGTAATATTTCAAGTTATGCTTCAAAATCAACAAGCTGTGTGGACAATTTACTACAAAATATAGATGTCCTCGAAAATGTGACCGAGCTGTATTATGGTAACAAGCCTAAACTCCAATGTTTTTTGTACGAAATTATATAATTTTCTTAGAAATATGTATTGTTTCGGGACACAACATTATATCTTTGGAGGTGTGGTCACATTGACGACACGTATTTCGTTGCCTGTCGGGTGTCGGTGTAGGAAAGAATGGAACCTTTTGTCGAGATTCTCTATGATCGGTCTCATGTCAATCATATCCGTGGACACGTATTCAATAGCGGGAAAGGGGAAATGTTGGCAGCAATTTCACTTTGAATGTATTTTTGTTTAACTTTTGACCACCCCTCTGAAGATTCAATGGTAATCCCTGTAATAGCAATAATGCAATTACAAGTCAAGGAAGATAGTGCAATTATAATTCAAAAATAAATGGATACTTCCAGGGTCTGTGTACAGGCAGACAAGAGAAATAGTCGCAGTTACATAAGAAATGATAAGATGCACATTGTAGCCGTTTTCTCGAAAAGATTTAGGAAACATTTTCAAAAGTGGTAAGCGCTATCAGACGTAATTCGATATGATCTGTGCACGAATGTGATTTAGGATAATAGTCAAAATTTAATGACACTAAAACCCCAAGACATTGATTTTTTTTAATTCAACACATCGGCAGATGGAGTCTGTAAGCCTACCGAGCAATATTCCTACAGCCAAACATTGAACAACTGCCTGTCCCTATTCACCATGAAGAGGTGGTCGATGCCGAATCTACGTGCCCTGGTTATAAGCGACACGGCAAATGCCTTACAGAATGCTGTGAATTAAAACGAACTGCAATATTTTTTTATAATTTGAATAATACCTTCGTCTCAAAATTACGTCGTCAGATTTGTGATCCTGTTTATCTTATTTGATTTATTTTGTTGATGTTATGTGCCTAAATAATTGGTATTTAAGTATATTTTTCTAGGGACACGTTAATCATCAATTTGAGTAAAACACTTACCTCTGTTTATATCACTATTTTACGTATTACATGTTTGTATTTGCAATTCTTAGCCGGTTTGATTTATTCAATATTGGTCACAGCAGACTCGACCAGTTTTAGGAAACTTTGAACATCCCTCGTCAAAGTTATCACTTATTGTCAATATGAATTGTGGTGTTTTCAATATTCGGTGAAATAAATTATGTAAAACAATACTCAAGATTTTTCACTTAGAAACTGTTAAAACAAAGAGCTTTATGTACAACTGGTGATAAAATAATAAAATAATAAAAATAAACAAATGATGGCAAATTCGAACGGTATGAAGGTCATCTGAGAAAGTCCATTTCTTTCTCATTGTGTGCTTCCACAAGATTAAACAAGGCGAATTTTCGAGTTTAATTAAGATATTTACAAAATCATTCTAAATTAAGTCTAGTGTTTGAACACAATATTTTAAAAACTTGGAAGAGAATTTGTGGAAGTTAACCTCATAAGTGGTACAGATAACTTTGCTATTCTCTTTTACATAGAAGCACAATCAGATTGACACCATATCGCATATTAATCTAGAACAAAGACCATATAAAATTTGTCTATTCCTACGTAAAAGGTGTACGGGCACCTCTATTGTATTTAACACTTAGGATCTACCTTTGTATTGGGGAATTGATTACCTTGTCTATCATATATAGGTAAACCTTCATTTCATGCTTGCACGAAAGCCTCCCTGTCAGTTAGTTGTGATTTTGATTTTTGTCACTATAGATGCTGTATTTTTTGAGCTGTTACGTGACATCTGTTCATTCTACAACAACTGAGAGTAGCGGCGTATTTTCTCCCAAGGCCTGGTTTACTGCCATAATGCGGCGATTTCTCGCTTTAAATTCAGATATTATCAACTGTATTCGCCTTTCAACTTCTCGGTTGACAGATGAATTATTAGTCTTTTTAGTAGACAAATATAAAGTGAAAATTTTGGGTAATAAGGCAAAAGTTCCAGTTAGTATTAGTTCATTGGTTTTGGTTCCCTCAAACTCCTCCATTACAGCAACAATCAATAGCAATGAAAACGCAATCAGCAATACTTTCAGAATATTTTTGATGAAACTTTTGTTTACTGGTTGGACTTGATCACAAATTAATCGGAAAAGTTGAACTGGAATGTAATTCCTTATCGACTGTGTGCGTATATTTGGCGCATTCTTCAAGAAAATAGCTTCATGCTCAGAGAAAGATTCGCTTTCTCTAACTTCCTCATATCTAAAATCGGATACATACGTTGCGCACCGACTGGCAGGGAGGCTTGAGACAACCTCAAATGCCTTCAACTTTAACTGATAGTAGTAGTCGGTGAACGAATAATACGTGTCGATGACGTAGTACATTCCGAATATGACACATACAAGGACAGACACAGAAATATCGGTGTTAAGAATGGCCGTGACGGAAACCCACTGAGCACGCTTAGACAGAAAAAATGCAAGAAAAACTAGATTAACGTACATCCACATCACTGCCATCAATAGCAAGATCAAAGAACAGCGATTTGTAGATGCCCATTTCAGCTTCGAGGTGTTGCAAGAGAACATGGCGCAAAAACTGAAGAGTAATCCATTTATAAGTACATAACTGCTAGGAAGATACAAAATAATTAATGGAATCAAAAGAAATGTTTTGCAGGACAATCCAAACTGTCTCCACGTATTTTTCTCTGATATTTTCCAAAACCGGAATATTTGCTGTTCCGCTAACATATTAATACGGTTAACATATAGCCGTATAGGCTTACGGATCTTTTCTCGCGAGATAAAGTCTCCATAAATGTCCTGCACGGAACTGAAAAAAAATGATGGTCTTTCTTGTGCAGAACATTCTGTCACTATGTCAACGAGATAATCTTTATGAAAAAACGCAAAGAGAAAGGAAAACAAACAATAAATTACAGCGCTTGCGGCGTGAATGCAAGCAATCTCAAAAAGGATAGGCCGTGAAACTACCGAGTGTGGTCGAAAAATTTGTCCTACTAGCGTCACTACAATAGGAGCCAGAAGGTATACTGCCCTCCATAGCTTTCTCAAGCATCCGCAGCAACGTTTGTTGGCGGGCGTTGCAATACTGGGTTTGTTTGCGACGTATTGCCAGTAGGAGAATGTCGTTCCTATGCGCACCGGATGTTCCTCATCATCAGGTAATAACTCTTTGACTTTGAAGGCGATAATTTCATCGTTGTTCGTTTTAAATGCTCTCAGGAAATGAGAGTCCTTGGGAAGCAAACGCCATGGTAACAGAGGTACTAAGAATATCAACGTGAAATACATCAGAATGAGACTAACTATCCTAAAGACAGTCATCCAATTCTTCTGCACACTTGCTGGTTTTAGGCAACTTGAAATGTTGAATTTTTGTTGGTAACATTCGTTATCGACACATCGATAAGACAAATGATACCGAAAGAATGAATTGTCTGTTTCTTCAGTTGTCGAGTAGTATCGAACACAAAGTTTGCCATTTTTGTCACTACTTTGGGCAGTAATAAGACTCTCCACCTGATAAACGATCTCAAGTGTACAAAGACTAGGAAATTTCTGCAGTTTCTTGTAGAGTGATATTGTTATTGGGTCTGAAACATGATGTAAGAACGGTATATTTACAGCCATAAATGTCAGGAAAGATTCTCCCTCTGGACCGTTTACCCAAGCCCATCGATCTAACAAATATGTCCCATCATCATCAACATCATCAAAATAATCCACAGCCATATATGGAATGGTATTGCTATGAAGTTAGACGTTCGATATTTCTCAAATTCGTCCTGGTATGATCGTAGCGCTTTGTCCAACCCAACCACAACCGTGATATTTTCATTTGGGTCAATGTGACATGTCAAGTTCAGCTCGTAAGATGACCTTTCCATTCTGTTGGACATCTCAAAGGAAAAGGATCCGGTGTGAGAACACATAAAAATAACTGTCACTTGTAAAGTGCGAAGCAACAGTTGAAGTGACATCATCGCGATCTCAGTCGCTCTTGCAGCTTCGAGTTTCAGAAGGAACAGTTCTATGGGGATAATGCAAACCTCCAGGTTCTACGATGTGTGATGCAAAAGGTTGTCTTTGGACTTCTCAAGCTTGAAAAACAGTTCTTTCTAAGTAGAGTATACAAAATAAAAACAACAAAATAAACGAATGACGACTTAGGCGTTCCATTGTCGATTTTTACAACTTGACGTTACTATATTGCACCATTTGCATTCTTCGAATAGTTAAGCGATAAACACCTATAAGAGAAATGATAATCCGTGCCATACTAATTTCGTTCCGGTGAAGAAAATATGATTATATGGCGTAAAAGAAGTGTAGTTCGTGAAGCATGAAAGATAAAACGTGCATGGGTATGTATGTATGTATGTATGTATGTATGTATGTATGTATGTATGTATGTATGTATGTATGTATGTATGTATGTATGTTGTGTGTGTGTGTGTGTGTGTGTATGTATGTATGTATGTATGTGTGTGTGTGCGTGCGTGTGTGCTTGCGCATATACGCAAGCATGCACGCATGCATGGAGACATGGAGAGAGGGCTTGATGAATTTGATCAGTTTACAAATACCTTGCCTACCGAAATAAATGATTACCAGTAATTAGGATACCGCCAAATATTTAAACAAATTATATTTAAAAATGAACTGCACTTTGGAACAGAAACGTTTGATGATGCAAGTTTTGAAACACTTGCATTAGGACATACTTCAAGCTTCTACAACGGTAATATTTTCCATAGCTTTAGATTAATTTGATTATTTTGTTGCTGCATTTGCAATAATATTCTATATTTGAAAAGAGGTAAATATCATTGATTATTAGAGATGTGATACAGATGTTTATAACGTTGATGTTTAGTTATTGCAGTAACTAGAACGGCAACTATTGCTACTACTTCTTGCACCCAAGAGTGAAAGTGAAAGAAGATGTTTATTTGTCTTGCCATAGCGAATAGAAGAGTCGTAGATTGCAAATTTTTAAGAAATGAATTGAAAGTGCAGCTTTGTCTAATGACCATTCTCTGATTTAAAGAATGTTAAATGAGAAATGGCTATTTCTTGTTTATAGGGCTTTAGTGACTTATTGCATAAAGAAAACACTGATGGGCTTATGTTTGCTGTGAAAATTGTTCACAACCACATTGGCAATCACAATGCTTTTCGAGGCCCTTTTTTTGCTCTCACTGGCGCCTAGTTGTCAATTCTGAAAATCTAAGAAAACCCACTGGATCGAGACCAGTGGCATTGGAAAGATTCAGAACTAGAACGAAACTAGCTAAATGGCGTCTAGTGTTTGATGCGTTGTATGAAAATGTAGTTATCGCTTACAGACCCTTGGCGTGAACCTTACATACATAATTTCATACTGCATGAACTGTATTCGACCTTCCCTCAACTGAGGGGAATTCCGTGATGTGATTGTCATGTGACTCTCAAATACAACGGGATTTCCCCATTGCGTCATCGCAGGAATAGAGCCATGCAAAATATTTCAAATTAGCTCGAATGAGCGATTTCCAGCAAATCTTTAGTATGTCGTTCTTTATATTACCTTGATATTGTGACCTGTTTTTTAAAAAAAATCGATAGTTCTGATCAGACTATTAGCAAGGGATTAGTAGCTTTTTAGAAACCGCGTAACCATGCACCAGTGTGCAATTTGAAGGGACTACTCCCATGCAATCGATGCAACTGAGTAAAAATTCAAATACCAAAGGTCAACATATCTTTTTTTAAACCACGCAAAATGTGCAGCGAACAAAACAAATCGGCACTTATAACATGCGACTGCATTCTTCCATCGTAATTTTTCACGGAGATCTTGTTATGGATATTATAACCGTACACACTAGTGCTTAAGTAGACTAGGGAAAACTTCCTTAGGGCCCCTCCTCAACCTGCTCCTCTTTTCCATGTAGGGTATACGACAAACCCTAGCCGTAATTCTGAAACCTTTCAAGGTTACGTTTGATGTGCTTCCTCGGAGGACAGTCTCAAGATTACAGTGATTTCAGGTATGAGGGGGCCAAAAGGAAGTCTTGCCAGTAGATATATCAAGCAGGACGATATCGTACATGATTAAAAAAGTACAAAAAGAAACTCACCTGTTTCCACTTTCAATTTGCCAGCAGTTCTTACCGCATAGAAACTAGCAATTTTGTTCGGTAATGACAACAGTTTATCGAGAAGCTCGCTGCGGCCTGATGATTGCACTATTGCGACGTCTTATGGCAATATGCAGTGAATACGTTTATTGAATAATACTTGAATGGTTTTCTCAGTAATACAAAATCAGTTGCACTTTCCCTTGTGCACGTCGCCCTCTACCACGCTTTAGTCAACTTGACTCGTTTTGTCCGTCGCTCGGCTGTATTCACGAAGAGTGAATAGACGTGAAACTTCGTTGATGTTTACTATCAAAAGCTTAGCACTGACTATCTGTTATCCAAACCTTCGACATTGTGAGCAAATATTTAGGGGCAAACATTGATGGCGTTGTTCATGAGCGGTTTCTTGACGGACAGATGTGCAATTTTTGACATATCGCGGTAAAGAAAGGGACGGGCGGACGATTTTTGTCATCAGCGAGTGGGTAAATTGAAATTTCAAATTATATCTCTCAGTTTGCAACTTGAGTGCATAACCAATGGAATGACAGGGACTAGTATTCGAATATTTGCTAAGGGAGAGCAAACTATCCAGCGGGGAGAAGGTAGTGAGAACACTTTGTGGTTGGGAGAGGGTAAAGGGAGCTTATGATATGGAGTGAAGGCCAGCAGGCAGTTATCCTATCGGAGATCAGGGGGACAGAAAAAACCACGGGGGACTAAGGTTTATTATTAAAAAAAGTAAACAAATCCACAGCAAACAAACAAACGAACAGAAAACAACAGACGAAAGAATGAAATAAAAGACAAAAAGACATGCACAAACAATCAAACAAAAAACAAACAAAATATCAACAAACACACAGACTGCAAACGATATGCGAAAAACATGTATACGATGAAGCAATTGTGAGACTACTGTCGACTTTAGTAGACGTCTGTAATGGAGTGGTTCTACTTTCTCTCTAAAATGACAGAGAAAGAGCAGGGGAAGATTTGCAGTCACTTTGTTTTTCTGTTTCTATTTGTTTATTTGTTTTTTATCTACTTGTTTGTTGACTTATAAGTATTCAGCATGAGTCCCTTGTTCGTAAATCCAGTATTTTTTTTCAAATCTTCGTGAACAACTCACACATTTCCCTACAACTCTTTTATTTTTTTGATGATACAATTTCTCTAAAGCGGTTTTTTGCCAGCCCTCTAAAATAATACACAATCGGTACGTTTAATGTCTGTTCCTCACCCTCACGTCTTTGCCCTCCCCCATGAGGTAATGCCAAAACCAGACGGTCATGAAAACGAAGTCCGCAGAATAAACCAAGTCATAAACCAAGTTTAATTTTATCGACAAAGCAGGGAAATGGAAAAGACAAGTTGCTAGCTTTTCTGTGAATCTGAATTTTCACATCTTTTAATAGTACTACTTTCCTATGTTTATCAGTCATATCAGTCAATTGAACATAATCATAGTGTGCTTATTCAGATACGGAAGCATATTTTTCTCTGAGGTAATAATGGTCCCCACCTGACAAGTATTTTTATGCCCTAAGTCGTACTGGGAGAGGGCCCAACTTCTGTCATCCATGGCTACATACTGTACATTTTGCCGATTTATGCTTTACGATAACATGCCGTTTTTGTTCCTCAAAGGGTAGAATACCAATGCATCGAACATGCCCATTTGTTAATTCGATTCTTTAGTTGTGCATCGCCATAGTAACAATATCAATAAGGAACAATAAACAGACTCAGAACAATCGCAAATTTATAAGTTGTAAGGACGGATCCATCAAGACACGTTTTCAAAGAAGCCGGTTTAAAAACATAGCACAACTATGTGGTTGACGATTCGTAAATGTTGTTTTCACGGGCGTTGATTTGAACTGGGATTGATTCTAGGATTTTCGCAAAGAATGAGCAGATACTGCTCCATAAAGTGCGCCAGGTAAGAGATGAACTATGGAAGGGGGTCGTAAAATCCAAACAACATGAGCAAACAGCGTGATTTTTTTCGTTCTGCCTTGCTGGTTTGGTAAGGGAATGTTAGCTGTAAAAGCTGTAAAAGAGTTGAATTCAATTCATGTAACAAATTGAGTAATATGATGTGACATTTTGTAGTTGCTACATATAATGCCTAAAAAGTAACGATAATACTGTGATAAATTGCGTCCAGACATTTTGAAATCAAACACTTCAAAAATCGTATGTCAAACAAAATAGTTATGGGGGAGATTAGTATCAAAATACTTGTCTTAACGTTATTTTATTTTGATGTATGTTTCCCATGTTTACATTCTCAGTTAATAATTGTCATATGGTCTCTTATATTCGTATTTTTTAATTTTATTTTCTCAGTGTACAATTTTATTTTGTTATGTTTGCAACTGCATTTCGTTGTTTCATTTTTATTTCATCATGCTTACATTTTTATTTCCTTTTTTTTCCTTTTTATTTACAGTTTACATGTTTATTTTATTTTGTAATTGTGTTCGCATTTATACCTCATTATGTTTGCATTTTTATTCCGTTGTTTTCTTTTTATTTCACAATATTTACAATATCATTTTATTTTTTCGTACTTTGGTTGCATCTTATTTATAATTAGTGTTTCGTAGATACATGATATAGCCTTAAGTTTTCTTGAACCTCGAGATGTTCGGCAAATCTCTACACCTGCATTTTCGATAGCAGCACTAAGCAGCTCAATTTTGTTCTTCACTATATAGTCGCTCGTTTTTCCCCGATACACACCGAAGGCCCATGTAAGCATTAGAATTATCATATAATTCTAACAGGGGTCTTCGCCTGTATCGAAGCCGCTAGCGACTGCTCAGCAACAACTAACCCTTTACCTCTCTTTGACAGGGATCTGTGTTACTGACTACGCCTCCGCCAGAGCTGACGCGACCAAAGCGTGTGGCCAAAATTGGACGACTCTGTAAGCGGGATGTGGTGACGGTTTCTCTCGCACTTGTTGCGGAACTGTCATGACGAGTACGACTCCTTCTCTTATAAATTCTATAAGATCAAATCTTGTGTAATATTCTGTTCTACGCCGTATCGTACGAAAAGGGTAAATTCAGTTGTTAATAAAACTTTTATGGATTATGCTCTTTCCTAGTTAAGCCAACAGTTGCAAAGCAATATTATACAGCTCTGTTTGGGTGACAATACTTTCAAATGAATCAGTATAAATATTATTTATTTTTGATGGCGTGATTTTGACAAGTTCTCGAATAATCCTGCAAATAATATTTTTAATCTTTTCTAACACCGAACAGCAGATAAACAAAGCTAGATGTAAAAATCCATATTCTAAAATTCCAACCTTGAAGCAAAGTAGACAGTACTTGGAATCCCTCAATTTCAAGATGTACAAGCACTTGGTACATTGGAGTATATGGGGTGACTATGACTATGTCACTGTGTATAACAAGTAAAATATATTTTGGATTACTGATAGAAACAGATAAAGGAGACAATAATAACAATTCACGCAAATACAGCCTTAAAAGAGAAATTAATATTAAAACATCTAAATATTGTTGGAGACCTCTAAGTTACAATTAACGAGTTACACCCCATTCTGCTATCAGAAAGCATATAGGTTTGCAAATATCTACCAGATAGTTTACTCAAGTATCAAACATAGGATATCTGAAGAAAACGATACCCCATTGTTATAGCTAGGCAAATTCAAGGGAATGTGAGAAGCAATCAATTTCTATCTAATTGTCGAGGCGAATACTTTACTTAAATTTGCAGTTTATTGTTTGTCTGTGTCTCTATGGTGCCCCAACGGTAAAGGAAACAGTCTCCCCGTTTTCTTTAAATACATTTCGGCTCTAGAAATTACTCAAATAGCTCGGAAAGGTCGGCGAGGTTTCTTTGTCAGAGAGAAAAGAAACCACGAACGGCAGATTAAGGTAGTATGCCCCTCGAAATTAAAGTGGATGGCTAAAATTCTTACTCAAACTTTTCTCAAGGAAACTTTCAATCATTCTCTTACCGAATCAAGAATAAAAATCAGGGGTCACCGCGCAACATTTGGAAGGGAAAGACAATTGACTAAGATTTCCGGATATTTGAAATTCAAAATGGTCGCCATCCCTGTGTTAACTCTGGGGAAAACAATTTTCAATTTTCGAAAACCTAAGACTAAAAAACTACAAACTCAAACTCAGTCAAAATTTTTTCAAGAGTTTTAAAACGAGCCATAGACCCGAGAGAAACTATGAATGAACCCTCACAAGTGGGAGACCAGAAAAGTATTGATCAAATTTCAGAGCCCGAATATCTGTCCTCGAGGCGCATTCTACCTTAAGATGAGAATAAAAACCGACTCATTGCAGATATTTGTCCAAAGCGCACCTAATCTTACTGCTTAATAGATTATCAGTTGCATTTGTTCGACTGCAATAATTTCTCCGTGCTTTAAATATCGCTGGCACTGCACCGGCGATAGCAGTAAGCGTTGTCTGAAGCGCGGGATGAACACCAAATGAACGTATCACGAAGAATGCGAAAATGATGAAAACAACAAGTGACAACAACTTTATCAATGCAACGCCCAATTCATGACTGACTGGCTGTATTTTGTTGAACACAAAACGCAAAGTATCTTTAAGAATGCAAGCTTCTCGAGCCGCAGATTGTGCAAATACAACACTCCGAAAAACCAGAATTGATAAATCCGCGGGTTTTTCAGTATTCTGCGTGTCACGGACGACAGTATTCTCGTCACATACATTAGGATCGGGCACGTCAGTAACATATTCAACGCACCTCTTCTCATAATCTTTACCCAACAACGTTTCAAAGGTTCTTTTCGTTATGTTTTCATAGGATTTGACGAAGCTATAGTAAATTGCCAGCACGTAACCTAAGATGGCCAAAGCAACGGTGATATAAGGTGCCACTTTATCGGGGTTCAAAGCTATACCCATCAACGTACAACCAAAACAGTAGAGTACTATCCACAAACTTATCAACAAAATAAAATATGTTAAGAGTGTTACAGTTATGAAGAAAGAAAATGTAAAAATTATTTTTATAGACTTATTGTTCTTTATAATGCTAAGATAGCACTTTGTAATTTTATAGATCAAAATAAAAAACGTTATAGGTGGTAGCTTTGAGAAGAGATTAAAGGCGCTACTTGTCTTCCATTCTTTTAAAGAATTAATTTGAGCTTTTCTAAAAAGAACCAAAACATTTACCAATAGATGCTGAATAGTGTTGCTCTCTATTGTGTCAAAGAAATGGTGATAACTTTCACTCACAGAATAGCTTAATTCTACTGAATTCGACTTATCTCCAGTACGCTCGGGGCTTGACTCGACCGAGTTGTAGCTAAAGACCTGTAATTCCATTGAATTCAACCCTCTTTTTTGAAAGTTTATGTTTTACACAAACAGCTGTTCCCAAAGTTTCACCGAACATCAAAATAAAAACAGCAGAAGCGAGACTGTATGTAGCATACAAAGTACACACTGTCACAATGCGCCAAGTTTCGAAAGGGTATGGCATGAACAGTCCCCACTCATAATTTGGAGCTGTAGAATTTGTGAACATTCTCCATGCTTTGACTTCTACATCATTAAAACCTAAAAATATTGGTCCGATGATAACCAACAGTATCACACATATACGGGAACTACCAAAGCAAAGCATGCAACTGCAACAAGCCTTTTAAACAAGTTACATTTCCTTCCAGACTCGGTCTTTTGTGACAGATATGAGTATTTTAAATTTTGATCTTGTTCCCGACTTGGATATTGCCAGTACTTTGAGATGGTTGCAATCGTTACCGGTCGGTTGGTGCAGCATGGTAAGAGATCCGACTCCTTTCTATAGGTGACATTCTCACATTTTACGTCCGACTCCATTCTGCAAGTGTCATCACTTTTGAGGCGAAACTTCTTCCATACAATCGGTTGTTTTGTGATGGCAGCTGGCAAGATGTACCAACAAGCGACAGGTAGCACAAATACCCATAAAACAGCAGTGAGTATAACACCAGCAATTGCTATCCCTTTCATCCATTTTTGATGAGCTTCTCCTTCTATTGGTTTATAACAATTATCCTGTGTGTACCAGAAGTTCACCATGTGACAACACTTGAACTGTACATTGGCAGCGTCTTTGTCTGTTTCGTTGATATATCGATGGCACAGTTGATTCCTTTCCTTTCGTCCATTATGAACAGACGAGTTTGTGATTTTAAAAATTAGTCTGGCTGCTAAACCTATTTTACAGCAGTCAGGAAGCTTTGCAAGTTTTCTGGACGAATCATTATAATCACGAAACAGCATATCAAACTTTGGACCACGAAGACATACGGTTCCAAAGGAATAAAATTCGGCAGACTGAGGAAGCATCAACAACGACTCTCCCGTCTCGTCGAAGAGCCAGTGCCATAACCATAAACCATAGGCTTTTGATGTGTTCACCAACATGGGATTAAAACCTTCATACTCAGGGAACTTCAACCAAAATCGGACCATCGTTGCATTCCGATCTTTTATCAACTTACTGAATTCTTCAATCACTTCACCCAATCTCTTTTCCATATGCAATGTTACAGAACATGTCGCAGCAGAGTTTGAAGTACCTTTGCAGTTGAACTCAAACGAGATATCCCTTGCATCATTGATCTCAGTCTGGTTTTGAAGTTCAATCGAACTGGCATCGATGATGTTGCAAACAAACAGCACAAATGATATTGATGCGAACGTCATCTTCGTGAATAACGGTGACCAAGACACAGAGATATGCTTTAGTAAAAGGTCTATAAAAGACAAATGAACACGTGTCTGTGCAAATAAAGTACAGGCTGTTTCTGTAAATGCAGCTGGCGCATATAATCAATGTTTCTTCCTCGTTAGCCCATCACCCACGTTGGCAAGTCTCTGCTTACAGCATATCGGTGGGAAATTGTGGGTTTAAACAGTGGTCCATCTTGCCTTATATGGCTGATGATGTGTGACGTGCATCGACAGCCAATAGGTGTGAATGTGAAAGCATGGTGTGAGAAGGAACGACCAATGTTGTGACAACAAAATAATGGATACGCCCAAATACACGATACAACTGGAAAGGGTCACTTCATTTCACTGTAACGGGAAGTTAAACGTCTTTCAATGTTTATTATGTGGTAGTATTATGAACAATACACAAGCGGTCCTTCTGATACATGAAGTCAGAAACATCGGGAAAAACATGAGTTACAAAATTCCTCACAAGTTGGCCTAGGGGTGTTGAGGTCTACAAATGCAATGAAATCAGATGTATCAAAAAGAGGCGAATGTGACTTTTGATGCATCAATCTGTCCTTCATGTCCGCCGGCCATTATTTTTACCTTCCGTTTGTGTTTTGATTTTCCAATGGCATCCACGTGGAATCATTTTCCACCGAAACTTCAGAGCGCCCATACGATATCAGATAGGACAACTAAGGTAAACGACAGCTATATTTGCAAACGCGGAGTTACTGAACACTGTCAGTTGAAGCCTTTGGTTATGTTTTCGAAACCGTATCTCGTGGAAAGATGTCATTTTAAGAACGTTGGCTGACTCTGGGTTAACTGAAAGAAGCGTCAGCATCAGGGCCCTTATTCCGCCTTAGCCTAACAACACAAAGTTTGTTCCCTGTGAATTTTCATGTAGCTAGGCACGTAAAGCGAACGTATCAAATTAATGACACTTTTGCTAACATGGACAAATGCAAGTATTCATTTTTTACTATTACATTGGTTATAGGCTTAACCTCTTACAACCTGGAATATCTGGCACCAAGCTTAACCATTGAGTACTTAAAATTTTAAAGTGAATTACTGTTACAGAGTTCATTGACTTTGACGTCAATTCTGCATAAAGGTTAATTATCAGGTTCAGACAGGTTCAGACTTTGTTAATTATGTGCGATGATTATACCTTATGTGAGAAATCTAGCAAGTACATACTGTTATCTTATGTGAGAAATCTAACAAGTACATATTGTTCTGGTGTTTATGGTCTTGGCGATTGATACATGTAGGTACCTTGGCACCAAATACGTCAGGGAAAGACGTTGCATTTTATTTGTATGTAAATAAGGATTGTATGCATTGAATTGTATATACACGGTGTCTTTACGAACACCAGCTCAGACGAAGGGACAACATCTTGAGAGAAGGAACTATCTGGCAATATGTAGCATCCATTTATAAGAAATAAACAGTGTTATCTTTGAAGACTTGGAGTCTCTACGCTGTTTCTGTATCCCGATATCCTCTCGCATGGCGATTCCCGAGGAGGATAATTGTCGATGGCAACACATGGTGGCAGAATCCGAACATACAGAGCAAGCTCTAGTTGGAAAAGATAACACCGAACGAAAAATACGTACAGCACGATGGATGCAGCCGAGAACGAAGGTATAAATGTGGCTGAATGGCAGCGCGATGTCACGGCCAGGTTGGCAGAGTTACAGGACATTGTCTCTGGGAACGGCGATTGTTTAGGACCGGGCATTTTCCACGGTCTCGAAAATGAGAACGCGCTTCGATGGTGGCAGCGATATACTAACTTTGCGGACTTTCGATGCTGGTCAGATGAAAAAAGACTCAAAGGCTTTGGCCTTTACTTATCAGATGAAGCCGAGAGGTGGTTTCGGAATTTACCTGGCGATCGACGGGCTGACATGGAAATCTTAGGAGAGACTTTCCTTGAGCGATTTGATAAGTGTGGTCCAACATGGTTGTACGATAAAATGCTTTTCAAATTGAAACAGCAGTCTAACCAGACAGTCGACCAATACGCATCACTGTTACAGCTGAAGGCAGAGAACGAACCCGACTAACGCCTGGTGTTTTAGTAGCTAGTGGTTTGGTGTATTCGAATAAGAAATCAATGCCAATGAGAATTTTGAATACATTAGATACAGATGTTAAGATCAAGAAAAATAGTATTGTCGGAGCATTTTCGCCACTTCATTTCTCAAGTGAAATTATTCCACTGGTTGAACCCATGATTAATAACGTTGCTAGCAGTCACAGTCAATCACAATATGAGAGAGATTACTTGCTTGGTCAATTGAAACTTGATGAGTTAGACATAACTGATAATCAACGTAATCAACTTAAAGATATTTTACTGCGTAATGCCGATGCTTTTGTTGATTCTAGTGGTAAACTGGGTCACTGTGATTTGATTAAGCATAAGATTCAATTTCAAGAGAGTTCTGTTCCGTTTCGTCGCGCCCCTTACAGAGTGACCCCTGATAAAAGCAGGAAATAGAACGACAAATTGACAAGTTATTAGAACAAGGTATTATCGAACCATCTACTTCTCCTTTTTCAAGTCCGGTGGTTTTAGTCGCGAAATCAGATCATTCTTTCAGATTCTGCACAAACTTTAGGCTTTTGAACGGATTAACTATACCTGATTCCTTTCCCTTGCCAAGAACAGATGAATCTTTAGAAATGCTTTGTAAAAAAAGTCCCAAGTATTTCTCGACTTTAGATTTGCAATCTGGCTTTTTTTCAGTTAGAATTGGATGAAGAAAGTAGGCCAAAGAGAGCTTTTGTCACACATCAAGGGTTATATCAATATCGGAGGCTGGCTCAAGGGTTGAGAAATAGCCCCAGTTGTTTTCAACGCACCATGCAATATGTCCTACGTAACATCAATTGGCAGTATGTTTTGTGTTATATTGACGACATCATTATTTTTAGTAACACCTTCGAAGACCACCTACAACACATTGACACCGTTTTGACGAGATTACGTGAAGCAGGATTAAAATTGAAGCCTAGCAAGTGTCAATTTATGAAGCGTAGTGTTAAATTTTTAGGACATATTATAAGTCAAGATGGAATTTTGGTTGATCAAAGTAAGGTAGAAGCTGTAAAGAATTACCCCCGCCCTCACACAGTCATGCAATTGAAGTCATTTTTAGGAATGGCAAATTACTATCGGAAGTTTATTAAGAATTTTTCAATAATAGCAAGGCCTTTACACAAATTATTGGGAAAGGATGTCAAATTTGAGTGGACTGATAAATGCGAGGAGGCGTTTGAGAAGTTGAAACAGATACTATGCGAAGCACCAATTTTGGGGTACCCTGATATGAGTAAAGAATTTATTTTGTATACTGATTGTTCAACTTATGCCCTTGGATTTGTTTTGGCACAACAGCAAGATGGCGTCGAGCGTGTAATTTTGTATGGCGGACGGAGTTTAAACTGTCATGAACGGAATTATTCTATCACAGAGTTAGAAGCCCTGGCCGTTATACATGCTATAAGATATTGCGATCCATATGTAAGGAGCAATCACATTGTTATTGTAACTGATCATTCCAATCTAACTTTCATGTTTAAACAAAAGATACCAAAAGGTCGAATTGGTCGTTGGATAATGACATTGCAACAATATGATTATGAGATTATTTACAGGCCTGGAAAGAAACACATGAACGCTGACGACGGGTTGTCAAGGCGACCATATCGTCAGTGTGAAGGTTTTCCTTCCGACGTCACTGATCTTGAGAACGCTCCTGAAATAACTATTGACCTGATCACAGTCCCAAGCTGGTTGATAAAGCAGTCAATACAGACTTAGTTCAGCCTCCTACCATTTCTAGTTTGACTGTTGAGAGCAAGGAAAGCTTAACCAAAGGTTACGCCACAGGGCAAGACACTTTCTCAGATCAGGAAACCCATACCGACAAGGCAGACAATGAAATTGACAAAGAAGTTATAGAAAACTTACGAAAGGAACAGAGAAATGATTCGTATTTGATTACCTTTTAAATTATATGGAGAGTAATGAACTACCTAAGAATGAACGGTTAGCTAAGAAATTAGTAAATATGGCTCCTAATTATGATATTGTTGATGGAGTTCTATATCACTATTGGAAACCCACTGGGAAAGCTACGACGAAAACTGATTGTATTAGGCAGGTAGTTAACCCCAAATCTATGATGAATTGTGTTGAAGAGGGCCCACGATTGTGTCCTGGTGGACATCTTGGTTACACTAAAACACTGGGAGTTTTGAGACAAAGGTATTTTTGGGAGCGAATGCCTCGAGATGTTAATATGTATGTTAAAACGTGTGCCCATTGTCATACTAGGAAACGTGCTGTGCCCCCGTCCCGTGCTAAATTACTGCTGATTCCAGTTTTTGGACCATGGGATCGACTAGGAATGGATATCGTTGGACCATTACCCCGAACTTATGATGGTCATAAATACATTTTAGTGCTTACTGATTATTTTTCCAAATTTCCCTTGGCCTTCCCTCTGAGAAATGCCAGGGCAGAAACTGTGGCCAGAATATTGTTCGATGAAGTAATTGCTACATATGGAAGTCCTAGAGTTTTGTTGAGTGATCAAGGATCAAATTTCTTATCTCAGGTAGTAAAAGAAACATGTAAATATTTTAATATAGAGCGCAAAATGTCCACTCCTTACAGGCCCCAGACCAGCGGATTAACGGAACGTTTTAACTGTGTGTTAGTTGACATGTTATCAATGTTTGTAGATAGCAAACAGAAAGATTGGGACCGATATATAACTTCTGTGTTATTTGCTTATCGAGTTAGTCCACAAGAAGCAACAGGGCTATCTCCCTTTTTCATGTTATACGGAAGGGAGGCTACCCTCCCTATGGATGTAGAATTTCAACCAGTTGAGAGTAGAACACGAAATATAGACACTTATTTGAAATTCTTGGCAAGTAAAAGAAACATAGCCAATCAGTTAGCAAGAGAGAATATTGAGAAATATCAGTGTGAAATGAAAGAGCGTTATGATCGCCGTATTAAGAAATCTCAAGAGTTTAAGATAGGAGATGCGGTGTATTTGTACAAGCCGTCAATTAAGCCAGGAGTAAATAAGAAATTTGTTCACAAGTGGACGGGCCCCTATATAATTGCGGAACAGGTATCTCCTGTTAATTATAAGTTACAACTTTTGAATAACAATAAGAATTATCGTAAGGTGATCCACGTAAATAGGTTGAAGAAAGCTTATTTGCGTCCATCAGAGTTTAATTCGTCGACTTCTGATGAGTCTGAAGATGAATTACAAGTTCCATTTCAATCGTCAGTAGCTGATGAGATCAGGAATTCTCCTAATGACGATGTTAGTTCAGCTTCCAGTCAGAGTGTGCATTCTTACAATGATGATGACAATGAACATTCAGTTCACGAATATTTAACAATTGGTGGTGACAATGACAATAACACTCCATGATCAGTGGGCTCAGAAAGTGAACAGACACCTTATTATGAAGTGAGAAAGTTTTAAAGGGTCGATATAGAAACGGCAAATTACAATATTTAGTCAAGTGGAAGGACTATTCACACAAACATAATACATGGAAAGATGAAAATAATTTGAATGATGCCGCACGAGAGTATTTACGAGAGCACCTGTGAAAGTTACAGGCAAGGCATTGTTGTCTTTTTTACGAATTTGTTAATTGGTCACATATAAAGGTGAAACGAATGTGTGGTCACCAGTTAGTCTGGGATGAATGATTGGTGTGTATGCAAGGCCGGCCTAAGTATGTTAGAACTTTGTGAGTGGCGTGACTCGATTCGTTTGCCCCTGAATGTGATCAAATTCACGAAAATATGAATTTATAGTGTTGTATTTATCTTCTGAAATTATCGAGATTTAGTCCTTCCACTTAAAGAAACCAAAAGAAAGACGTAACTGAGACTATTTAAATTTAACACGCCCCTCAGAGGGAGCTACACGAGGTGAAAAGGACGGGAATAGTTTAAGCCGTCATTCTCTGAAATTTGAATCGAGAAATCGGCGATAAAACCCACTCTGCCTCCTATAATGGTGAATTTTGTGTGATGAAGTTGTACAAGATATGAAATAGAAGTGCAAGTTTCGAATAAGATATTAATGATGGTTCCATAATACCTAGGGATACAAAGAAAAAAAGATGAAACAAAGGAAAGATTTACATTTCAGAATGAAGGGATATAACCCTTCCACTTAAAAATTCATGCGGGACGCATTCATAGAAAGAAGGGGAATGTTACAGAGTTCATTGACTTTGACGTCAATTCTGCATAAAGGTTAATTATCAGGTTCAGACAGGTTCAGACTTTGTTAATTATGTGCGATGATTATACCTTATGTGAGAAATCTAGCAAGTACATACTGTTATCTTATGTGAGAAATCTAACAAGTATATATTGTTCTGGTGTTTATGGTCTTGGCCATTGATACATGTAGGTACCTTGGCACCAAATACGTCAGGGAGAGACTTTGCATTTCATTTGTATGTAAATAAAGATTGTATGCATTGAATTGTATATACAAGGTGTCTTTACGAACACCAGCTCAGATGAAGGGACAACATCTTGAGAGAAGGAACTATCTGGCAGTATGTAACATCCATTTATAAGAATAAACGGTGTTATCTTTGAAGACTTGGAGTCTCTACGCTGTTTCTGTATCCCGATATCCTCTCGCATGGCGATTCCCCGAGGAGGATAATTGTAGATTGTAAAGTGAATTACAATTACTGTAACTGAATTTTACAACTTTATTGCATGACTATAAACATAAGTAGATTAATGTATATTTACAGCAGTGTTTCGATAAGGCTGATAACAAGCGAATTTGTCTGCTACAAATCACAAACAATGACATAGGGAAGTCAGAAGGACGCTTTAGTAATAGCCCTTAAAGGACTCCATTGACAACGTTGTTTGTCAAAAACGTCTGGCGCCAAAATGAATGTTCGATTCCAATAGTGACCGATTACAAAATTGCTAGTAATGTATTGACTGAATGTTTCTGGCGTCTTCGCTCAGAGCTCCAACAGGATAGTAAAAGGGGCGATTCATTTGTGACAGTTTCAAACTTTCAGACTTAAAGCAATATGTGTTGCATTGGCGAAACTGTAAGACGCAAAACATATTCGCGCGTTTTCTTTACTATGCCTGCAAGAAATCGCGTATGTCCTGAAATACTCGGCCAAATCACGCACAACGCATACGCTCCCACCACCACTGGCATACCCCCTCTAAATTCAATCTTTGTTCAGCGCAATGCATCCAAAAAATAGTCGTTACGTTATTTTACACGTGCACAGAACCACATGTATGTCAAAAGAATATGGTGTAGCGGAGGTGCCGCACTGGCCGGGCACACGCCAAATAGTATAGCGATATTTTGCGATACATAAAAACGTGGAGCAAGATGTTGATATGAAAAATGAAGTGCGATTTTTGCGCAGGGTAATCGAAATACCGCCAACCCCGTTTCCCATGCGCGTGTTTTAATTATCCACAGGGTTATTACAGGGTTTTCAAGGGAGAACGTTGGAATTCGGAGATGTGTGGAGAAATGGGTATATTAGCAGTTTTTCCCGTATAGTGCAAAAGCAATGCTTTCGTCTGTCAGCCCTGCATCAAATAATCTTTTCCGTATGCAGAAGTAGTGCACTTTTTTCTTGGAAACCAAAACTATAATATGCGTGAAAACCAAACCTTTAATATGCGGTTCATACTTCCCCGTATGTCAGTGGTATAAATTTGTACCAATAAATAACTTGTAGTGTCCTGTGTAAGTAGCAATATACAACAGTTTACAATTCATGCTTCTGCAATTTAAATTTGTTTACAAGAGAATCTGCAGAATAGTATCCAGGAAACCACAGCCATAAAGTTCCCAATGGATTTATGGTGATAATAGTCGTTAAATGATAATACAGGACTGTTACAGCTGTTTTCCATCAAATCAGTACCGTCAACTCATTTCTAAGAGTTCTCAGGAGACGTCCTGTTCTGTTGTCAAATACAGAACTTTTAGTAGCATTCGATGAAATTTGTCGTATTTTCAATGTTAGAAAATCCTTGTTTGTTTTTATAAACATGGAAATATATTTAGAGAATAATATCATATTGGTTTTAAAACTAGGTTATAGACTTCTGCTTTCCACTTTATTTAAATACTAACTGTGTATCCATGCTTAATGCAAATAAACCCAGAAATATGTTTTCCAGGGTCTGTCGTTACAACGAAAACATTGATTGCAATGAATTTAGATAAGACTTATTGTACCATAAATGCTGTCAATACATGACTTGCTCACAAATATTGTAAACATTAGCGCCAACGTTGGCGGCGCGCCTCCAAAGAACTCGTGAGATTCACATTTCCCAGTTTGCTGATGCCACTACAAAGTCCTTTACCTGCCTACGAATTCTCCCCCACTCGTCAGATATCAAATGGTTCTCTCCTTAGCAGCTTTAGGATATTTACCAATGAGTGACTACTCAGGTCTACGCCGTTGGCCGAGGGCCCGTTTTATCGTACTTAGAGGCTGGTCATCTTGACCATATAGGGGATGTTTGATGTTAGGGATCACGAGTAAGAAGCATTTTGAAGTTACCGTAACAGGTGGGAGTCATTTTGCCAAAACGCTAAAAGATCATGATAGCCTCTCTCTCAATCAAACAATGTCAAAGGCATCGAATATAAAGGTATACAGATTCTCTATACCTGCATGCAGAAAGAGCTATTTGTACATTTGAAAGAAAGAGCTATTTGTACATGTATGTATGTATGTATGTATGTATGTATGTATGTATGTATGTATGTATGTATGTATGTATGTATGTATGTATGTATGTATGTAGGTATGTATGTATGTATGTATGTATGTATGTATGTATGTATGTATGTATGTATGTATGTATGTATGTATGTATGTAGGTATGTATTTAGGTTCAAGTTCCGTTGTTTTGTTGTATGAGACAAAGCTGGGCCCTTTTGAATAGATGAAAACAATATTAGCAACATAAATTTTCTGAAAATATTTTTATGAATTTTGATCAAAATTTTATTTTATGAAATGATTCGTTTATGGCTTCGCATTTGATGTTTCCGGGTATGTTTTCATGTTTGCTTTTCTGAATTACTCAACTACCCAAACTCGTAGTTTAATTTTGCATTAAAAAGATATTGAAAGCGTGCCCCCTTAAGAATACTGACGTTCTGTCAATAATACTGATGATGATGATGATGATCATGATGTCGATGATGATGATGATGATGATGATGATGATGATGATGAAGATGATGATGTTTCATGTAGAATTCGGTCAAAAATTGAAGCACAGTGTCTTTGCCTCAGTTTTTGATATATCGTTCAATCATCTCAAGACATATTGCCTATATTCTGCTTTAAGGAGTTTCATTTCCTTTTTATCCAGTCAATTTTATGGAGAGTGGATATTTCTGTTTGATGATGAAAGGTAAAGTATGCTACCGACAATGGCAGTTGGGTCAGGATCCATACTCTTTGCCATCAACCTGCATGGGCAATGAACAACTGAATGAAGGGAGACAGGAATGTGTTTGGCATATTGACTAGTGAAGTTGTAACCCTAAATCTTACTGTTAAAAAAGTTTAAAAGATGTGCCATACAAGGTATTAGAACATGTGACCATGGATAAGTTATTAAGAAAGAGCAACGGAAAAAAATCTCAAGCCAATATACTTTGTATTGTCGTTAAATTTCTTTTTGTGGCAAAAGCAAAAATGCTCAGTTGACGCATATGTCAGACACTAAAATGTTTTATGACATTGTACGTGTGCCTGTTTTCTAAAATTCCATTGTACTTTGGTTTGCAAGAACACTTTGACTGTCTGTTATTTGGAAAGTTCAAAGAATGCAGAATGCTACGCATGTACTAACTATTAATTCACAGTACATGATGCCATATTTTTTTGTTTAGGATGGTTTCGTTTCATGTTCTCTATGTATAATCTGTCTTATAATAAAAAAATTCTCCTTAGGTCTCACAAACTGTACAAATTTAGTCAATATGATAATAGTTAATAAATAAGCAACGGAAGATTCAAGTTTTCTGAGGTATGCGCATCTCAAAAAAGATCAAATTTTCAATTTGTCATTCTTTGCATTTCTACGTGACTTTTGTCGCCTTATTGTTGAAAAATTCACTTGAAGATTGGAGAAGCCGATCTCTTGTAGAGGGCAACCCATATAGTTGTCTGAGTCCAAGAGGAATGCCTCATTAAAACGAAAATTTTACTTTTGATTTATTTGTATGTCATGAAATGCAGATATCGCCGGCCCATAGTTCGCCATCATATCAGAGTAAACATGCCACTAGAGCTGCCGATAAACCACAACCAGTCTATCCTGGTGACATTCTTATCAATGGTAGGCAAAGCAAAATTCCAAGCTGTACAGTCTTTTGTCTACACGATTGTTATCTTTAATACTCCAAGAAAAAATACAGCACTTGAAATCACAGGTTGAGTGAGACAACTCACTTTTAGTTTGATAAACAGTCATCAAAATACTGAGAATATACATGTATATACATGTACCCTATGATAGTCACACTCTGTGTGTATTCTACTGCCCCGGTGGTTTTTCCTTGTTCTGAAACTATAGCTGTCATTTTCCTTTTTTCCTGTTCTGACATAAACTGACTTGTATGATATGCCTTGTACTGGTGACATTGTCTCTATATCAAAGATGAAACGCTTTGCATACCAGTGTTCACCATAACTAGCTGACTGCATACTCGGTGTATTAAGACAAATATGAAAACCAAATGACAACTAGGGTTTCCTCATCAAGAGAGTGTGATGATCAGAAATGCATATGCGTGGAAGAAACTTAATTTTTGAATTTTGCCAAGAGATGCCATTTCACTATCTTATGTATTTTATTACGAGTTATCCTAAGTAAACATTGAGAAAAAGTCTAAAGAGGAATTTGCGACTGAAACAAGTGCAAAGTCAGTCCTTAAGAAAAGCTGATGTCAAATGTATAACAATTTAAAGCAAAACTAAAAAAAATTTAAATGAAACACAATGCCCATGAAGGTCTGAATTACCTGCAAAAGCAGCTTGTTGTCCATCTTCGAATGTTTCGAGTATGAAATAAACCATAAAATCTGTCCACTACAATTTTCATTGCAAGCGTTCAATCGATAGTCCATATGGCCATGGGTAAATTATTCCAAGAAGTAGCTATGCGAGTAAAAACAATTTGGCGTTAAGGAACAGTGTTAAAGAGTTTTATTTTCTATTTGTATCAGCGTTGAGATGGGTCTGAATGTTGGAAGATGAAAATTCAACAAACCTGTGGATGTTAATGGAATATAGTCGAGTCACAAAATCAGAATATCAGGTAAATCACCTTTCTGCGTAAAGCCAGGTGTAAAAGGTGGGAAGAACAAATCGCTATTTACAGTCAACATCTGTAGAATAATGAAGCATGTATCTAGTTGCTACTTTCTGGATTATATCTGATTTGGCTAGATCTCGTTCAGAATGTGCCTTCCAAACTATACTCCTATACTGCAGATATAGCTACGAATAAGTAAACAATAAAGAACTATGACAGTTTTTTGTGCCACAAGTATAGCCGCAAGTTCTCATACCCATACAAAGTAATCTGTTAAACTTTACGGAAATGAGATCGATACGTGAGATCACCACAGAGATCACAGAATTTCTTAACAATTTCTAAACTTTCACATGGAATCTATTGGCAAACTATTAATAATTTGTTTCCGTACATAATCAGCGTTATCTTTGCATTTATATATGTTTCCCATTTGATATAAATGTACTTAACTTGAATATGGTGATTAGAAGTGCATATATGTGCAATATGTGTGATTTCAGGATTTCACCAAAGGTATCATTTCACTGTTAACGGGAGTCTATGGAGGAAAATATGAACAGTGTCTTTCCCATTCAAAACTTGCCATATTTGTCTATGTATGTACGTTGAAGAATAATGCAAATGTTATTGACAAGAATACAGTGGTTAGATGTACATATGTGTACAACAAATGCGATATGGGAATTTCGTCAGAAAACATCGATTATTGAATACAGAAGTAGCCGTTGTGTCTGTCAGACCTGTCTATTAGTTGTGCTATGCCCTGATTTCGGATGAAGCCACGTCATACGCGTCTTTGTCAGGTAACCGACCAATCAAGTCACTCGCACACAATCATAATAGTGACGCACCATTACCCATTCGAAATTGCAAAATGGGACGCCCTCAGTTGTGTCGTATAAAATAAGTAAAATATTAGACCGGTCCCATGTTCATTTCTGCCATAGTCAGCGGCATAACTGAGTAAGGCAGCAAACCAGATTGGCAGAACATCAGTGTACATGTACTTGCTTCCTTAACACCATTTTTCTCTGCGTGTTCATTGAAAGGGGCACTTTGTGCCCCATTCATCAAAATTAGAGGGCGGACTTGAGATTTAGGGACTGGTCAGTTTCTTCGCCCCGGGGGGGGGCGGTGGATTATTTTTTGCCGACGTCAAAAAGTGGCTGACCCCCCTATTCCAAATTTTGAAAACAGGGTGACCCCCCCTATTCCAAATTTCTAAAACAGGGTGAACCCCCCCCGGGCGCGACAAAGGTAAAACAAAAGATGGACATAAATTATATATATATATATATATATATATATATACATATATATATATATATATATATATATATATATATATATACATACATATATATATATATAATATATAGATATATATATATATATATTATACTTTACATTTTACATATATTTATATTTTAAATAGTCATTCTATGTTTTAGTGAAATTGTTGACATGTCAGTTGTAAGATAGGAATTTCAAAGTGTCAATCTTAAAGTTTAAATACAGTACATTTTGAATGAGCTGTATTTTGAATGAGCTGTGAATGTATTTCACACTTTCTCTGCTTAACCAGATGTCCTGAACTGTTGTACAGAAATGGATGTCAATCATTAATATCAAAGAGGAAAAAGCAGTGAATCAAAAACTTTGATGGGTGTTAAGACTTGCCAACATCCAATTAAATCTACTGAGGAGCCATAGAGAGCTTTTTTTAGCCAAATCTGATGTGTACAGTGTCTGAGAGGACCTTTCTTGTGTAACATTGAAACCATAAAAGCACAGCTAATAATGACAAAAACTGCCTTTTTTAACTGTTATTTTGTTCATAAAAAAGCATCTTTCTACAGAAAACCTATGAAACAAAGGAAAATAATTGCATCAATGAGAAGGAAAGATATCTTGTCATTTTTCTATCTCTAAAATAAGTCACTGTATCAAATATATATTGTGAAATATTTGTGCATGTTGCTTTCTCATACTGAATTCTCACAGAGAGAACAGAAAAGTATCAGGAATTTGTCATCCTTTTCATATGAAATGCAGATTTCATAATGGTACACTTTCACTTAGCAAACATCAAGAGATCTCTGAAAGTATGGCGCCCGAAAGGCGCGCCAAAAAATATGAAACATCCTGATATCTCTGATATATATGCCTTGTATATTAAAGTCATGCACCTGAAGGGCATGCTGAAAGATATATGATATATTAAAGTAATGAGCTTGAAGAGAACGCTGAAAAATTTTGAACATACAGATATCTCTGATGTATGTATGCTTGATATGTTAAAGTTGGGCGTGCTGAAAAATATGACTGATTATTAAAGTTACGCGCCCGAAGGGCGCGCCGAAAAATACAACTGAATGATGAATTTTGTGGCTGACACTAGCATTTTAGGCAATGATGAGCCTGTGTCAAAATTCAAAAACACACTGACCCCCCCTATTGGGCATTTCAAAAACATGGTGACCCCCCTATCACCAAAGTCAAAAACAGGGTGACCCCCCCATGAATCCACCGCCCCCCCCCCAGGCTGAAGAAACTGACCAGTCCCTTAGGGGCAATCACATTCGATGTTGAATTTGCTTTCCTGGGAAGCGCTTTTCCGATATCATTACAATCGCACCAATTTCAGTTGCGTCGTCTAATAATGTAAGCTTACGTCGCATGCAGCACCCGTACTCGACATCTTGATGTTTGTCAGCTTGTGATGTGCTCGCCTACTCTCCATTTTTTGTCGATTTGTCACCCACAGGTTCCCCGAATCAGAATTTGACGTATTTGTTCCCTAAGGTTGGACACGATTTGGTCTGAATTCGGGGATTTATATCCGTGAAAATATGCGCCGATCCCCGGGCGTCGATCAAACTATTTTATTAAGTTGCATTGCGATGAAGATCGATCGTCACTGCAGCTATGCAGCGTGCGCTTGCCTACACAATGCTAAAGCTGGAATTTTCCATAATGTCATCATTGATACAGTGCTTTAAACTCTGCTTTCGAACTTTAGCGCTATCAAAACATGACTAGTATCCATGGAGACTGAATAGCAACTGCGTCGTTGGCTGTTCTTTCTGATGATACACCCAACGTCATGCACGTCACCAAAGCTGAATGACAGGCGATATTTTGTCTTTTCGAGGGAGTATTATGACTAGAAATAACAGCAAATTCACAGATCGCTACACAATGCGCTTGGGTCATGTCACCTTCTGATATATGTAAAGTTTTTTGCTTGATGTGTTTTGTGTGCCATTTTGCTCGCTGTCAGTAACTTTTTCATGGCAAACAATGGCTCTACTCAATTTGCGCAATTGCGCAGTCGACAGAAAACCCTGTATAACATACAAAGTTTATGATGTATTATGCTGTATCTGTTCTGTCGACTGTTTGAAATTGAAGACCCCTTCGTGACGAAATCATCTATCAAAAGTATCGCGTTTCTTAGAGGTTTCATTTGATTTGTACTTAGATTGTACAGACGATACCGTTGCTATATACGGCGGATATGTTTCCACCTAACCCCTTTAAAGATTAACATGGATTTGGTGATGCACACTTAAAAATCACGAATTGGATACACATTGTAATGACCTAATGATCCTCTACGATAATGCGATGCTGCCACACCTTGATTTTTTGATTAATTTGTCCGACAAACAGATGCTGTTGTCAGATTTTATATAGATTTTGATGACACCGTACCTTACCGTACCGTACCGTATCGGACATTTGCATATTTATACCATTTAAATTAAGACTGTCTTTGCGTTCGATGGGTCAGAAAACTATCAAGCCAGCTACTTATCCCCATTTACCGCTTTTTGTCATACACTGTATGCCGAAAGACAGACCTGTGAAGGCAGAATTTACAAACTCTTTTGGTCATTATAGCCCATGAAGATGCACTACGCCTCAGTATTCTTGATAATATTTGTCAGTGTCGTCAATGATTGTTCGTCCGGATTCCAGAACCTGAATGAAGCAAGCAATCAGAAGGAAGTTAGGTATGACTTCAACTGCACCAGTGATTCAGGTAATGACGAGACTTGCTCTGTTACTCTGTATACAGAAGACACATTGCAAGAAGTGACTGATCAATTCAGTGATTTGATCAAAGACCGTAATGCTACGATGGTTCGATTTTGGTTGACGTTCCCTGACTACAACGGGTTTAATCCTATGTTGTTGAATACGTCTCATGCTTACGGTTTATGGTTATGGCACTGGCTGTACAATGAGAAAGGGAGGTCATTGTTGCATGTTCCCCATTCGGCGGAATTCTACTCCTTTACGACAGTCTTTCTTCGCGGACCTCACTTTGAAGTATTCTTTCGCGACTATAATGGTTCTTCCCAAGAAATTGCTCATCTACCTGAATGTTGTAAAGTTGGTTTAGCTGCCAGGTTTATATCGAACATAACGTACTCCTCTGATAGTAATGCACAAAAAGAAAAGAATCACATGTGTCATCGATTTGTCGACAATCCAGAAACAGATGCTAAAGTAGAATTCAAGTGTTGCCATTTGATCAGCTTTTGGGAAAACGAGAAAACTTGTTTCGAACCACTGAAGGAAAACAAATGGATGACGGCGATTGCATTCTCTGCTCTGACACTGTCTATAATTTTATGGTTGTTAGTGTTACCAGTCGTTTGTTGGCCTCTCTTATCAGCTGCTATAACAGAACACCCAATCCTTTGGAAGAAGTTCAGCAAACGTGAAGAGAGTGAAGAGAAACTTTATGTAAGGGAGGGAGATCTCATAGCATGCTGCACGAAACAACCTGTAACAATAGCAACTATCTCAAGGTACTGGCATCATTCTCCTGAGAAACCAAACAAAGAAGATTCAAGTGGGTCTAAAACGTGTCATGACATTGGAATGTTTCTGAAACGGCTAATGGTGGTTATGTACTTCGCTTTTGTGGTTCCTGTATGTGTTATCCTGTTGGTAATCATTGGACCAATATTTCTGGGCTACACGGACAAAGAAGTCGAGGCGTGGACCATGTCAACCAATTTTAAACCTCCAAGTTATGAATTGGCACTGTTCATGCCGTATCCCTTCGAAACCTGGCGGGTTTTTACAGTGTGTGTATTGTACGTTATATACAGCTTGGTCTGTTCTGCTTTCGTATTAATGTTTGGAGACGCTTTAGGCACACGTTTGTGCGTAAAACACCAAAAACGAGAGACAGCGAATTGTAAGAACACTTCACTGTATCGCTTTGCAGCATCAAAACTAGAATACTTCTTCTCTCAAAACGGTGCTTACGAACATTTCTTGCGGACAGTATCACCTAGTCGAGACGAAAAAAAAGGTGAAGAAAACGATAATCAAGATGAAGAAGATGAAAACAATGAAGGTCACCTCTATGTTAACGTCCTAGCTATCGTCAGAAAACTTCAGATTAATTTCGCAAAGGCACTTGTCTATAAAGACATGTGGAAAACTCGGAATCCCACCGACAGAGGTCGTTTAAAGTCGTGTTTGAATCACACTTTGGCTCTGTTCAAAAGCCTGCCCCCAATAACGTTCTTCATTTTTATTTACGATGTAACAAAAGGCTGCGTGAGGTCCATTATTAAAAAGCATAAAGTTGTCTTTTCGATATTTTTCCCAATAACTGTACTGCTATTGACTTACTTTGTTCTGTTAATAACTTTGTGGATAATACTCTACTCTTTTGGTTTTACTCTGATGGGCATAGCTCTGAATCCTGATATACTTGCGCCAATTATTGCAGTTGTATTGATCGTACTTGGTTATGTACTAGCAATTTACAACAGTTTCGTTGAATCATACGATCACCTTACTCAGCTAACGTTTGAAATAATGTTGGGAGAAGATCGCGAAGATCGCGAAGATCGCAAAAAATATGGAATCGCTGAATATGTAAGCGATGTCGTCGATGACAAAGAGGATAAAGTAGATGACCCGAAAACTCTTGTTTTCGAAAACGTTATATATGCAGAATCTGGAAAATTAATAGATAGCGTTCGCCAAGATGCCCTATGTTTTGTGTTTGACAAAGTTCAGCCAGTTCGTCTAAAATTTGGCGCTGCACTGATAAAGTTGTCTTCAATTGTTATTTTTGTCATGTTTGCTTTTTTTGTGATTATGTATTTCGACATTAATCCAGCACTGGAGACAGCACTGGTAACTATCGCAGGTGCAGTACCAGCGACATTCAAAAAAGCATGCGGAACTGCTTCAAGTGGAAAGAATCAAACAAATGAACTGTTGAGGGAAAAAACAAATAAACTGATTAGGAAAAAAATTGAATGCGCTTTGGCCGCATATGATTCAATAGTAAATGTACCCAAGATGCATCAGAACAAACACAAGTCTGACCATAATGAATTCGAAGCTCAAACACAAGTCTGACCATAATGAGCCTTTAACATCGATTCAAACGTCAGGTCAACAGCCATTATCATTCGAATCAATAGAACTTACACAGATATCTACCTCACGTGGTAGTAGTAGAGCCATCTAGCCGAACAAAAACATTTTCAGAGAACAAACACTTACGGCGAACTGCAGCCCAATGATTTCTATACGTTAAGATTCACTTCAGCATTGCCTATGAAAACTATACGTCACTTCGTACGAAGGAAATTCAACTGGTCGATGAAAAGGGAAGTAAACACGACAATCGTCAAAAATGATTTTGACACGACAGCTTACAACGCCCTGTCTTAATCATCTTAATCATCAATATTCCACAAAAAATGTAAGTTCACATACCTTATGTAGCTACATAAAATATTCCTGCATGCTTTGTTCACGGATGGCCATCAATTTAGTTTGGGTTCTACATTTAATGTGTGTGGAATAGGTTTGTAGTAAAATATGTTAGTGCTTATCTACAAATAACCCCGAATTAGCGAAAATCAACTTACTGTAATTTAATCAGAGATGTAAGGGCCTTACTAGGTCTGAATTTTGTACAACACACAACGTGGTAATCGTACACTTTCTATAAAGATGAAGGTAATTGCTTTATTCACTAAAATTTGATGTTTTCGAAGAGTATTAGAAGGCTTCATTGACATCAATACGCGAATCATTATGTCGCTTGCTTTGCATATCAAATGAAACATATCCTTCTGTGTGATCGTGACTTACGTGATTATTCCATGCGTTTTTAACTGTGTCACATGATCGTAAGTTGATAAAGCATCATCCTTTTAAAAAAAACCCATAAAATTATAATTTTTCCAAATAGTTCAACAAGATGTACCAGCTTTTACAGTAATGGAAGCGCACTTTGGCATTTTCACTTCAACACAGTCGACAAAGTTTATGTTAGTTATTAAATAATGTATGTGCTATCGAATGAGTCTGTATCCTTTTTCAACGGATACAAACCAATATTCATTAAAACATTCTGGTGACGTCTAGTAGATCCAATAAGAATGTAAAATCGAATTTAGAGAGTAAAAAATGTTAAAACGTTATTTCTCTGTCGCCTAACTGGAGTAACTTGCATTGTTTACTTTTTTCCAACGTATGTATTAACATTCGCCTGACATCACGTATTAGTTGTTTAACCAGAAGTCCATATATCTTTCTTTCACAATTTTGACAGTGCTATGTGTACTGGTACTACGTAATGTATTGTATTGAGTTTGTAGTCCTATGACTGTGTTATACAACTTTTGACTTATGATTTTTTAATCACGGATGGAGATGATTGCTTTCTAATCAATAATTTATGTTTTTATACTTTTGAAATAGAAATATGACATTAAACTGGTCCAATAATCATTTCCATTCAAGGTAATACTTTACCAGGTCCATGGGACAATTGTTGTTTTCAAAGTTAAGTAGGACCATCCTGAACCACTGATAGTTAGGGGTGGTACCAGGTGTCCGGAATGGGTAAACGTACCCTGCTAGCATGCCACACCCGTCAGGATTTGTCCCAAAATTGTCTAAATATTGTATGAAATGATACAGTATATGAATCACTGTAATAAGTCAAAGCCGGGAAGGCTGTCGCTAATCATTCGAGTGACCGAGGTGTCATATTTCAGAAAATATTTATATCGAAAATTCATTAAATAACAGGGCTACTTGTTTCGAGTATCGCCCTACTTAACTGTTAAACCAGACACTATCATTTGTAAGGGGGCTGTACTTGATGAAAACTTTGACGAACGGATTGGTACATGGAGGGTGCCACATGTGGGACAGGATGCTCTTACCGTTGCGAAACACCTGACACCACTATTTGATTATTTTACCGGAAGTCTATTTGTCTTTTTTATGACTTTGTGATATTTGTAGTGGTACTTTGCTCGTAGTCTTGCTGTGCTTTACAGTATTTGTCCAAATAATTGCGTAATACGACTTTTGAGCTATGAAGTTAGAGTGATATAATTGCTATTAAATCAACTATTTTCTAGTCATTTCTTGATATTAAAATTTGTATTTCTTTACCTATTATTGTACACATTGTTGGGAAATATATTGCCATTAATCACTATTCTTTTTTCTTTCGTAAATTGTCATTAGTTTTGTTGTGGGTTGTGTCTGGCTCATTTGGGTTTCGTTTTCAGTCCGGTTTCATCCTCGGTTGGATGGATTTTCTTCGATTTTATTTTTCATCAAGTTGTCACTCGTGGTCGGCAGTGTGGCTGCCCAGGGGGACAAGCCATTTTGTAATCTAACATGCAACATGCCGTCAGGTGTACTATATGTGAAGTTGTTCTCACTGAAAGTTATGTTGAAGAAATTGCAAGGAAAGTCGAAGTTAACATGTTATTGCTGCTTCTAAAGTGAATAAGTCAGTCGTCTTGCTTTTAGCAACGATTGAAAATGTGTTGAATAAAGGTTCTCTCAACGTTTGTTTGAGGTTTTTCCAGGTTGTGAATGATTTAATGTTAGAAAATTGTCTGGAAGACTGAGACTGACAAGCAAACAAATCCTGAGACTCATTGATATTCTTGAAATTTTAAACTTTATCTCTATGTACCAGATTTGATTCTGATCTGATAAGCTCTTTTTAGATAAAACGCAAACAAACAGGCAGATAGACAGACAGACAGACAGACAGACATCGCTGCAACATTAGCTCACGTATGTGAACACGTGAGCTAAAAGTCAATTTTTTTTCCTTCGTGTAACAAGACATGTACTGAATATGCTCTCCATGTACCGTAGAATGGCCTATATCTTGGTATGTTATCAACAATGGCACTTCTGTTCTATATTGATGGAAATAACTCGATACTAGAGGTGCCGCTTAAGGTTCTCTTGTATCTATTATCTATCCACTATATTTTAATCTCACGAATGAGTAGCGACATGTTTGTTCACCAAAGAGGTTGATTGTGGGCTTCAATTTTAATGTTGTGTTATGCTTACCCGTTTCAGAGTCATGAGTAAAATGAAATCTGTCATTTTGAAAATAACATTTTGCATGCTATGCCAAAAGACATGTACTGAATGTGTTCTCATGATATTTTCGGGGTGGCCTTGGCCTTTGTAAATGTCTGAACAGTTTGCTTCATCATGTTTCCATGTTGTGAGTGATTTTCGCCCTACTTTGATGGACACAATGTCTGTCGTCAACATTTAAAGGCATGGCCAAAGGTTCTCTTTTTTATCGATCATGTATCCGTTATCTTTCAATCTTACGAATGAGTATCGAAATATTTGTTCAACAAGGATATTGATTGTGGGCTGTAATTTGAGTGTTGTGTTATGTTTACCCATTTCAGTGTCATGGATGAAATTAAAGCGATTATTTTCAAACACAACTTTTCCCTCTTATATGTATTGGATATGCTGTCATGATTTTCAGGCTGGCATTGGCCTTTGTATTAGTCTCAACAGTTTGCTTGAGATGTTCCAAGTTGTGAATGATTTAATTTTCTTCTACATTGATGGACACAATTTTGTGTCCTTAACACTTTTTTGGCAAGAAGTTTTCGTTGATATATCATCTATTCGTTATCTTTCAACCTAACGAATGAGAAGCGAAGTGTTTACTCGACAAGGAGGATGATTGTGGTCGGTACTCAAATCTGAACATTGTGTTATCTTTACCAACTTCAGTGTAATGAATAAAAGGATATAGCTGACATTTTAGCACTAAATTTCGCCTGTCATGTAACATAATATGTACTGAATATGCTCTCATGAAATGTTTAGACTTTTGTCGGCTTTTCTATTAGTGTGAACAGTTTGCTCAGTTATGTTTCCATGCTATGAATAGTTTAATTTCAGTGCCACATTGATGAACAAAATTTTGTATCTTTAACAGGCTAAGGTACGTTCAAAGGTTCTCGTATATCTATCATCTATCCATAATCTTTTAATCTCACTAATGGGTAGCGAAATGTTTGTTCGACACGGAGGTTGATTTTGGGCGGTACTCAAATCTGAACGTTGTTCTGTCTTTACCCAGTTCAGTGTCATGAATGAAGTGAAAGCTATCATTTTCAAAAAACGTTGACTGTCAATTGTGTACTTCCTTTTGGTCAGGATGTTCCAAATACTAAAAATTATCCGCAGTAAACTATTTGTGACCATTGGCTCTATAGTCTAGGTGTTTATGCAACAATATATGTTTATGGTATGCCAGTGAACATTGATTGAGACCCATTTTGCAAATTTTCAGGTAGCGGTCTACTTCGTTGCTGCCAGTCGTCACTCAAGCACGATTATAAACTTCCAATGAGTTAGGAGGCCTTTTTACACTCCACACCGTGCTTAGTGTACAAAATTGTGTCACTCTGTGTCAGACGGAATCAAATTATTCATAACTTATGGAAACCTCTGAAATATATCGTTCCGACTAATGCAAAGGCAGTCTCAAAAATATCATGAAAAAACATATTCAGTACGTGTCTTGTTACGTGAGTTGGAAAAATTACTTTTATAAAGACAGCTTTCATTTCATTCATGTTACGGCTATAGTTTCCAATCGGGTTCGAACTCAGAACATTTGGTATTCAGTCGCCTAGCGGAGAGGTAACCAAACATTCATATACCCGCCCACAATCGACCCATTTGTCGAACAAACAATTCGCTACTCATTCGCAAGATTAAACTAGAACGGATAGATGATCGATAAAAGAGAACCTTTGGTCGCACCTTTTCGTTTTAAAGATACAAAATTGTGACCATCGATGTAGAGCGAACATGAAATAATTCACAATGTTGAAAAATCTCACGCAAACCGTTGAGACTAATACAAAAGCCAGGGCTTGCCTGACAATATCATAAAAGCATATTTAGTACATATCTTTTAACATGACAGGCAAAATTTTCTTTTGAAATGATAGCTTACATTACATTCATGACAATGAAATGAGTAAACAAATAGGCAAAATATAAATTACAACCCGCAATTAATCTCCTTGTCGAACAAATATTTCGCTACTCATTTGTGAGATTAAAAGATAACGGGTAGATGATAAATAAACGAGAATCATTGACCGCACCTTTGCGTGTTAAAGATACAAAATTTTGTCCATCAATGTGGCACTTAATTAAAATATTCATAGCATGGAAACATAATTGAGCAAACATATAAAGGTCAACGAAAGCCTGAATATTTTATGAGAGCATATTCAGTGTATATCATGTTACATGACTGGCGAAATTTTGCGCTAAAATGTCAGCTATCTTTTCATTCATGACACTGAAGTGGGTAAAGGCAACACAACGTTCAGATTTGAGTACCGCCCAAAATCAACCTCCTTGTCGAGTAAACACTTCGCTTCTCATTCGTGTGATTAAAAGATAACGGATAGATGTTAGATAAATGTGAACATTTGGAAATGCCTTTAGTGTTAAACAGACACAAAACTGTGTCCATCAATGTAGGCTGAAAATTAAATCACTCAAAACATGGAATCATAATGAAGCAAACTGTTAAGACTGTTACAACGGCCAAGACCAGCCTTAAAATAGTATGATAGCATATTAAGTACATATTCGGAACGCTGTGTTTCAGATGTTTTAATGTTATGAATACTTTGAATTCCGTCTGACATAGACGGATATACTAAGCACAGTGAGGAGTATAAAAAGGCCTCCTAACTCATCGGAAGTTTATATTTGTGCTTGAGTGACAATTGGCAGCAACGAAGAAGACCGCTGCCTGAAAATTTGGCAAAACGAGTTTCAAACAAAATTGACCGGCATACTATGAACAATTGTTGCCTAAACACCTAGACCATACAGTAAATGGTCACAAACAGTTTACTGTGGATAATTTCGAGTGTTTGTAGCATCCTGAACAAAATGAAATACACGATTGACCTTTTGTACACTAAAACTAGATAGTAAGCAATAACGTCCCACAAGAAAGATTTACGATGGCAGGCAGTGTTTGTTCCTCTTAGAGTAAAACGAAACGAACACGCCCCAGTCGTTAATCCCATTCCTTTGTCATGCATCACCATAGTTACAACGCTAATAGTAAACAATGAACAGGTTTAAAAACAATAGACGTTGTAACAAAAAGGCAAGTTAATCAGCAAACATTTTGAAATAAAATTGCTGAAGAGGACAGGCACGTGGTTTGGTTGACTATTCGATACAAACGTTGTGGCAAAGAGCGTTGATATACATAGCCAGCAGAAGCTACTGTCTGTGATTTGAAACGGGACCGAATCGGGTTGCGATAAGAATGAGCACATATCATCTCATAATTTGTACTGGTTAATAGTTAGATCATAAGATTTCGGGAGTCTTAAAAAGCAAACAACCTGCCCGTGGAAAGATATTTTTTCGAAGTTGCTCATTTGCATTCGGAATTTAGCAGCATTGTTGGAAGTTGCAAAAGAGTTGAATGTAATGATAATAGAGAGTACAAGATTATGTCTATTCTTAACATATAACTAATCTTGGGAGGCTAAAAAGTTGTAAGTCTTCATTTTGTCATCCCAACCCGAGATCATTTGATGCATTCCTAAATGCCAATCTGAACAGCAACAATGTCAAAGAACGTAGCTACTTCAAAGTTCACCAATAATTCTCGTTCAGTGCGTCACCGGCGCTGCATGCTAACCGAGCAATATACATCAAATGTATTCATATTTTTAACACTACTATATAAGTAGCCTTTATCACGACGAAGGTAATTCCGAGCTCCTCCAAGAAAATTCCACTTCAACCTAAAACAACCAAAAATCCGAGCACAATTGTACAATGCAAAAGCAGGTGCTCAGCGTCATCGAACTTGTCTTGGTTGTTATCGGTTTTGCGGTTGTTGTATGAAGCTTTACCTGCATTTTCGGTATTTATAATAAATAAATTTTATCGTCGATTAGTTAACCGGTATATTCAACCATTTATCTGTCACATAACACTATTCCGACGCGCCACAAGGCCATCGCCACCTCCTTGTTGTTATTTCACATAGTTCACCTCGTTGGTCATAGTTCCCTTTAATCCAGAGTTGATCGACGCATTTAACTTACGTCATCAGCATGTCAGTGTCAATTGGTGTACGAACGTCACAGGCTGATCACGGAAATATAGCAACGCTTACATTTTCAAACGGTAAAACTAAAATGTTGTTTATCTAAAAATTTGACACCATTCAGGGTCAAACAATAGCGTTACCCCCAACTCTTTCCAAACTGGCATTAGATTAGAATCATCTCTATCCACATAGTGAATACAACCCAGTTCGCCAGTTGTACCAGTTGTACGGGGACAACACAAATTTTACTGTACTTTCGCGACATCATTCGACTCACGTGCGTGAGTGCTTCACGAACTCTACAACGTGCGGAGCGGTCGCAGTCAGAAAAATGTAACAACTTAGCAGGTTATTGAACCACTCTTTTTTGAGTGTGGGGATTTAGCCGAGCGGTTCTGTCTGTTGCCTCTCCGTTAGGCGACTGATGCCGTATGTTGTGGGTTCGAACCCGATTGAATACCAGCCGTATTTCACACGTTATCCGAAATCCGTGTTGGAATTACACAACAACGTACATTTTTACAAAATCTTAAAAAAATATGTTGTAACGGCTTCTTTATCCGATATTTAATTACTTAATGAAGCTAATTTTTTACTTCGTCAGACAATACGTGTTCGCATACTTTACTTGCAACGTGTAGAGTCTGTGCTTACGATTATTTTTACATTCAAGAAACATGGCTGCATGGCTTGTTGTCGATAATTGGTCATGAAATATGTACTGAATATGCTGTCATGAAATGTTTAGGCTTTTGTCGGCCTTTGTCTCAACAGTTTGCTCAATTATGTTTCCATGCTATGAATAGTTTAATTTCAGTCCCACATTGATGGACAAAGCTTTGTATTTTTAACAGGCAAAGGTCCTGTCAATGGTTCTTGTATATTTATCATTTATCTATAATCGTTTAATCTCACAAAGGAGAAGGGAAATGTTTGTCCGACAAGGAGATTGATCGCTTGTGTGTTGTACTTTAAATGTTATGTTCTATTTACCCATTTCAGTGTCATGAATGAAATAAAAGCTATCATTTTCAGAGAAATTTCGTCAGTCATGTCAGAAGATATGTACTTGATATTTCTCATGATATTGTCAGCCAGGCTTTGGCCTATTCTCAACGGTTCGTTTGAGATGATTTAATGTTGTGAATTATTTATTTTCCGCCCTGCATTGATTAACGCAATTTTGTGTCTACAACACTTAAAGGCATGGCCAAAGGTTTATTTTTATCGATCATCCATAGATTATCGTTTGTGTCATGAAGGAGTAGCGAAGTCTTTGTTCGACAAGGAGGTTGATTGTGGATGGGCGGTACTCAAACATGAACGGTTTGTTATCTTTACCCAGTTCAGTGTCATGAATTAAAGGATAGCAGTCATGTAACAAATACGTACTGAATATGTTCTCACGAAAAGCATAAGATCGCCTTGACCTTTGAATTAGTCTCAGCAGTTTGCTCAATTACGTTTCCATGTTATGAATAATTTAATTTCCGTTCCACATTGATGGACACAATTTTGTATCTTAAACACGTAAAGGTGCGACCAAAGGTTGTCGTTTATCTATCATCTATCCATTATCTTTTAACCTCAGGGATGAGTAGCGAAATGTTTGTTCGACAAGGTGGTTGATTTTGGGCGGTACGTAAATCTGAACATTGAGTTATCTTTACCCAGTTCAGTGTCATGAATGAAAGAATAAGTATCAATCTCAAAGAAAAATTGCCTGTCAATTGTGTACTTCTTTTTTTCTCGATCGGGATGCTGCAAATATTAGAAATTATCCACAGTAAACTTTTTGTGACCATTGACTGTATCGTCTAGGTGTTTATGCAACAATATATGTTTATGGTATGCCGGTCAGTTTTGTTTGAGACTCGTTTGCCAAATTTTCAGGCAGCGGCTTACCAGTTGTCACTCAGGCACAATTATAAACTTCCAATGATTTAGGACGCCTTTAACACTCCGCACCGGGGTTAAATTGCTTAGTGTACAAAATTGTGTCCGTCGACGTCTATGTCAGATGGAATCAAGTTATTCATAACATGGAAACTTCTGAAACATAGCGTTCTGACTATTGCAAAGGCAGTCTAAAAACATCTTGAAAAAACAATTCACTACATGTCATGTTACATACGCGGGTAAAATTACTTTTATAAAGACAGCTTTCATTTCATTCATGATAAGGCTTCTTTTCAATCGGTTCGAACTCACAACATTCTGTATTCTGTTGCCTAGCGGAGAGGCAACTAAACATTCAAATAACCGCCCACAATCGACCCATTTGTCGAACAAACAATTCGCTAGCTACTCATTCGCAAGATTAAATAAGAACGGAGAGATGATCGATAAAAGAGAACCTTTGGTCGCACCTTTTCGTGTTAAAGATACAAAATTGTGACCATCGATGTAGAGCGAAAATGAAATAAATCACAATGTTGAAAAATCTCACGCAAACCGTTGAGACTAATACAAACGCCAGGGCTTGCCTGACAATATCATAAAAGCATATCTTTTAACATGACAGGCAAAATTTTCTTTTAAAATGATAGCTTTCATTACATTAATGACGCTGAAATGAGTAAGCAAAACACAAAACTTAACCCGCAATCAATCTTCTTGTCGAACAAATATTTCGCTACTTATTTGTGAGATTGTGATGACGGGTAGATGATAGATAAACGAGAACCATTGACCGTACCTTTGCGTGTTAAAGACACAACATTTTGTTCATCAATGTGTCAGATTTGAGTACCGCCCAAAATCAACCTCCTTGTTGAGCAAACACTTCGCTTCTCATTCGTGTGATTAAAAGATAACGGATAGATGTTAGATAAATGTGAACATTTAGCCATGCCTTCAAGTGTTACAGGCACAAAACTGTGTTAATCAATGTAGGCTGGAAACTAAATCCCTCACAACATGGAATCACAATGAAGCAAACAGTTCAGACTATAGTATGAGAGCATATTAAGTACATAGTCGGAACGCTATGTTTCAGATGTTTCTATGTTATGCATGATTTGAATGCCGTCTGATTTAGATGGACACAATTTTGTACACTAACAGTGCACTAAGCAATTTAACCCCGGTGTGGAGTATAAAAAGACCTTAACCTCATTGGAAGTTTATAATTGTGCTTGAGTGACAACTGGCAGCAACGAAGTAGACCGCTGCCTGAAAATTTGGCAAAACGAGTCTCAAACAAAACTGACCGGCATACCGTGAACGTATATTGTTGCCTAAACACTTAGACCATACAGTCAATGGTCACAAACAGTTTACTGTGGATAATTTCTAGTGTTTGTAGCATCCTGAACAAAATGAAATACACGATTGACCCTTTGTACACTTAAACTAGATAATATGTAGACAATAACGTCCCACCACGAAGATTTACGATGGCAGGTAGTGTTTGTTCCTCCCAGAGCATAAGACGAAACGAACACGCCCCAGTCGTTAATCCCATTCCTTTGTCATGCATCACCATAGTTACAACGCTAATAGTAAACAATGAACAGGTTTAAAAACAATAGACGTTGTAACAAAAAGGCAAGTTAATCAACAAACGTTTTGAAATAAAATTGTTGAAGAGGACAGGCACGTGGTTGACTATTCGATACAAACGTTGTGGCAAAGAGCGTTGATATACATAGCCAGCAGAAGCTAGTGTCTGTGATTTGAAACGCGACCGAATCAGGGGGTTGCGATAAGAATGAACACATATTATCCCATAATTTGTACTGGTCAATGGTTAGATCATAAGGTTTCGGGAATCTTAAAAAGCAAACAACCTGCACCGTGGAAAGAGAGTTTTTCGAAGTTGCTCATTTGGATTGGGTATTCAGGGCATTGTTGAAAGTTGCAAAAGAGTTGAATCTAATGACAATGAAGAGTACAGATTATGTCTATTCTTAACATGTAACAAATCTTTGGAGGCTAAAAGGTTGTGAGTCTTCTTTTTGATATCCTTACCCGAGATCATTTACTGCATTCCTAAATGCCAATCTGAAACAGTAATAATGCCAAAGAACGAAGCTATTTCAAAGTTCACCAACCACTCTCGTTCAGTGCGTCATCGATGCTGCACTAATCGAGCAATATGCATCAACGCCATGGTGATCAATTTCGGAACACCATCTTTCTAACACTACCAAGTATTATCTGTCAACCTATGTCTAGTTTATCGATCGAAGCTCCAGCACAATTTGGCAATGCAACAGCAGGTGCTCAGCGTCATCGAACTTGTCTTGGTTTTATTTATTTCGCTGTTGTTATATAACGTTTTACCTGCTTTTTCGGTATTTATAATCAATAACTTTTATCGTCAATTAATTAACCAGTATTTTTAACCACTTAACAGTCAAATAACAGTATTTCGATGCGCCACAAGGCCATCGCCATCTCCTTATCGTTATTTAACATAGTTCGCCTCATCGCTCATAGTTACATTTAATCCGAAATTGATCAACTAATTACAGGACCTCGGGCGCATAGTGTCTTATTGCATGAAGTAAACACTTATGAGCTTACGTTTGTTATTAAAATTGTTCACAACCACATTGGCAATGCTAATGCATTTGGAGGCCCTTTTTGCCCCCCCCCCCCTACTGTAAATTTCCCATAATTCATTGCGATTCATATCCTCAGAGATTCCCCAAAGAAGTCTACCAGGTCTTCCATGTGTAGACAAATTCATAGACTAGTTGTAAAAATTCTGAAAATGTACTTTTAAGGACACCATTCTTCTCAATTCGCATTTTAAATGATTTGGAAAATTATGCAAGATTGAGAGAGGAGATAGCATTTTTGTAAAATTTTCCACTGATTTTGTCTTCAGCCATACAGAATAATGTGATGGAAAGTAGGGAGACCGGTTGCACTGTTTGTGACTTCCACGGTTGTTTAATGGTTATTTGGGAACTTTTGACGAAATTTCTAAACATACTTTTACTTGATATTATTTATCAATTATTCTGATGCTGCACATTATTGTTTGCATAAAGAACTGAAAAAGTTAAAAGAAAAGTAACCTTCAAGGATACAAATTAAAGAGAATTGTGGGTAATTTATTGTACTGTGCCCCCTGTCCCCTTCTCGTTAATTCTGATTTTCTTCGGAGACCTATCGGACCGAGACCGATGACATTGAAAAGACTCGGAACTGGAACGAAACTTGATATAGGGCGTCGAGTGTTTGATGACGCATGAAGACGCAGTCAACGCTTATATGAGCTTAGAGTGAACCTTGCCTATACAGTTAGGGGGATTCAATGATGTCATTGTCAAGCAACTTATAAATACAACAGGATTTCCAAGTAGAGAGATAGATAGATAGATAGATAGATAGATAGATAGATAGATAGATAGATAGATAGATAACAATAATTATAGAGCACCCAGTATCCATCAGGGATGCTCACTGGCGCTTAACAACAGAATTAATCACAATAAGCTCTCTTAAATAGGTAGGTTTTGAGTCTAGACTTAAAGTTTTCCACAGTTGGAGCACAGGAAACTTCGTATGGAAGTTGTTCCATAGAAAAGGAGCAGCGTACATGAATGAATGACCGATCTCCATATGATTTAAGCTTCGTTTTGGGACTTTCAGCTTCAGTTTACAACTAGAGCGTCAGTTACGTCATCCCAGGAATAGCGCCATACGAAATATTTAAAACTGCCTCAGGTAAGTAATTTCTAGCAAATCTCGAAACAATATGTCGTTCTTTATGTTGCATTGGTCTTACAGTGCTGTTTTAGAAATAAAGGCGATAGTTCTGATCAGAATGTTAGCAAGGGAATAGCAGCTTTTTGGGAACCACGTAACCACTAGTGTACAATTTAAGGCATTGTAAAGATTTCTTTTTCTCCTTTACTGTGTCATGTATTTGTCCTTTGACAATCTTACGTGAAGTTTTATCACTATGTTGCAGCTATTATCTGATGCATTTGATTGCCTGCTGTATCCATGAAAAGAGTGGCCCTATAGGTGGACACCGAATAGACGTGAAGCATCATCATCGTTGACCATAAAACGCTTGGCACTGATTATTTGTTGAACCCAACCTTCGACGTTGTTAGCAAATATTTAGGGGCAACCATTAAAGTGTTTTGCGAGTTTCAAGAGTTGTTCATAAGCGGTTTCTTGACGGACTGACGTGCAATTTTTGACATATCGTCGGAAAGGAACGGCCGAATTGACAATTTTTGTAATCAGCGAACGTGGAAATTTTATACTTTATCACTCGGTTTGGAACTTTAGTACATAACTGATGGAATGCCAGGACTAGTACTCTAATATTTGCTAGGGGAGAGCAAATCATCCAGCGGGGAGAAGACAGTGAAAACACTTTGTGGTTGGGAGAGTGTATAGGGAGCTTATGATATGGGGAGAAGGCCAGCGGGCAGTTATCCTACCGGTCCGGAGTTCAGGGAGACTGGAAACACAACAAACAAACGGAAAACAACAAACGAGAAGAGAATGAAATAAACGAAAAAGAGACATACACAATCAATCAAACAAAACAAATAAACAAAATCAAATCAACAAACAGACAGACTACAAAAGATATGCGTCAAACATGTATACGACGAGCAATTGGAGACTATTATCCACTTAATTAATCCCCCTGCCAAGGAAAGGTCCTACTCTCTTTAAAATGAGAGTGAAAGAGTAGAAGAAGATTTGCAGTCACTGTTTGTCTTCTTGTGTTCGTTTACTTGTTTTCTGTTTACCTATTAGTTTACTTAGTTTTTTTGTCTCTTTTATTTCACTTTTTCACTTTTTTGTCCGAACGGTTTTTGTCTTTTTGTTTGTTTACTTATTAGTATTCATCCTGAGTCCCCGGTTCGGAAACCCAGTGAATTTTCAAAATCTTCGGGAACAACTCCCACTCTTCCTCCTACTGTTAATCTTGTTGATGATACAATTTCTCTAAATTGACTTGTTGACAGCTCCTGAAATAATGCACATTAAGTAAACTTCACGTCTGTTCATTACCCTCACATCTTTGCCCTCCCAAGGAGGGCCCTCAGAATGGGGTCGTAAAATCTAAACAATCAGCTGAGTGGAAAGCGTGAATTTTTTCGTCCTACCTTGCTGTTTCTTTTGTGAGCATTATTATTGAAAACTGTAAAAGAGTTGAAATCAAGGACAATGAAGACTACTGATTATGGCTATTCCGAAAAATGAACAGTTCTTGGGAGGCTAAAAACGTTGTATGTCGTCAATCTGACAACGTCACCTGAGATCATTTGATGCATTCCTAGATTAATGTCAATCTGAAAACAGTATGCCAAAGAATGAAGTTACTTCAAAGTTTACCACTTTACAAGAATCGTTTGATGTATCACCAATGTTGCACCAACCAAGAAATAATAGCTTTACCTGGCAGCTTACCACTACAATAGAGTAAAATACGGCTTGTTTTCAATCGGGTTCGAACCCACAACATACGGCATCAGTCGCCTAGCGGAGAGGCCACAGAGAGAACCGCTCGGCTAAATCTCCACTCCCAAAAAAGAGTGGTTCAATAGCCGGCTAAGTTGTTACATTTTTCTGACTGAGACCGCTCCACACGTTGTAGAGTTCGTGAAGCACTCACTCACTCATGCTCACTATCACACATCGCACATACAAACTTTATCGAAGCGAAGAAACGAATTCATCACTTTAACTGGGCGAATGATAACCTCGTGGACAATGCTATCCACCAGCAGAGAAACCAACCCAGGGTAGAAAATACGGCTAGTTTTCTATCAGGTTCGAACCAACAACATACGGCATCAGTCGCCTAGCGGAGAGGCCACAGAGAGAACCGCTCGGCTAAATGCTCACTATCACACATCGCACATCAAACTTTATCGAAGCGAAGAAACGAATTCATCACTTTAACTGGGCGAACGATGACGAGGGCGCATCTCCGTAAGGTGCTCCGCGTTTGGGTGACTATAGTGACCACAAAATACGCGGCGCATGCGTCCCGGGCTACGCAGCTCAATAAGAATTGCATTTTAACATGCATATTCCCATCTACCTGGTAAAATCTATTTCATGCGTCATGAATTTCTTTTAATGTTTCTCTCTTGTTTGCTAGCCCTGTCCTTGTTTGTAAGCATATGAGTTAAATTAATCACTCCGGGAATTCATGTTCATGAATGTACCCGGCATGACTTCTTCTTGCGAGTTCCTGGGCATTGAGTACATGAATGTATACTGGTGACCACAAAAATCACTTCAGTACCCTTTGGAAGGTACCCTTTCTCGAATTTACCCTTGCACTTTGTTATCCTGGCCTTCTAGCCAATGCTGACATTTTTCTTCTGCAATTGCTCACTTGCTACTTCAGTAACTGCATCGACTGTGCGATATAAAAGTCTACGAAATAAGGTGGTTTCAATCGGGTTCGAACTCACAAAGTGAAGCAAATATGGTACCACCACTTTTCATGTAACAAATTGCGTAACACAATGTGACATTTTGCTACAGACAACACGTACAAAGCAAAGATAATATTGTGATAAATTTGGTCCAGGCATTTTAAATTCAAATATTTCAAAGGCGTATGTCAAGACACAGTAAGTCTTCTTTCGTATTGCGATCTTCAAAGTTGTTGGTGAAACAGTTTAATTGATACTGGCGCCCTCTGCAGTTCGATTGAAATAAAAGAAAGGCTAAATCAGACCCATATTTACAACAATTCGTGATAAAAGTATACAATTTTAAGCGAGACTAATCCGAAAGATATGATATTTACAGTTGATGCAGCTTATCTTTATAATAAAGATAATTAGTGCATATACTTCATTGTCAAACATGTTCCTAGCTCATTATAAACGTATGGACATTCGGCATTGATTCGCTCTTACAACCAGCCATCAACAAGAATTCGATCGTTTATTTCAGCGACTTGTGACATTGGTAATTTACGCAATCCACATGATTATCTTGCTGGGATTGGTAAGAATAAAGACATGCACATTTTAAACCTCCAGAGATTTAATACATTTTTCGATATATTTTTGATATACCTTTCCAGATAGATTGTGCATACCCTTGATTGCAGCATTCCTAGTGTTTCAATTTCTGGATGTGCAAATACTTTCTGCCGATTTCTTGTTAGAGGATTTTTTTCACATTTGACACTCCTCCAAATATCAAATGATGCGCCCCTGATTGTGTTCATCATTTCAAGAGGTATAAACAGATAGGCTTGCTTGATGAAGTTGTCTGGCATCAATAAAGTTCAGTACGCAAAGGAGAGGAGACAGCTGCATGTGGCCAGAGGGAGCACTCATGAAAACTGATTTGCCGCAAGCCAATTCATAGATGAATTCACTCGATCAAGACCTTCTCGTGACTTGGTGCTGATCGATTTGTTAATTGGAAAGCAACATACACTACTCATGCTGTGAACATATTGAAACTTCCTATTAAAAGAAAATCCGTAAATACGCAAGCACAACCAACAACCAAACAAAAATCTGTCATTCAGTGTCTAAAATGTTTAATGTTAACATCGCTTTTAACGAGTCACCAAAACAAGTCAATAGAAAAGAAAGCTTGCATTCACAAAGAAAGCAGACTATTGCACTTCCTTTACTAATCTAATGCAGATATACTTCATACTGATGAGACACCATCCACTGTCTTGGGTCACAACAATTACTGCAGAAAAAACAAAAATTGATGAAATGCATCATGTTACCCGGAGCAGGATATACGCTTTTTCATGCAGCCGGCCTTTTTATTTACGGGGTAAGAGTGAACACAATTTTCTAAGATTACTTTTGGTTTCTTCTACAAGTTTATTCCTACAGAAGTATGCAGTTTGTACAATTTTGAGAAAAATAAAAACTACTTACAAAAAGGAATATAACGCACGAATGTTTTTCACGAACTTATATTTAGTTACATGCATTACCAGCGAGGATCATAAAATAGTCCGATTGTGTCCTTGGTATTCTACGCTTAAAACAATGTCTAATATCATAAAACGAACAGTTAAAGAAGTAATTAAAAAGCAACAAAACGGGATATTACAGAAGGGAATAACCAACATCATTTATATGAGGTTGTTCATTCTTTAAAGAAATTCCACTCGATCAAATCGTGTAAAATCTGCTTTTCTGCCTTGTATCGTAAACTACAGATAAATTATTTTTTTAAATAAAAATTCAATCATTACGTTTGTTTTGGATATTTATGGATACTCCATTTTCATAACAAAGTTTAAAAAGTGCCTAGCGGTATTATACTCTTTTTCGATGACAATGCCAATCAGTAACAATTGTGTTTGATGACGTGATCTCAACAGTTTCTCACATGATGCTGCAAATGGATTACAGCTTTAAAAACCTATAAGCAAGACTAAAACATAAAAATCTATGTTCTAAAAGCTCAACCTGATGGCAAAATACACAGTGCATTGAATCCTTCAGTTTTCGGATAAACAAGTACTTGTTACATAGGTGTATACGGTTTAAACTTAAAGCTTTTTCCTCGAAACGCCTTAAGCTTTCTCTTGTTTGTTATACAGTAAAACAAGCAAAAATGTTTGATATTTTTGATACTTACAGAAACAGGAATAGACATTGCAATTGAAGCAATTTCACTTTCGATGGAGAAATCATTATAGACAAAAACACATATATGCATTGTTGGGTTCGTTACAGAACAACAAAGTGACATCTACGTACTACTATCGGGAAGCATTTAGGTTTCCCAAATTACATTAGATTTACGGGTTTCTCTCGAAAGCTAACAAAAATGTTCAAGGTAAAAGATACCCCATTCTTGTATAAATGAAACCCAAGCAAAAATTATGACTGAAACAGTCAATTTCTATTCATTCGTCGAGGACGAATACCTTGTCTTTCACAATCTGTTTTTTCGGTTTCAAAAGTTACGCAGTTTTCTTCTGATATTTTGTTTACGTGTCTTCTCGAAAAGTTACTCAAGTTCCTTCATAATGTTGATTCAACAGATTGAGACGGGGATGGAAAACGTATAAGCTTACAATTTTTTTCAAAACACACCTAATCTCACTGCCCAACAGATCATTCGTTGCATTCGTTGGACTTGAATAACCCGCGCATGCTTTGAATAACGCTGGCACTTTGCCAACTATAGCAGTCAACGCTGTCTGAAGTGCTGGATGAACACCGAATGACTGGATGACCAAAAACGCAAAAATGATGAAAACAACAAGTAACGATACCTTTATGAGTGCAACACTTAACTCATGATGGACCGGCTGTATTTTGTGAAATACAAAACTCAAAGTGTCTTTAAGAATGCAGTCTACTGTAGTCTCAGATTGTGCAAATACGACATTCCGAAAAACCAGAGGAGTTAAATCAGTCTTGTCATCTTCAGTTTCCTGTACATGTACATAAGAACCCTTTGTCTTACATGCAGAAGGAAACGACGTGTCAGCAACATATTCAACACATCTATCCTCGAAGTGTTCGCTCAACAACATTTCAAAGGTTTGTTTCGTGAGGTTTTCATATGATTTAACGAAGGCATAGTAAATGGTCAGCACATAACCAACGATGGTCAGAACAACGACAATAAAGGGCGCCAGTTTATCGGGGTTTAAAGCTATGCCCATCAAAGTACAAGAAAAACTATAGAGTATTACCCACAAACTTATTAGCAAAATAAAGTAAGCTAAGAGGGTTACACTTGTAAAGAAAGATAAAGTGAAAATAATTCTTTTAGGCATACTGTTTCCTAAAACAACATAACAGTATTTTGTTATTTCATAGATTAAAACAAAGAACGTTATCGGGGGAAGGCAAGTTAAGATAATAAGGGCGCTTTTAGTCTTCGAAGTCTGTTTGTGACTAAATCCTTTTAAAAATTCAATCTGAGCTTTTCTGATAAGAAGCAGAACATTAACCAAGAAGTGTTGATCTTTATTGTCTTGATTGTTCTGTACTGCGTCCAAGAAATGTTGATAGCTTTCTCTCACAGAGTAGAATAATGTCATTTTGCTCTTGGTTCCTTGCATCGGCAAGATACAACTCAGCTGTTTGTGATTTACACAAATAAGTATTCCCACAGTGTCACCGAACATCAATATAAAAACAGCACAGGCAAGGCTGTATGTAGCATACAGAGTACATACTGTCACAATATGCGACGCCATGAAGGGGTATGGCATGAACGGTCCCAATTCATATCGTGGAGCGGGAAATCCGGTTGACATAGTCCTACTTCCACTTCTACATCAGTAAAACGTAAAAAATATGGGCCCAACGCTAACCAACAGTATCACACATACGGGAACTACAAAAACAAAGCGTCCAAGTGCAATGCACCTTTTCAATAACTTGCACGTGCACTTTCTCTTTTGTGAGCGACTTGAGTCTTCACTCAGATATCGCCAGTACTTTGAGATAGTTGCAATCGTTACCGGATGACTGGTGCAGCATAGTAAGAGATCTGACTCCTTTCTATAGGTGACCTATTCACATGTGAGATCAAACTCCATTCTGCAAGTGTTGTCATTTTTGCGGTGGAACTCCTTCAATACAATCGGTTGTTTTGTGATGGCAGCTGGCATGATATACCAACACAGTGACAGGTAACACAAACACTGATAAAATGACGATGAGTATTACAATGGATATTGCGATCCCTTTTATCCATTTATTTCCCTCTGTTTGTTTATAGCAATCACCCTGGTCGTCCCAGAAGTTCGCCATTTGACAACACCTGAATTTTACTTCAGCAGCGTCTGTATCTGGTTCTTCGATATATCGATGACATAGATGATTACTTTCCTTTCGTCCATTATTAACAGACGAGTTTGTGATTTTAAGAATAAGTCTGGCAGCTAAACCAAGTTTACAGCATTCAGGTAGATAAGCAATTTCTCGAGACGAACTGTTAAACAATATACTAAACATTGGTCCACGAAGAAATAGGGTTCCAAAGGAATAAAATTCGGCTGAGTGGGGAAGCAGCAACAGCGACTTTCCGCTCTTGTCATAGAGCCAATGCCATAACCATAAACCATACGCATCTGATGTGTTCACCAACATTGGGTTAAAACCTTCATGCTCAGGGAACTTCAACCAAATTCGAACCAAGGTGGCATTGCGATCTTTGATCAAATTACTGAACTGATCAATCACTTCTTGCAGTGTCTTTTCCATATTTAGTGTTACAGAGCATGTCTCTTTACTACCTAAAGCATCATTGCAGTTGAAGTCGAACGAAATAACCTCTTGATTATTTCCCGAAGGTTGGTTTACTAGTACGTGTTCAACCGAACTGATACTGATGATGTTGCCAACAAATAGTATGAAAAACATCCGAGTGAGCGTCATCTTCGACGGCAACTGTGACGAAGACGCTGTCGTGAAAGGTCTATGTTTTAAGATAATGAACAACCAATCGTTTCAATAAATAGCAGGCTGTGGCTGGAATGTACCTGGTCCTAATGTTGAATGTCTCTTCCCCGTTAGAACACCTATTATCCACGTCGTCAAATGCCTGCTCACTGCATACGGGTGGCAAGTTATGGGTGTGAACATCGGCCCATCTTGCCTTATACGGCAGATGATTTGTGACATGCACCGACAGCCAATAGGTATGAGTGTGGAGGCAAGGTGTGAGAAGAGAAGACCAATGTTGTGATGAAAAAATAAATAGTACGCCCACAATACGCGCTGCAATCGGACAGGGTCACTACATTTCACTGAAAAGTTTGAAAAGCAGATACTATATGACTTTTAATGCATCATTCTATTCTTCATATGCGCTTGCCATTGTTTTGAATCCGTGTCACATTACTGTCAACTAATAAACCAATTTGCACCTTCAAAATAGAAAATCGAAATGGAGCTAATTTTCCATTTTCAAATGGTTTTATCATCTTGTTATTAACTTTTAGGTCTAGTTTTAAATTTAAAATCTTTGTTCCGAGATTAAAGATAGGGAATAGGAATGGCACTTTGCGGCTATCCAAATTCCCCTCTAACAAATTTTATTTCCAAAACTGCACTAATTGCGTTTCCCGAATTTTCAATTTACCAAAGATCCCTTTTTCTATTTTGTTTTGGCGTGGCAGGTGGTAATATCTATCTTTGACTTAGGAATGCATTATATTGTGAAGGTTACTTGCGCGGGCAACTTGTTTTTCCACTGATCGAGTAACGAACATACAAAGAACCAATTGTGTTGCCGCCGCAAAGGAAAGTCCGATATAATAAGTTTGACCTGACCTGCTTAAATTTTGCGCACTTCCGTCAATGATGCATACTTGCTCGTTGTAAACAAAATTGTGACAGCCATCGGCCCAATCAGAGTGCGGCATCCAAATTGATTGGCTCGTTTTTTTCAGTTGAAGTTCAGATTGCCACGGTAAAATTGGTTCAAGATTGGGACAAACGCAATGATGTTCTCCGCATAATGATTAACCAAGACATTTGATGCGGTCACATTCTTTACCATGGCCTACTAGCAGTACATCCCACAAGTCATTTCTCAGTGAAAACATTGTGATAGATTTTGGATTTGGATTTTTAACCGGCAAATTCACATGTCCAACGATTTTCCGGCTGTACCCGTTGACACCGAACACCACCAGATTTTCTTTCTGATTGTCATGTAGCTTGTTTCTGTAATACGAGGCGTATAGTAGGGTATTGGATTCCGAGTTCGCTTTACAAGATGGTTTCTATAACGCCCATGGGGTAAATTCCAAACCCAGGTCCAGTTTAGCGTAGCCGAACCCTCTATTAAAGTTAGTGATCGAAAACAACTCATTTTCGCCTCACGCAACAACGCATGAAACACACTGAGACACTGCAATGACGGGCGCATATATACTGACGAACTCTGAATTCCACGGTCTGCTGCACCTATATTGTAACTACTGGCAAAGTAAATGTTAAAAAGAGACCACATTGTTTACTGGAGATGTAATACTATTTTAGAACCGTTTTAGTTGTTTGTCGCCAGAAAACATGGACCGAAAGTATCAGAGGTGATGAAAATCAGACGCCCGTGACGGGAAGATGTTGGAAAAACATTTATTGCTCAGGTCCGCTTCCCCAACAAACGGTTGTTGGGCGATTATTTCTTGAACAGTGATGTCTTTTGGCAGATATATTTGCAACGCGGAGAACAACGATCTCAATAGCTGTGGACTCATAGCTGTGGTGTTTGCAGACGGGATTTCTACCTTCTTTTGGTGAATTTTGACCCTACCACCAGGGTGTATTTCATGGTAGTCTGGTGCATGGCATGGTGTGAAAAAAAATAATCGCAATCATACCAATCCATAATCCAATAACACTAGGTCAAAATTTGTAAGACAATAGTTGTAAACATAGACACAAAACAGCACAGAACAGACAGTAAATAGACAGTACACAAACAAAGTCAAATTCATGAAAGAAAGATATAAGGACCTCTGGCCAAAAGACCAAGAAGTGATGTCAGGTGTTTCGAAAATAGTAAGCGCATCCTGCCCCACATGTGGCACCCGCCATATATCAATCTGTAAGTCAGATAGGTAGTGGTCACTAACTAAGGCCCCATGTCACCGATGCCATCAGTGATCATTTGTCGAAGAGAGATATTGTATTTATCTACCAGCTTGCGATACCTGCAAAAAAAGCGTTTGAATGTAGAGACAAGTCTTGCTCTGGTGTAACCTTGATTTAACAGTTTGTACGAGAGATGGCCATGTCTCTCTACAAAATCACCATATGAACTGCATGCTCTTGCATATCGAATAAGCTGGGGAATGTATACCCCATAAGCAGGTGAGAGTGGAATATTACTGATGAGGTGTGGAAAATTGATTATACTAAAGTTGAAATCATCTCTCTTGTCATATAGCCTAGTAGAAAGGTGACCATTAGAGTCAAATTCAAGTAAAATGTCCAGATATGAAGCAGAAGAGACCGTTTCTGTAGTTTCTTTAATCTCCAATTCTGGAGGATAAATCATAGCGAGATATTTACTGAATTCAGAGTTATTCAATGAAATAACATCGTCTATGTATCTAAATGTAAGGTTGAAAGTACGAGCTACAGAGACCTTTTTCTGCTTGATAAGGTTCTGGATAAATTCTGCCTCGTATGAGAACAGAAATAAGTCGGCAAGTAAGGGAGCACAGTTAGTGCCCATGGGAATTCCTATGCACTGTTGGTAAATGTGTCCTCCAAATTCAACAAATATGTTGTCAATGAGGAAATCAAGCATACTGATACTCTTTAAACTCTCTCCAAGTCTCCAATGTCCAACATATGTGCCCTTCGATGCCATGTACCCCATATAAAGCCTGTCATATAACCGTATGCCGTCCCCACTTTATGAACTACATCCTTTACAACCGATCCAATACTTGATCTTCAAGCGTTTAATATCATGTAACAGTATCCTTTATAGTTTATCCAGTTACTATATATCATATATATACCACTCTACTGGGCAAAATATTTTGGAGATGGACACCTATTAATTGAATCCTCTCAATACGTTATTTGAAATTGCTACATTCAAAGTAATATTTCTTTGCATTTAATACATTGTATTGGGTTTTCTTAAAAGTATACAAGGTAATGTTAACGTACAAAGTTTGTACAACTTGTAAATATGTTTTTCAAATGCTTTTTAATTCAACTTGATCCAAGTATGCATAGATTTCCAATTATTACCGGTGATCAAGGGAACATATAAATTTCCACTCGTGTATCAGAAAGATCCGCCTTTTATAGACATTCAAAAGGAAATATAATACAAGAACCAGTCGATTAATGTTTAACAAATCTCGAGGAATGTATGGCGAGAGGTCAAAATTATCATTTGAAGAGTTTTTATTATTATTTTGTTTTGCCCTCCTTATCAATGGCAGTCATATGTCAGGATTCCAAATCATGCTATTAACTTATTGTGGTTTGTCAGTTAAATCTGTAGCTGTTTACAGTATGTGTTGTTGATTTTACGTTCCGGCGTAAACTCAATTGTCAACAATATCAATCACTGAGAGAATACACCACAGTCTGGATTGACAAACTTCGGACAGGGCATTTAAATTTTGTAGTCCATGACAATGTATTGATGCAATAAAGATACTAGCAAATCGTCCTTACAATTACTTTGCTTGTCTTTTGTAAATCATTTTCATGAATAACAAGAAAGAGAGGAAAAATCACTTCTCATGTATAGCTGAGAAAGGCTGTTGAAGCCACATGTCCGCCATGCGGTATCAAATGGTACACTCAAAAAACTATGGGGATCAGAACTGTTCAGAGATTTCGAGCAACACATCTGCACCAAAGTGATGGCATATACCACCCTGGAGCCACAGCTTTAAAGCCAGAGATATCTCAAGTTTAAAAAATTGTGAAACCAAAGTCCACCTGTAATAGAGCATGCGTGAAAAGAACACTTTTAACAATCTCGTGAACGTTAGCTTGTGCCATTCTAGGCAGTCACTTTTTCTTCTTGTCAACCTTTCATTTTCATGATTTTGATCAACGAAATTTAAACACCTTCAAAATATTGATCTTGACCAACACTGAGAACAACATTTTATCGATATGCTGTTGAATAGTAATAAATGATTATAAAAAGGTAGGCAGGGGAAATGACACTGTTACTGTAATGTTAATAATGGACCCTTGAGTTCAAGTATAGGTCTTGCCATTTGGTTTGACAGACAACTACCAATTACAACATAAACCAGAGCTGTTTCAATGAGCGTCAGGTTATCTTAGTTGTCTGGGAGCACTTGGAGTAATTGTAAAAACTTGTGATGCTGCATTAAACTCTCCTGAAACTGTCATAAAGTGAAAATCAGGGAATTCAGGTTGAGAAAACCCCGCATCACATCCTCATATTCCAAAGATGTAGTGTATCGTAAATGATTTTGAATCATTGGCTAGCAGTTTGTCATTACCAAACAAAATCAAAGCAGCTGCCATGAAGTGTGGATTGGGAAACCGGGCCATGCAGTTGCAAATTTTTGCCAATTTGAGAAATGTTAATATTGATGTAGATTTACAGTTCACCCAGATGTGCCCTTCCTTGGTTCCTCGCCAGATACAGTTGTATACGACCCAGATGAAATCTAACCCTTTGGAATCCTAAATTAAATGTCCCAAAATATTCCTACAGAAAACGCCCTTATCTTTAATTTGAGCTGTAATGTACAGTTTAGAAAATCGAAGTATCAGGAATATTTAGTGGTTTCAGCTACACAGCCGATTCGCTAACACTTAGTGCCAACATATATCAAAATTCATGTAGTTCTAAACCTATAGTACAGACAAGGAAAGCAATCAATTAACATTGCATGCATGCAATTGCAAATATAGGTAATGAATTATCTAAACAGTCTCGCGGGTAGTGTCATTTAATATGATGTCCTTTGTTGTTCAAGTTTATAAAATAGAATTAACTAAAATATGTGTTTACTTAAAAATATGTAGCGTACATGATGATGTACAACTCCTTACAAACACCTTATTGAAAGACAATTATCAACTGGTGTGACAAAAGGGCAACTGAATGTTATGGGTCGGTATGACTCTGTAACTTTCAATGATTTTTCACTATTTGTGTCCTTAACGTCAACTGCAGGTTCTGTTTTACTCCCTTAATCAAGCTGAGTTACACAGTGTTGAATTTGTAAGCCAGTACATTGTAGACCATATTATTAGAGTTGACAAATTAAGTGAACACTGGTCTGGAAAAGAGTTAAAATGCAAACAATAACAGTGTATTTTACAAATACATGTATCGACCGATGTTTACAAGCTCAGTAGTTGTTTCAACATGCTTCCTGTAGTCGAAGAACTTGCAACTAGTATACAAAAAAATTGTGAAAAAATTATGAAACTTGCACTTACTGCCCCTCTATGACTCCTGAACAAAGTAAAATGTAAAACACATATTGACAAACATAGTTAATGCATGAAAGACCAATGTGAAGAAGCGTTATTGAGTATATCAGAAGGAAAGTAAAAATAAAAATAAAAATAAATTTAAAAAAAAATACTTGAAACAGTCAGCCACATTTCATAATACGTATCTGAGATAAATTACAGCACATGTAACATTAACTTTTTGATTTTTACAGTAATTTTGTTCTGCCTTCCACTTCGATTTTCTACTTGTAGATAGAGCATGACTTGTTAAAATCACTGATATTAAACTTATCGACAGAACTTGTATAAATGTATTGTGCTTTACTTTTGTCGAGGATTGAATTTAACTCTAGTTGTCAACGATATTGTAAGCTGTAGGTTATGTTGAAAAGCCAAACACTGGGCATTTCGTCATGCTGTATGGTATCTACGAGAAAGTGCAACTGTAACGAGTAAGAACAAAATCACTATTAAAATTATCACCAAAAGTTACCGTTGCCATTACCAGCAGGTCATCAAAGGTCAGAGGGTGGAAGCTTCATCAATGGTTGATACGTTGACGCTTCAAACAAAGTCAGGATGTCGAAGCTGCACTAAAGGTCGGTAGGTTGAAGATTTACCAGTAAGAAAGTGGAAGCTTCGCAAGAGTTGAAGCTTCAACAAAGGTCAAGAGGTCAAAGATTCAGCAAAGCTGGGTAGTAAAAGCTTTCCCTCAGGCTAGTACGACAAAGCTTCAACAATAGGCAAACTTGGTTGAAGTTGGATAGAATTAAAAATCTTTAAATAATCTTGGTACGCAAATTTGTTTTCGAAGCTTTGACATGAAGCTTGGTCAGCGTTTTAAACAAGCTTTGCCGAATGTGTCGCACAATAGCGTGTGTAGGAATGCATGGCACTGTGACACTTATTTTCGCGGGGGCAAATTTCAATGGATCAAGCGGCAAACATACAAAGAACCAAATTGTGTTGCCGTCGGAAAGGAAAGTCCGACAGAATCAGTTTGATCTTTGACCTGTGAAGTTTTGCAGGCTCTCTAATCTGCCCCATTTCTACCGTTGACTGCGCGCTGTTAAAATAGGGCCAGGCATGGGCTATTTTAAGCACTGCCTCCATTGTCATGAGTATCGAGCACGGTGTTTTATGAAGTTTGCTAAACAAAATATCTTTTGGCGAAACTGAATGAAAAACGCTCATCGTCGTGCTCTGGTTGTGAGTCAAACCTACTGGACTGCCTTGAAGTATTCTTGCAAGAAGGATTACTACCAATTGTGTTTCCCTTTTTTGAGGGGGATATCGCTCATGTTTGAGTCCCTACCTTGCAAGAGCAGATTGTCCGAACCAGGGAGGTTGCACACAGAACACAAGAACTATAATCGCGAACAGCGCCGGAAGCCGTGCATATATTACGTTTGGTGTTTTGTAGTCTGATTTCCCAGGCTTGTCATTCTCTGTACGTGCTCTCTCGTCCTGAACACCTGCTTAAACTTTACATATCTCGTAAAATGCGCAAGGAAATGTTGCAAGGGAGCAGCTTTCGAAATGAATGTCAGTCCTACGGTCTGAGAACGACCATGAGTTTGCCATTCAGTTTCTTTTTTACCTCAAATAGATGGTCCTTGCGACCAAACGTAAAACGGCACTTTCTGAGCATATTTCCTGTTTTAGCGCTGAAAAGCGTCGATCTTAAGAAACATTGATCCGACAAAATCAGAGATTGTTGGCCGTTAGTAATAAGCAATGCATCATTTTAATAACATTTGCATTAGCCTCACTTCACTCGGCTTTCATCATTTTATAAAACTTGAAAAATCTGGATAGCAGAAACTTAAGCTTATGTCAATCATATATTAGTAAAAAAGCTGCATCAAATTTGATGAAACGTGGCTCGGATGGTGATCTTTTGGGAGTGTAATTGCGTACATAAATATGAAGTAGTATCATATGAATCGACTACCGATTCGCATATTTAATGACTTTTAATTCATTAATTAAAGACTTTTAATCTAAGTAGGCTGATATCTCGAGAAATGGTTCATCAAATTTCATGAAGTTTAGTGCTGCAGATCTTGAGCTTACATTGCTTGAACATTCGAATGAAGACATTTATCAGTGCCGTATCGAATTGAATGCTAATTTGCACATTTAAGGAACTTTTCTAATTGGTGGGCTATTTCAAGACATAATGCACCAAATTTGAAGAAACTTGGTACAGAGTTTGAGCTAACAGTACTGTAATACTGTGCGAAGACATTAAGCAGTATCATGTCAATTTGCATATTTGAATAACTTTCATAATTAGTGTGATATGTCTAGACATGCTGCCTCAAATTTGATGAAACGTGGTACAGAATTTGATCTTCCAGTAGTGTTATGGCAAGCAAAGATATCTAGAAGTATCATGACGTACACCTAACTGCTGATTTGCATATTTAATGAATTTTGTAATTAGGCTGATTTCTCAAGAAATGGTTCATCAAATTTCATGAAACTTGGTACAGTTGGTGAGCTCAAATTGCTTTAACATTTGAATGAAGACATTTATCAGTGCAGTTTCGAATTACACTACGGGGCGCATGTGTCCTAGGCTACGCAGCTCCGTAGGAGTTACACTTGAAAATACAAATTCCCATGCAGGGTAAACCTATTTCATTCGTCATGGATTTCTTTTTATGCTTCTCTCTTTTTTGTCAGTCCTGACGTTATTTGTTTCGTTTAAGTTAATCACTCAGGGAATTCATGTTCATACAATGTGCCCGACATGTCTTCATCTTGCAAGTTCCTGTTCCCTTTGTATAGTCACCCTTCTTGAATTTGTCCTTTTACTTTGTTATCCTGGCCTTCTTATAATATGATGAACACTAGTTTTCTGCAATTGCCCACCTGCTACTTCAGTAACTGCATCGACTGTGCGATATAAAAGTCTACGAATTTGAAGCCAATATGGTACCACCACTTTTCATGTAACAAATTGCGTAACACAATGTGACATTTTGCTACAGACAACACGTACAAAGCAAAGATAATATTGTGATAAATTTGGTCCAGGCATTTTAAATTCAAATATTTCAAAGGCGTATGTCAAGACACAGTAAGTCTTCTTTCGTATTGCGATCTTCAAAGTTGTTGGTGAAACAGTTTAATTGATACTGGCGCCCTCTGCAGTTCGATTGAAATAAAAGAAAGGCTAAATCAGACCCATATTTACACAATTCGTGATAAAAGTATACAATTTTAAGCGAGACTAATCCGAAAGATATGATATTTACAGTTGATGCAGCTTATCTTTATAATAAAGATAATTAGTGCATATACTTCATTGTCAAACATGTTCCTAGCTCATTATAAACGTATGGACGTCAAGTACTGGACCAGGTCAACTTTTACTACCAGCCTCTGGCAAGCCTTCGGTGGTTTATTTCAGCGACTTGTGACATTGGTAATTTACGCAATCCACATGATTATCTTGCTGGGATTGGTAAGAATAAAGACATGCACATTTACTAACCTTCCGAGATTTAATACATTTGATATATTGTTATAATACCTTTTTGATACACCGTGCATACTTTTATTGCAGAATTCCCGGTGTTTCAATTTCTAGTTGTGCAAATACTTTACAAGAATTGTTCTTGATATGAACTTTTTCCATTAAACACTGTTCTGAATGCATCCCTAATTGTGTGACAGGGTGTGTTTCATCATTTCAAGAGGCATATAAAGATAGGCTAGCTTTATGAAATAATCTGGCATTAATAAATTAAGTACGTAAAGGAGTGGACACACCAAGACAATTCCAAAGAGAAGAAGAGTTATATTCACAAAGAAAGCAGACTATTGCACTTCCTTTACTAATCTAATGCAGATATACTTCATACTGATGAGACACCATCCACTGTCTTGGGTCACAACAATTACTGCAGAAAAAACAAAAATTGATGAAATGCATCATGTTACCCGGAGCAGGATATACGCTTTTTCATGCAGCCGGCCTTTTTATTTACGGGGTAAGAGTGAACACAATTTTCTAAGATTACTTTTGGTTTCTTCTACAAGTTTATTCCTACAGTATGCAGTTTGTACAATTTTGAGAAAAATAAAAGTACAAAAGTAATATAACCCACGAATGTTTTTTTCACTGATGTTACATCGCTGTTACATGTATAACTAGCGAGATCATAAATAGCCTGATTGTGTAATTTATATTGTACGCTAAATCATTGTCTTTTATCATAAAACAAACAGTAAAAGAAGTCATAAAACAGCAACAAAACAGAAAGTACAGACGGGAATAGCCAACATCATTTATATTAGGTTGTTCATTCTCTAAAGAAATTCCATCCGATCAAATCGTGTATAATCTTCTCTTCTGCATTGCATTGTTAGCTACAGGTAATTTTTTTAATGTATTTTTCATGAGCAAGTTTTTTTTCGGATATTTAAAAGTAATCCATTTTCCTAACAAATGTAAAAGTGCGTAGCAGTCACTGGTACAGAAATTTGAGAGACATTTGCGAAAAATGGACACTTTCTCGCTTTTTTGCGAGAAGTAAGCGAGAATACATACTTTCTCGCAATAAATTAGCGAGAATTTAATTTTCTCGCAATCAGCTGGCGAGAACTGTTTTCTCGCTCAGCATCTGCGAGAAACTGAATTCTTGCAATCAATCAGCGAGAAATTAGTTTTCTCGCTCTGCATCTGCGAGAAATTGTGTTCTTCTATGAAAGCATTTAACAAAATTTCACAATTTCTCGCAGATGCAGAGCGAGAAAACATAGTTCTCGCTGATTGATTGCGAGAATTCAATTTCTCGCAGATGCATGCGAGAAAGCACAGTTCTCGCAGCTTGATTGCGAGAAAGTATGTATTCTCGCTTACTTCTCGCAATAAAGCGAGAAAGTGTCCATTTCTCGCAAATTTCTCGCAAATTTCTGTACTAGTGAGTATTATACTCTTTTTCGATGACAATGCCAATCAGTAACAATTGTGTTTGATGACGTGATCTCAACAGTTTCTCACATGATGCTGCAAATGGATTACAGCTTTAAAAACCTATAAGCAAGACTAAAACATAAAAATCTATGTTCTAAAAGCTCAACCTGATGGCAAAATACACAGTGCATTGAATCCTTCAGTTTTCGGATAAACAAGTACTTGTTACATAGGTGTATATGGCGTCAACCTAAAATTTTTTTTTTCCAGAAATGTGGGGTACACACTTGGGGATAGGTTCGGTTAGAGAGAGACAGAATAGGCCGGAGACAGCTTTGTATTGTGTCTTAGTATGACCAAGTTCAAAATCTTGACCTTTATTACTATCACAGGTCCATATATACAGTGTAGTATGAATAATCATTAGAATCAATGATGACACGACTAACTAATGACACGCCCAATGCATAATCTACATAATTAGTAAAGAAATTGGGGGCGGAGCTACACCATACACGTGATTCCCAACATCCTCCCGCCAGCAAGATAAAGAGTTTCAAAAATCTTACACAACTGAATTCAAAATGCAAAAACAACACGAAATAAATCTCAAGAGTAAAGTGTCAATGATAAGCGTAAGATCGGAAAGAATAATCTGAATGATCAATGGCGGTTGGTGTCTAATCATGCTTGATAAGAAAATACGCCTGGTACGGATTAAATCACAATCTGCTTCTGTTTGTGGCGCGTGATACAAACTTCAAAGAGAACTCTAATGCAAATCCTTATATAAACTATACTTAATTAAATCCTTCGTTATAAGCTTTAAACACAGAAAGAAAACTACAAATAGGATGACGGAAATACTTTGTGTAAACGTTACATTAATCTCTAATTCAAAAAATAACTGTAAGTTACAATCTAACGGATGTCATAGCGAACTTCAAATGAAATCAAAACTGAAATATTAGTTCAAAGTTATAAATATCACAAACTAAAGTTAAACTCTAAAACTACAAAGCAGTCACTGAAGATAGTGAATGCGAGTCTGAAACAAAAACTTACTAATACAGAATTGATGACATTTCCTTTAGTCGTCGACGGGCTTTCATAGCCGCTTCACGAACTGGTCGCGAACTAATCACGCTACTATTTGTAGTGTGCGCACCTTCGTCAGTGTCGGCGCACGTTTCATTATTTTCACTTCTGAATTAACTTCTAATGGATACAATTTAGTGATAGGTCTACTAGTTTTGCCGGTACGCGTTCTGATGCAAGCGAACGCACCAAACCATCATTTCCTGTGTTAAGTTTTTCAACAATGGCAAGAGACCACTTTATCCGTGGGACGGATTTGTCTTCCACTAGAACAACATCACCCACCCGTATCTGATTCTGAATGGCTCCCTTCCCTGAAATTCGATCTCTTTCACGCAATGTGTTGAGGTAATCTTGAGACCATCTTTTCCAGAAATGAGTGTGAATTTTGCCTAAATACTCTGATCTCCTCTGGAGACGTTCTTGGCTACCAAATGTTGGGTCATTTAGCTCCTCTTCATCGATTGAGTAATATGGCAAAGTTGTGATAAGACGACCATGCAACAAGTGTGAAGGGGTCAAGGGTGAAAGATCGTTGGAATCGGTGGAGAGATAAGTCAGTGGACGATCGTTCAACGTAGCTTCAATTTCAGCAAGAACTGTTTGTAACTCATCGATTGATACGAACGATCGACCGAGAACTTTTTTGAGGGCAGTTTTAGTCAGGCCGATAAGTCGTTCCCAAAAGCCACCAAACGACAGGAAAGTCAACTTGCCGAAGCTGACGCTGACTCCTTTCAGTGGTGACATTCTCACCTGGCAAAGTTTCAAAGATGGATTTGATGCTGCCGTTACGATACAAGTTTAAGTGGTGTCCAAAAATTCCAATATTTGCGGGCACATCTCCGTGACGAAGCAGAACGAGCCATCCAAATGTTACCACTGACGAACGACCACTACCTGCAAGCAGTCGACGTACTCACGAAAAGGTATGGTAAACCTCAGACTATAATCAACGCTTACATGAAGGCGTTATGGCAACTCGAGAAGCCAACCGGAACTCTGAACAGTTTAGTAGCATTTCACGACAATATGGAAGGCTACATTCGCGGACTGAACGCACTCGGCAAATCAGATGACACTTTCGGAGATCTGCTGATTCCGATAATCCTAGAGAAATTGCCTGCGAACGTCCGAAAACAGATCTCCAGAGACAAGGGAGATGAAGCTTGGACATTAACAAGTCTAAGAGAATCAATTCAACGAGAAATAGAAGCCGACAGAGCAGGTGAGACTACTATTGACTTTGAACTCGATCTTACCGATCAACCACCTGCTACCGCCGCCTTTCTGACAACATCGAAACCACAGCATTGTGCGTTTTGTAAGAAGACAGGGCATAAACCTACAGATTGCAAGGTTGTCACCGACAAGACAAAACGACTAGAAATCGTCAAACGAGACAAACTGTGCTTCAACTGCCTTAGTGGTACTTCATCGTGTTTCAGACTGCAAATCGAAATTCAAGTGTCAGGTCTGCAAGCGCAAACACCACACAGCAATATGCACCGGAGAGACACCAAAACACCCAGCCGCAACGAGGGATGACGTTCGCACCTTGGTATCGTCCGATGTCAGCCGAAATTCATCGGTGCTACTGAAGACCGCCATCGCAGACATCAAGGCTAGAGGATCAACGATGTCTGAATCGGCAACGCTGCTCTTTGACGACGGCTCGCAGAGAAGTTTCATCACTGAACGTACCGCCAGAGCAATCGGTATAGACTTTAATAACTGTGACTCTGAACTCATAAACGTCTCCACACTTGGAGCGAAATCCACTGGTTTACGATCAATGAAGATTGCAGAAATTACGGTAATTATACCTAATGGTTGTAATGTTAATATACGTGCTTTATTGTACCTCAGATAACTACACCACTTAGAAACCATTTGAAATCTAGTGCTAGTATTGTCAGATTATCATATTTGCGAGAGTTGGAATTAGCACACCCTGTATCTGATGCGTATGATTTCGAAGTTTCAATTTTGGTAGGAGCAGATTTCTATTATTCATTTGTTGGAGATCATGTTATCCGTGGACAGGGACCCACTGCTGTGTCTTCCAAATTGGGTTATTTGTTGTCTGGGCCCTTGTCACATCCAAATTCCAGTTCCCTCCCCACCTCTACTGTAATGCATGTTGCCACACATACTTCCGGGGAAAATAGCTTGCTTCAAAACTTCTGGAATGTTGAGAGTATTGGCATTACTGACGACCATGTTAGTCAACAGGAAGTTACTTATGACAGTTATACCAAAAACAAACTTCGCTCTGAAACAACCGATACGTTGCTAAACTTCCCAAAAGCCACCAAAAGTCCATTCCACGCGACAGTTTGCAAGTAGTTTAGAGAGAGACAGAATAGGCCGGAGACAGCTTTGTATTGTGTCTTAGTATGACCAAGTTCAAAATCTTGACCTTTATTACTATCACAGGTCCATATATACAGTGTAGTATGAATAATCATTAGAATCAATGAATGACACGACTAACTAATGACACGCCCAATGCATAATCTACATAATTAGTAAAGAAATGGTGGGCGGAGCTACACCATACACGTGATTCCCAACAAGAAATTCTCTGGGCTTTATCTTATTTCGAAAAGGGTATAACGATTAATACGTTCAATATTTTTGGATGCTGACAGAAATAACCAAAATGTCTGCAATCGATTTCTGTTTCAAAGAGAAATCAATATAAATAAAGACATCCTGCATTGTTACGGACGAGTCCGTAAGAGAACACCAAGTTATTACCATCAGGAAACATAATGGCTTCCAATTTCCATTAGGTTTACAGGTGTCTCCCTACAGCTACAAAAGTGTTCAAGGAAGAATATTCTCAGTAAAATGTAACCGATTTATACACAAAAGACTACAGAAAAGATGAGTGCAATTGACAATTTCTATTCAGTTGTCAAAAGTGAATACCTTGCTTTGACAATTTGTTTTTTTTTCAGGGTCCCAAAGGTCTTCAAGTTTTCTTTCGATATTTTGAATAAGTGTCAACTCTAAAAGTCAGGCAATTCTTTCAGTGGTATTGATTCAGCAGGTTGTACTTCTTTTCCCTTTCCTTTTCCCTTTCCTTTTCCCCTTTCCGTTCTTTTTTCTTGTTCTTTTCCTTTGTCTCTTCCCTTTCCTTTCTCTTTTTCCTTTCCTTTTTCTTTTTCCTTTCCCTTCCTTTTCCCTTTCCTTTTCCATTTCCGTTTTCCCCATCTTCACTCAAAGCGCACTTAGGCTTACTATATTCGTCCAAAGCGCAAGCAATCTTACAGCTCAACAGATCATTTGTTGCATTCGTTTGATTGGAATCAGCTGCACGAGTTTTGAACACTGCTGGCACTGCGCCAACGATAGCAGTCAGCGCTGTCTCAAGTGCTGGATTAACTCCAAATGAACGTATCACGAAAAAAGCGAAAATGATGAAAACAACTAGTGACGACAACTTTATCAATGCAACGCCTAACTCATGACGGACCGGCTTTATTTTGTCAAATACAAAACACAGGGTATCTTTAAGAATGCAGTTTTCTCGAGTTGCAGACTGTGCATATACGACATTCCGAAAAACTAACATTTCTAAATCTTTCTTCTTATCCTGCTTCCCATCTGTATCACCGATATATGCAACACGCTTTTTCTTATAAGCTTTGCTAAATAGTATATTACAGATTTTTTTCGTTACTTTTTCATAGGATTTCACGAAGTCATTGTAGACTGTCAGCAGATAACTGAAGATGATCAAAGCAACAACAATAACGGGTGCCACTTTGTCGGGATGAGAGCTATGCCCATGAACGTAAAACCAAACTGAAGAGTATTACCCACAAACTTATTAACATGATGAAGTAAGCTAAAAAAGTTACAGTTATGAAGAAAGATAATATGAAGATGCTTGTTATCTACCTACGCTGTCGGATGATGGTATAGTAGCATTTTGTAATTTTATGGAGTACATTAAAAACGTTACCGGGGGAAGGCGTGTGAAGAGAATAAGGGCGCTCTTAGTATTCCATTCCTGGTATTGAATAGTTTCTGTTAGAGAACATATCTGAACGTTTTTCATAAGTATCACAACGTTAACCAGCAAGTGTTCTTGATAATTGTTACTGTGCGCAAGAAATGTTCATATTTATTCCCAGGGGAAAGGAAATTTCTTTTGTCGAATTTCCCACCTCAAAATTGCCTTTTTTGGTTGTATCACATACCCGTCCATGTGTTACACAGATAGGTACCCCCAAAGTGTCACCGAACATCAATATCATAACAGCACTGGCGAGACTGTATGTGGCATACATAATACACACTGTCACAATTCGCCAAGTTTCGAAGGGGTATGGCATGAAAAGAGCCCACTCGTAATTTGGAGCGGGAAAGTTTGTTGACTTGGTCCATGCTTTAACCTCTATATCAGTAAAACCTAAAAACAATGGTCCCATGATAACCAACAGAATCACACATATGGGAACTACCAAAACAAAGTATGCACTGCAAGAAGATTAAATATTAAGTTACACTTGCTTCTACCACAGTCGGTGTCTGTGCTTCTACACTTGCTTTTTTGTGAGCTATGTGAGTCTTCAGGATTTCACCTGGTTTCTGATTAGGATATTTCCAGTACTTTGAGATGGTTGCAATCGTTGGTAGGTGCAGCATGGCAATAGATCTGCCTACTTCCAATGGGTGACCCTCTTATCATACATAAAGAGACGGAAGATTATTATTATTACTATTATTTTTATTATTATCAAAATTTGATTGTACATAACATTTTAAACTAATACAGTAGTCTAATTGTCAGACTGTGGGTACACAGATATTTTTTGATTAAATAAAATAGCATAACAGAATTAAACCTAAATTTCCTTGTTTACACGACTTCTCCCTGTTAAGAACAAAGTATAACAGATAAAATCATATACATACATCATTATATATTTTTATTCACAAAAAATCAAATTAAATCATGTAATATCGCATCTCATTTTGTTTTCCATCTCAACGTCTTTGAAATCTTATTTAGAATGGAATTTGAAAATAGCGTACATTCATTTGGCAATAAATTTAAAGGTGCCATAAACATTTACAGAAAAAGGTAAAAGATGGTATAAAAACCTATGAGTAAATGTAGAAAAATGGCCAGTCAGTTTTACACTAATGTCGACGTTTTGTGCCTGTAACCTCAACTACTTTACTACTGATATACATCAATAAAGGCTTATTGAACGTAGGCAATAAAGAATAATATTGTTGATCGTCGTACTTTTTCATTCATTTTCGTTAATTGCTGTTTTTACCATAAACGGTGATTATGACAGACATATTATTGCCAAAAAAGAAGTCATCTTTCACTAATATCAAACATCAACAAGCAAAGCTCAAGTAAGGATGCAATGCTTCTGACCTTAATTGTTTACGTTAAATTAAGCCAATGTGACAAAGTATAGATATAAAGAGGAATTATCGTGTCCCTTACAGCCTGCCTTAATTCTTTGGAGTCTATTTTTCTTATGTTTTTATAGCCCATCGAAAGAGTTAACAGCATTATACCCATGGAACTACGCTTAAAGGAAGCGGAAAATATTGGCACAAAGGAAGAATTACGTTGTGTACTTTCGATAACCGGAATTTATTAGTAATAACTCTTTCTCACTCTCTTTACCTTTGTATTTATACCTCCTCATTGTGGTTAATTTTATTGAGTTTGTTGGCGTTTCATCGTCAGTTGCGGATCTTCGAATCCGGTTTCCTCGATTTCTGATTTAATTTTCGATTTTTTGTACTTTTTCAGAGCATGTTCTGAATTAAGCTTTGACTTTTCGTACTTTTTAGAGCATGTTTGATTTTCTCCTTTAAGAAATCCTCAGGTGTTTTTTTACCACTTGAAAAAAATCCACGTGTTTTAATGCGGCCGGTATGGCGCCAGTGATAGCTGTCAGCGCTGTCTCCAGGGCGGGATTAACACCAAATGACTTGATAACAAAAAATGCTAAGATACTGAAATGATGAGTGATGACAACTTTATCATTGCAACGCCAAACGTATTACGTACCGGTTGTATTTTCTCAAACACAAAACTCAAGGTATCAATAAGAAAACTGTTGCACTGATACGCAGATTCAGCATATACGACATCTTTAAAACAAGAGTTTTCAAAGCTTTCGTTTTGTCATCGCATGTCCTCTCGTGTCTTTGAGGGGCAGTACCACTTTTATTTTCACCCTGTGATGGTCTATGATCAGTCTTATCTGATTTTTCAGAATCATCATCATTTCGTTCACTATGATCGGTCATATAATCCGATTTTTCATAATCATTCTTGCCAAGAGTATTTTAAAAATTTTTTTTGCGTCAGGTCCTCATAGGATATCACGAATCCATTGTAAATTGCCCAAATGTAACCAAAGATAGTCAATGCAACGATTATAACGGGAGCAATTTTGTCTATATTCAAAGCTATGCCCATCAACGTAAATGCAAAGCAATAGAATATGACCCAGAAACTTATCAACATGACAAAGTATGTTAAGAGCGTCGCAGTCAGGAAGAATGGAAACTAAAAATAAAAATTTTGTAACTTTTTTTTTTAAACGAATGAATGCAGCCTTTTGCGATTTCATATGTGAAAACAAAGAATGTTATAGGAGGAAGGCATGTCAACAGATCGAACATGTTCTTAAATTAGTCTTGAAGATATCTTTATGGAAAAGCGCTTTGATTGAATTAATCTGAGCTTTTCTTATCAAAGTGATAATAGTTACTAATAAATGAATGTTTTGGCGGTTGTTGTCCTGGGTATTATCATTATGTTTGTTGTCTGAAGATGAAACTGTATCCAAAAATGTTGATATACACCTTCTTTGGAGAAAAGTAATGCTCTCCATTTTGAATTATGTTTTTTTTCCAAAGTTATAATCCGACATGACACATTTCTCTAGGTGGTTTACACAAGACGTTTTGCCGAAATTGTCGCCAAACATAAAAATAAAAATGCTACAAACCAAACTATATGTTGCATAGAGTATTAACAATGTCGCAATAAGCCTAGTTTCAAAGGGATAAGGTATAAAAAAGGACAACTCATAACGTGGAGCGAAAAAATTGTTGACATGGTCCAAGCGTTGAGTTCCTCGTTAGTATATATTAAAAAAAGTGGCCAATGATAGCCAACATGATCACGCAAATAGGAACTATAAAAATGAAGTACAAAACCACAACAAACTTCTCCACAAACGTTCCGTCCTTGTCTTCATCCTTTAAGTCATCTGAGCACCGTATCGTTTTGTTTGATCCCCCACTCGGATATTTCCAGTACTTTGAGATGGTTGCAATCGTTACGGGTTGTTTTACGCAGCTTGCTATGAGATCTGCCGTCTTTACATAAATGTTCACGTCACCTTTCTTGAACTTCTTCCACACAATTGGCTGTTTTGTGATGGCAGCTGACATTAGGTACCAAGAAGCAACAGGTAACACGAACACCCACAGAACCGCAATGAGCATCGTGCTAGATACTCCAATGGCAGTTATCCATTTAATGTCCGTTACTTTTTCATAGCATCTGTCCTCATCGTCCCAAAAATCCATTACGTGGCAACACTTGAATTCTACTGCAGCAAAGTCCGTTTCTGAATTTTCGACGTATCGATGACACAGTTGATTTTTTCTTTTTGTCATTACCATCAGAGGACTCTGTTATTTTCAATATAAACCTTGCAGCGACGCCAACTTTACAGCATTCCGGAAGACTTGCAATTTTTTGAGACGAATGATCAACATCACGAAACCGCACTTTAAAGTCTGGCCAACGAAGAAATAAGGTTCCAAAGGAGTAAAGTTCAGCCGAACGGGGAATCAGCAACAGCGACTTTCCACTCTCGTCATAGAGCCAGTTCCATAGCCATAAACCATAGGCATTTGATGTGTTCACCAAGATGGGATTGAACCTTCGTACTCAGGGAACTTCAACCAAAATCGAACCATGGTAGCATTGCGACTTTTGATCAACTCACTGAATTGATCACTCACTTTGCTCAATGTTTTTACCGTATACAATCTCACAGAGCATGTCTCAGCATTACCCGAAGCACTGGTGCAGTTGAAGTTGAACTCGACATCAGTTTGATCATTTGCTTCAGTTTTTCTTGGAAAGCCCATTGAACGTCCATTGGCCTGGCTGCTGACAAACAATATCAAGAATACTGAGGTGTACCGCATGTTCGAAGGCGAAAATGAAATTATGATTATGTAAATCGCCCACTTTAAAATACCGTTTATCGTCAAACACTACTTGGTTAGTGCTTCACGTGTCAGGATGAACAGTCAGTTGGTGCAATAATTGTCCCGCTCTTGTAACATCAAGCCTTTCTGTTTGTGAAGCTTATGTATTATCGGCGAGAATATATCTGCAGTTTGTTCACGGCAAAGACGTCACAAAGGCGTGGATATCTTTTGGCCAATCATCTTGATCATGAGTGACGTACACGCAGGCTGCCAATCAATGAAGGTGTGCATGCATGAGCTTTTCAGGGCATATCGAGAATTTACGAGAGGCGAGTTTTCGGAGAAAACCGTCTCTGCGACAGGCTTCACAGGAAATAAGATTTCGGAGATTTTCATTACACAAGCAGCCGATCGAATGATACAGTTAGAGATGCCAAGAAAAATCTAGGTTTTTGGGGCTATTTTTCAAAGGAAACATTACATTCGTTGTTTGCACAAAAGTGTAGTTTAATTCTGATCTGTTCTTGTTAAGTCAACACAACTAAACAAAACTTTGTTCCGTTCAATCCTATGTGTCTCGACCACCAGGCCACCAAGAAAGCGTACGTAAATCAAGAAAAATACAGTGATACACCAAAATCTTAATAATTGAATCTTTGAACTTAGTGTTGAGATACTGAGAATGTAGTTTGTGCTAAGAAAATGTGCCATACAGCAGCTTATCCTTTGAAGTAAATCAACTACCAACACTGGTGGCGCTGTCCAACAAGTTCTGGTAGCTATATTTTCCGCGGAGTTGATCCTTTTTCCTGTTATAGAGACGTTTGAAGACGGCAACGTTGATAAAATGTAGATTTTGACCCCGGCTAATGACGATCGCACAATTTCTACCTCGAAGAAGCTATTTTTACCAACCATACTAAGAAAGTTGAGAGCTTTGTATAATTTTATGGTCTTTTACCCTAAAGTGACCATCCTTGACTACTGGCCGGTGTATAGCAACTACGTATATGTGTAGCACATAATAAAAATGTTTGCAACCATTGCTGTAATTACTCATGAGTTCTCAGTTTATATTTAATAGGTACCATTGTTACTAACATTCATGGTGTTTTCTCATATAGGTTACTTATTATCATGGTAAATATATACTCTGTTTTGACGTTTTGTTACGAAATGAAATAATTTCTACGTTTTATGTTCTTTCTCTGTTTAGGATTCATGGACGCTATGTGTCGATTCAATTTATATGAGCAAACAACACAATAAACCGTAGAGGGAAATTATATGGACACAAAAGCTCTCTCACTCACTAACATATTTACACACACCACACACACACACACACACACGCACACGCACACACACACTCACTTATCGAAGTATACAGCTGTCCTTGTGGGAAATTACAGTGCTCGATGCTACCAGCAGAGCGTATAAATAATGCACGTGCAAAAATTACTTCAAGTACAAAGTAATAATATTTGTCATGTATCCAGCAATCCTCAGACAGAACTAAATGTCCCTAGTCCCACACTCTCTTTATTACGGTTTGGGCGTATTTCTAGGCGGGGGTGAAATTTCATAGTATATTTGTTTTTGTGGCGACATTCAAATCAACTCAGAGCAAGTGTTTAAGGACTGCAGCGTAGATTTGTCAGAATTAATAATGTGTAACTTTTCTGATATACAAAGATTACATCGCTTGATTATGTTAGAGTAGCTTGACGCTTTGTCAATCATTGATCAAAATACATAAAGATCTGGTCTTTTCTCTTAAAAGACCAAATAAACTTTGACAAATCTGTGCTAATCTTGTACTTTCTGTCACGGAACGATTGTATGTGAAGCGCGTCTATTATAAAGGTGTTATAAGTGAGGCCGTGGTACACCTCCTTGTTGACTTCCGTTGACACTTTTGCCTTGTAAACGAACCTTCGACTTGACAGTCACATTTTATGGGGCATGTACTTTGTTTAGGCAATTTCAAGCAGCTGGCCGATCTTTGGGCAGCTTCCCGTGATTACCTTCATGTTATTGATTTGATTGACTTTCCATATTCTTCACGCAGCTGTAACTCACTTTACTTGTGTTTCTACTGAAGATTTTGTGAAGTTTAGCGGGACCTTTGAAAATGTTTATCAACAAGATGAAGAAATGCCTTGCTGATATTAGTTTCTACGTTAAGGGGGTTGAAACACGTAATGTCTCCGCGCTGATTGATTGATCTTGACATATTCAATGGGAAATGGCTATTCACAACTAAGCGATGCAAATAAGGAATCAAAATTTCTTATTCGCCCGGCAGGCTGAAACCCAATCAGATGGCGGTTTTACCAACACGGCTAGCAATTAGTCTCAGTTGAATGTCTGTTTATATGTGCCATTATTTTACCAAAGTCTATGGCAGGATTATTTTCACTTGCATCTTCTTTTCATATTTTTCTTCCTAAACAAGAGCACATCTCCCCCACCCGTGACATCAAATGGGCCACCCAACTTATATGACCGCAGTGTTTGCAAACGAGAAATAACTGAACACTGTCAACAGAACCATTTGGTAACGTTTCCGAAACAGTATCTTGTGGAAAGGTGTGGTTTTAAGAAATTCGGCTGACTCTGGATCAACTGTAAGAGGCGTCACCAGGGCCCGGCTCGGCCTGAACCCGCGAACACAAAGTTTGTGCCCAGTGCCGGTTCAAGTAGCTATGAACGTAAAGCAATAATAAAGCGAACATTTATCTTTAGTCAATGACACTTTTGTTGACATGGGGTAACGCAAATATTAGGTTATAATTATATTGCTTGCTGACTTAATCTCTTGACTTCTTGTTTTGAAAGGAAATAAACATTCTTGCACCAAACTGATTACAGTTACTGAACTTTACGATGGTACCCTTACTGCATGAATATAAACATAAGTACATCAATTTTGTGGCGTTACAGAATATCCTACTTGCATGACTTCGTGCACGAATCCGTTTAGGAGCTTTAAAAATACTCAATTTTGTTTAACTTCTCATTAATTTCCGAGTCTTTAACCTCAAAATTACTTTGAATGTATTATGGCTTTTGCAAACAAGGTTATTTTGCTGCTTCATAAATTTGTCAACTCCGCTGTGTGGGAAACATCAAATATACCCTCTTTATCACTTCGAACTAAGCACTGGTGCTGCTGTGTGGCAGAAAGCGGCCAAGCGCTCTGTCCAGTTTCTTTATCAGCTGACGTAAATTGAAAATAGGAAATGCTGGCTAAGTCCTATAGTCAGTGTGGTTCAAACATGCATGCGCAATGACATGTACCGCCGCCAATATAGACAGCAAAGGGAGTCCGACATAATTAATAATGATTACATTGTAACAAAAATGTATCAAAAATTGTCCCCGCGAATTGACAGACTTTTAAGTCAAGATACAATGACACTAGGCTTGTTTAAATTGGCACATGCTCACGTCATTAGCTTGACTGAAACGAGCGAAGGCTGATCAAAAATAACATCCCCGATTCTAACCCTGCGTACGATGCTGTGTGTTCAACACTACGGCCCCCGCCCACCACAGCCATGCTGACTGTCATAGACAAAACCGGCGACATGCGGTCCAAATTTGAACCGCACACGAAAACCTACTTTTCTAACTGTACTTTGCGCCGAAAGCAACTTGATTCCGATCTATACCTATACCCAAATACCTCAACCATTCACAAACTGGAAAAAATAGCTCTCCTGACGTCCCAAACCGTTAGTTTGCCAGCGGTGCACGATGATCAAGGGCCAGTGGCCCGTCATATCTTACATGAACGTATCTAATGGAGAGAAAAGACCAGATATGAACTGAATGTGCTCACGCGTTTTACAACAGGTTCATTAATAGTAGTGCGCTTAACAGAATGCTGGATATCCAGTGAACAGACTAGAAAATTTTAGCAATTACTCAACAGAATAACTTGACCTACTAATGTGACCCCTGAATGGAAGGAATGACTTTGAGTTTGACAAATTACAAACTTAGTCATCAGATCAGACACTACTGGACGCATGAAGTAATACAGTATGACATGAATTACTGCATACTTTTTGACTGTTATGAAGTTGTGTAAAACAATTGTACCTTTGACCTGTCTCATTTTAAAGTGACAAAACAACGAGCAAGGAGATGTTACGCAACATTTGCAGACCTCAGGATAATCACTTACCAAAACACAAGAACAAAGACAGACATTATATATTCTGACAGCAGTTCAATTGAGCACACGACGCGGAGTGGAAGACAGACTTCTGATAAGACTAGACGTGTATACGGTCTACTGCCAGAGTAACTATCTCTGACGAGGATTAAGTGTATTATGTTTTTCAATATTCCTGTCAATAAACCCAATTCATACCAATATAATCGACACCCGTGTGAGGCGTGTAATAAGAACAATCAGATATCTGTTATATCATTATATGTAGCAGGTTTCATCAACTTTCGCACAGTACTCTCAGAGTTAAATCACTTATTACAAAACTTTATTTAATATGTAAATGAGCTTATTATTAACTTGACACGCCCAATGCTTCTCAGTACAATTAAATATTTATCAGATCAATATCTGTAGCAAGTTTCATCAAATGTAATGCTGTAATTTTGGAGTAATATCACTAATTACAAAGTTCATTAAATTTGCAAATGAACCCTTAATTACTCCACACAACTAAATGCTTTACACCACAGTTAGATACCTGTCAGATCAGTATCTACAGCAGATTTCTTCCCATTTGGTGCAGTTATTTCGGAGTTATATGACTAATTACAAAACTTCATAAAATATGCAAATGAGCTATTTGTTAACTTGACACTGCCAAATGCTTCTCAGTACAATTAGATATTTATCAGATCAATATCTGTACCAGATTTCACCGACTTTGGTGACGGAATTTCAGAGTTATATACCTTATTACAAAGTTCATTAAAATGCAAATGAACCCTTAATTAACTTGACACTACTAAGTGCTTTACACCACAGTTAGATATCAGTCAGATCAGTATCTGCAGCAGAATTCATCAAATTTGGTGCAGTTATATCGGAGTTATACGACTAATAATAAAACTTCATAAAATATGCAAATGAGCTATTTATTAACTTGACACTCCCCAATGCTTCCATTAGATATATATCAAATCAATATTTGTTGCACGTATCATCAAGTTTGTGCAGGAATTTCAGAGTTATGTCACTAATAACAAAAGTTCATTAAATATGCAAATGAGCAGATAATTGACATGAAACTCACAGTATCATCATAATTTTCTGAGATTGTCATCTGTGAAAAGTTTCATGAAATTTTGTGCAGTATTTCTTGATATATGTCTACACTGTCATTACCGTCTCCATAGGGAAACCATTGTATGGAAAAAATGATATTGCATAACTTCATTAATATGCAAGCCACACTAACCAAAATCTAATCATTTCTTGCAAGTAGCATATGGTACGTGTCTACCAAATCTGACTTGAATCTGTTCAGGCATTTTTGAGTTATCGTGTAACAGGCACACACACACACACGGACAGACGGACAGACATCGCTATGACATTAACCCAAATTACAACATTGGATGACATAAACAATGGTATTAATTTTTCATTGAGTTACCTAAAAAACTTGGAAATTAGAAAATGTAAAACATAAAGAGCAACAAATAAATTTTCAAGTCCCCCTACAGGTAGAGCAAAATTTTCAAGTCCCCCCTCTATACCCCCAAATTTTCGAATTCCCCCCGAATTCCTCCAGCCCCCCCCCAGCCGTTTTTTGTGAACGCAGCCTAACAGTCAAAAAAGTATGCAGTAATTCATGTCATACTGCATTATTTTATGCGTCCAGTAGTGTCTGATAAATGTCAATACATGTCGAGTCATCAGCAGTCAATTTCAATGCTTGATAACTAAGTTTGTAATTTTATCAAACTCAAAATCTGTACACGTCATTCCTTCCATTCAGAGGTCACATTAGCATGGCAAGTTGTTGTGTTGAGTAAATGTTAAAATTTTCTAGTCTGTTTACTGGATATCAAACATTCTGTGAAGCGTACTACTGTTAATGAACCTGTTGTAAAACACGTGAGCACATTCAGTTCGTATCTGGTTTAATGTTATTCACTTAAATTCGCCTTTCTTCATGCATTCCGCAAATAGTTAGGGATTGACGATATGTTAATCTACATTCCCTACTGAAGGAGAAAGAACATTGGCCAACATTTTGCACATTTGCCCGTGTATTGTACAATACTGCTAATAACAGGTTTCAGTCACATGTTTTAGGTGTAGCGGGACTTTACCTAAGTCTTTGACTGGATTGTTTTCAATGGAATCTACTCGGAACTTTTGCCCCTAATCTTCAAAGCCGCCCCCACCCTGATATGAAACAGTCCACTCAAGGGTATACTGCCGCGTTGTTAGCAAATATGAATACTGACGGTGTAAATGGAACCTTTTGGTTAGTTTGAACTAAAATGCAATTTTAAACGCCAGCCATGCTTTTCTCGCACACATATTGCTTTGTTGTGAGGCTAAACTCTTGGTCTTTCATCCTGCTGATGAAAGTTGACCAAGAAACTGAACTTAATACACAGAATACAAAATTACTGAAAAACAAGCGATGAGTTACACATAGGTAGGTACTAAACTGTGTTACCTACTGTTCACATTTCAAACTTGGTTTTATGCCAGGATATGAGCAGTTTGTTTGTCCATCATTACAATGAGCATAGCTGTTATTGTTCCCAGACGTCATACAGAATACACCATATTCTATTTCACTTTTTGAATGATTTGTTGTTTTGGTAATATCATAGTTCCATACAAATGTTATGTAAAATATAAGCCCCCACCCCTCAAAATATCTATCCTAAAAATTGACGACTCCTAAAACGTTTTTTTTTTTGTAAAACGCACCCCTAACAAAAAATGAAGGCTTCCTGACGATTTCTAAGCCTTAGCTTTTGGGAAGTTGTTTTGTAGAAGTTGGACTGAATGTGGGTCAGCTTGAAGAGGCGTTACCTGGAAAGAAACCGTGACGCCCGGCGCCAAAATGAGTAACAGGGTACGTACATAATTCAAAGTGAATTGTAATGACTGAAATATCCGGTGTCATAAACATAAATACATCATGGTACACCCCCTTGCATGACTTCGCACGAAACCTCCGAGATGCTTTTAAAGTGCTCAAAATTTTTAAGCCAAAAACACTATGAGAAATATTTTTGAAAAATAAGATTTGCTGATTTTCACAAATTTTGAAGCAAAATAAATGAACATCAAAGGAAAACAACTCATTTTCTTGTTTTTTCAGTGCAAAAGTTTGAACTGTGCAGCCAACTCCACATTCCCTGACATTCCTTGTAATTCTTAATTTAGGCCTAATTATTTCATAACAAAATGAGAATTTTTTTCAGCAAAATTTGTTATGTGTTGATATAGCATGTGTGGAGTGAATGCATATAATCCATGAGATCACATACAGTAGGTCCATAGACTTGTGAAGCTTGCAGGCTTCTGGTTGCTATGAATCATTCATGAAGACACCAGATCATGATTATACAATTAGTTACACAGTAGACAGAGTTTCAAGCATGACTTTTGTGACCAGAAAAGTTGTGTCCATGTAGAAATGTCAAATGCTGCAACTCCAACCAAAGTTATGATCTCATTGATTTCTCCCAAATCCCAAAAAGATTTATGCATTGATTGTGGCTCGTATGTAACGATACAGGCAGATTGTGAGGTACACTAGTCACTTGGTAACTAAACTCCACATACTGGCCTAGTAAAGTGTCACAATTTGATAAAATTATTTAGGCAAAAAGGGTCCAGCGATTCAGGTAGACTACATATTACTCTGCCCGAGCATTTCAACAGGTACAAATTCACTGCTTCAGCTAGTGTAGCAGTGCTACCCGGCAAGTTCCAGCACAGGCTACCCAGACAGTATTAATAAGCTTATTATGGAGTTTTTCTCACTGTTTTCTCTATCAGTTCCTCTCCTTTTCTTCATCACAGTCCATCTATGGATATAGGGACTGTGTCTTCATGCTCTGACTGATCGGAGTAATAAAATAAACGGTTATATAATCTAACCCAGCCTCTAAACTCTTTATTCATTTTACACCCATTGCAAGGACGTTTATCTCTCATATACAGATCATGTAATTAATTAGTCAACACAACTAATTATGCTCATCCGCGGACCTATCAAGGGTTGGTCAACATTGGAAAGATAGAGATGTCCTCATGCCATGAACTGCACGCAATGCACTGGCAGGGTTTGCACTGTTCGCAACCATATACACTTTGAAATTAGAGTAGCTGGCTCCCCTCGGCCATCGAAATACACTGGCTGCAGTAAATTTGAATAATGGTCATGAATGGCAGCAATTTAGTAATTTCTGAAAACATTTCAGTAGAGCTTCTTACCTTTCAATTTTAGTAACCTTTCCTATCTTTCGCGATGTTGACCAACCCGAAAAATCCCTGATAAGTCCATGGATTAGCATAATTAGTTGTGTTGACTAATTAATTACAACATGTGTGTATGAGAGATATACATCCTTGTAATGGGGTGTAAAATAAAGAGTCACGGAGGCTAGTTAGGTTATAACCATTTATTTTATTTACTCCGATCAGTCAGAGGATGAAGAAAAGGAGAGTAGATGATAGAGAAAACATTGAGAAAAACTCAATAATAAGCTTATTAATACTGTCTGGGTAGCCTGTGGTTCAAGGGTATTAATTCTCTGCTCCAGCAGGTGTAGGGACAAAATTATCTGCTCATGCAAGTTCAAGGGGTACTAATTCTCTGCTCCAGCTTTACAGGGGTACTAATTCTCTGCTCCAGCTTTACCAGGGGTACTAATTCTCTGTTCCAGCAGTTCTGGTACTAATGCTGTGCTCCAGCAAGTTCCAGGGGTACTAATTCCCTGCTCCAGCTTTACCAGGGGTACTAATTCTCTGCCCAACAAGTGTAGGGGTACTAATTTTCTGCTCAAGCAAGTTCCGGGGGTACTAATTCCCTGCTCCAGCAAGTGTCGGGCAATAATTCTCTGCTTTAACAGTTCCAGGGGTACTAATTCTCTGCCCTGTAAGTTCCAGCGGTACTAATTCTCTCTCCCAGCAGTTCCAGGGGTATACTAATTCTCTGCCCCTGTAAGTTCAAGGGGTACTAATTCTTTGCTCCAGCAGTTGTATGGGTACTATTTCTCTGGCCCTGTAAATTTCAGGGGTACTAATTCTCTTCTCAAGCAAGTGTCGGACACGAAATCCCTGTCCAACTGATTAAGTTTCCAAGGGTACCAAGTCTCTGCCTCACCAAGTGTAGGGGTTGTAATTCTCTGTAAAAAGGTTCCAGGGGTGCTTATTCTCTGCCCCAGCAATTCAAGTCTGCGTATAAATTCTCTCCTTGCAAGTGTACAAATTATCTATAAAAAAATGGGTAACCTGTGTTCTTTTGCAAACTCTGATTTTCATCAGAGGAAAAAAATCATTTAGGTTATTTTTGTAGCCTGGGAGATTTTTTAGAAATTTTGAGAGGTAAATATTGAAAATATTTTGACTACCTCTATTTCTTCTGTTTTGTATGGGAAAACATGAAAATAAGCAAATCTCATTTTTCAAAAATATTTTTTCATAGTGTTCAAAATAGCCCAAGACGACCACGGTGGTTGTAAAAAGCTAATTGCCGAGACTGTAACTTCCAAAAATGATTTCAAAGTGTTATACTTTTTGTCAATAATGTTATTATGCTGTTCCATAAATTTGTCGATTTTATTTGCTGTATGGGGTGTGTAACATTATCTTCTATTGTAGAAGGGTTGGAGCAGTTGAAAGAGTATGGGTAAGTTCAAAACGTGCGATAAAATGCGCAGACTCTTGTGTGATCTCCTAGAGGCGAGGGCACAGCGGCTTATTCTGTCCCTCGAAGCGGTCAGTGCGAAGCTGCTGCCGATCGAACTCTGTGGTTATATTCAAATTCTAACGCGACTTGAAAACGATTTTTTAGAAAATTCGAGCGTTGGTGGTGGGGAGTCAATGACCGTTGGCGATTTGAACCGACCGTCAATCAAAGTTCAAACGCTTGTATAAACACTGTTTGCAGGATTAGCAAAAGGCGCCAAAAGGTTGAGATCAGCTTGTGTAATTAATGTTATAGAAATCAAACATCGTACTGACCAAGTGTTTGACTGGGAGGAGAACTCCACTAACGCGAGAACCTGGGATTGAAATTGCAGCTTTATCGAATCTAATTTTACAGTCTTCTTGTACTCAGTTTCGTAGATTTACGATGCTGTTTTGATTTTCCGTGCTTCATCAATTCAAGTTTCATGTCAGGTTTACAAACCTTTTGATATATTGTATTCAAAACAACGCTTTGAGGTGCATAGTCTCTTCAGCATTAAACATTTGGTGAAAATGTCAGATTCAAGACAACAACTTAAGCGTTTCCTTGTACATGCCTTTAGGAAATGCAATAGGATTTGACGGTCGCCAACATTTTCCATTGTTTAATCAGCTGCAACTCATCTCAGCTCCTTATCTTCTTATAATCGCCTTTCTGCATGCATTCTGCAAATTAAATTGACGATATGACAATATATATTCCCTACTGAAGGAGATGGAACGTTGGTCATCATTTTTGCACATTTGCGTTTATTGTCATCTACATGACCTTAACGCCCTATTTCAAATAGTCTCGGTCCACTCGACATTATACGACCGCGTTGTTTACAAATACGAATACTGAACACTGTCAATGGAACCTTACGGTTAGGATGTCTTCATTATTTACGACGGAGGTTGAAATTTAAGAAACTTAAAATATGTTTAAGTTGACCACCCTTGATTCTAAAATATTATCCCCTTGTAAAGCTCGGTCAAAATTATTGATATGATTATATGATTTGAAAATATGGTGAAGCCATGATGTGGCATCAAAATGTCGCTGAAATTTAACACGACGATCGCATAAATTTGACTATGGACACTATCTGTAGTTTTTGGCTAATTTTTTGGCTTTCTCAAAATATGACCCATTTAGACAGTCTATCCGAAAATTTGACGACTCCTCCAAAACCGTTAGTAAAACTCAGTCACTGAGTTCCGCTGGCCCCCTTCCACGAAAAAAATGAAAGCTTCCTGACGATTTCTAAGCCTTAGCTTTTGGGAAGTTGTTTTGTAGAAGTTGGACTGAATGTGGGTCAGCTTGAAGAGGCGTTACCTGGAAAGAAACCGTGACGCCCGGCGCCAAAATGAGTAACAGGGTACGTACATAATTCAAAGTGAATTGTGATAACTGAAATATCCGGTGTGATCCTTATTGCATTATCCGGTGTCATAAACATAAATACATCATGGTACACCCCTTTGCATGACTTCGCACGAAACCTCCGAGATGCTTTTAAAGTGCTCAAAATTGTGTTTACCAATTTAGCCCAAGACGACCACGGTGGTTGTAAAAAGCTAATTGCCGAGACTGTAACTTCCAAAAATGATTTCAAAGTGTTATACTTTTTGTCAATAATGTTATTATGCTGTTCCATAAATTTGTCGATTTTATTTGCTGTATGGGGTGTGTAACATTATCTTCTATTGTAGAAGGGTTGGAGCAGTTGAAAGAGTATGGGTAAGTTCAAAACGTGCGATAAAATGCGCAGACTCTTGTGTGATCTCGCTGAAAGGCACAGTCGCTTCTTATGTCGATCTCACTCCACTGGTGCAAGACCCTCATCGACTCCAAAGTTTTACAGCCTTCGTTTACTTCATTTAGTATATTTATGACAGCTTTTTGATAAGGCTAATTCTAAGTAGTGCAATAAAATCAAATTTATCTACTTCAAATCACCAACCATTTGATATATTGATGTCAAAACGACGCTTTAGTAGTAGACCGTAGTGACAACTCTGTTTGACAAAATGTTTGGCGCCAAAATGGATATTGTGATCGATATTCGGTTTCAATAGCGAACACGGATAACAAAATTGCTACCAACGTATATACGGCCTCAACGCTGAACACGTATTCTGGTGCTCTTATCTCAGAGATCGAATTGGATACTGAAAGGACGATTCATTTATGAAAACGATAGACTAAGGCCTAAATTTGGCTTGCATTGCTGATTTTTATTTTTGATAGGATGCATGAAAAAGAACAGAGCAAAATTTGGCAAAGTCACGCATGATTTTTTCAAAAATACGAAAGATGGGAATTCAAGGGTGGCTTTGGTTAATTGAGACACGCATTTTTATTTGGCCTGATTTATTCTTATTTCCGCCATTTTAAGGAATATGTAACGGCAAACGTGACGGGATTTTGACATCGTACCGGCAAATTAGGCAGGAATACAATAGGTCATATCTTGAAATCACTTGGTAATTAGCAACCACTTTTCTAACTTTTGGCAGATATCGTTTTCAGTGAACTGCAGGCGTATGTCATGGTGTGGAGCATAGTTGGTATAAATGCTTAGGCCATTTGAAGAAAATTCTTTGTTTGCCGTCCTTGGATTTTTGAAAAACCTACCAGCCAGCCAGGGAAAAACACAGAAAAAAACACAAGTGTATTAACATAAGCTCATTTTTAATTTGGTTTCTTTTGGAAAAATAATATTTTTATTTGTACAGGTGTTAACATTGTGTTTTTTTTCTTAATTTTTTTCGAAAACCTATCAGCACGCAGACGGCAAACAAAGAATTTTATTTAAAGCGCCTTACCTATAGGTAATAATACTGTAGAATAGTTGTGGCCGCTCGTTACTACATGGATTCAGAACATAGAAACACAGGAATAATACCCTGCATAATATCGTATACATCACGGCAAAATAAAGCTAGCTTTTCTATCTACACTCGTCCTATTATTTACTGCTCTTTGAAAAACAATAAAAATCAAAATTTTGTTTATGGATAGCCAGGTCATGAAACTGTGTGTTTATGTGTTGTGAATGAGTAGGACAGTGACTCGTAAGGCTGTTGGCCACCTTAGAGTGGTTTCTACCAAAAGGTGCAATCACTGAATGGTTGCTACCCCGGGTTGCTACCGTTAATGGCGGCAAAACTTGTATGTAGACAGACTGGAGTCCTACTTAGAGCCTTATCAGTGGTTTCAATGTGAACCAAAAGCAGCAATAAAGTGACCGTGCTAGGAAGGTAACTATTTTCGGCACTTTATTTTCAACTCTACCGACGGCGGACGCGTATATAGTACACCGATCTGTGCGGTGCCTCCATGGGAAAAAACAGCATAAGCACAGTACGTAGAATGTTGCTCGCTCTTACAGAGTTTTTAAGGGAAAACGTTGGATTTCGGAGGGTGGAGAAATGTGTATAGAAGCAATTTCCCCCCCGTAATGCAAAAGCAATGTTTTCCTATGCCAGTCCTGCATCAAGTCGTCATCTTTTCCGTATGCAGAAGCAATGCGTTTTTCGGTAATCATGTTGTTACCATGCAGTTCATACTCCAACATGCATGTCATTGGTTTACATTTGTACCCATAAATAACTTGTAGTGTTCTGTGTAAGTAGCAATAAACAACAGTTCATAGTTCATGCTTCTGCCATTTAAATTTATTCTACAAGATAAAACTGGTACAAAATTAATTCTGAGCTGACTGACCTGGACAGTGCTGCACTCCTGATTCCTCTGAGTTCCTTGTCTTCAAGCCATCAAACCGAAGGAGAGATATGGAATGTACAAACTATTATAAAAAACACCACTGCCATAGAGATCCCAGTAGATTTGTGGTGATTATAATAGTTAAATGATAATACAGCACTGGTATAGCTGTTTCTCATCAAATCAGTACCGTCAATCCCTTTCTAAGAGTTCTCAAGAATGACGTCATGTCCCGTAGTCAAATACAGAACTTATGTTAGTATTCCATGACATATGTCGTATTTCAATGTTAATGGAAAAAAACTCTTTTGTTTGTTTTTCTAAATATAAACATAGAAATATATTTAGAGAATAGTTATAGACTCCTGCCATGGGTTTATCCTGCCATGGGGTTTTATTACTTGCCTCTTTACAGACCAAGCCAAACATATCTACCTTATTCAAATACTGATGGTGTCCATTCTTATTTCAAAAAAGCTACGAGATATTTAAAATATTAGGGTTGCCGTAGGTGGCGCGCCTCCTCAGATTACGAGAGAATCGTGAATAATTCCGAGTTTGCTGATTCCAGGACAAAGGTAATTTTTTCTCAAGCCACTACAGGATCGATTGTTTTTCCTTCTTTACCCACCTTCGAATTGCCTTCACAGAAATCCTTACCTCCCGAAATAAAATGGCCTCTCTCTTTAGCAGCTTTACGATATTTACCCATGAGTAACCGTGACTTCTTGGTTCTGTGCCACCGGCCGTCGGCGCGTTTGATCATACCGGTCATTTTAACCAACTAGGGGATGTTTGTGGCGAGCATTACTGGAAAGTGTGACTCGGGGGCATTTTTACCTTACCGTTGCAAGTGGAGGGGTCACTTCACCAAAAAAGCTACGAGATCATGACCATTTTTCCTTAAACAAACAATGCCAGAGTCATCAAACATAGGGGTTTACAGACTCTATGAGCGGAAAGAGCTATGTGTACACTCGGATCTACTGGTTATTACCACTGCAATCATTTATCAAATAATTGGAATTGCATGTGACCTACACTGAAAAAGCGATTGCCCTTTTCATACTGATAGCTTTATTACTCTAACATAAATTATCATCTAAGGATACGCCCTGCTAATGCACAAATGGAAAAGGAGTGGAAAATAAAAAGGAATTCGAAGCAAGGGTTAGGTATATATTCAATCGCAGTCCCTCCGCCCACTTAAACTTAGAAAAACACTTCAACTTTTTTATAACCTAACAATTGGTTCAAATTTGAAACCAACACTTTATGTACAATAATGTTCGTTAGGAAGATCCAAAAGGGAGACTGCGGTTGATAGCTTACAAAATATCTTGTCTGTTAGTTAATTTGTAATTTTTATTCTATCATGCATATGCATGCACTTGCGTTTTACTGTTGTCAAACATAAATTACATCTTTATCTTCAACATCAAAGTCATCCATTGTTTGGAACACGATTGGAACTAATTTGGGATAATTGGACGGTGAAGTAATGTCAGTTTAATCTCCAAATGTAAATTCATCTGCTTTTCCTTTAAAGATAAACTCATGTTTTTATGGGTAATTTGTAAAATTGCAACATTCAGCTATAGGGCACCTAACAGTTTAAGAAATTTGAAAAATATGAAGATCCAATTTATATATAATATTATATATATATATATATATATATATATATATATATATATATATATATATATATATATATATATATATATATATATATATATAATATATATATATATATATATATATATAATATAGACATTACGGATGCTCTACCAACTGAGCTAATGGATCGGTCGGTCCAATGTGGGCGGTCCTGACTATCTATCTATCTATCTATCTATCTATCTATCTATCTATCTATCTATCTATATATATATATATATATATATATATATATATATATATATATATATATATATATATATATATATATATATATATATATGAAAATTTTTGAGGTTAAGGTTTAAAAATGGGTCAGTCACTGGTCAATACTAATGTAGGATTTGTAGATCTACTTTCAAAATGTGCTAAGTCTCTTTAATGCTCTCTCGTATGAGGGCGTCCTTCACGACCATCAAGAGCATGGAATTTTATTCAACTATGCGAGCACCTTGACTTATTTTCATCAGTCACCGACGCAAGTGTTATGGCTGCATTTATAGAGCATTGTCTTGTTTCATTCATAACTCAAATTCACTTAAGATGAGCAGCATCGGGATACGTAAGAAAATAAACGAAAGAGCGGGCGCCTTTCACCGGACGCGCCATCTCCACAGAGTAATAGCACAGTCTGCATTTCCTAACATTGCCCGGTAACATTGTCATCTTCAAATATATACCGGAGATAAATATTGTTCACTTGCGCTTATTTATTTGTTCAACAAATTACAGCCCTTGCATAAGATTTAACAACATGAAAACAACTCCAACTTGTCTACGTATCAGGTTTTGTCGCATTGTTGCCGAATCTCTAGCATCATTAGGGTAATGTATTAGCAGCCTTTTTTTCTGGTGACTCTTTACGAGTTTGAATCGAGTCATTATTTTCAATCCTTTGGGTACTTGGAAGACTTTGTGGAGTCAAAACTTGCACAGAGACCTTTTTATTTTTGATTTTGAAAGAGAATGTTTGAAAGTTACCTTGGGGAGTGTTTGAACAAAGGTTCAAGTCTTTCATTTTCGAGGCGCATACTACTACCTTAAACAACTTCACCGATGTTATCATGTACTGTAACTTCCGCGACTTCGGTGCTGATCGGTGCAGAGAACAGATACCTGAGTCAGAGATGGGGTTTGCCTGAAATTAACCATAAAAGTTACAGAGTATATGTAAATAATAAGGATGATTTTTTTAAAACGGCCGAGATAAACAATTCCTTTTAATTTTTTTGGAGCCATCTAAAGTAGAAATAATGTAATTTTCATTTATTCCAATGTTTGTAATTTTCTATTTTGGCTCTAACTCCAAATTTCTACACCAGATATGACCAGCTTTGGTGAGTAGAATGTTTGAATGATTATCTAGAACTGAGAGGGATCTTGGAGATATAGCAAGCAGAATTAAGAAAATATTGTGTCGTAATTTTTTATCAATTTCAAATTTTCCATTGATAAGAGAGTCATTATACTTTAACATAAAATTTACTTTTTAGGGGTTTTTTTAGAATTATTTTTCCATATTTGTCAAAAATCTTCTCTTCGGGAATCATGTGTCGGATAGGTCTCAAACTTGATTACCTGATTATAAAATGTCCAAAAGATCACAAAGTCTGGATTGGAAAATATTTTGGCCAAATTTGTATTTTTTTGTCAAAACATAAATTTCTCCAAACATAATTGTGTACAGGATTTTTATAGATTATTGATAGCTTTCCAAGAGTGACTTGATCTGTGAAAATTCCCATGAAATTCCATGTTTATAATTTGAGGGCAATTTTCTCATCTTTGAATCAAAACGAATTTCTAGTAAGATGCTGGCCAAACGACTTTCAGATTTATTGCCTTAGCCTGACTCCTTTCTATTTTGTGCAAAAAGAAAATGAAATTTGCGCGACACTGTCTTGTTTTTAGTTTTCAAATCAAGACAAATCTACTTATATTCATATTTTATTTAAGGCGCCATCGACTGATTTAATTAAAATAAAAATCTAGTTGATTGCACTGTATTGTTTGTCATCATTGCAGTCATATAAGACGGAGCATTGTAAGCGTTACTGTGATCAGTGAATTTTATCTATTATGCTATTTTAGGTAAGAAAATTGTTCTCAGAAACTGAACTATGAATAATTTGAAATTTTATTAGCAGGTTCTTACAAGTGTTCTTACATATCACATCTATTAAAATTTAAATGAAATGGGTGATATTAACATTTTGAGAATAGTGAACAGTTATTTTGAAAACTATGAGTGCCTTACAAGTTTGTTTGGTGTCTGGCTTAATGAACGCACCATGTTTGTATGGACCCTGCGTACCAACAATCACTGTTTAGATAATTAAACCCACCGCTTTTTTGGGTTGTGAGAGACTAGACTTATCACTTTAGTATAGGCCTATATGGAACCAAATGAGCAACATAATATTGTCTGAGAATATTTCTATGAATCTTGATCGAAAATGGTTTTTTAGAAAACGAATCGCTTATAGCTTAGAATTTGATGTTTCAAAGTATGTTTTCGTGTTTACTTTTCTGTATTATTTCAAAATTACTCACACATGTACTTTTACCTTTCATTAAAAAGATATTGAAAACTTCCTCCCAATATTTTGACGCTACGTTTGTTTGATAAAGACACAGTTCATTATCCATTTCAGCTGATTTTGATCCAAAATTGAAGCAAAATGTCATCGCCACTATTCTTTGGAATTATCGCTAAATGTTTACTCGACGCATATTCTCAGTATGCATCTATTCAAAAGTTTCAGTTGCTTTTTATTCAGTAAATTTTACGAAGAATAGACATTCTGTTTGATGAAGCAGGTCTAAGTATGCTATCGATAATGGTAGTTGGGTAAGGATCAATTCTCTTTGCCATCAACCTTAACGATAAACAGCTGAATGAAGGGAGACATTTATGTTATTTTTGTATCGACTAGTGGAACTGTAACTCGAAATTGATAAGATGTAATATCAGAACACTTGACCGTGGATTAGTTACATGAGAGCGAGGGCAAGATCACGATTTATTGCCTGCCCAAGGGATGGTGGTCATGATCGAAATATTGATGATGCCCTCGCCTACGGCTCGGGCATCATCAATATTTCGATCATGACCACCAGCCCTTGGGCAGGCAATAAATCGTGATCTTGCCCTCGCTCTCATGTGTTATTATTTTTATTACACCGAACAAACTTCTTCGAGTACAGTTCGCCTTTCTGCATGAGTCCGGACCTCAGCGTAAAATGTTGTCAGTGCCAAGTCTAAGGTTGCCGCTGAAAGTTTGCCGATTTCCTCGGTGGCGTGTCCAAATTTGTTGCTTGCATAGTCGCTGAACACAGAAATTGCATTCCTTGTTGCTATTTTCGTTCGTTTGCTGTTTACTTGCATCAAAATATCGTCTAACTGTGCCGGTGACAGCTCTGCATGACGTTTTGCAGCCATAGTTGCCGACTGCAAGTAGCCTACAAGCGAACGACAATTTGTTACGCGCAGAAAGGTTGCGCCGTAAGTAAACTGACGTCATCCATGTAATATCAAATGCAGAGGGCATCATCAAGTTCGCAGAGGGCATCATCACGTTCGCAGAGGGCATCATCACGTTCTTTTACATGTCACGTGAGTCGTGTTTAACCAATGGCAGTGCACGCTGAATGAGCGAGGTGTAATAATGATTAAGAAGGAAGGGGCAATGAAAGGAAATGGATATCAAGCTAATGTAATTTGTTTGTTCATTAAATTTCTTTTAGTAACAAAAGCAAAAATGCTCAGTTGACACATATTTCAGAGAGTAAAATTGTTTTACATAAACGTGCTTGATTTTGTATTCTAATAGGCAAGAACACTTGACCGTCTGTTATTTTGGTACTCAAAAATGCATAATGTATAGCATATACTAAGCAATTCACGGTATTTTTTGTTTTGGAAAGTTTCATGTCATGTTCTCTATTTATAATCTTTATGTCTCTTAAAGTCTGTAATAAATTTATTTAATATGCTAATTTTTAATACATAGGCAACGAAACTTTTAACATATGTGCTTCTCAAGAAGATCAAATTTTCAATTTGTCATTCTTTGCATTTCTAAGTGACTTTTCTCGCATTTATGTTGAAAAAGTTACTTGAAGATTGGAGAAGCCAATCTCTTGTAGAGAGCATCCATATATAGTTGTCTGCATCCAGTAGGAATGCTTCATTGATACGCAAAGTGTACAACAGATTTATTTCTATGTCATGGCATACAGGTACCGTAAGCCAATAGTTCACCATCACATCAGAGTAAACTTGCCACTAGAGCTGCTGATGAACCACAACCAGTCTGTCATGGTGACTTACCAATGATAAGCCATAGCAAAATATCAATCTATACAGTCTGATGTCTACATGATGGTCGTCTTGAATATTGGAAGAAAAGTAAATCATTTCAAGTCACAGGTGTGATTCACCATGATTAAAATAACCAACAGTATACATACACATATATCCTATGATAGTCACACTATGCGTGTATTCTACAGCCGTGGTGGCTTTCCTTGCTTTGGAATCAGAGCAGTCCTTTTCCTTTTTTCCTGTTCTGAGATAAGCTGAAGTGTGTGATATGACTTGTAAAGTTTAGATTGTCTATTGACCAGAACACCATGAAAGCGAGGAGACACTTTCAATACCAGTATTCACTATAGCTGACAGCAGACCCTGTGTATTTAGGTCAATACGAAAATCAAGCGACAACTAGCTTTAATCTTCAAGAGAGCGTGGTGATCAGAAATACATATGGGTAGAAGGGGGTTGATTTTTGATTTCATGAAAAGGTGTCATTTCGTTATTTTATGCATTTTATTTATCCAAAGTAAACATTGGTAAAAACGTCTACACATTATACACATGCCCACGATGGTCTGCATATTCTGCTAAAACAGCGTGTTGTCCATCTTTTTAAATGTTTTGAGTATCAAATTATCCATAAAATGTGCCCAATACAGTTTTTATTGCCCGGTGAAATACGAGCGTTTAAACTGATTGTCCATAAGGCCTCGGGTTACTTATACCAAGAAACTATGCGAGTAAAATCAATGCAGCGTTAAGAATCAGTGCGAAAGAGCTTTATTCTCTATTTGTATCAGTGTTAGGATGGGTGTAACTGTCAGGATTCTAAATTCAACAAACTTGTGGATGTTTATGAAAAGTAGTGCAGTCATACATGCAGAATATCAGATCAACTACCTCTCTGCGTAAAGCATGGGATATGTGGGAAGAACCAACCGCTATTAATAGTCGCCATCCAAGGAATAATTAACCATGTATCTTGTTGCTGCTTTCTGGATTCTTTCGAATTTGGCTTTATCTCGGTCAGTGTGTGCCTTTAAAAACACTACTTTACTGCTGGAAGCTAAGAATAAGTAAGGAGAGCTTATAATATTTGTGTCACACGTATAGCTATTAGTATAGGAAATACCACGAGTTGGAGTGGGTTGGAAAGCTTGTAAAGCTTGTAAGCTTGTAAACGTCGGCCTCGTGACGTTTACAAGCTTCGGATCGAAATTGTACGGTTTCCATTGTAAACTCACAACAACGAGGGATATTTCCGACTTATACCATGAAATATCATGAATTTTGAAATTAAATTAATCATTATCGATGGTACTAGTACTGAACGGCCATGAAGTAAACGATGATCGATACCTATTTACATATGAATCAGCGGTGGTTTGATGATAAACCATATGCGTTTTACGCAATATTTGTGCTCTGATTTGTCCATTCTGAAACATTCACGTCTGGTTTAATTAATTATTTGTACACGTGAAAGTTAATTTGTGTCAAGCCCTCGTGGAGGATGGACGTGACGGACAGCTTCTCTGACATTCAGAAGGCGAATATGATAGCGACGTCGAGCGGTACGTTTCCCAATTTGACCTTTTCAAGTTTGATACCGCCACTGCCTCTGTTGAACAAGACTTGCAGGAAGATTTCATACTTACGAAAGCACAAGAGCTGTCACGTTTTGTCGAACCAGTGGGTGCAGAGGAATGAGCTGAAATACAGCGTTCACGTGCACCAAGAAATAAAACCAAGTCTACTAATGGGGGCGTCAACGTGTGGGATTCCTTGGGTCGAAACAGAAACCAGCGCATAACAAATTCAGGAGTGAAAAGCAGTGAAATGTATACACTCGTGCCTGCTTTTACCAGAGATATTGAGGCGAGTGAGTTATGTTTTTGGTGGTGCCGTTTTGTTGTTGAAATTCGCCAACAATGCGGCTCACAATCCTTAACAAAGCCTGAGAGTGTTGTGCAGTGGTATACAACGGTATTTGCGAGATGAATGTCGCCGTCCAGATCTGGCTTTCATGGATAACAATCGTGGAGAGTTCAAAGACTTCCACCATACAATAGACGGCGTCATGAAAAAGATAGACAGGAGTGGCATAGGTGTGTTAGAAGACAGGCCCAACCGTTTACTCGGGAGGATGAAGGACAATTATGGGACAAGGTTTTCTCCATCGCCAACGCCCAGAACTTGAGTTATGCTGTGTATTTTTACGTCTCAAAGGTTTTCGCTTTGAGAGCATCGGACGAGCACAACAATTTACAGGCCGAACAGTTTGTGTTTGGAACGGATAACGAAGGGGGATTTGTCGAATTCCATGGACGAGCATGCACAAATAATCAAGGTGGTTTCTATAATTCCCGCAAAGTACCATACAAGAATATCCGCTAATATAGTGATCCATCGAATCCACGCTGTGTAGTGAAGCTGCTAAAGAATTACTTGGGATTAATTCCAAGCAAAGGTGCATTCTACCGTCGGCCACTACCAGAGAAGACAACCACCAATGCCATAAAGCTCTCTTCCCAGAAGACTGGATTAACACAATGCGACAGTTTACAAAGAAAATGTGTGAGATTGCTGGCACAGATGAATACCACACTGGGCATGCTGGCAAAGTAAATTTCTGCATTTTATTGCAAGTGTTTCTGCAAATTTTTACAACATGTTTCATTCACAATTCTCAACGTATGATAGTCATAAATTGATTTCTCTATTTAACGTTTGCCTACATCATTTTCAAATATATAAGCTTATACACTGAGACATCCCTTTCATAATATTACTCAGGTTACAGCAGCAATTTCTCTATACAAGCAGGGGTTTCATGAACAACTGATAAAAGAAAGAACTGGTCATAGATCAGACGATGGTCTCTGTGCCTACAACGCACTTGCAGCTCCCTACAGAAGAATGTATCTGATGCATTACAACCACCAAAGCCCCCCGACTCCGACGCCGATGACGAAGATGCTGCCACAAAAGTGGCCGTAATATCTCGCAAACCGAAATACACAGCCCCAGTAGAAGCCCAAGTATCGGGCGACAGTGACAAATGTCCATCCGATGATATTTGTATATCAATACAGAAAGGTTCAAAAACAGTGACCAAACTATGTGATGACCTGAATGTTACATAATATAAAATTGCAATTTGCACTTAATATTTTGGTGTATTGTACGAGTTATTTGGGTGTAGGATGCAATATATGCAAATTAGTAAACCACACTTTATTCATATGTAAATTAGTAAACCCAACACTTCTATTCAGAAAAGTGTTGGGTTTACTATTTCACATATGAATAAAAGTGTGGCGGTTTACTAATTTGCATAAGAACAAAACGAGTGCAGTTGGTTTTCTCAATTATATGCACGTCGAGGACAAAGGGTCACGTGGCCATTCGTGTATAAATATAGTAATAACGGACGACGCGCTGACCATTAACGTTAATTTATGGGCAAGGGCGAGAGGAAAGCCACAAATTAACAGCCCAGCCCGTTAATTTGGCTTTCCTCTCGCCCGCGCCCATAAATAAATGTTAATGATCAGCGCGGAGTCTGTTATTTTAATTAGTTTACGATATTATTCATATACACGGGCATGAAAACAAAATATTAGTGCGCGTATTTTATGGGCAGTCACGTGGTTCAGCTCAACCAATCAAAATGCGACGGGCAGGGCATGGTAATATAATACACAGTAATGGGATTTTTCATGCCCTTGAATATGAATAATATCGTAAACACAGTAACTTTACGGCTAAACGAAAATAGTGATTTGTACAAAACTTATCAATCACAAAATAAAATGGAGAATTTATTGGCCAAGTTTAGACGCTTTTTTCCTGATTTGAAATTTTTGCAGCGGGCGCATTACTCACTGATAGGTTCTGGGGCCCCGTTGTCATTCGCACGGGAATTTTCATAAATTTTGACGGTTTTTTGGGGTTCGTTGATAATATAATTAAATAACAGACTCCGCGCTGACCGTTAACGTTTATTTATGGGCGCGGGCGAGAGGAAAGGCTCGGCAAGCCTTACCCCTTAATTTTTGGCTTTCCTCTCGCCCTTGCCCACAAATAAACGTTAATGGTCAGCGTGTCGTCCGTTATTTCTATATTTGTGGGCAGTCACGTGGTTCAACTCGACCAGTTAAAATGCAATAGACAGGGCATGGTAATATAATTGTTCTTTTATCATTGTTTCCTGTTCTTGGATATGAACCTACATGTGCCTGAAATAAATAAATAAACAACTAAGTGATTAATTAAATTATTATTAATAAATCAATCAATTAATATAATAATAATAATACTAATAATAATAATAATAATAATAATAATAGTTTCAACTGCAACAACGGGAGCATGTGATCATCCAGGCCGGACGCTCAGCCACAAATGTCGTGTATGGACTATGGAGTCATTCTCGTAGACTACGACAATAACAAACTGAAATATGGAACGAGTGTAAAGAATGTAAAGCTTTTACATTCGCCATTTGTGAGTAGTTTTCTGAAACAACTGTAACGCCCTCCCCTGTAGAGATTTTTTTCTCCAAGCGTCCCTCACGTGGCTTTGGCGTGTGAAGGTCATTGACTCAGATCGTACGAGAAGGAGATAGGAGACTGCGTTATACGTTTAATTATGGTTAAAATTTCAATGAGAACAATAGAGTACGGGATATTTCATGGTGTGATCTTGTTTAATCTTAAGAAACATCAAAGACTGGCGGGAAATTTCCACGTGATGACTATTGTATAATGATGATAATTTTGTAATTCTGTAAGTTCAGATAAGGTAAAAGAATGTACACCGACGAACAGATGTGAGACATGGAGTGTCAAGTCGCCATCTATGAATAAAGACTTAAAGTTATGCTACAATCATAGACAGTAACGTTTCTCTACTGTCTGTGCTACAATTAACATCTAGGTGTGTTAGCTTCAGTTACTGAAAGCATTACGATCCAGACTGGTACGAGGCACAAATGTGAAAAAATTAATTTACACAATCAAGCTCTTTTTAGAGATAGAAGAGGTGGAAAATGTATTTATAGAGAGAAATTATGTATATATATATATATATAATATATATATAATATATATATATTATATATATATATATATATATATATATATATATATATTATATATATACATACACATGTAGAATACATACATACATACACATATACACATACATACATACATACATACATACGTACGTACGCACGTACGTACGTATACGTACATCGGACTTTGATACAGCTCGAAGATTTTACATTAAGCCTCGTTTTCGAGGCTGCTGCTGACTTCTACAGTATCTGACAGCGCTGCAAAATCTTATATCAGCCTCGGTCTGATGAAGTATCGCTGTATCAGAACGAGGTTCTATATGTAAGAAACTTACTCAGCTCAGCACAGCTGCAAAAAGTTTATATATATCAGCCTCGATCTGATAATACAACTACACACAGCAAAGTTTTACATACAGCCTCGTTCTGAGGGCACAGCTATAGCTGGGAAGTTTTATACACAGACTCGTTCTGAAGACACAGCACGCTGGGAATTTTTATACACAGACTAGGTGGAAATATTTTACATACAGCTAGCTGGGAAGTTTTATACACAGACTCGGTTGGAAAATTTTACATACAGCCAGCTGGGAAGTTTTATACACAGACTCGGCGGGAAAATTTTACATACAGCTAGCTGGGAAGTTTTATACACAGACTCCATGGGACACTTTTACATACAGACTCGTCTTGGATTGAGTGTAATACCTGGTGATGCTTGTGCTCAGAAAGCGTGATTGAACTCTGCCCGGTATCGTACGCGGCTAGACCCTGGCAAGATGAAAGCCAATACACGCATAGTGCTCCGGGATAGTGCTGGCGCTTGTGCTATTAAAGTGCATTTGAACTTTCTGGTTTATTTTGATCTAGTAAGGTATAGCCACAACAATGATCGTGGTATTGCTATCAGGTGAGATCACCACTGATCTGGGCTGCTCGCAGCCTAGCCCTGTGTACATGTCTGTGTGTTCCCCCGGGTGTGTTCCCGGCGTTATACGGCCGGGAACACACAGACCTGTACGCAGGGCTACTCGTCAACCATACAACGCTGTCTGTGTATAAAACTTCCCAGCTAGCTGTATGTAAAATTTTCCCACCGAGTCTGTGTATAAAACTTCCCAGCTGGCTGTATGTAAAATTTCCCACCGAGTCTGTGTATAAAACTTCCCAGCTGGCTATATGTAAAATTTTCCACCGAGTCTGTGTATAGAACTTCCCAGCTAGCTGTATGTAAAATTTTCCAACCGAGTCTGTGTATAAAACTTCCCAGCTAGCTGTATGTAAAATTTTCCCACCGAGTCTGTGTATAAAACTTCCCAGCTGGCTGTATGTAAAATTTTCCAACCGAGTCTGTGTATAAGACTTCCCAGCGTGCTGTGTCTTAAGAACGAGTTTGTATATGTAAAATATTTCCTGTATGTAAAACTTTGCTGTGTGTAGTTGTATTATCAGATCGAGGCTGATATATATAAACTTTTTGCAGCTGTGCTGAGCTGAGTAAGTTTCTTACATATAGAACCTCGTTCTGATACAGCGATACTTCATCAGACCGAGGCTGATATAAGATTTTGCAGCGCTGTCAGATACTGTAGAAGTCAGCAGCAGCCTCGAAAACGAGGCTTAATGTAAAATCTTCGAGCTGTATCAAAGTCCGATGTACGTATACGTACGTACGTGCGTACGTACGTATGTATGTATGTATGTATGTATGTATGTATGTATGTATGTATGTATGTGTATATGTGTAATATGTATGTATTCTACATGTATATATATATACATAATTTCTCTCTATAAATACATTTTCCACCTCTTCTATCCTAAAAAGAGCTTGATTGTGTAAATTCATTTTTTACATTTGGCGCCTCGTACGACTGGTACCTCAGCTCGTAACGTATTCTGTCGTATTCCATAACTACGAGCGGGACACAACAAACTAGAACTAATTGAATTACTGTGGTTTCTGTAACGTACGCATTGCAACCAGGTTACGGTCAGGCGCGATGTTACACGGTGTTCGCGCCGTTAAGATTCAGTCGATATTTTTCTTTTAAAAATAACGTTACGTTGTCTGAGTCAAATTTCAAGGCCTATGCTATCTTTGAAATCGTGTAATCTTTGTGGAAGGTACGTGTTGTAGGTCCTCACACGAGCACCGTGACCGACGACGAGAGATGATACTAAGACAACTTGCCCACGGCATACTGACATTATTCCAAAAGTAGTTCAAAAGTGTAAACGCGGAATTTTTCAGGAAAACTACTTTTTTGAACAAAATAATGAAGTCTTGGCTTGTACATGTGGTAAGTATATTATTCCCAAATATTTTTCTTCGTTCGGCTTTGAAAATACTCCTGACATGATGGCTATCAACGTGACCACTCGTCTCCGACTCGGTGATAGCTTATTGTCTGCATGATAATCAGCTGTTGCGGTCTTCTCTCATGCCGAGGATCAGGATTAGTCCTCACAAGTACAAATAAAACTCTGGTGAATGATAACAGTGAGCTATGGAGGGATAAGAAGTGATGCTCCATTATTGGATTAATTATGATCGCCAGTCATTGAGAGACAGTTCGTTCATTTGAAAACTTCAGAAAACAGGTTTATTAAGGAACTGTTTTCTGTCCCGGTTAGAGTGATATTTATATTTATGACGAATAAGTCGAGGCATCTCACGGTACTCTTGAATTTTTAAGCTTCCCTTAAACATCGAATCTCTTTCTGTAACTCATTTTCTTTTCCGGCCCGTACCTATAATTGTGCTTTATCCCTTATTTTGAATGTAGCCATGCGTCAGTGTCATATATTAACAATCCACAATTATAATAGTGAAACACCATAACCCGAGATTCGAGATTACATAGTCGAGCGCCCTCAAACGTACAGTTTATAAGTGAAATATTAGTTCTATGCTCCATTTCTGCCACAGTCAACGGCATAAATAGGGCAGCCAACCAGACTTGTAGAACATCAGTGTACACGTACTTGCCTCCTTAACATACAAATTTTATGATGTATTGTGCTTTATCTGTTTTATCGACGGTTTGACCATTGAAAACCCCTTTGTCGATGAAGTCTTCTATCAAAAGTATCACAGGTACAGAAATATAATTTGAAAAAAAATTGAAGATTTCATTTTGATTTATACTGAAATTGTACAGATGTTACCGTTGTTACCGTTGTTATGTTATCACCTTGCGGTGAGACAATAAAAATGTTCTAGATTTTGAAGGTGTTATCCCCTATAGAATACCAGCCGCTTACATGGAAAAGGAAAAGCAACAACAATAAATTTATTTTCCTTTGGATATGCTTCCGTCAAATCCCTTTACAGAATGAAATGGGCTTTAGTGGTGCAAACTTGAAACCAAAATTAGATACACATTCCACATGCCTAGTGACTCTCTACGATGATGAGATATTGCCACACCTTGATGTTGTTGTAGGTTCAATATATACTTTGATGTTATCGTACCAACAGCAGAGTGTGAACCGACCTTCGGACATTGACACATTGGTAGCATATAAATTAAGACTGCCTTGGCGTTCGAGGGGTCAGAATTAAGACGGCCAGCTCATCCCCATTTACCGCTTTTCATTCACTGTACGCCGAAAGACAGACCTGTGAAGGCAGGATTTACAAAATCGTTTGGTCACTATTGCACATGAAGATGCACTACGCCTCAGTATTCTTGATAATATTTGTCAGCAGCGTCATCAATGATTGTTCGTCTGGATTCCAGTGCCCGAATGAAGCAAGAGATCAGAAGGAAGTTAAGTATGACTTCAACTGCACCAGTGATTCAGGTAATGACGAGACTTGCTCTGTTACACTGTATACAGAAGACACATTGCAACAAGTGACTGATCAATTCAGTGATTTGATCAAAGACCGTAATGCTACGATGGTTCGATTTTGGTTGAAGTTTCCTGACTACAATGGGTTTAATCCTATGTTGTGGAACACAGGGAACACTTCTTATGCTTACGGTGTATAGTTATGGCACTGGCTCTACAATGAGAAAGGGAAGCCATTGTTGCATGTTCCCCATTCGGCGGAATTCTACTCCTTTACGACAGTCTTTCTTCGAGGACCACACTTTGAAGTGTTTTTCCGCAATTATACTGCGTCCGTAGAAATTGCTCATCTTCCTGAATGTTGTAAAGTTGGTTTAGCTGTCAGGTTTATAATGAACATATCATCCTCCTCTGATAGTAATGCACAAAAAGACAACAATCATCTGTGTCATCGATTTGTCGACAATCCAGAAAACGATGCTAAAGTAGAATTCAAATGTTGCCATTTGATCAGCTTTTGGGAAAATGAGGACACTTGTTTCGAACCACTGAAGGAAAACCAATGGATGACTGCGATTGCAATCTCTGCTCTGACATTCTCCATAATATTATGGTTGTTCGTGTTACCGGTTGTTTGTTGGTACATCTTGTCAGCTGCTATAACAGAGCACCCAATCCTGTTGAAGAAGTTCGGCGAAGGTAAAGAGGAAATCTATGTAAGGGAGGGAGATCTTATAGCATGCTCCACGAAACAACCTGTAACAATTGCAACTATCTCAAGATACTGGCGATATTCTCCTAGGAAACCAACCGTCAAAGATTTAGGTGATTCTGGAATGTGTAACGATATTGGAATGTTTCTGAAACGGCTAATGGTGGTTATGTACTTCGCTTTTGTAGTTCCCGTATGCGTTATCTTGTTGGTTATCATTGGGCCAATATTTCTAGGCTACACGAACAAAGAAGTCGAGGCATGGACCTCGTTAACTAATTTTGATCCTCCACGTTATGAGACAGCACTGTTCATGCCGTATCCCTTCGAAACCTGGCGTATATTTACAGTGTGTGTATTGTACGCTACTTACAGCTTAACAGTAAAAAATTGGCCGACTAGCGGAAATACAGTACTCGTTAAAATAAAGAGCAAAGTTAAAACAAATACAGTAAAATACTAACCGACCAGCGGGAGATAAAACACTTGCAAAGCAGAGACTAAAATGCGCAGACGTTTCGGGTGCAACCCTTCGTCAGTACTAAAAACTCGCTAGAGAAACGTGAAAACACAAGAAAGAAAAACAGCCAATCAAACAAGGGAACGATCAAACGCGTTAAAATATGCATTCATACCGGCTGGTGCCAGAGTACCGAGTTTAAAAACAGTGGCCTGTTCGAGTTTATGGCGGGTAGAGTCCGTGGTGGAAATTATAGCAGACACTGCCATGTCAGACCGACCGCGGTGGGGTGGTGTACAAAAATGCTTGGCCACCGGATATGCGAGCTTGATGTCGGTCACAGTGCGAAGATGTTCAGCAAAGCGATCGCCTAGGCGACGCTTTGTTTCGCCAATATATAGCATGCTGCAGCGTCTGCATTTGATGCAATAGATGATATTAGCCGATGTGCATGTGAACACGCCGGAAACATTGACTCTACCACGCGGGCCCTGAATGAAATTGGTTGTAAAAGTATACGGGCAGGTGTTACACACTCGACGGCCACATGATGATGTTCCAGTAGCGCAGTCGCGATTAGGTAAACTGGAACGCACCAGCCGGTCTTTGATGTTCGTGTCACGTCGAAATGCCATGATTGGAGGTACGGAAAAAATATTCTGTATATTTGGTGAGTTGGTTAAGATGGAAAACTCCTCAAAGATGATTTTACGGATTCTATGGTTAAAAGGATGGTATGTTAATACAAGAGGAATGCGATCGCATTGAGAACTAGGCCGTGGGCTAGAGGAGGTCTACGTGCACCCCCCCCCCTCCACAGGATAACAAACCTGTATTTTTCAGAAGCCTTGGGATCCCTAGAATACGAAAAGGAATTTTAACAGAAAAAATATAGGGATGGAATAGCTGTTATGGTCATGTTTGAAGGGTACCGCAAAATCACCATTTTCCAAGCCAAATGCATTTTCGTCAAATCTGTCTTCTTGTAAGTCATGTGCTGAGCTTATTTTTTAACATAACCTCACTTGTTTGGTATCATTAGAAAGAGAATTTATTTTTCTTTAAGATGACATATTGCACTATGCAATATCTTCTACAGTTTTTGTCAAATATAACCAAAACTTACCCCTTACCCCAAAATTTAACATTGCAAATTACAGTAAATCTCAAATTCTACCAATATTTTAGCTAGGCATAATAAAAAAATGCAATGCTTTGTCTGAAATCTGTTTTATTTGATACAGGAACATGTCAGAAATATGAAATAGACTTTTAACAGAAAAAATATTGGGAATCTACAGCTGTAACAGTCATATTTTGAAGGGTACCGCAAAATAACAGTGTTGCAGATTTGCATGCATTTTTGTTAAATTTGTCTTCTTATAAGTTATCTGCTGAGCTTGTTTTTGAATATAACCTGGCTTGTTAGGTATATTTAGAAAGATAATTCACTAATCTTCAGAATGATATACTGTAACATGCAATATCTTGTATAGTTTTCATGATATATAACCAAAACTTACCCCTTACCCCAAAGTTTACATTGAAAATTGCAGTCATAGCTAAAACCAAATTCTACAATTTTTTTAGCTTGACACAAAAATTCTGGCCGTTTTTGCTATTAAATCTATTTTATTTGGTACAGGGACATGTCACAAATATGAAATAGACTTTTAACAGAAAAAATATTGGGAATCTACAACTGTAACAGTCATATTTTGAAGGGAACCGCAAAATAACAGTGTTGCAGATTTGCATGCATTTTTGTTAAATTTGTCTTCTTATAAGTTATCTGCTGAGCTTGTTTTTGAATATAACCTGGTTTGTTAGGTATCATTAGAAAGATAATTTACTAATCTTCAGAATGATATATTGTAACATGCAATATCTTGTATAGTTTTTATGATATATAACCAAAACTTACCCCTTACCCCAAAGTTTACATTGAAAATTGCAGTCATAGCTAAAACCAAATTCTACAATTTTTTTAACTTGACACAAAAAATCTGGCCGTTTTTGCTATTAATCTATTTTATTTGGTACAAGGACATGTCACAAATATGAAATAGACTTTTAACAGAAAAAATATTGGGAATCTACAACTGTAACAGTCATATTTTGAAGGGTACCGCAAAATAACAGTGTTGCAGATTTGCATGCATTTTTGTTAAATTTGTCTTCTTATAAGTTATCTGCTGAGCTTGTTTTTGAATATAACCTGGCTTGTTAGGTATCATTAGAAAGATAATTTACCAATCTTCAGAATGACATATTGTAACATGCAATATCTTCTATAGTTTTCATGATATATAACCAAAACTTACCCCATACCCCAAAGTTTACATTGAAAATTGCAGTCATAGCTAAAACCAAATTTTGAAGGTTACAGCAAAATCCCAGTATTCCTGACTTGCGTGCATTTTTGTTGAATCTATCGTCTAGTAAGTAATCTGCTGAGCTTCTTATAGAATATAGTGTAAGTTGTTAGGTATCATTAGTAAGATTATTTACTATTCTTTAAAATGACATATTGTAACATGCAACATCTTGTACAGATTTTTATGAAATATGACCAAACTTACCCATACCCCAAAATTTACATCGAAAACTACTGTCATAGCTAATGTCAAAGTCAAGCAATTTTTTTACGCAGACATAAAAAATTAGGCAATTTTTTGTATGAAATCTGTTTTATTTTATACTTGGTCATATCAGAAATATGAATGAACTTTTAACAGAAAAAATATTGGGATTCTATAGCTGTCACAGCTGTAATTTTAAGGGTACCGCAAAATCTCAGTATTCCTGATTCGCATGCGTTTTTGTTAAATCTGTCATCTTATAAGTCGTCTACTGAGCTTGTTATTGATTATAACCGGGTTTGTTTAGTATCATTGGAAAGGTAATTAACTGGTATTTACAATGAAATATTGCAAAAGGCGATATCTTGTATAGTTTTCATGGAATATGACCAAAACGTACCCCATACCCCAAGGTTTATATTGAAAGTACTGTCATAGATAACATGATCAATTTCCGTGAATTTTTAGCTAGACATGATAAAAATAGCTCTGTTTCGGTATTAAATCTGTTGTATATGGTACTGGGTCATGTCAGAAATGTGAAATAGACTTTTAACAGAAAATTAATTTTACTGTATAGTTGTAACAGCCATATTTTGAAGGGAAATGCAAAATCGCAGTACCACAAACTGGCACCTTTTTTGTTAAATTCTTCTTCTTGTAAGTCATCTGCTGACTTATTTTGTGACACAACCTGGCTTGTGAGGTATTATTAGTAGGGCAATTTATTCTTCTTTAAGATGACATATTGTAATATACAATGTCATTCATAGTTTTCCTGGAATATGGTCAAACTTTACCCCATACCCAAAAAGTTCAAATCGCAAATTACGGCTCATCTTAAATTCTACCATTTTTTGCTGCACATAATACAAAGGCAATTCTTATTGAAATCTGATTTATTTGTTACAAAAGTATGTCACAAGTATAAAATTAACTTTTTAACGGAAGATGATACAATTTAGTAGCCACTTGGATCATTTTTAGAGGGGGAACCATATATTGCAAATGTATGTGTTTCAGCAAATTTGCCCTGATACCCGGGTACCCTTGCAAATATGATTCAAAGGGCTACAAATCATATCATGTTCCTGTTAAAAATTAATTTCATATTTGTAACATAATTTTTTTAACAAAACACAGATTTCATAGATTGCATACAAGCATTGCCTTTGGTATGTAAAGTTAATAAATTGTAAAAAAAGGTAGAGTTTCAGATTTGCAGTGATTTGCTGTGTAAACCTTGGGGTATGGGGTAAGCTTTGGTACTATTTCATGAACCTAAACAAGACATTCCATATTACAATATGTCATTCTAAAGACTAGTAAATTACCTTCTATTGATACCTAACAAACCAGGTTATGTCAAAAATAAAGCTCAGCAGATGACTTATATAAGAAGACAGATTTAACAAAAAAGCAAGCGAGTTTTCAATACTGTGATTTTGTGAGACCCTTCAGAATATGACTGTTACAGCTGTAGAGTCCCAATATATTTTCTGTTAAAAGTCTATTTCATATTTCTGACATTCCCCAGTACCAAATAAAAAGATTTTATATGAAGCATTGGCTTATTTGTTATGTCTAGCTAGAAAATTGGTAGAATTTGACGATAGCTACGAAAGTAATTTTCGATATAAACTTTGTCGTATGGGGTAAGTTTTTGTCATATTCCATGAAAACTATATAAGATATGGCATATAACAATGTCATTTTAAAAAATAGTAAATTAGCTTTTCAATGGTACCAAATAAACATGGTTATGTTATAAAATAAGCGCAGCAGATGACCTACTATGGGACAAAGTTAACAAAACACATATGAGTCTGCACTGCTGTGATTTTGCAGTACTCAAAGAATATGCCTGTTACAGCCATAGAATCCCAATATTCTTACTGTTAAAAGTCTATTTCATATTTCTGACAGGTTCCTTTACCAAATAAACAGATTTGATAGCAAAACGGCCAGATTTTATATGTCTACGTAAAAAAATTGTAGAATTTGGTTTTAGCTATGACTGAAATTTTCAATGTAAACTTTGGGGTATGGGGTAAGTTTTGGTTATATATCATGAAAACTATACAAGATATTGCATGTTACAATATATCATTCTGAAGATTAGTGAATTATCTTTCTAATGATACCTAACAAGCCAGGTTATATTCAAAAACAAGCTCAGCAGATAACTTATAAGAAGACAAATTTAACAAAAATGCATGCAAATCTGCAACACTGTTATTTTGCGGTACCCTTCAAATATGACTGTTAAAGCTGTAGAAAAGTCTATTTCATATTTCTGACATGTTCCTGTATCAAATAAAACAGATTTCAGACAAAGCATTGCCTTTTTTTATTATGCCTAGCTAAATATTGGTAGAATTTGAGATTTACTGTAATTTGCAATGTTAAATTTTGGGGTAGGGGTAAGTTTTGGTTATATTTGACAAAAACTCTAGAAGATATTGCATAGTGCAATATGTCATCTTAAAGAAAAATAAATTCTTTTTCTAATGATACCAAACAAGTGAGGTTATGTTAAAAATGAGCTTAGCACGTGACTTACAAGAAGACAGATTTGACGAAAATGCATTTGGCTTGGAAAATTGTGATTTTGCGGTACCCTTCAAAACATGACCATAACAGCTATTTCATCCCTATATTTTTTCTGTTAAAATTCCATTTCGTATTCTAGGGATCCCAAGGCTTCTGAAAATACAGGTTTGTTATCCTGGGGGGGTGCACGTAGACCCCCTCTCGCCCACGGACTAAACGGGTAGTTGACTTTAACGCATCCTCCTGTGTTAGTGTTCAACGCGCTCTTTGGCTTATGATTAACGATTTAACCTCTCCAAAACAAAGTGAAAGCTGCCGTTAACAGACCAACTTTTTCCGACCCGTAACAAGACATGTAGTGAATATGCATTCCGAAAGTTATGATGTTCTTTGTTTGTCTGAATGGTTTGCTCTTGATGATTCCATGTTATCATAATTGCATGCTGTCCTACATGGATTGAAATACAAGTAATGTAGTATCTTTAACACAAATTGCGGCAAATTTAACCATTATCTTTTATACCACTAATGAGTGTTCGTTCGACAACTTCAAGGCAATATAAACTCATCAACATCAGACGCTGCATCAGGGAGCCATACAAAATAGTAGCTTTCACTGGTTGCTCGATCAGCTTCAGCTCTAGCTTCAACCAAAACCGATAACAATTTTTGCGTTGACATTTGTGACTTTGGTATTGTCAATGAAAGTTCATTCCAAGTCGATCATCATGATATAAATGAGCGATCACTAAAGAACTTAGACAATGGACAAAACCTAACAAAACGACCTCTATACACCAGAAAAGTTTCTTGACCTCTGTTACAGGACTGAGCAACGAAATTTAAATTGTTCTCAATGACTCAGATACAAGTCTTAGGATTAAAAACTTTCAAATAGATTTCTTTCGATATGAGAGCTCGGAAGAGCAAACTGCTACAGGAAGCGAGGCATGACAAATTTCATCATACGATCAAATAACCAAAATCAATCGATAAATGCCTTTGACGCATATTGCCGACGTTTGACACATTTTAATAACTTGATTTAGTTCTATTTTGACCAACATTCTACTGGTTGCACAAAGATCACTGCTAATAAGTACGTACGCGAAATGCATTTGTTCCTATCACATAATCCTTGTTTTCAAATTTCAAACATAGGCACAGTGGTACTCCTCTGTCGACGTAGACCCTTTATTCAGCCATATTATTAATTATGCGCTGCGGAGTTCGTTGACCGAAGACCCAGACCGTGTTGTAACCTCCACAAATGTAATATCTCTTCAAATGTAATATCAACCACAATTGTAATAAAATCAACCACAAATGTAATAAAATAGTCAACCATTAATGTAACAACCCGCAACCACAAATGTAATAAACAAATTAACCATAAATGTAATAAAACTCAACCATAAATGTAATAAACTTGAACTTGCATATGTGATCATTTGTTTATCAATGCCCTGAGTAAATAATAACTTTAATGAGACTAGTGTAATGTTATTGCATACTTTCCTGAAACTAGGTTTCCTTTTCGAAACACAGAATAGAAAACGGCGAGGTACTGATCAAACCGTTAGATAATGGAAGAGGAACAGCACTCTAGACACTGATAATGACATAAAAAGGAAGCGTCAAATAACTCATCAACCAGTGATACCACACAAAGTTTATGACAGATGACTCAGAACAAATAACAGAGAAATATAAAACCTTATAACAGAAACTTAAGACACAAAACATGTTGACGAGAACATATATTTCAATCTAGTAAAAAAACAATACGAACACTACCTTGAACACAGTAGAACAAAATTAGACATCCTGGCATCCCTAGTGAAGGAACAAACTTCAAGCGGGACAACATAGGAATACAGAAAATCTATCGATTATTCCACACAATTTATCCACTGAAGACGAATTTGAGGCGATTGATTAAGAAAGTATGGCAATTTTCGAAAAAACGGCGTTAAGGGTTGTAGTGTCACAGTCTTCCCCTACTCTGGAGTAGAGACTGCACTGACGTTCAGATTACAGCTGTGTCTAGCCATGGCCAATCAGTTCTGTACACAAAACAGGGAAACGTAAACTACACTTTCAAATATGCAAAACACACTAAACGCAAACAATTAAGAAATGAATAATGTGTGGAGTTGCTTTCCTTATTACATAGATCAATATTTAAGGGCTAATTCCTCAATTGCAACGACAAAATAGATTTATTACATTTATGGTTGACAAGTATTACATTTATGGGTGATTTTTTTATTACATTTATGGTTACCATTTATTACATTTATGGTTGATTTTTGTTACATTTATGGGCGATATTACATTTATGGGTGCATTTTATTACAATTGTGGTTGATATTACATTTGTGGAGATTATTACATTTGTGGAGGTTACACCGTGTTATACTCACCTTTTTTCTGCGTATATATGTACCATATTCCACAATCCAAGCGCCTTTGAGTAGGGTCAATCGCAAGTTGATTTTATGGGTTTGGAAACTCGCGATGCTCACAGGTGTGAAACTCGCCAATGGTTAATAAGAGATGAACAGATGATAGGATCATTCAGAATTGTGGCTGTTCATTAGTCGAAACTGTTGAGTTTGCAAAATTTGCTCGTCAGCAACTTGCGAAAACGAGTTTGAAGTCTAACTTGTTGGAACAGTATTCAAGAAAACGTTCCATTTAGTTGCAAAGAGTCAGTTTAGTTTTTTATTGAAAAGACGAGGACATTATGGACAAAAAAGGAAAAGGGGAGACACCTGGCAAAGGGTGAAAAAAGCAAAAGAGGGGGAAAGAAGACAAGGAGCTACAAATCAATGTGAGTTTAGCAGTCAATCAAAATGTAAATCGTATGTGTTAGAACGCGATTTTACTTCTTCACCAATTGAAGAGCAAAGTCAAGACCCTGTGGTTGTACTCGGCAATTTCAGATTTCCATTCAGTCAAGCACATCTACATTTCAATATGTTAAGAATGTTAATACGGCCCAGATTGGATTTCCAGACGTTTCAAAACACTTAGAAAACTTAACCTAGATCAATGTGAACATATTTCACTTGCTCAGAAAATGGTGAAAGAAAACAATGTCATTGTGTATGGACTGTGAATGGCGTGACCTTTGTAAAGAAAAGGAGGACTTACTTCTTTCCTAAAATTCGCAGAGATAGAGTGACATTGTTCAATGATGACGTCAATCCTTTGACTATACATGCTATACCGCCGCTCAATGCTAGAGATTCAATTAGTAACTCAAAGCGTACAGATGTTTTTTAAATGAACAAGAAAGGTGCATATTGCAATAACCTTATTTAACACGTTCAATGAAAAAAAAAACCAACAGAAAAAACTTATGATAGATTGAATAGGAACTTTCCTGTATATCAACTCAAAGTCAGGACAAATAAGAGGATTTGCGGCACATTTGCCGAGCAATATTTTTAATACACAGCTTATAAAGCGACTTTTAATTCAGAGGATAGAGTAAGCGTCATAGATGTTTCACTTCAAGATAAAAATGTTTTCTTTCTGAATATTTAATCTCTCTATGTTAATAACCATGAGTTCTCTGATGATTTGAAAATAATTGTACCTTTGTTGCTATATTGCCCGGTCATGGATTCACAAACAAGTGACAAGCTATACTGGAAAAGTCCTCTTTTGATAATTTTTATTTTACGTTTTGTCTTTGACTTTGTTCGTTTGGGTCGGCGGGCGATCTTCACTTTATCTGCATCAGACGACGCAGCAAGCCATACAAAATACAAGCTCTCATTGGTTGCTCTATCTGCCTCAGCTGAACTTCAAAGCTGACAACAATTTTGCGATAACATTTGTGACTTTGGTACGGTCACTAAAGCTTAATTACAAGTTGACCACTATGTTTTGAATAAGTGATCACTAAAGGAAAAGTTTCTTGATACGCTTCATCCTCTCGAAATATGAAACGAAAGCCACCTTAACAGACCACTTTTCCCCCGCACGTAAAAAAATCGTATGATGAATATGCACTGCATAAATTTAGGATGGCCTTTGTCTTGTTTGAATGGTTTTTTCCAGATGTTTCCATATTATCAACAATGGCATTTCCGTCCTACAAAAATAGAAATGATTTGGTATCTCTAACACTGAAGATTTTATACATTATCTTTTATCCAACCACTTCATGGTCTAAGCAAAGGATCGGATCTGTCGCGGGAACCTACATATATCAAAGAAAGTCTGTCAGCTGTAGTAACTTTGTCGAGAATTCAGTAAGAGATAACCTAAAAACTTTATCAAATGACCATCGGCACCTGTACCTTGACAAAGGTCAAACCTAGAATATAATGAAACATGCATCAAGCTGGTGAGTGATGTCACGTGTCGGCATGTCACTATATCGGGGCTACGGGGTAGGGTCACTGGCGCTTAGATTTTCCAATTTATAGGGAGTAAACAAGGTGTGGTACGATTTGCCTCTCTGTGTCCGTAAATCAATAGAATTCGACATATTTCATCGCTTACGATCAAATATAATTAGTTTATTTACCCTATTTGAAAAAAAGTCAATTACATGACACATGAACTCGAGAGGGATAAAATAACAAAGTAGAGGGTAAATGGGGAGTCGGGCAATAGCTTACAGCTAGTCTAGCCCAAACCCCGTCATGGTGGCTTGTCTGAAAAAAAACAGTTAGCAAAGGGGGCTCATGATAACAATAACAAATAGTTCTTTAAGTAAAATAAAAGAAAAGTGCTGAAATAATTACAATATCGTAGAAGATCACTAAACATACTACATGGCAAAAGTGAAATCTGTTACTGATTGATCAAATATTGTCTAAAAGTGTGTTTAAAGTTATGTAGAGAGTTTGTGGACTTTATATTAAAAGGTATGTTATTCCAAACTCTTGCTCCAGAAAAAGAAACAGCAAACTGGCCTGAATTTGTCATTGCATGATATGGACGTAGGTTTTGAAGTGACAATTTCTAGTATTATAGTCATGACAACTGACACTGAAGTAATCTGATAATGTATGTGGTGAATGCTTGTGAATCAAGCTGTAATCGAAGGTACCTAGAAGGAATTTATGGAGTTTAAAAACATCGAGAATATTAAGTTGAGTGAAACAAGGAGCTGAGTGGTCTGTGGTTGATTTGAACATCATCGTTCGAACAATCATTTTCTGGGCTGCTAAGATACAGTTTAAGCGTATAGAGTACGTACTTCCCCAGACTTCTAGGCCGTAGCTGATGTTGGGAAGTATAAATGCATTGTACAAAAGTAACAAAATGTGTAAAGGTAAAATGGATCTGAGTCTGTACAACATTCCACATTTCTTCCGAATAATCTTATTTATCTTATCAATATGTTCAGACCAAGAGAGATATTTATCCAACAAAATACCCACAAAAGGGGCAACATCAACCTCTCTGATTTGCTCGTCACGGATGTAAATAACCAAAATCTATCGATAAATGCCTTTGTCGCATATTTTCGAAGTTTGACACATATTAAACGTGAATTATTACATTTTACCGAAAATGTACTGAATGCACATAGACTGCTTATGTTACTAATGTACGAAAAATGCTTGTTTTCAGATTTCAAACATAGGCATTGAACACAGAGGTATTCAGCTCTCGACATAGACCCTTTATTCATCCATTGTATTTATGCTGTGTGGAGTTCGTTGACCGGAGACAAGGACCATGTTATACTCACCTTTTTTCTGCGTATACATGTACCATATTCCACAATCCAAGCGCGTTTGAGTAGGGTTTAAAGTAGATTCCGTTCAGCAACTCACACGTGTTAATGATTATCTGTAAATGAAAGACCACTGCGTAGCAACAACAGTAAATCCACTGGAGTGAAAGACAACTACTCTTAAAGGTTATAATTCTGCTCTAGTCATTAATGCCGATGAAAGAGGGGTGCGGATCCCTTCTTCCCTTCTAACTCCCATTCTCTTGATCTCCTGCGTTTTCTTTCGATCCGACTCCACTCGCTCAATGTAAGACCTTAGATTCCTAAAACTCCATTTTCAAATGTTAATATTGACGAGTCTCTGGATTTGTTTGCTTCTCAGTCTCAGTCTTCCAGACACGTTTCTCAAAGTGAAACTATTTGGTGGGGGTGAAAACAACAACTTTATTTGACTTTCTCTGTAAAGTATCCGATCGGGTTTATGAATCCATTTCGTTTGGAATATTTCATTTGTCAGAGTTTCCGGATAAGATGCAAATTAAACCATCGAATGTACTTTAGAAGAAATCCAAGGTTTCAAAAACATGATAGAAAAGTATCAAATTTAGATTATTATTCAAATTTCAAAATTCTCATAAAGTCATTTGACAAGTCATATGAGTCAGACCGTGTTACTAGTCAGCAAAGAGTTTGTAAGCTTTTTTTACAAGCAAAATCTACAGGAATCAATAATGTGAATTGTAAACTTTTAAAATTTGCTTCTCCTGTAATCACTGATACTCTTACTTTCTTTCTCAATGTCAGTCTTCGAAGTTTATCTTTCCAAATGTTTTCAAATCTGCTCGAGTCGTTCCCATTTACAAAGGTTCTGGTGATGTTTTTGATATGTCAAATTATCGACCAATTTCCATACTACCAGCTCTCTCAAAAATACTTGAAAGACATATATATAATGCACTGTTTGATTACTTGTCGGATTCTAATCTACTTCTTGATACTCAGTCTGGCTTTCGTAAGAATTACTTATGTCAGACAGCTTTAATTCGTTTGACTGACGAAATACTGCATAATGTTGAGAATCGTTATTTGAACAGTGTACTTTTGCTGGATCTTTCAAAGGCGTTTGACCACATTGATCATGATATTTTGTTAGCAAAGTTATCAGTATATGGATTATCAGATGGTGTAATGAACTGGTTTAGATCTTATCTGTCAAATCGTTATCAAATTGTTGAATATATGGGTAGTTTATCAGCCAAACGTCATGTAACTGCAGGAGTCCCACAAGGTTCTATTTTGGGACCTTTATTATTTATGCTTTTTATTAATGATCTTTCGTTATTTGTCGACTCCTCTTCCTTGCATATGTACGCCGACGATCAAACACTGCTTACAAGGGGTAAATGTATTGGCGAGGTTAATGAGGCCATAAATAGTGATATTCGTCCGATCTCAAATTGGATGACGGCGAATCGTATGCGTATAAATATTAGTAAAACAAAGTATCTTTTAATTACAACCCCTTACAGATTGAATCTTATAAATGGGACTGATAACCAGTTGTCGTTATATATTTCTGACATTTTGATTCCCCAAGTTCAGTCTGGGAAAATTTTAGGTGTGACACTAAATGAAACTTTATCATGGGATGTTCATATCGATACTTTGTGTAAGAAATTAAGTATGCGTATAGGTCTATTACGTAGATTACGATCATATATCCCCTATTAGGATCGTATGGTGCTATATTTTGGATTGTTCCAGAGCGCTCTTGACTATTGCTGTATTGTTTGGGGTAATACAACCGAAAAAATATTGATAAAGTTTTCATTCTTCAGAAACGAGCATTACGTATACTTTTTGAACTCCCTTTGACTTTCCATCACAGGATTTATTTTCATCTCTGAATGTTATGTCAGTTAGATAGCGTGTTTTTTACTTTACTGCAATTTTAATGTTTAAATGTATGAATGGTGTCTGTCCACAATATTTATCAAGCTTATTTACTCTCAACTGCAATGTTCATGACCATAATACGCGGTCTGCATATCACCAGAACTGTTATGTACCAAGGTGTATTTCAAAATGTGGTCAACGTAGGTTTCATTTCCGAGGATATAAAGTATGGAATGCTTTACCTACGGATATTAGACAGAGTACTACTCTTATACTTTCAAACGTAACTTGAAAGACTACATAAGAAGGAAGCTTTCCCTGTAGTTCCGTCTCTTGTGCGGATGTCTGTGATATGTACTTTTTTTTCCCGAAAGAGCCCCGATGAAAATTACTGAAAAGTAATTCAGCCGCTCAATCAAAATGTATAATAAATAAATAAATAAATAAATAAATAAAAAATAAAAAAATAAATAAATAATGAATAAATAAATACATAAATAAATTCATAAACATGTGTCTTATTTACAAAATATGTGTAAAAGCTTTACAATAGTAAAGGCCTATCGGTAGAGTTTTCCCCACAAAAGTTATCTGATATAAAATTCAAAGGTAGTCGGAGGTTAGGAAACACCATAAGTTGCCTAAACAGCAGTGCCACAAGGTGTTGAGTGGCTTATTATTGTAAATTAGCGCTTAAAATGGGAAAGCTTGCCAAGACCAGCCTTCCCTTTATTACCAATATACGACGGCAAAGGTTTGTTACTGTTCGATTATCAAATATTTAAACTAATTACTGCCTTATTAATGAATGGCACGCATGCTCGGCATACGAAAAAAGTTTATCACCATTTCCATCTAAAGTCATGTAATTTACTGAAATATCTAAAGGTTGCTCTTCCACGGAGAATGGTTGTGAAACTGTGTGACAAACTGATATCTCCATGCGCACTTCCCGTCAGTGCGTACTATCTTTGCCCTGCAGGGGTTATGGAAGAGCGAAAGACACAGATCTTCAGTACGACGACTTTAATCCTTCGGTGCCACATTCTTAATCTTTGCCATGTTAATAACTGCTGAGACAATTGATACTTGAAATAGCGAGGACCTATTTTCATGAGTGTGCTATGTTATTGGTCAAACACTCTATTTACGAAGTTTAATTGATAGATATACCAATCCTGTGAGGTTTTCAATAAGTATTGTCCAGTGGTATCTGAAAATATTAAGAAGTTATCCTGGAAGCACAAATGTTACGGATATCAAAATATAGTTGGATGTGGTATCTTCACTGATTAATGCAGTACATGCTGAGACAACAGACATTAATAAGTCTGCGATCACCCGTTAACAAGCTGCGCACATAGTGATTCATCTGCGCAGAAAAAAAACCGTTCAATGTTCAATAAGCAAACAGCGGCTGGGTGCTTGGTGCCAATGAAGCGTTTCTATTGTCAGTGCTACCTGTCGCATTTCATGTCCGACATGGTTGTTGATAGTACAGTGTCAAAATAATTTCTTTAGCTGTAAAATATCAGTTTTCTCTAAAACAGATCAGTATGTCCGGGATCAACCCTCTACAACAATTTATGTGAACATGTTAACATAACTATCACATAACAGGTAATTTGCATAACCTTTCAACAATCTGTTTTCCCTGTGTTTTGTCTCAATACTTCAAAATATCTGACTCAAAATTGATGGAATACAAGCTGTCACAACGCTCTTCTAAAGTGTGTCTCAGATGTTTTATATCTTGCTTAGTTTTTTTAGCACAATATTAAAGAAATTAACTAGGGTGAAATTCGCTGATCTGGAAGTTTTTCTGGCATAAAACTTGTTTAAGAAGGTTTAAATAGATTCTGAGACATGCTTTTAAGGATCCCTGGGGCAGCTTTCACTCACACAAGTTTCAGCCATATATCTAAAAGCATTGAAACAAAACATAGGGAACCCGATTTTTGAAAGGTTATGCAAATTACCTGTCAAGTGATCGTTATGTAAAGAATGGTGACACTATGATAACAAAAATGTTCCCTCTTTCTAGCTTTCGGAAAATATATAATTTACGGGGGTTTTGAATTTATTAACCGAAAGAGAATCGTTAGCTTTGAAAGGTCGATTTCTTGTCTTGGACTCGACTTCAGAGAATGAAAACGTGCAGCGATTCATTTTTATTTCCTAAATTTTTTACCACTGAAACTGTTTTTTAACGGGATTGATACTTATGAAAATCAACTACCCCCTCTCTGCTGTTTGAAAAATACAGATCCCCTTTGCAGTTTTCAATTTAAGGTAACACCTTGATTTTATCGGCCCATCCCAGCCCGTAATAACTGACTAGTCTAGTAATAACTAGTCTGATAAAGTAGAAAAGTACTTCAAATTACTCTGTTTTGATATTTATTTGCCTAAAGCTTGAGGCAAGTCTAGTCTTTGTGAAGTTATCTTGCATTGATTTAGATCCGCTTTCGGTACTTGGATTTCACTTCCGCTCAATCTGATTCACTGGCAACGGCTACATTTTGTGATCCACATATAGCCCACAGATTGCACAAGAATAGAATATTAGCCTCACTGCCAAAGTTTTGTATCATCTGAATGACAGCCCTACATATCTTAACAGAGAAGAACAAAGTAAATTCCTTCGCGCTGATACTGATGACAACATCGAGCTAGCAATATCTCTGGGACCACGCCATCCGCGTGAGCAAACTATCACGTCAACGGTCTACGCGTCTAACTATCGCCAGCGGAATGACCTGCGAAACAGCGTTCTGTCACGTGCGTAACAATCGGCGGCAAATCGCGGCCAACCTGTTTACAGCAACGATATTTTAATAAAGGACTTTGAAAATAGATTTTTTGTTGATTTTTCTAGTACAGTAAAATCTATAGAATATTGAAATATACTCATATTTCTATTTTCTAATTTCAATATAAGCGTATGTACATACAGCGAAATGAACATTTGACAACGACCTATACCCTATGTATTGCCAATGGAAAAAATGTCAAATAAGTGATCTCCCAAATTGTTATTGAAAGAGTCATTATAGGGGACAGTTATGCACAATAGAGGAGTTGGATAATTAGAAATAAAAAAAACTTAAATCAATGTGGCTGCTTTGATCATCAATACATTGTTTATTATACCCTTAAACTTGCGCCCGAAGGGCGCGCCGAAAATGGAAATGGTAGAAAATGAAAGTGCCAGGAGGTATTTTTTCTTTTTTCAGTATTCCATATTCTTCAATACGTGCACATGCAATTTCAGCTTTGATGCATAAAAAAGGTGACCCTCCCACATAGGCATGCACAAAATTTTATGACCCTTCAAAAATGCTTGCGCGAAAAATGGCGACCCACCCCCAAAAAACACCGGCCCACCCCCCTGTAATTTGTGTCCAGTCCCTAATTTCAAGATTATTTGTTTAAAATGTGCTCCAAAATTATTGATAATGCTTAAAATTCAATGGTAAACTGAATATGAAGGCGATGTTTGAAGTTGCTAAAATTGTACACTTGTCAAGGGAAAGTTACAGCAACTGAAATGGTCTTATCATCACACCTGTCAGAGATGGAAATTTTCTTTATCGTGTGAACACTCAAAAAATCAATCCCTTTCTTTTGCCAACAAAGATGTAACTTATTCCGTAGTTTCCTGGAAAATTTTGTGTATGGCTGTCAAAAACATATAGACAACATTACAAATTCAAAGAGGGAAATAAGAAAATTGTGATTATCAAAAAATCTTTCCAGAATTTCGAAATGCGAATAGAACTGTTCTGTTTACAGAAATTTGCTTCAGTTTACAGAAATTTGCTTCAGTTCAAGTGATATCCGTGTGTACTGATCATGGAGAATGGTGGGCAGCCTCACTCTCTGTGAAAGCATCAAAGGATCACAGTGTCTCAGACATAACCGATCCAGCTTCGTCTTGCCATGGCTAACACCCATTAGGTGGCTGATTCACAATGTGAATACACAGTGGATGGGCCAGAGTATTATGCACAACAATGCCTTGTCAATTGCTTTTTGTTCTTTTGCGATGACCGTTGACCCGAACGCGATCATTATGAATACAACAAGAATGCAAAAATAGTAAGTCAACACAATCAACCATACCACACAAACCTTTACATAATAGCCGATTTGTGGAGCCATGTCCCCTGATTTTACTTAGGTAGGGGCTATTGATTCGAGGGTCGTGGATTTGAGATCTCCAACGGGCACTTCAGATTTTTTTCTTACCCGAAACACACAAAATCTTACCAAAAACACACATCCGCGTTCCTTTAAGAACGAGGTTGCTATAGGTTGTTTACATTCATTGCAATGCCGTTGTTCACCTTGACTCCCGCGTTCGGCATTTGCTAATTTCAAGAATGTATATGAAGACCTACAAACTCAGAAAAGCTTCATCTTGTGCTTCTCTGAGTCCTTACGTTTTTGGCACATGGTAAACAGGCCTACTCCAACGGCATCTCTGGAAACGTCGCCGAGTTCTTTACCGGTTAAATTTCTAGGCCTATCGGTAGAGTTTTCCCATAAAAGTTATCTGATATAAAATTCAAAAGGTAGTCGGAGGTTAGGAAACACCATAAGTTGCCCTAAAGAGCTGTGCCACAAGGTGTTGAGTGGCTTATTATTGTAAATTAGCGCTTAAAATGGGAAAGTGTGCCAAGACCAGCCTTCCTTTATTACCAATATACGACGGCAAAGGTTTGTTACTGTTCGATTATCAAAATATGTAAACTAATTACTGCCTTATTAATGAATGGCACGCATGCTCGGCATACCAAAAAAGTTATCACCATTTCCATCTAAAGTCATGTACTTTACTGAAATATCTAAAGGTTGCTCGTCCACGGAGAATGGTTGTGAAACTCTGTGACAAAACTGATATTTCCATGCGCACTTCCCGTCAGTGCGTACTATCTTTGCCCTGCAGGGGTTATGGAAGAGCGAAAGACACAGATCTTCAGTACGACGACTTTAATCCTTCGGTGCCACATTCTTAATCTTTGCCATGTTAATAACTGCTAAGACAATCAAGTTTCAAGTATCAATTTGATACTTGAAATAGCGAGGACCTATTTTCATGAGTGTTCTATGTTATTGGTCAAACACTCTATTTACGAAGTTTAATTGATAGATAGATATATCAATTCTGTGAGGTTTTCAATAAAGTATTGTCCAGTGGTATCTGAAATATAAAGAAGTTATACTGGAAGCACAAATGTTACGGATATCAAAATATAGTTGGATGTGGTATCTTCACTGATTAATGCAGTACATGCTGAGACAACAGACATTAATAAGTCTGCGATCACCGGTTAACGCGCTGCGCACATGGTGATTCATCTGCGCAGAAAAAAAACCGTCCAATGTTCAATAAGTAAACAGCGGCTGGGTGCTTGGTGCCAATGAAGCGTTTCTATTGTCAGTGCTACGTGTCGCATTTCATGTCCGACATGGTTGTTGATAGTACAGTGTCAAAATAATTTCTTTCGCTATAAAACATCAGTTTTCTCTAAAACAGATCAGTATGTCCGGGATCAACCTCTGCGTAGCTTGTACAACAATTTGTCTGAACAGTTATCCATACATGAAGAAAGGCAGTTGCGAATACTGTTGTGCAATGAGCAGCTTAATACTCGTGAACTGGAAGATCTGAAAAGCTCGGCTGAGATTTTCTACAGGCTAGAGACATCAGGTCACATAAGTGAAACAAACTTGAAGCTGCTGAAGGACTTGTTAAAAGAAATCAACCGCCTTCCATTGGTCCTAGAAGTTGAAAAGGTGGAGAAGGAGTTACAAAAACGCCGTTTGAAACGCGTCAGTGATGAATCGAAAGTCAGAGACAGAGGTATGTTAGTCCACTTATTTTAGCTATTCCCGAGTTTCATGAATCAAAAGAATTACAAATGTGTCCTACATTTGATGTCGCCATCTCCAGCTTTACTTTTGGATAATTGAAATCGACAATGTTTCTTGACGTTATAGTAATGAAATTCATTTTCCTTCTATTTGTTGTTGGACTACGTTGAATTATAGGGTAGACGGTTTCGGTGTATTAACGCATCCATTAAATGAGAAATATTACGTATTTGTTTAAAACAGCGTACATTTGATATAGCCAAGCGTTAAGCGAGGTTTCAGTTCTGGCCGCGTGATAAGGCTTGTTTAAATTTTAACAAAACATGTTTGCGGTGCAGTTACCTGCCTGGTCATTCCGCACATTTAATAAATGAAGTGACGCCCCGCATATGTCTTTGTAGAACCACAATTAATTAATTAAGTAATTTTTTCCTTTTGGCCTGTATTTGTAATATTTTTGTTTGAAATGTTATCTTCAATTTAAAAAAGTACATGGTAATTGATGCTGAATTGCATACGATTGTGACCGGGCTTTGAATGCCATTCCAAGCCCGGCTCACAATCGTATGCAAGTTATAGTAAAACGAGTGACAAATGATTTCTTGTCCTGACAGGAATTCAAGCTTTGTTGACACACGAACGCAGCGTAATTACGCTGCCGCGCATGCTCAACCACAACTACGTAAGGTTTGCCGTTGCTTCCATAAAAACCATGGCTGTTCAAACCGGTCGGCTCAATCCTGGCGATTCTGCGAAGAGTATGTGTGTGTCAAGTCGTCTCACTGCGCCGTCTTAATAATCTTTGCATCAGTCTTTTCTTCAATTGAACAGAATTATGGAAATTTCGTAGACTATAAAAAATATTGATATTTTGATTTAATTGATAATGTTGATTCACTACACATGGTAGTCAATGAGAAAACTGAATTGAGCAATAACCCCCGCCGCAGTACGGTATACACGAGAGTTAGGTACAATGCGCTCCATATAGCACGAGCAGACAGGCGAGTGTGATATTGAGCGAATGCTGCTACCGAGACCGAGCATTTTTATTATAATGGATTTCGGTGACAATAGACGCACACAGTGTCCTATGATAACACACACATTACATTCATCAACATTGCTTGTTATTCACATGCAACGAGAACACAAACTTGCGACCAACTGGAATCACAGAAAATGGGTCAAATGTCCGAATCACATGAAAAAGTAGCAATTTTTCGTAAATTGACATAAGAACAATAGTCCTGGCTGTTTGGCATACTAAAAATAGATTTGTCTCCTTTTTTACCGATACGTCGACCATGCCTGTATATTATGAAGTGGTGTCACACCAATATATGACTTATCAATCCTTTTATATGATAAGGTCATGTCAGTATAGAATTGGTGACGCCTTTATATTATGAGGTGGTGTCAATATATCATAAAGTGCGGTTAATATATTGTAAGGTGACATCAATATATGATTTAGTAATGCCATTTTATGATTAGTTCGTATCAATATATGATTAGGTGACGCCATTGTAATTGTAATCCATAATCCACCATAATATTATGATCATATATTGAAACAACCTAATCATATAGAGGCATAAAACCATATATTGATGTCACCTTATTGTATATTAACGGTACCTTATGATATATTGAAACAACCTCATAATATAAAAGCGTCACATAATCATATATTGAAACAACCTAATCATATAGAGGCATTACTAAATCATATATTGATATCATCTCATCAAATACAGCAAATAAACCTCAGAAGGCAGCAATTCCATAGTTACAGGCGCTTTTTTAATGCTGTAGAGTTTGGACGTTATTGCACCAGTAAACAAGCAGTTTTGAAATAATCCAGACTTGGGATGACAGCAACTGTGATCAACAGTTTTGTAGAGTGTGCTGCCCGATTCAATGAGAGCTGGACGCTGACACAGACTGCTGTGGCATTTTATGTCACGGTCAACTGTCGTCGCAGTCATCAGGATTAATCCCATTGTTATTTTGCACTTCTTGGTCTACATCGTTAGAACATCTCGTCTAAGTGTTACAGCCCAAACTTTGGCAAGGAATAGCTAACCTACCGTTACTGTGGGGAAGTGTCAATTTACTTGCGTACGAACAAATACTACCTTCAGTTTAAAGAACTGTGTGTCGCGTCTCGACTCCCGCTCAATCAAGCAAAAGTGCACGGTGCGCCGTTGCCCTAATGCAATGATTTGTGTACATCAAACCCAAATGTGCTGCTTCAGAGGTGTCTTTCATCATTGACCCCAACTTATTTTCACCAAGAGGTGAGTTACAGACCCATACTTTTATCTGTGTATCGAAATTCGGACTTCAGTCTTTGAAACAAAGCGGACTGTTTCGGATTAAGTTTAGATCGGTACGTTCAAATGCACCGACTGGGCAATTTTCGAAAATGCTGGTTTAGGGGCCCGTTTACCACTGCTAAAACAGTATTTTAGCATCGGTGGAATGAGCTCTCGTCCAATCAGAATGGCGCATGGTAGCATGATATAATGTAATAATAGTTTTTTCAATTATGAAGCTAGCAATGTCTGTGCATTTATAGACGTTTGATAATTAACATAAGCTTAAATGTGCTTGGATTGCATAGGGTCACAACTCGTACAACTGTACAAAAAATTGGATTTTCGAATTTCACTGACAATATTTATATACGATACATTGGAGTCTATGGGTAAACTATGAGTATTTCTTTTAATACTAAATTAACTAAATCTGTGCTTTTACACGTTTTTGACAATTGATAAAATGTGCTTGATTCAAATAGGATGTTTGAAAGTCAATATGAGAACAACGATTTCACCTAAAAGTATCATTTCACTTCACATGGTGAGTCTACAGGTAAACTATTAACTATCTTTCTTCACAAAACTTGCTATACCTCTAATATGAAAGTAATAGATTGGTTCATTGCCATAAAAGAACTCGATTTACAAGAACACAAACCTCAGAGTTGCCAAGGCAAGATGTTCATGTGACAGATAAATATACGTTAATTCAGGTTAACAGTTAAGGTTCCAGACAAGAAATTGACCTTTTTAATCTAACAATTCTGTGGTGGTTGATAAGATAAGAACCCCCTAAATTATACACTTTCTGAAAGCCTAGATATACGGGAACAATTTGGTAACCACAGTGTCACCATTGTTTACATAACTATCACATAACAGGTAATTTGCATAACCTTTCAAAAATCTGTTTTCCCTGTGTTTTGTCTCAATACTTCAAAATATCTGACTCAAAATTGATGGAATACAAGCTGTCACAACGCTCTTCTAAAGTGTGTCTCAGATGTTATATATCTTGCTTAGTTTTTTTAGCACAATATTAAAGAAATTAACTAGGGTGAAATTCGCTGATCTGGAAGTTTTTCTGGCATAAAACTTGTTTAAGAAGGTTTAAATAGATTCTGAGACATGCTTTTAAGGATCCCTGGGGCAGCTTTCACTCACACAAATTTCAGCCATATATCTAAAAGCATTGAAACAAAACATAGGGAAACCCGATTTTTGAAAGGTTATGCAAATTACCTGTCAAGTGATCGTTATGTAAAGAATGGTGACACTATGGTAACAAAAATGTTCCCTCTTTCTAGCTTTCGGAAAATATATAATTTACGGGGGTTTTGAATTTATTAACCGAAAGAGAATCGTTAGCTTTGAAAGGTCGATTTCTTGTCTTGGACTCGACTTCAGAGAATGAAAACATGCAGCGATTCATTTTTATTTCCCAAATTTTTTACTACTGAAACTGTTTTATAACGGGATTGATACTTATGAAAATCAAGTAATCTCCCTCTCTGCTGTTTGAAAAATACAGATCCCCTTTGCAGTTTTCAATTTAAGGTAACACCTTGATTTTATCGGCCCATCCCAGCCCGTAATAACTGACTAGTCTAGTAATAACTAGTCTGATAAAGTAAAGTACTTCAAATTACTCTGTTTTGATATTTATTTGCCTAAAAGCTTGAGGCAAGTCTAGTCTTTGTGAAGTTATCTTGCATTGATTTAGATCCGCTTTCGGTACTTGGATTTCACTTCCGCTCAATCTGATTCACTGGCAACGGCTACATTTTGTGATCCACATATAGCCCACAGATTGCACAAGAATAGAATATTAGCCTCCACTGCCAAAGTTTTGTATCATCTGAATGACAGCCCTACATATCTTAACAGAGAAGAACAAAGTAAATTCCTTCGCGCTGATACTGATGACAACATCGAGCTAGCAATATCTCTGGGACCACGCCATCCGCGTGAGCAAACTATCACGTCAACGGTCTACGCGTCTAACTATCGCCAGCGGAATGACCTGCGAAACAGCGTTCTGTCACATGCGTAACAATCGGCGACAAATCGCGGCCAACCTGTTTACAGCAACGATATTTTAATAAAGGACTTTGAAAATAGATTTTTTGTTGATTTTTCTAGTACAGTAAAATCTATAAAATATTGAAATATACTCATATTTCTATTTTCTAATTTCAATATAAGCGTATGATTTGAAATAAGCAAAGTGGTAATTCCGGATAGCAGATTGCGGCCAACACGATATCTGTGTTCAGTCATCAGCCCGATACTTAAATTGAAAATAGGAAATATAGTCTATTTCCTAATTTCAATTTTGTGCAGACATGCGCAGTGGCATGCTGCGTTGCTAACGCAGACATCAAAGACGGTGCGTCGCACCGTAATCGTTACACTGTAAGTTACATTCATCGAATCATCAGCCCGCAAATGGATTCGTATGATTAGGTGCCAGATTTTCTCTTGACAAAGGGGTTATAAACCCGATGGTGGTACTCTCCTGGAAAATTGATACCCAAGAGTGTTCCCAAAATCCTGGACAAGCGCGAGTTTTTAGTTCATCATCTAGGCCCGTGAAAACACGAAAAAGGGGTACTTTTTTCAAATTTTATTCCTGAAAGGTTAGAATACCACTTTGAAATCTGGTAAATGATTTTCTTTGACGCACAACCATTTCACCGCTGAGCCTCAAATATGATCAATTTAATAAAGACGTCACCATATATACTTTTTTCCAAACAGTTGTCTTGTTGCTAATGTAATAGTGGTCAGCACTGTATTTTGTAATTATCTCACCACTCCCAGATTTAATAAATTTTGTATTGGTTCAAATACGTCCTATATTTCTGACAACAAGGAAGCGTTTCTTTTTGTTGAAAATCCCAGATACAAGTAAGGCGTGTTTTGAAATTTTCGGAATACTCATGATACCCAATTTTCCTATGAGTGCCAACACAGCGTACAGGGGTTATAAAAGCGCCTCTCGCATGCAAAAATGGTTCGCTAGGTACGGGTCAATAAATTTATCAAACCGAACGAATGCCAGGGAGAGCTGTTTTCTTCTTGATGCATTTAGGGATCAAAGCCCCACCTCTTGTCAGGGCCTGGTTGGGACATGGCAAACAAACTTAGACTGTTGACAGTTCCCTGTGCCTTTTGTCGCCATTAGATAAGTTCATGCAATATATGGCTGGCCACTGGGCCCTTGACCGTGCATCGCTAGCAAACTAATGGTTTGGGATGCCACGAGAGCTTGTTGTTTGAAGTCTGTCAGAGGTTGAATTATTCCGGTATGCATAGATCGGAATCGAGTTGATTTCAGCATAAAGTAGTTGGAAAAGTAGATTTTCGTGCGCTGTCCAAATGGGACCACATGTCAACGGTTTTGGCTATGGCAGTCAGCAGTGCTGTGGTGGACGTTGAACACACAGCATCGTAAACAGGGCTGGAATAGGGGATGACATTTTTGATCTGCCTTCTCTCGTTTCGAGCTTATTACGCCAGCATGTGCCATTTCAAACAAGGGTCAGTGTATCTTGACGTCAAAGTCTGTTCAATTCACGGGGACAGTTTTTGATAATTTTTTGTCAAAATGCAATCATTATTATATACGTAAGACTCCCTTTGTTGTCTGGGTTGGTGGCAGTACATGTCATTGTTGAAATAGAAAATAGTCAACATTTCCTATTTTCAATTTACGTCAGGCTGATAAATAAACCGGACAAAGCGCTTGGCCGCTTTCTTCCACATGTGCTTAATTCGCACTGATAAATTGATATTGGAAATAAAACAGAAATAGGGGTATATTTCGATATGCAACAGATTTAAGCTTACCTCAAGAATAACCCGAAATATATTTTCAAATTCCTTTATTGAAATCTCGTTCTAGTAAACAGGTTAGCCCCGATTTGTAACGGATTCGTGACGTAGAAGCATTTTAACTTGATCGGGCAACATTTAGCTAACGCTTTTTTTCTGTCACTACAGCTGACTTTCTTCACTGAACAATATTTCAAATTAATTTAAGGAAATATAGTGTGGTTTCGAAGGTAAAAAATATAGTTAAATGTTGGCATTGCTACTGGGGCTTTAAGGAAGGGCGAGGCAGTTTCTTTCCATTTGGGGTCGCAATTACATTTACAAAAGAAATATTTGTCAAAGTGTTGGAAATGTTGCTTAATACATACAGTTGTGTTTTGGCATAGCGATGCATACTTGTGATATTGCAAATGAATTTCTCGGGTAACAAATTATGTTTTGTGTTACAGTTTTTGTAGATATTAATCGGCCCTATTTCACTGAAAATAGCAAGTCGCCGTTCCATGGTCTTAAATGAGGGAGAATTCAATTTAAAAGATTCCATCCGTTTAGCACAGCCACGCCATATTTCAATCTCCAGTCTTCATTTTCAATCTAACCCTAGGTACTTGGAGATGTTTATTCTCCTTTTACTATTCAAATGTTCCTCAATTGATGTGTCACTCTAAGATAATTGTAACCAAAAATATTACTCTTTTTTATTAAGTTGTTAATTAATTTATGACTACGAGTACGTTCGCACCATGTGTGTAATTCTGTGGGATGAAACAGTTCCGGACACATAACAACTAACCTGCTCAAATCCGTAGGAGCACAGCGAATTCTAAAATCACTTGTCTGTATTTTTAATGTTGAAACATGCATTTTATCAACAACTGTGCAAACGGAAATCGTGCGGACACCTTTTGAGACGTCCAGTGAACATCGCCAATCTGTGCAGTGCACGGATGTGGCTGCTCAGCTCTGCTGTTACTTATAGACTCGGCGAATTTTAAAACCACTTCTCTGTAACTGTATGTTGAAACGTGCATTTTATTAATAACTGTGCAAACAGAAAACATGCGGACAGCTTTTGAGACTTATAGTGAGCATCGACCAGAGCACGGCTGTTGCCGCTCGGCTGTCTTGCACACATTACACTCAAGGTACTAATGTTTTGGAAAACAATTTAATAATCCGTAAAATAAAACGTTGTTGGCGACCCTTGAGATTCAACTTCTCGGTGTTGTGACATGTGTGGTACTAAATCAATTGACTGGGTTCTTGAACCACAAAAACTGCACCGGGCCATGTAATTGCTGGTAAGTCGCTAAATTTTACCTCAAGACAACTCCCGTACCACCGCCATTTACGAAGGCTATTCATCAGTACGACTCACAATGACGTCATGGTTTAAAAGGAAAGTATGCGCAAGCACAAACTTCATGCTGGTTGCACACTTTGAAAATGGCGCTGGCACGGAACTTGTCCGTCAAAAAAAAACATTTCGCTAATTATCAGCCGTAGATAGGGCCGATGTTTACTTTACAAATTAAGAAGCCAATCGATCGATTTTTGTAAGTATTCCCTTGACTACAATGAAGTTTGAATCTCGAGGATGGCCAAAACCGTTTACTTTGTCTAATTTAAAAATTATTTCCAAATACTTTCTTACCTTGTTGTAAAGTGTACAAGACAGCTGAGCGGCCACAGCCGTGTTCTGGGTGCCCGCTAATGACTATACGTCTACAAAGCTGCCTGCATGTTTTCCGTTTGCACAGTTATCAATAAAATGCATGTTTCAACATTAAATTATATACAAGTGATTTTAAAATTCACCTATGGTATAAGTTTGTAACGTTAACAGTAGAACTGAGCGGCCATAGCCGTGCACGAGGTACTGTTCACTCTATCTACCCGAACGATTTCCGCTTGCAAGGTTATTAATAAAATGCATGTTTCAACATTAAAATTACAGACAAGTGATTTTAAAAGACGTCGTGCGCCTTTGTTCAAATCTATTTAAAACTCGTCATCCGGACATTGGCGAAGACAGACAATCATGACTTCTTTTTGAGCGATACACGTCAACTGACTAAAGATACACTGGTTTGCTTTGAACCGCTGGCAATACGGAAACGAGACATAAAGTAGAAATTGAGGAGTTGACGACACTTGTCAGGAGTAACTATGATCCAGCGGTATCATCAGCTGATCATGAAGAAATCAATTCTTCGAAAGTTGAAACATCGTCTGGAAGGAGATCAGACGTAGTCAAAACAACAACACCAGATCCACCCAAACAACGTTTGCAAATAATGCGTTCTGATCGAGCGGGATGTGTAGTGTTGTTTTGACTACGTCTGACCTCCTTCCGGATATCATTAGAAAACCCCGTAGCACAAACTCTGTTGCTAGACACTCGTTACAATGGCAATACAGAGGTGTAGACAATGTTGCTATCCAATAAGGGACGGACCATTAGATCTTGGGAGGGGGGTGGTCAAAAACAGAAAAAAAAAAATTTCAGAGCAGAAAGTTAGGAAAAAAAAATCTTCAAACTAGTTTGCAAAAAAAAAAAAATAAATAAGAAGACAAAGGCGTAAAAAAAAAATCTGCAAAAGTCTTTAAAATTTTGAATTTTTTTTAGATTTTACCGACAGCAAGCAACTTTCTGTATTTTTAATACATCCTCCCGGCGCATTTTTAATTTTGATTTATACATTTAGAGTGACTGTATCCCTTATACTGAAGTTGTGATTATCTTATCTTTTCGGACTTTTGTATTCTGATCACTTGAAAATTATGAAATTATAGAGCCTGTTTTCTACTTGTTTCCTGCGTACAAACCAAGCAGGTACACTAGGTAAAACATTGAAACTATGGTATGGTTGTCAAGACAGAAAGTTGTATTTGCCTTTTAAGATCAAGGTAAACAGATGCAGGCCACATCAGTTTCATTTTTTTCACAGCATTTTATTACAATGATGAATGCAAGAATGGGTGAACAAGTAGAAACACGTCAATAATGATAAAACAACATATCAAGTCATTATGTATTATTTTGCTTTTAAAAAGGCATTTTCAATTCTTTTTTCTCAAAAAACAGCCTCAAATAACAACAGCAACACATGTTTTAACATTCAACAATACACTACGTAGCATGCCATCTATCCAACAAATCCCAACACAAAAACACATAAAAGGGTTGAACTTTGAAAGTTTCTCGATAGCAAATACTGAATAAATCTGCATGGTTAATCGTTTTTGTGTAGCAAATTTCAAAGAAATTGGACAAGCCCTTTCAGAGAATACAGATTTTTTGACCATGAATGGCATAAATTGCCCAAAAAGACAAATATTGAAATTTCAACACATCTATACACATCCAATCATTTTGGACATGCTGCTACAGAGAAATAGATGTTTTGATCAAAAAAGGGCAACAATTGCTCTAAAAACACAAATATGCAAATTTCACTATATTATTTAGCTTATTTTAGCTTCTCAGCTTGTCAACATCAATTGTAAATCATGAGATATGCATGATGTTTGGTTGGATGAATGTAGGCATTTCACCACGCAGTAGAAAGGGAAGCCAGGAAACCAAAATAGTCAATTTTCAAACTATACGAAGCTACTGAGGAGCAAGAAGACCATGTTTCAGAGTAAGATGTGTAATCCGAAAAAAATGCTCCTAAAGTGCCACCAAATAACACCATTTTTATCTCTATTTTTCAAAAGCTCCAACAGCAGGGGGGGACACCCCCCTCCTGACCTCCCCCCGCAAAAATACTCCCCAAGTGCCACCAAATAACACCTTTTTCATCTCTAATTTTCAAAAGCTCCAACGGCAGGAGGGGGACACCCCCTCCTGACCACCCCCCACAAAAATACTCCCCAAGTGCCACCAAATGACACCATTTAATCTCTATTTTTCAAAAGCTCCACAGCAGGACGGGGGACACCCCCTCCTGACCTCCCCTGGCTAAAATACTCCCCAAGTGCCACCAAATAACACCATTTTAATTTCTATTTTTCAAAAGCTCCAACGGCAGGAGGGGGACACCCCCTCCTGACCACCCCCCGCAAAAATACTCCCCAAGTGCCACCAAATAACACCATTTTAATCTCTATTTTTCAAAAGCTCAAACAGCAGCAGGGGGACACCCCTCTCCTGACCTCTTCCCAGTGACCGCTTGCGTGGCCGCTTGTGGTGCTTGGCACCACATGTTTGCCCTCTTTATCTTCAGACAGCGACGAACGAAAAAAAAAAAATTATAAATCTGAAAATTTACTCTGAAAAAAAAAATTTGCACAGCTAATCTCAATTGGAAAAAAAAAATTTCAGAAATTTACAATAGTAAAAAATAAATTTCACAATTTCATTGTGACCACCCCCCTCCCAAAGTCTAATGGTCCATCCCTAAAGACCCTGTGTTTTTGTAAATTAACTAGCGTGCTCACAAACTTGCACAGGAGGAGTGGTAACTATGGCGCGTAATCGAGGCCAATATTCGAACTCAACATTTGGGATTCGTATTCCCAATTTTCAACTATCGAACTCAACATTGGGATTCGTATAACGCAATTTCCAACTTTCGAACTCAACATTTGGGATTCGAAATTCCCATTTTCATCTTTCGAACTCCCATTTTTGGAGTCGTATATCCCATTTTCATCTTTTGAAATCTCATTTTTAACTTACTCCCATTTTTGGACTAAATCATAGAGACCCCTAGAACGCTAGCAAGCGAACACAAGTTTACGAAAGATAAAATGCGTTTACGATAGTCAAATGCCACTTTTAAAAAATCGAAGGTGTCATTTTACATTAAATTATTCATCACTTTATTAGGGAGTCCCAAACATGTGGTTGCACTGAAGCTATTTTGAACGTTGACGACGTTAAGCTAGTTAGTGACGGGGGTATACAAAACGAAGACCGAAGATCGAAGACCGAACACCGAAGATCGAAGACCGAAGACCGAAGACCCCTGAATTTGGATTAAAGGCACGATGCACTCTAACCGGCAAGGACGGATCGAACGTTATAGTATTTAGTACGCAGTAATTACGCTGTTTCAGACATGATACACGCCAAATTACCATCACATCGGAGTCAAACTGAAACACTCGCCTGCGCGACTTGATAACGATGGCGGCTAACATTTCAAACACAATACACGAAGTTCAACCGAAATTAAGCCAATGCGGCGAAATATGGCCCTTAAATACAGGAGATATCACAGTTCTTTGATTTGTACTTTTGACTTTGACAGATACGGCAAGTCGCTAGTATTGGTTTCGGATTGTAATTCTCAAATAGGCGCAACTATTTTAAGTTTTAATGTTTCATATAGCCATTTTTGATATAATTGTGGATGAATAACTCTCACCTCGACCAATTGAAACAATCCCGACGAAATATGGACGATTATTACGAAAGATATGCCAGGGTCTTCGTTTTGTACATTTGCACTTGAAAACCGCCCAAAATTAGTAGGTTTTTCTTAAATTACTCCAAAAATATACGTCCAAATTTTGTTTCTGGCACGGAATTGACTTCCTCCCACTATTCGTCACAAAATAAACCAATACCGACAATGAATGATCCTTAAATACCGGAGATATCAAGGGTCTTCGTTTTGTACTGTTGACCTTACAGATACGGTAAGCCGATGGCATTCGTTTCTGATTCTGATTCTCAAATAAACGTAACTATTTTAGGTTTTAATGTTTCATATGGCCATTTTTGATATAGTTGTGGATGAATAACTCTCTCTTTGACCAATTGAAATAATCCCGACGAAAAATGGACGATTTTTACGAGAGATATGCCAGGGTCTTCGTTTTGTACATTTGGACTTGAAAACCGCCCAAAATTAGTAGGTTTTTCTTAAATTACTCCAAAAATATACGTCCAAATTTTGTTTTTGGTACGGAATTGACTTCCTCCCACTATTCGTCACAAATTAAACCAATACCGACAATGAAGGGCCCTTAAATACCGGAGATATCAAGGGTCTTCGTTTTGTACTTTTGACTTTGACAGATACGGTAAGCCGCTAGTATTGGTTTCGGATTGTAATTCTCAAATAGGCGCAACCATTTTAAGTTTAAATTTTCATATGGCCATTTTTGATATAGTTGTGGATGAATAACTCTCTCCTTGACCAAATGAAATAATCCCGACGAAAAATGGACGATTTTTACGAGAGATATGCCAGGGTCTTCGTTTTGTACATTTGGACTTGAAAACCGCCCAAAATTAGTAGGTTTTTCTTAAATTACTCCAAAAATATACGTCCAAATTTTGTTTTTGGCACGGAATTGACTTCCTCCCACTATTCTTCACAAAATAAACCAATACCGACAATGAATGGTCCTTAAATACCGGAGATATCAAGGGTCTTCGTTTTGTACTTTTGACTTTGACAGATACGGTAAGCCGCTAGTATTGGTTTCGGATTGTAATTCTCAAATAGGCGCAACTATTTTAAGTTTAAATGTTTCATATGGCCATTTTTGCTATAGTTGTGGATGAATAACTCTCTCCTTGACCAAATGAAATAATCCCGACGAAAAATGGACGATTTTTACGAGAAATATGCTAGGGTCTTCGTTTTGTACATTTGGACTTGAAAAACGCCCAAAATTAGTAGTTTTTTTGAAATTACTCCAAAAATATACGTCCAAATTTTGTTTTTGGTACGGAATTGACTTCCTCCCACTATTCGTCACAAAATAAACCAATACCGACAATGAAGTGCCCTTAAATACCGGAGATATCAAGGGTCTTCGTTTTGTACTTTTGACTTTGACAGATACGGTAAGCCGCTAGTATTGGTTTCGGATTGTAATTCTCAAATAGGCGCAACCATTTTAAGTTTAAATGTTTCATATGGCCATTTTTGCTATAGTTGTGGATGAATAACTCTCTCCTTGACCAAATGAAATAATCCCGACGAAATATGGACGATTTGTACGAAAGATATGCCAGGGTCTTCGTTTTGTACATTTGGACTTGAAAAACGCCCAAAATTAGTAGGTTTTTTTGAAATTACTCAAACAATATACGTCCAAATTTTGTTTTTGGTACGGAATTGACTTCCTCCCACTATTCTTCACAAATTAAACCAATACCGACAATGAATGGTCCTTAAATACCGGAGATATCAAGGGTCTTCGTTTTGTACTTTTGACTTTGACAGATACGGTAGGCCGCTAGTATTGGTTTCGGATTGTAATTCTCAAATAGGCGCAACTATTTTAAGTTTAAATGTTTCATATGGCCATTTTTTATATAGTTGTGGATGAATAACTCTCACCTTGACCAATTGAAACAATCCCGACGAAAAATGGACGATTATTACGAGAGATATGCCAGGGTCTTCGTTTTGTACATTTGGACTTGAAAACCGCCCAAAATTAGTAGGTTTTTCTTAAATTACTCCAAAAATATACGTCCAAATTTTGTTTTTGGCACGGAATTGACTTCCTCCCACTATTCTTCACAAAATAAACCAATACCGACAATGAAGGGTCCTTAAATACCGGAGATATCAAGGGTCTTCGTTTTGTACTTTTGACTTTGACAGATACGGTAAGCCGCTGGCGTTCGTTCGGATTCCGATTCTTAAATAAACGCAACTATTTTAGGTTTTAATGTTTCATATGGCCATTTTTGATATAGTTGTGGATGAATAACTCTCTCTTTGACCAATTGAAATAATCCCGACGAAATATGGACGATTATTACGAAAGATATGCCAGGGTCTTCGTTTTGTACATTTGGACTTGAAAACCGCCCAAAATTAGTAGGTTTTTCTTAAATTACTCCAAAAATATACGTCCAAATTTTGTTTTTGGCACGGAATTGACTTCCTCCCACTATTCTTCACAAAATAAACCAATACCGACAATGAATGGTCCTTAAATACCGGAGATATCAAGGGTCTTCGTTTTGTACTTTTGACGTTGACAGGTACGAAAGCATGATCTAGCGTTGATTACAGATTACGAATCTAAAATTCACTGAATTATATTTGTTTTATTTGTTGTGAGGCATTTTTACTACATTTATAATAATAAATGCATAAATGAATATCGAAGAGTTAAATAAATTATTTATTTATATTAATTAACATACATACATACATACATACATACATACATACATACATACATACATACATACATACATACATACATACATACATACATGTATACATACATACATACAGACATGCAGACAGATAGAGATAGATAGAGAGGTAGATAGATAGATAGATAGATTATATATATATATATATATATATATATATATATATATATATATATATATATAATATATATATATATATATATATATATAAAACAAGCTTAATGCACTTTGAAAGTTTTTTTTTATTAAAACAAAATGAACTGTCAACTTTACGCTGACCTTACATAGTCCTTTGTAATGGTAAAACATCAAATTTGTAGCAATTCGAACTTCAAGATAACTTATGTACTGTGATCGGTATTATCTTACGAAGGAAAACAATTGCTTAGAACAATTACAGCGAGGGTCATCGGTTTATGATACTGTTGAAACATTTTTACACAAGGTACATGTGAACATGTTGCTTAATAAGTAATAGCATGGGCAGTACGACAGACCCTAACTTGGTGATGTGCATTTTAATAGCCATCCTGACATCGCCGTATAAGTAACTGTGATTCTCCTTATCGCTTACAACAAATGCCAATTTGATGCGTGTTGAGACTGAGTAAAATAGTACGTTTTACATTGAAGTGCGAAACAATATACCTTTATCTGTGAGATGATTATCTATGTTCAATATTGAAGCTTACAAACACTTGCTTAGTCACTGAACTTCTCATTTGTAGCACTACAACCGTTATGAACGATCGTCCGGGTCTTGCACAGCGCCTGAAACATTTAGCACCAAAACAAGTGTCTGGATATCAAATTTTGGTTACCCAACTGTCCCCAAAAAAATCGTCAGCCCAAAAATTTGTCACTTTCAAATTTCAGAGCGAATTTTACTAAATTTATGTAATTTCATCGTTGTATATCTTGTATGGGGTTTTACACACAAAATAAAATCAAACACGATTGGAACTAATTTGTAATAATTGGATGGTGAAGTAATGTCTATTTGATCTGTAAATGTAAGCTCATCTACTTTTTAACTACGCTGTCAACGACGCGGAGTTTATCAAATTGGTTGATTTTCCGTCGTCGTCCGTCATCCTCAACAATTGCCTTCTCCACGGAAACCGCAAGTCCGATTGCTTTGAAATTTTATATGCAACTCACTTGGGTTACTTCACTTAAGTTTGTTCAAATCGTAGTGAAATTTGCGTATTTGTATTTTAGGGGCATTTTTTCCTGTTTTTTGTAAAACAATCTTCTTCTCTGAAACCACTTGTCCGATTGCTTTGCAATTTGATATGCAGTTTACTTAGGGTGACTTCAGTCAGATTTGTTCAAATCGTGGTGAAATTTGCATATTTGTATTTTAAGGCAACTTTTGTCGTTTTTGGTAAAAAATATTTAAAAATCTTCTTCTTCAAAACTACCTGTCAGTTAGCTTTGCTATTTCCCTACGGATGATCTACTTCAGATTTGTTCAAATTGTGCAAAAATATTCAAATTTGCATTTTAAGGCAATTTTGCCATTTTAGGTAAAAAATTGTGTTTCTCAAAAGTACTGGTTTGATAGCTTTGAAATTTGGTATAGAGGTTCCTACAGATCAACTAATTTCTGATGAAATCTGTAATTTTGTATTTTTCATGCCAATTTTGCCATTTTTCGTCCAAAGATTTGTTTCTCAAAAACTGCAAAGATTTGTTTCTCAAAAACTGCAAGTCGATATCTTTGATATTTGGTATACAGTTTCCAAGGGGCTATTGTAATATATGATATATTGAAATTATGGTGAAATCTGCAATGTTTATTTTTGGGGCAATCTTTACCATTTTTGGTCAGAAAATTTTATTCTCAAGAAACTACTCGTCAGATAGCTTTGGTTGACATGTTCTTAGGGATGATCTGATGAGATATATTCAAATTATGATGAAATTGTGTATTTTTGCAGCTATTCTAGCCACTTTTTTCCGGCTCCTGAATTGAGTTATCAAAGATTTCCACCTTCTTCATCAACATGTGTCAAAAATAGTTATTCTCTACATAAACACAGCGTAGCTATATCTTCCGTTAGGTTGCTTGTCTTTTTAAGTGACAAATGCATTTGTTTTTATGAGTAATTTGTAATATTGAATCATTCCGCTGTAGGGCACGTACAATTTTTTAGAATTTGAAAATATGAAAATCCCATTATCTCAAATTAGTTCCAATCGTGTTATCAACAAAAACAATCGTCGTCCTACCTAACCAAATTTTCGGAGACATGTTACAAGAAACACATATAGTTGTTTAGGTCACGTACTTGGCAATAACAATACAAAAAACGAATTTGTGTAACCACTCAAGCCATTTCAATATATCCACAATACCATGTTAAAGTAAACATTAGTCAATTTTGATGCATGAAACAAATTCCAGTACGACCATTCGATTTATCCACTATGTGCTACTTAAAGAGGCACTCCCACTTGGTAACATTTTTAAAACGTATTTTTTAATGCCAACGGTCGATATTGACGTGGCGGCTGCGCGCGGATCGCAAGATATCGATAAAAACATGTCCTCAAAAAAGTAAAACTTTGAATTCCGGTGGCCCACCTCAATTCAGCTTCCGAACATCGAACGTTCGGCACTGGGGCCATTGTCAACTAAGCTATGGAGTACGAGTCTACGCTGACGCTGCTGTATGCCACAGTACCACTCGCGTCGGTGATCAGTCATGCCCCATGGGGGAAAGCCGAGTCTTACTGACTCGGAGAAAAGACGGAAAACAAAAGTTTGCTGATTCCGCCAGAATTCGCATAGGTGACTAGTACATACGTGCGGTTGATACATAGCGCGCCGCGTGGTATGCACGCATACCGCGCGCGGCGGCCGCTATGTATCGAACCACGCGTAACTGTGTGGCAGACGACAAAATGTAGTCAACAGAGGCGGCTAACTAATATTTTACAGGTAAAAACTGATATCTATGTGGTATTGGGTAAAATATAATAGAACTGACCGAGAATAATGAAAAAGACAAAAACTAAGGAGAAGTTTAAAAAAAACCCTGGCATATCTCTCGTAAAAATCGTCCATATTTCGTCGGGATTATTTCAATTGGTCAAGGAGAGAGTTATTCATCCACAACTATATCAAAAATGGCCATATGAAACATTAAACCTAAAATCGTTGCGCCTATTTGAGAATTACAATCCGAAACCAATACTAGCGGCTTACCGTATCTGTCAAAGTCAAAAGTACAAAACGAAGACCCTTTATATCTCCGGTATTTATTGACCATATTTCGTCGGTATTGGCTTAATTTGTGAAGAATAGTGGGAGGAAGTCAATCCCGTGCCAAAAACAAAATTTGGACCTATATTTTTGGAGTAATGTCAAAAAAACCTACTAATTTTGGGCGGTTTTCAAGTCCAAATGTACAAAACGAAGACCCTGGCATATCTCTCGTAAAAATCGTCCATTTTTCGTTAGGATTATTTCATTTGGTCAAGGAGAGAGTTATTCATCCACAACTATATCAAAAATGGCCATATGAAACATTGAAGCCTAAAATAGTTGCATTTATTTGAAAATCGGAATCCGAAACCAATGCCAGCGGCTAGTACCGTATCCGAGTCTGTCAAAGTCAAAAGTACAAAACGAAGACCCTTGATATCTCCGGTATTTAAGGGCACTTCATTGTCGGTATTGGTTTATTTTGTGACGAATAGTGGGAGGAAGTCAATTCCGTACCAAAAACAAAATTTGGACGTATATTTTTGGAGTAATTTAAGAAAACCTACTAATTTTGGGCGTTTTTCAAGTCCAAATGTACAAAACGAAGACCCTGGCATATCTCTCGTAAAAATCGTCCATTTTTCGTCGGGATTATTTCATTTGGTCAAGGAGAGAGTTATTCATCCACAACTATATCAAAAATGGCCATATGAAACATTAAAGCCTAAAATAGTTGCATTTATTTGAAAATCGGAATCCGAAACCAATGCCAGCGGCTAGTACCGTATCCGAGTCTGTCAAAGTCAAAAGTACAAAACGAAGACCCTTGATATCTCCGGTATTTAAGGGCACTTCATTGTCGGTATTGGTTTATTTTGTGACGAATAGTGGGAGGAAGTCAATTCCGTACCAAAAACAAAATTTGGACGTATATTTTTGGAGTAATTTAAGAAAAACCTACTAATTTTGGGCGTTTTTCAAGTCCAAATGTACAAAACGAAGACCCTGGCATATCTCTCGTAAAAATCGTCCATTTTTCGTCGGGATTATTTCATTTGGTCAAGGAGAGAGTTATTCATCCACAACTATATCAAAAATGGCCATATGAAACATTAAAACCTAAAAAAGTTGCATTTATTTGAAAATCGGAATCCGAAACTAATGCCAGCGGCAAGTACCGTATCCGAGTCTGTCAAAGTCAAAAGTACAAAACGAAGACCCTTGATATCTCCGGTATTTAAGGGCACTTCATTGTCGGTATTGGTTTATTTTGTGACGAATAGTGGGAGGAAGTCAATTCCGTGCCAAAAACAAAATTTGGACATATTTTTGGAGAAATTTAAGAAAAACCTACTAATTTTGGGCGTTTTTCAAGTCCAAATGTACAAAACGAAGACCCTGGCATATCTCTCGTAAAAATCGTCCATTTTTCGTCGGGATTATTTCAATTGGTCAAGGAGAGAGTTATTCATCCGCAACTATATCAAAAATGGCCATATGAAACATTAAAACCTAAAATAGTTACGTTTATTTGAGAATCGGAATCAGAAACGAATGCCATCGGCTTACCGTATCTGTAAGGTCAAAAGTACAAAACGAAGACCCTTGATATCTTCGGTATTTAAGGATCATTCATTGTCGGTATTGGTTTATTTTGTGACGAATAGTGGGAGGAAGTCAATTCCGTGCCAAAAACAAAATTTGGACGTATATTTTTGGAGTAATTTAAGAAAAACCTACTAATTTTGGGCGTTTTTCAAGTCCAAATGTACAAAACGAAGACCCTGGCATATCTTTCGTAATAATCGTCCATATTTCGTCGGGATTATTTCAATTGGTCAAGGTGAGAGTTATTCATCCACAATTATATCAAAATGGCTATATGAAACATTAAAACCTAAAATAGTTGCGCCTATTTGAGAATTACAATCCGAAACCAATACTAGCGGCTTGCCGTATCTGTCAAAGTCAAAAGTACAAATCAAAGAACTGTGATATCTCCTGTATTTAAGGGCCATATTTCGCCGTATTGGCTTAATTTCGGTTGAACTTCGTGTATTGTGTTTGAAATGTTAGCCGCCATCGTTATCAAGTCGCGCAGGCGAGTGTTTCAGTTTGACTCCGATGTGATGGTAATTTGGCGTGTATCATGTCTGAAACAGCGTAATTACTGCGTACTAAATACTATAACGTTCGATCCGTCCTTGCCTGTTAGAGTGCATCGTGCCTTTAATCCAAATTCAGGGGTCTTCGGTCTTCGGTCTTCGATCTTCGGTGTTCGGTCTTCGATCTTCGGTCTTCGTTTTGTATACCCCCCGTAAGTGACCACATCATTGACAGTTTGTCCAGGCTGCTACATGAACTTGACCAGCCTGACAGATTAGGAGATGTGTTACATAGGTGTGAGAGTCTTGCTGGATGTTTGTCACAGTTAAATGCTATCGGAATGTGTTGCGAGTGTGTCGTTCAGCTCGTGCAAGTGTTTCCGGTGCAGTGCTGTTTTTATGCCTTGCCGATCTTATCCCCGCGCATGTGCGAACGATCCAACTCGATACGGAACCTGAAACCACTTTCTGTCTGAGAGCTGTTTTTCATTCTCTTGGTGGTAAATGATTCGCGTTTTTTATTTTATTTTACCGTCAGTTAGAATGGATCTGTATGCTACTACCTGAAAGATTTTTCGATACGGCTCTTCAATGATTTCTTTCACAACGGAATATCTATTTTGAGCAATTAAGAGTAAACATTTATCTGCCCTCTGTTTCCTGTTATATGAAGTTTTGCGAAAACATTGTGGTAAAAACCAATCAGTACGTGTTTTCCCGAATAACAAGCCTTGGGTAACAAAAGAAATGAAAATGTTTCTAAATGAAAAAAATTAGCATTCCTACAAGGGGACAGAAGTAAATATAAGGAAAAAGAAAAGGAATTTAGACAGCAGGCTAGAATTGCGAAATATAAGTACCGAATGAAAATTGAAGAAAAATTGAAAACAAATAATTGTAAAGCTGCATGGGATGGGTTGAAAGTTATGATGGGTAAAAGACAAAACACTAGCCTAAATTCATTCCCTCGTGATCTACTTGCCTTCCCCGATGAATTAAACAAATTTTATGCTCGTTTTGATGTAAGAGATTTCACCAATGAATGTGTAACATTATGTCAGAGTTTGAAGCCTGTCTCTGATCAGATTGAGGTCTCCCAAAGCGATGTTGAAGGTAGCTTTTTAAAATTAAACAGTAACAAAGCAGCAGGTCCCGATAAAATTACAGGAAGGGTTTTGAAAAATTGTGCCAGACAACTCGGTCCCGTTTTTTCCTACATTTTCCAGACGTTACTAAATCTTCATGTTGTCCCCATATATGGGAGACGCCCACAATTATCCCAGTTCCAAAGAAGCCCAACCCAAAACAGCTGAATGACTATCGTCCCATTACCTTAACATCAATTCTGTGCAAGTGTATGGAAGGTATTGTGCGGAAGCATTTGCTTTGTGATGTGGCTGATAAGTTAGATCCGTTTCAGTTTGCGTACAAAGCTAATAGAGGGGTTGATGACGCATCTATCAATCTTTTTAATTTACTTTCTCAACATTTAGAGTCCACAAATGCATACATTCGTATTCTTTTTAGAGACTTTTCAAGCGCTTTCAACACCATTGAACCATATGTTCTCCTTAGACATCTTATCAATATGAATGTCGATGCCAACATAATTCTCTGGATCAGTGATTTTCTCAGGGAAAGACCACAACGGGTATGTGTAAATGGCTTCATGTCAGAGGAAATTGTACTGAATGTTGGTGCACCACAAGGTTGCGTGCTATCACCTACTCTATTTTCTATTTACACAGATCACATGAGGTGCAATACTGCAATATCTTGTTTGTTCAAATTTGCTGATGACATGGCTCTTGTTGGGCTACTCAAAAAGGAAGATTCTCTTTCTGAATATTTCCATAATGTTGAAATTTTAAAGAACTGGTGTATAGATAGCTATTTAGATATGAATATTAGTAAAACAAAAGAGCTTGTCATTGGTTGTAAAGTTTGCCCGGATATTACTCCTGTCACAATCAACGATGAATCTGTTGAAGTCGTTTCATGTTTCAAATACTTAGGTTCATTTCTAGATGAAAAACTCACATTTGATGAAAATACTGACTATATAGCGAAAAAGTCCCAACAAAGATTATACCTTCTCGGAAACTCAAATCGTTCAATGTGAGTCAAAATATCTTACAAATGGTGTACAGATCCCTCATTGAGAGTGTTTTAACCTATAATATCATTTTGTGGTATGGAAATTTGACTGTCAGAAACAGAAGTAAGCTTTCTCGTATTGTGAGGATGGCAGAAAAAATTATTGGCTGTCGTCAAAATTCCCTTGTAAACCTTTACCAGCTGGCAGTGAAAAGGAAAGCGCAGAATATTGTCAATGATTCTGATCACCCTCTCCATGGTTACTTCCAGAAACTCCCGTCAGGGAGACGTTTTCGGGTTCCTCGTGCAAAGAAAAACCTCTTCAAAAAGTCATTTCTTCCATCAGCAGTTTCAATTTTAAACTCAAACTCGATGTAGTTGTTTTAAACCTCCAGTTGGTCCTTTGTTGTTTCCGTCTATGTTTCAATTTTTGTATCTATGTCGCTACCTTGTGTGTGTTTTTAAGCATTTCAATGTGTAATAGCGTCCCTTTTTATAGAATACTTTTGCTAGTTGTACTATTTTAATTTGTATATGATGAGCCTGAAGGCAAATTTCTACATTTTTTGTGGATAATAAAGTAATTGAATTGAATTGAATTGAATTGAATTGAATTAACTTTAAAACAAAGATATATAGAAATCGCACACACACTTTTTGAGAAGATGCAAATTTCGATCGGAAATATCGCAACGTTGTCAAGAAAGCACTGAAAACTGATTTCTGAAAAGGTACCTAAATTTCCTATCATATATCCTTCTTTATAAAATGACAACAAAGTGACTCCAGATCTGTTGCTAATTATGTAGCTTTCCCGAACCTGTCGGCGAAAAGATCATGTTCTCGTTTTTTTTCTCTAATTTCTCTCTGAATTATAATATCTGCGGTAAGAATTATACCTAAAACGGATACTACCGAGATGCGCTAGAAATGCAGTCACTATAACATAGTTTATAGGGTGTTTCTATAACAATTTTCGTCAAATAATTCTTATTAGAAGCTATTTCTCGTCCTTGGACCTAAAACGGTGCCAAAGAGACACTCTTCGGTGTTCCAAATTAAATGTATTCAACTCAAAATTTAGATGCATGTATCATGATATCATGGAGTAAGTAAATTCTGTCTAGAAATGGGTAAGAAGTTCCGCCCTGTTTACATCTGGAAGTTGATTTCTGCATGATATTTTCACATGGTTTACATTCCATTTACTAAGGTTCATGTTTTCTTCAGAAAAGACCTTGTTCCAAATCACATAAAAGTTTTCTGAATACAGTGCTTTGTGCATGATATTGAAAAGAAGGCTCTAATATTTTTCTAGAAAATTTTCATAACATTAATGTTTTTGAATAGGACCGAAAATATTTCAGTTTGGTAGAAATGTACACCAGCTCTCTTAACATGGACGTTAAAATAGTATTTTACATATTTAAATATTTTTTACATATGTGTCGGACATAGGGGTGTCAGATAGGCTTGGAACACTGGAAAGTAATCAGTCATATAATCGATAGCCTTCATGGCCAAATGAATGGACAGATTTTCATATTTTTAAACCTTTTATCACTTCTTAAAAGTATAATACAAAGTAAAAATTCAGCAGTATATACCACTGCATATACATTAGCAAAAGAAGCGGATCGACAGCTGCCGATCTAATCCCGGCGAAGAATGTGCAGGGATAAGATCGGCAGGGGATAAAAAAACTGCACTGCGCCGGTTCACATTTTCGAATAACCCGAGAAGGCCGATAACGTAATGTGACGTATCTATGACGCGTTCTGACGTATATAGCCAAAAAGGAAAAACGTGGCTAACTACCATGAAGCAAGTTAGGGATGCCTAGGGAGAATACGAATCCAAAATATTCAGTTCGATAGTTGAAAATCGCGTTTACGAACCAAAAATGTTCAATACAGTTTAAAATGGGGAATAAGAATCCAAAATTTTGAGTTCGCAAGTTGAAAATAGGGAATACGAATCATTGGGAGTACGAATCCCAAATGTTGAGTTCGATAGTTGAAAATTGGGAATATTAATCGCAAATGTTGAGTTCGAAAGTTGAAAATTGGAAATACGAATCCCAAATGTTGAGTTCGAAAGTTGAAAATTGGGTTTACGATTGGAACGTAAAATCCAGGGTGAAAAGGCAAAAGCAATGAAGATGTCTTTCCCGCGAGCTCTTGAACGGAAATAACCCCATTTTAACGCATACTCAGAACTCTGTATGCCAACAGCAGCGACACCTTAAAATCTTTTGTTGTTTGCCCCCCCCCGCCCCCGCGGGCGTTGCTCGCCAAAGTTTGCGGTATTGACCAAGTCGATCGCGACTGTGAACTTTGAATGTAACAGTTAAGCGTGCATGGAGCTTAGAAAGATCATGGGTTGAGTAAAATGGAGACATTGCGTGATATAAAGACAGTGGTTGAGGTTTTCTTAGCCTACAAATTGCATTCATGACAAACCCTTGTAAAGTGAATATGAATTTCAGATTATATAGCTGCAAGCAGCGATGCCGGGGCCAAAGCAGTCTAAGTGTGTAAAAGTAGTCAAACATTGTCAGAGAGGTCAAAGGTAATCTTAGTCACTTTTTGTTTTGCCAAAAAAAATTGTCCAACTGTTACCACTGCCAACAGAAAATCAGACAACTATTCTGATTTATCGGTTTATTTGTGAAATCAGGGTAAAAGTACATCCTGGTCACATGACATTTCGTCAAAATACTTTCCTTCCATACATGTCCTTATATACCAGAAATCAGACCTCTAGCTCTTTTGGCTAGCCGAACATTAAATATGCACATAATTAATGAGGTACAGGATGAGACAACATCAGGTCTAATATCATACCAAATTTGAAGGATGTAGCCCTTCTGGTTACCAATTTATTGGCATATAAGTGTATTTGAGGTCAAAGGTCATCGAGGTCACGTGACATTTTGTAAAAAAAAATGTGCTCACATATTGTTCCCAGCGTACCAAAAATCAGACCTCTAGCCCTTTGGCTACTCCAAAATTAGATATGCACACAATTAAGGTCTACAATCACACAATATTAAGAGGGCTATAGCCCTTGTGGTTACCGATTTAACCACAAGAACGACATATAAGTATATTTGAAGTCAAAGGTTAATGAGGTAATGGTACATTTTGTCAAACCAACTTATTCCTGTGTACCAAATATCAGACCCCTAGGTCTATTGGCTAGCCGAGAATTAGATATACACATATCTAATGATGCATAATTAGATATGCACATAATGAACTGTATAGCCATAGTGGCTATTGATTTATCGGCATAGAAGTATAGTTTTTGTTAGAGGTCATCGAGCTCACGTGACATTTTGTCATAAATCTTTGCTCCTATAGTAATCCCTATCTACCAAAAATCAGACCTCTAGCTCTATTTGCTCGAGCAGAAACAGATATTTGCATTATTAATGAGATATAGGATGTGCTTGTCATATGACAGCTTCTTTAACCAACTATACTATACTATAGAACTATACTTGTCTCAGTTTACAAACAATCGGACGTCTAGGTCTATTTGGAAGCGATATGTATAATTAATTTGGTGCAGGAACATGCCAGGTCAAAGGTCAAGTTCATCCTCAAAACTGTTGTGTAAAATTTGGTCCTGTATCCAACATTGTAAGAATAGACATCGTCTGGCTGCATAGGGATTGGGCAGGTCAAAGGTCATTTAGAAATAAAAAAAATAATACTTTCAAAATCTTCTTCTCAAAAACGGCATGGTCAATAATCTTCAAATTAAGTATGTAGCATTTAGGTAGTATGGTCCGAAAAGTTTCTCAAAAGAATTTAGATTTTTCAATTTATATGCAAATTAGGTAAACTTTAATATTTTAATAAATAATAATAACAAGTCATGTGACCAATCAAGATATATATGAAGGGTTAGAAGCACCAGTACTCTGTACTCCTTATAAGCTCTGCAAGTTTGAAAAATCCACGCACAATGGTTTTGGAGATCTAGCTTGGGAAAGAATTTACGGAAGAAGGAGAGAAAGTGAAAGAAGAAGAAGTGATCAAGTGTAAATATAGCAGGGGCCAAGCCCCATAGGGCTTTAGCCCCTAACTACATAAACACTTGCACCTACAAAATAATTGCATTATATGATATACTATTGAACACACGTGACTTTATGCTAAAGTGTTTTCATTAAAGTTGTATGCCATAGGTCCCTTTCACAAACAACTTTCCCCGTAGAGCCCTATGGCCGTATAACTTTTCGCCAAGGCTGCTGGGTAAATTTGGAGCTCATGCGCACATGGCTTACGACCTGACTTGACCCCACAATATCCAGCGAATTTCAAAATCAATACGTAAACAATAGCTGGCGACGGCAAAACATTTCGCGTTGTCCCACTGATGAAGGCAATGGAGAACAAACGAAAAGCCTCAACAAAAAAGACCGCAGCAGAGGGATAATTACTTCTCAGCAGAGGGTTATCGAATTCTGCAGCGTGAAACAGTTTTCAGAGGTTATTTTGTGGTCGTATGCCGACGATTTGCCTTACGCGTACGTACGTACTGCCATGGGCGAGGGGTGTCGGAAAGGCCTGGACGGACGTGGTGGCACTGGCGCACCTTCATGAGGTCATTGGCATATAAGTTGAGATGTGCAGGCTTTTTTAGGTCTTGTGTGCCACACTCACTGCATAGACGTGTGAGCATGGAGATATGATTCTCCTAAGAGGGTCTACCACCGCTCACCTCCTCCATTTTCTAGGTCAAACAAGCCAATCCTATTTGTCAAAAGACGAAAATAGGCTATGCATAAAATCCCGTTCCATACATTTACAGTCGCGTTCCCGACTTGGTTGTGGGTGGAAATGTTAGGTAATGTATTCAGGTCAATGGGAAAATTAGCGTTTTCCACATGAAAAATCTCATTCATCTTCTCCAGGTCCTCTAAAAGGACAGAAAAAATACCCTGAAAACTTCGGAAATCACAAATTTTTTAGAGTTATTTTCAAAAATATGTAATGTACGAAAGAAATGACAGAATTCCACCGGGTTTTCACTGTTTACAAGGTTGTCTTTCTGTCTTGCGATTTGCGCATGTGCAGAATGTTTTCAGCTGGTTGTTGATTCAGAACCGAGCGTGATTCCAAGACAAGCAAAAGCATGTCCGCATGAGCCGACGGCGGCGCTCTTCAAAAATGACGTCATTGCTCATTAACCTCCCCCCTATAGAAAGTTATACGGCTATAGTAAAGTTTTTGTGCCTTTTTGGAGGATGTTTTTGTAATGACACATTTAGTTATTCAAACCAGTATCTTGCATTTAATGTTCCCTTTTTTTTAACTATTGCCTCGTAGGCAATTTACGTTTTACTTTGATTATAATCTACAGTAGCTGCCTTTTGATGCCAACGATTTTTATAGGAGTGGCGTATCTGCTACATGCTCGATGAAGAAAGTCAGGCAAACCTTCGGAGAAATAGCGTTAAAGGATCGTAGTGTCGTTCGTAGTCTCTCATCTCCGGAGTACTGACTGCAGTGACACGCAGAAAACAGCTGTTTCGCCGTGCCTGATCGGTCTACCATAGACCCTTGTGATACGTTTACTCGAGGGTCTACAGTTCTATACACAAAACCATCAAACATAAAAAACAACTATCATAAAGTAAACACAAACAATCGAGATGTTAACGATTTGAGGAGCTTCTTTCCCTTTATTCCAGAAACTCGCTCACAGCGCTTGGTGTCGCTTTTATTCAACAGCTGAAGTTACGTCCCCCTTGTTCAGTAAATCCTGAACATTTTGCTAATAAGCCTACACTGAAATAAAGATGAGGCCAAAGACTATAGATTACAATGTAACCCCGCTTTTAATATGCGGCTTTATTAAAATGAGCGCAAAAAACATTGTCTTGAAAACGGTATTCGAGAAAACTGAGTTTCTTGAATGTTTGAAAGTCAAACAACGACATATTAGGAGAGAGAAAACTTATGAGATCCGCAGCCCGCAAAATACCGCATCCGGTCTGCAGTATATTGCTTGAAAGTGTTTCGTGTAGAGTTTTTTTTTACGTTGTGTTATACATCTCCAGGCCACTTTATACTAGAACAAAAAATAAGAGCTTATCTAATACTTATACACTGTCACTGGCACACCAATTTCCTCCAACTGGTAAATGAATAGTTGGCAGAAAATAGAACGGTTTACTATCTACCAGTCAAAGTGACTCAGACGAACCGAGTTAAGAAAGATACAGTTGACCTCAGTGGACTTGGCAGTCAAAATTACTCTTTAGAATAGAGAGGTTTAGTTACACGTAATTACGTTCGATCAGTACATGTAGCGTCTTTATCACATGACAACCAGACGTCGCCTACATGTAGAACAGACGTTCGAAACATCAAACGACACTTCTACATGTAGTCATGATTAGGTGTAGTGTTTTGTAAATATTTTCGATGATTTCAGCTAATTTAGACAAGAAACCTTGTAAAATATTATTGCAAATTGGCAAACATCTTTGACATCATAATATATTGAAGAGTTTGCACAGCACAATAAGTATTTGCTATGATTTCCTGACGTGAATGAAATGTTGTAGTCTCATTCCACTTTTTATCTAACGCCGCCACAAAGATTTCGATAAACGCATACATAACTGAATCATATAGTTAATTTAGGGATACAAAAAGCTAGAATATTACTCTCGTTGAGAAGTTAATGCTTCTTTAAACTTACACAAATTTAGCATGTTTCTGAGAAAAATACAGCAAAACTATCGGGAACGCATAACTTAACTAAAAAATTCACACATGAGCACGGATACGCATACGTCATCGTGCGCCGTCAGACGTACGCGTTAAAACGTGTAACTAAACCTCTCTAATAACTTATTAAAAAGCACTTGTCCAATTCTCGTTCTTATTTGTATTTGTTAAGGGCCAAAGCCCTGTGGGGTTTGCCCGTTTTGTATTTACTCTTGATCATTTCTTCAATTTCCTTTTCTTCTTCCGTAAATTCTTTGCAAAGCCAGATCTCCAAAACTGTTGGGCGAAGCCTTTTAAAACTTTCAAGGCATATTAGGCATACTAAGTACTGGTGCACCTTACTTTGATATTTCGATTGGTCACATGACCTGGCTGTTATTATTTATTACAATTTAAAATTGCACCTTATTTGCACATGAATTTAAAATTGAAAATCTGTTAAAAAATTGTTAAAATATACTACCTAGATGCCTCATACCAAATTTCAAGGTTACTGACCATGCCGTTTTTGAGAAGAATATTTTAAAAGTATTATCATTATTATTTTTAAATGACCTTTGACCTGCCCTACACGATGCAGCCAGACGACGGCGATGTCTTATTCTGGCCTACTTAAAAAGTTACTTTCTGGTGAACAATGACAGGTATGGGACCAAAATGCACACCAAAACTGTGAGGATGATTTGACCTTTGACCCTGGCATGTTCCTGCACATTATTTCAGTGAATTTCAAAATAACTTGGAATTATAACGGATTGGGTGATTAGAAAAAACGTTTCTGACGACAGAAAATGATGCCACTTGCATTCATTACAAACGTTCTTCTATGATAGATTTTGCAATAATTTAACCCAATACGACGCTAAGTGGTCTCACCTACAGAACCGTTCAGTGTAGGAAACACCGATCGTCGTACCGACCGGTACATAGAGTATCGAAAAAAACTATCATTAGTGTTCTGTGCAGCTTCATCGCTGGAAAATGTGGTAAAGGAAATATAAGAATGTTCAAGCAGCCAGTGCACGATCGAGTTTTCAGTGGGAGCGCGGCAACATTGACAATGTTGACTGTGGCACACTGAACGACGTATTGGGTAAAGTTGATGCAAAATCTACCGAAGGAGAACGTTTGTAGTGAATGCAAGGGTGTCATTTTCTATCGCCAGAAGCGTTTTTCTTATAACCCTAGCACGTTGTAATTCCAAGCTTTTTTGAAATTTCATTGTAATCTAAGTCCGGCCTTCCAAATAGACCTAGCGTTCTGATATTTGGTACACAGAATCAAGTATCAGAGTAAAGTTGTATTTTAATAAAATGTCACACGACTAGCACATCCCATATCTCATTAATTATGCACATATGTATTTTTGCACGACCCATTAGAGTTGGAGGTCTGATTTTGGTACACAGGGATAACTATGGGCACAAAAGATTTATGACAGTGTCACGTGACCTCGATGACATTTTTCTCTGCCTATAAATCAATAGCCACTATGGCCACACAGCTCATATTTGGTAGGATGGTTGTCCTAATAGTGCCTTACTAATTACATGCATATCTAATTCTCTGCTGGACAATAGAGTTAGGAGTCTAATTTTAATACACAGGGTTAACTATGCGAGCAAATTATTTTGGCAATATGTCTCGTGACCTCAGTGACCTTTAACCTCAAATATACTACTTATATGCCTATAAGCGGTAACCATAACGGCTAGACAGATCATATTTGATAGAATAGAAGACCTGATGTTGCAACATCATGTGCCTCACTAATTATGTGCATATCTAATTCTTGGCTAGCCAATAGAGCTAATGATCTTATTTTTGAAACACAGGGATAACTATGTGAGCAATTGTTTGTTTACAAATTATAACGTGACCTCATAGACCTTTGACCACAAAATACGCATATGCTTATAAATCGGTAACCACAAGGGCTATAGCCTTTATATTTTGCATGGTGGTAGACGTTATGGTGCCACAGTAAATGCCTGATCGATTATGCGCATATCTAATTTGGGAGTAGCCAAAATAACTAGAGGTCTGATTTTTGGTGCACAGGGATCAGTATGTGAGCAATATATTTTGACAAAATGTCACGTGACCTCGATGACCTTTTACTCAAATACACTAAAGCTTCGTGCTTTTCCGATTACTATAGGTGTCTTTGTACTATGTCTTGTGTCGTCTGCTCCATGCACACTGTGTTGCTCGGTCGCGCACAGGATTGTAACATCTGAGTCGGTTGCTGTGACCAACTCTTTTGGGTTGGAAACGGTAGCCGACTGGTTTTGTGTGAGGCCTAGCAGCTAGGCGATGTTGCCGTGAGTGTGTGGGGTTCGAATCCCGTTTGGGTTATAGTAAAAATATATTACAAGGCAATAAAATTCGTAACAAGAAGGGGCTACACCCTTCAAATTGGTAGGATATGAGACCTGATATCGCCACATCCTATGCTTCATTAATTATATGCATATCTAATATTCGGCCAGCCAAAAGAGCTAGAGGCCTGATTTCTGGTATATTAGGACAGGTGGTACCGAAGGTAAGTTTTTTGACGAAATGTCATGTGACCAGGATGACTTTGACCTTGATTTCACAAAAAAAAATAAATCAGTATAGTCGTCTGATTTTCTGTTTGTCAGTGGTAACAATTTGAACAATTTTTTTGCCCAAACCAAAAGTAACCAAGATGACAAACAAATTGAACAAACATGAAATATGCTGTCACAGGTCCCTATGTCTAAGGTCACCGGCAAATTATAATCAAGGCTATACCTAGGTTATATGATGACAAAACGAACAATTAACTTTGTGTTTCATTTGTCAGTTATGGGATAGTGCTCTGTCTTGTCTAGCTAAGAGTAGGTAAGCCGAATATCTCCCTTTGCAGAAAATTGCAGCAAAAAGTCTGAAACAAAACATTGTTCCCAGCAATTAGACAGAGACAAACAGAAAAACAGAGGTAAATATACCCAATTGAACATTATATTTTAAAGTTTCATAATCATCAACCAGTAATATTTGTTTTCCTATCACTGACTGCAGATGTGCAATTCTCGGTTCGTGGTGATGTCACAGCCAGTAGTGAAATACGTTCAGCTGCAGTACACGGAGAGATGGAAAGAACGATGGAAGATCCTGCAGGTGAACCGTCAAATCTACAAAACCATATAGATAAACACAGTTTACTCCACGCAAAGTACATACCTGCAACAACTGTGCAGCCAAAGGGAAAGATAAAGGTACAAGCTGTTGACAATACAGGTATGCATAAGTGGTCAAATCTTGAATTTGTTGACGATTCGATTAACTAGTAGATCCGGTTCTCAGTTTAAATAGGTGGACGGCACTTCAATAGTAGCACACGATCATTTTCCAAATAACATTTAAGCTTTCAAATACATGTTTACGAGAAAATCATGTCACCTTATATCACAAAACGTGATTCTTTATACTTAAAAATAACTTTGGCAAAGATAAGCCAAAGACAATATGTAGATTGGGATATCGGAGAATATGACACTGAATTTTGTGACAGTTGTACATGATTTCTGTTCTTAGCATTTGTAACATAAGGAATACGTAAAATTGACATGTTCACCACAAAGTAAACGCTGTAAAGATTCTGCACAGTCATCATGCCCTGCTGAATCTCAATATCAATGTTGACAAAATATACAGTACCGGCAGCTTTTTAGCATTTTAGATCACAATTCAAAGTGTACATCAGTAGACCATATCATATGTAGAATACAACACGTTGGTAAAAAGCGATAAGTTGCTATTCAATTCTAGATGCCGTCACCCTGGCCTGAGTGTAAATTTGTGAAACAGCATCTCTTAATGAAAGATGCAAATTTATAAATGCGGTTGAGGGAATGAAAACGTAGGGAGGAATAGAAGATTAAACTTGAACGCATTCACTGAATAATTTACTGCCATAGGTGTAAGGAATCAGTATAGCATTCGTGCTTGTGTATTTCCATATTGCAGATGTTGTCTTGAGATGTGAACGAGATTTGAAGTCTCTGTACGTAAATTTATCTCAGATTCTTCCATTTCCATGGTGGGACGGAGCAAACAGATTTGAACTTGAAAATGTCTACACTGAATTAGAACTAGAAACGAAGAAGGGAGAGAAAATGCACTTTCCTAGACAAGACATCTTCTCATCGAAAAGACGCAAAGAAAGCAAAGAATCGCCGAAAAGAATACTGATTGAGGGCAATCCAGGGTATGGCAAATCGACATTTTGTAAACAATTGATTTATGATTGGGCAAAGGGAAGTGCTAAATATTTGAATTGTTTTAAGTTGGTGTTTCATTTTGAGATGAGAGATTTGTTATATTCTGATTCGCAAAACATTCAAGATGCTATATTCAATCATTTATTAAAGGCTGTCAGGGACGAAAGTGAAAGAATTGAGCTTTGGAAGTTTGTTCAATGCAACCAAGCAAAAGTATGTTTTGTCTTCGATGGGCTTGACGAAGTGCCGACGAAGGATCTTCCTCAATATTTTAAAGACATGATTGATGTAAATTGTATTCTCCCAGACTGCCCTGTAATTGTTACTTCTCGGAAAATTAGGGATACAAACTCAGAACAAAGGTATGACATACAATTGTCGATCAAAGGGTTTGATTATGAGAAAGCAAAGGCCTTCATTAAGAAACACATTGACGAAATGAACTCACAAGGCCTTGAAACAGAGATAAAAGCTTCAGACTTTCTACTGGAACTTAAGAAATCTAATCACAAATGTGTTTTGATAGATTTCATGCAAAGTCCTTTGAATACTCTTATGTTATGTGACATATGGATACATTTAAACAAACTGCCCTACACGCTTACAAAACTCTATGAAGAGATAGTTAATTATGTTGTTAAAAGGTACACTAAAAATCACAATTGTTGCTCAAATTTTGAAGAGGATATTAAGCAAGCTTTGCTTTTAATGGCGGAAATGTCATACCAAGGTTTAACGACTCGTGAAAGAAAAGTTTACTTCAGTGAAGGAGACATCTGTAAGAATCGATATATAGGTGATGTAGGACTCCTGACAAAAATATCGGGATTTCCATCGAGGTACGGATTTTACCATTTTACATTCCAGGAATACTTTGCATCAGTATATGTGATGCATCTCTGGACCAATGAAAGATGCAAATTTAAAAATGCAATCTCCTTATTAAGTCAAAAACTTAATTTGGGATGTAACAACACTCTTTTTGCGTTCATAAGCGGCAAGTTGCAAAATGATATTTTAGAAATATTAAAGGTGATGCAGGAGGAGGAAATCTTCGAAGATAGATATAGCCTCTTTGATGTAAGACAAATCCTGTATGAAAGTTGTTGTAAATCGACTGCAGTTTTTGAACATTGTGCGAAGTTCTTGCCGGAAACCTCACAGTTGACTTCAACACGATGGTCAGTCATTCAGACAGTAACAGACTAAATGTGAACACTGTTGTTTTGCAATGTCCAGGTTTAAGATCCACGAGAGTTACGTTTAAACTGTTTGCACTGAATGCAGATACGGTGGGAATGTATAGAAAATGTTATGAAGCTCTCCAATTAAATGTAAAAAAATTCTGTTCTATCGACATAATGTTAAATTTTGATAGATTGCCTACTGGAAATTTAGACTCAATGAGTGAACTGCTTAGTTTTGTCAATACTGATAAGCTTATAAAGTCTATTTGTTTGAGATTTGGCAAAATACTTTCTTCTGATATTCGGCAAAGAGACACATTAAACATTACAGCACACTTTGGAAAGTTTAACATTTACTACAATATCAGTATGAACGATTTCGACTACGTGGATCTCCGTAAGTTCCTTTCAACATTTCAAGCTGTCGTAAATAATTGCGTATCGCTAAATGTTGTGATCGATTCTGATCTAAGGAAAAAAAAGGAGTCTGACGTGCCTGATATGCTTCGCAGACTTCAGTGTACTAATATCGGAAAGTTAGAATTAATAACAACAGGTTCTAGTGTGTCCCCCCTAGATCTACAGAACGAGCTTCTCAAAGGTCCATGGTCAAACACAGAGGACATGTGTGCGTATTTTCTGACCATTGTAGAAGAATTGTCACACATGTCTGCCAAAGAGCTGTACATACGTAGTTTACCTCTTGGAAATTTAGAATTCATTAAAGATGTAATTGGTTATCTCAGTAACAATGAATTCCTGAGGTTTGTCCATATTACATTTCATGAGAATTTTCCTCACATTCACAAAACGTCGACCTGGAGTTGTGTATAACCTTCGGAAAGTCTGAAGTTTATTACGAAATGAATACAATGGATTTGAAGTTAACTGATGTTCAAGAGTTGTTTCACACATTTATATCTGGTAGTGAGAGTGTATCTACATATTCTTTGAAAGATGAAATGAAGTTCGGCAATAAAGATATGCTTTGCAAACTTGATTCAGAATCAGTTGAAATCGGACAGTTATCATTAGAAAGCACTTTTAAATTAGACAATGATTTGAAGAGGGAAGATATCTACTTTCGTATTGCCACCATGGTGAAAGCGATGTCACGGGTGTCTGTCAATGAACTCGTTATAAAAGAGTTTTCTGTTGGAAAGTTAGAATTTATGAGAGTACTTGACTATCTTAGCAGTTGTAAGTTACTAAAGTCTGTTCAGATGACAATTTGTGATGATCGGCTTACTCTCGGGAAGCAGGCAAATTAGAAATCCAGGTAAGATTTGGAAAGTTTCACCTGTTATGCAAAATGAAAAAGATGCAACCAAATCTCTTTAGTCTAGGTCAATCATTGATACAATCTTATCGCTGAATAACAATGGGGTACCTTTTGCTGTTAGGGTGAATTATCACTGAATAAAAACAAAACACAGAGTTAACAGAAATTTTGAAAAGTTCGAATCAGTTCATATTGCAGCGATGTCATTGCATATGTCGTATGGTACTGACATTGGTATTGAAGACATTTACTCTCGTACATCTGATGCGCTGCAAAGTTTGTCACTTATTGATGCAAAATCGTTTGTCATCAAAGGATTACCTGGTGAAGATATTGAGTTCATCAAATCTGTACATACCGCCCTTGAGAAAAGTGCATCTGATAAAGACACGCATATATCCTTTGGACCGTCGTATTTTCCAACATGTAAACTTCCGTCCTCTGAACACATAATCCTGACAGCTAAGAATCAAAAGCACATCCGCAAATTTGATATTTCTAACCTAAAACTCGATATCGTAAGTTTGTATCAAGAGCTTCAAGAAGAACTCTCAACTCACGAGCAAAGATTCCTCATGGATGTACAAATTAAATGCACTTCACATATTGAAGATGACATTCAATATATACTAAACGGATCGAAGAGTATAAGGTACAACAAGGTCGAATATGTTGAAGGACAAGTAATCTCTCACCAGTCACTGACGTGTTAGAGAAGTTAGCTGAAGTGAATACTCAGCAATTGTCTTATAAAAGTAATGAATCTCTAGGTTATAAATTACCGAAGTCATTAAAGTCAGTTGTCGATGTAATGTTGCAATGTCTTTCTGCTCAAACGGTTGTTTTATCATCAGTTAAGAAATGTGATGATAACGAAATATTAGAGAATATTGGAATGCTAGTAAGTGACTGGATAATCATACATGGGGTAAAATTGGCCGGTAGAACACTGGCAATACAAGGCACTTATTCCGAGAAAGCAAACACTCGTTCTAAAGTCATTGAAGTGGAATTTAATTAAATCACGAGTTAGACAGTGAATTCAGCTATGATGATACTGACGTAAGCTGTGCCATACTAGATGATAACAATGCTTTTAATAACGTGTACATGAAAATTTTTGATGGGTTGCAGACAATATCTGAACTAAAGTCTCTTTGTATTGAAATCCCTGTCATTTTATCGAATGCAGGTCAGACCTTTAATTCACGCACATTGATAATTGAAAATATTCTCGACTGTGTTTTAGCACTGCGCTGCCTGACAAAAATTACCATTGTAGGTGGAAAGATCACCTCTACTGATAAATCTTCAGAAAAGTGGACAGACTTATGTAGTAAAGAGTCACTACAGATGTTGACGTTCGAACTCTGTGATTTGAATAGCAGCTGTCAGTCTGTGATTGACAGTTTTAATAAAGCAGACGAACGCAGATGTAGCCAGCTAAAGATAGTACTATGTTATTCACTATGTTTGCATAACATTATTTTGATGAAAAAAGTATTATTGTCGAAGAGCTTTAACTTGAATGATGCGTGTGAATCAGTCTCACAAGAAGACACAGTTTTCAGTCTGACAGGTAAATATGTTAGTATTTTTGCCTTCTCATGCGCAAAGGAAGAGGTGACGTAATTTTTCATTACTTGTAACAATGTATACGTTAATTCTTATTTAACCATTTTATAAGACTTTAGAAGACAAAAGCACAATAAAATATCACTATATATCATATATGCATTCGATAAAATGGGTACCCAGTAAACTGTAACTGTTTATAATGATTTAGACATTAAGCTCCATGTACTTCATGTAAATAAGCAAACCTATTGCAAATCATTACTTGTGTAAGTTTGAGAGATTTTTAAGATGGAACTGGAACAATGTTTTGCAAAGATAATCAAAGTTTGCATTACTACTGTAATTGTATATGGAACCTATCGATCAGTTTTTATCTGACTGAGTCGATGCAAACATTTGTGCAAATTTACCTGTATTATTGTCATATCCTGGGTGAATTTAACAGCTATATTTACAGCCCATTGACCTATATGACACAGCTGTAATTTATGTGTAGCAGAGTACTTTGCAACCATTAGCGATAATTCTCTCAGCATAATGGTATCCCAGATAAAGTCAAAACTGATTATTTTACATAGCTGACTACTCCACTAATATATCTGATCCACCTCACTGTCAACGGCAAGTCCGATAAAGATATAGAAGAATTACTATATTTTGTTTTGTAGCTACACAAAACAGTATTTAATGTGTAAGGTCAGGAATGTCGATTTAACAAGATACCTGCTAGGCATAGACGAAATCAGTGTGAACGTCCAAGTAAGAGACCTGCAAGTTCTGAGTGTGATATGATAGTTTATCCTAAGTATTCTATATTTAGGTACACAAAATAATATTTAATGTTTATATAATGTTTATCTATATATTTTAACATTCAAGCCGAATGTTGTTCACATTTTAGCTTTTGTCATTTTTTCCGAGTGGTGTTTTTTATGATTTTCCTATTTTATTTTTGTGCCAACAGCTCTTTTGTAAAGATATTTTACTTTCGTGATAAAATCAGCACACATTGACTTTTTACGCGAATTATCATGTTATGTAGACCATTTACCCCACACTCATAACCTGAGTTTAATTAATCAAGAACATTCTTAAGGTCACTGTCTTTCATTATCTTGTAGTATATTAGTCATGCTTACAACTTTCTGGAAATTCAGTCACAAGTGGAGATATTTATAGAGCAGTAATAAACACATCGATATAAGTTCTAGATTTTTCTTATATTCTCTTATGTAACCATTTGAGGATAAATAGAGGACTGCACAGTTTTCAGTCAGACATTCGGGATCTTGTCACTTGCGTGTTACTCCAAGACTTGGAAACTCTAGCAGTATTAATTTAACTGCCACGCTGGATTTATTGTTTGGACTTTGCGCAACCTCAAGCCTGCAAGCAAGCCAAAGGACTGTTCACTTTGTCTCAATGTCTGACTCAACTCTGGAGCCTTGAGCCACCCCAGGTGAGATAAGTAGCCTGTAAACATTTACAATTTATATTCTATCCCTTGACTTGATGATTAGTGTAATTTAGTTTGTATAAATTTCGTTTAAAGGAAATCGCTGATTCACTGTTTTCTTTTTTCCTCAAGTAACAGTACGTCAATAAATATTGGTTTATGACTTTTTCCAAATCATTGCAAAACTGTTTAATTCCTCATTTTGCTTTAAAGAATATTTTGAAATTAAGTATTTAATGAGTGGAGTTGCTTTCCCTATACTACGTTCGCCATGGCTAAGCAACAATTTACCAAAAAGCCAAACAGGATATACACTTATATTATACACAATATCATACATAAAACGCAAACAACCAAAATATGAACGATGTGTGGAGTTGCTTTCCCTTTACTGCCTACTTGTAGACTGTTATGTGCTGTAAATAGAACAAGTGCCAGGGAGAAGAATTGGACACCATGTGAACTTGAACGTCATGAGTTGATATTGAACACTACAAAATGAAAGTAGTATCTGAAATGCTCCAAATGTCTGTCAGACTCTAGAGTATGATTGTATAATTCCCGGGTATCATGCTGTGAGGGATTCATCCATTGAAAAATACCACGTATGTGAACCGCGACGTTTTATTAAATGTTACATGTCGAGTTTTTTCTACAGTGTGTCCCTTTCTGTTCCATTTCCTACGGGCTTCTACTTTTTTCGTGCACTTTTTTTAGTAAATAATGCCCAGTGGCACTTATATCTAGCGCCATAGACTTTTTACTCCTGATTTTTTTCTCTTTTTCTAGAGTGAAACTGGACGTTGTTTCACATTTGAATTGTCTTTGGTCATACTTTTTTCGATTGGTAGTATTTTTGTTTGTTTTCAGTGACATGATTTGTGTTTTTGTGTACGTTTCGTTGTTTTTTTCAAGATTCTTTGCTTTTTTCACTAAAATCAGCACTCATTGCATTTTTATGCGAATTATTATATTTTTGTTGTTTATGATTGATTGTGTGTATGAGCTGTTGCAAACTTCGGCTGAATTATTTTATATTTCTATGTATTACCTTAGACGCTTCAAAGAATAATCCTACATGTTGATTTATTTAGTCTGATTTTTTCTGTTTTCTTTTCCATGGGCCTTTTCTTTTTTCGTGCACTTTGTTCATCCTTTTTGAGATCTGATATATATATATATATATATATATATATATATATATATATATATATATATATATATATATATATATATATATATATATATATATATATATATATATATATATATATATATAAGGCTTTTAAAATGCTTGGATTTATCAAGCGTTCTTGTAAATATTTTAATAGCATCAAAGTTTTAAAACATTGTATGTCTCCTACGTCAGAAGCCACGTTGAATACTGCTCATCCATCTGGTCCCCTCATCAATTACATTTAATAAGGAAATTAGACAGAGTCCAAATAAAATTTATCAGTATCTTTGTTTCCGTTCATCAATGGCTTACTCAAGGGCTCTGTATAGTAACCTATGTTATGAATTTCGCCTTCCCACATTGGAGAACAGGCGAAAAATTTTAGACACTTTTTTCTTTTTAAAATCCTTCACTCAGTTTATAGTGTACCAGATGTTCTTGCACAGATTCATTTTAACGTTCCTGCTTTTACATTGCGTCGTGCTGTTCTTTTTAGACCAGTGTCAGCACGACGAATATCTTGAAACACTCATTTTTATCACGATCTCAGACATATTTTAATTATATCTGTAACCAGCAAAATTTAGATATTTTTAATGACTTCAGTAATTTTCGTCATTGATTATGTAAGATCCTTTTTTCTGAATGATTACTTTTATCTGGATGTTTTTCTGTGTGTCTTTCGCTGTGTTGCTGTTTTTTGGTTATTTCTTATGTGAATTCTCCTGTCTGTTTGTTTACGTTGTAACTGTTATATATTTTTCGTTTTTGTATTATATTTTTATTTTCAAACGAACCTGTTATTGGGGCAACCTGTTGGTTCGAGATTAATAAAATAAAAATAAAATAAAATAAAATAAAATATATATTCCTTATTAGAAAATACGTATAAATATATATATATACACATATAAATATAAATACAAATATATATATATATATATATATATATATATATATATATATATATATATATATATATATATATATATATATATATGTATATATATCGGGATTGATCAAAGTTGACAAGGCTCCTATGTACATTGGAGATACTATGATATAACATTCATGAAAGTTATTATAGCATTTTTGATATACCAATTATCATTTGCATATTTTATGAAACTTTCGTAAATAAAGATGTATATCTGAATAGATTTGATCAAAGTTAGTAAAAATGGGCACAAAACTTGAGTATACTATGATAAAATATTACTGAAATTATTTAGCATTTTTACAGCAGCTATATTAGGTAGTTACTAATAAGCACATTGAACTAACTCCAGGTGCAGCCAACGGAGCTATTCATCGAAAAAGCTATTCCGGAAGCAATTTTTGAGGGGAGGGGAAATTTTAATTTTGCTAGGGCAGGGGACATATTTTTAGGTGGCAGGGGAGGAAATTTTAGTTTTTTTTTCGGGCAGGGCAGATATTGGTTGATTGTCCTGGGGACAGGGCTTGGCGAAAAACGAGGAGAGGGGAAGCTACTTTTAAAACGGGGACAGGGGAATTTCAGCCATGGTGTTTCCGGGGATGGGGACACAGGGCAAGTACTTATACCTTTTAAAGGTTACTGCTTAGACTATTGATTGACCCTACATCTCACTCTATGTACTGCGAGATGGAAACCAAATACAAAGCCACTGCAGTATGTGTCTGCATGGAAATGTTAATTTTCAGGGGAAAATTTTTCTCAGGGCAGGGGAAAATCGACAGTTTTTTCATCACAGGGTAGGGTAGTTTCATGTCTGCAGGGAAAATGAAATGACAAAATTTTGAGGGGAGTTTTTTCCACCGGGGAAATCGGCAAGTTTTTTTTCGCTACAGGGCAGGGGAGCTTCAAACATTCACAGTGGGGAGGGGAAACAGGCAAAAATATGTGGGGAGCAGGTAAAAATGAAGTTTGAGTGCGGCAGGGCAAGTCGAAAAATTTTCAGTGGGAGGGCAAATTATGAACAGCTAATTAATTACCCTCTTGACTTAAAATTAGTCAGTTCACATTACTTGTCATGTACAATATATCTCATCATAGTAAGGACCCCTTTAAAAGTGCACTGTTCGTTGGCTGCACCTGTAACTCTCCCAATTAGGGACATACGACTGTGAGGACTCTACAAACGTTAATGAAATTTACTATGTTTATTGATGAGACATATATTGTGTTAGTGAACAATCTTTTACATTTCCATCTCAGCTAATTTTTAATTTGTAGATCTACTGACATTTCATTAGGTTCCACCACAAAGTGTGATATTAAAGACTGCAAATTTACCTGCAGTATGCCCATCACTAAAGAACAGTTCAGTAATAGTTTGACAGGGAAAACTTACTCTACCTGATGTCTGGAACATCTGAATTGCACTACCAATATCTTATTCTACTGAATTGAGTGTTCTTTTTGTAAGCCCATTTTTGTTGGTGAAACAGTTCCAGGAAACACCATACGATCCCGAATGAACGGACATCGCAGTGCAGTGAATCGATCGTTGGCCGTTAAACCGGGACAATCACCCCACTTTGTACCTTAAAGGTCTGGTGAAATGGTCCCGTTCGTGTGACTGAATATCTTCCAGGAGGTCAATACTATTACACTCGCAACATAATTGCAACCTAAAAGTACGCGCAAGTGTTGATTTTTTTTATATTTCTATGCGCGGCTTTCATGGGGTCATTTTGCGACACTCAGGTCACGCCCTCAGCGGGAGTCAAGGTTGGCCGTCTGTGACGTCACAGGTGTGTTCATTTACATCGAATAGCGGTCCAACACCGCCTTATCTCTGCCCGGTATCCGCTAACAAAACAGGTTGCCCAGTGTTCGCGCTGCCAGTTGGCCACGTTCGCCAATCCGAATCGAAATCCGAAGTGGCGAAAAATAATCGATCCTAAATCGCCACAGTGGCGAAACCGATTTTTGTTTACAGAATATGGTAAAATAAAGGAAAAACGTGGATTTTTAGTCTTTTGTTCAATCTGCGCTCTCTCTTGGCGATTCGCAAAAACTGTGTCTACTTCCGTATTATTGCGTTCTTTCCGTCGTACGTATTTGTACGGTGGCCCAAAACTACCTGTTCTCCGCATTCAAAGTCTGCGTCGCATTCAATTGTTTTTCTCTCACATATGTCTCCGCATTCAAAGTCTGCGTCGCAATCAAATGTTTTTCTCTCACATAAGCTTATGTCTCCGCATTCAAAGTCTGCGTCGCAATCAAATGTTTTTCTCTCACATATGTCTCCGCATTCAAAGTCTGCGTCGCATTCAATTGTTTTTCTCTCACATATGTCTCCGCATTCCAAGTCTGCGTCGCAATCAAATGTTTTCTCTCACGTAAGCTTATGTCTCCGCATTCAAAGTCTGCGTCGCAATCAAATGTTTTCTCTCACATATGTCTCCGCATTCAAAGTCTGCGTCGCATTCAATTGTTTTTCTCTCACATATGTCTCCGCATTCAAAGTCTGTGTCGCAATCAAATGTTTTTCTCTCACATAAGCTTATGTCTCCGCATTCAAAGTCTGCGTCGCAATCAAATGTTTTTCTCTCACATAAGCTTATGTCTCCGCATTCAAAGTCTGCGTCGCAATCAAATGTTTTTCTCTCACATATGTCTCCGCATTCCAAGTCTGCGTCGCAATCAAATGTTTTTCTCTCACATATGTCTCCGCATTCCAAGTCTGCGTCGCATTCAATTGTTTTTCTCTCACATATGTCTCCGAGGTATGCCTCAGTGTACGTTATTCCGCGAAGCATAATTTCTATCGAACAGCGCTCTCAGACGGTCGCTATTGACAACGACGAACATTGTATCAAGTTATTTTCAATAGATTATCGATCGAAAATTTGTTTTGACGCCGCTTGTGCCGGCCGGGCGCTCGTGTGTTGAGGTCACGTCATAAACATTTCCACAATAACCCATATATTGACTTATACACTTAAATATCAACATTGAAGGTATCCGTTGGTTTCCTGTACTGAAATTAAATCGACGACAATTTTTTTTTGTTTTGGTGATTCTTTTACGTACGTTTCGGCCCATTTTGGCGCCCCCCGGGGTAGTTTGGCGCCTTTGTGAACGGGGGGGGGGGGGACTACACGCGAGTGAGCGAGACAACAATGTATCAATTTCGGACAAAAGGATATCGATCGATAACGTTCACTGCACGATTACAGTGGAGACTCTACGCCCGTTCGCCTCTGTTCTGTGTTATTCTTGCAGTTTACTGGGATTTTCATAGTTAATATTCGCCAAAATTTGGTATCAATTACAACAACCTGACTGGTATTTGGTCTGTATAATTTAAAAGACGCTAACCGATTAAAATGGGTCAATATTAGACCCTGATTCTGCATATGCAAACGCTGTAAGATCGCCATTTTATTGAGGGCAGGAGCAAAAATTCAGCGATCGGAAAAATAAAATGCAACTAAAACAAGTTTCGTCGAGAAATTCAAAAAACTAAAACGACAGCAATTTTCTATATATATCAAGGAAACACCGTGCCACTTTTCACTATAATTGGTTCAGAATTGAGAAATTTGAACGAGCGATAGTTGTACGGTCTGTTCAGTACATTAAACGCAATTGTTTTCTATGGAAATCGAGCAGAGTAGACACATCGTAAAATGAAAAATACATCTGAAAAAAACCGTTGGTTTAACTTTTTCATTTCGCTGTTATTTTTTATAATATTTGGTATGACACATATCATGAAGGGTAACTAAAACTCTATGGTTTTATTTTTTTTAGTTTCCCTCTTTTTTTATGAAATGACGAGTTGAAGATCGTTTTGCTGTTGACTGTGTTTTTACTTGATTATGCATATGTCTCTTATCGCTTACGTATTTTGGAATTCCCTTGTGAAATTCTTCCCAAAATATTATAATTGTAAGGGCAGCATATACGGGAAATAGGACCTGTTGCTCTTTCATTAATATTTAGATGTGCAGCAAGGAAATACGGCGAAATTTTCAACATGACGCGGGAGGTGAAATTGACTCTCCGAACGCGCACTCCACGTATGTGTGGCAAAAATTCGGGACGCTATATACCGTACAAAATGGGGCGCCTTTGGGCCGTAGTGCACCTCCCGCGTCATGTTGAAAATTTCGCCGTATTTCCTTGCTGCACATCTAAATATTAATGAAAGAGCAACAGGTCCTATTTCCCGTATATGCTGCCCTTACAATTATAATATTTTGGGAAGAATTTCACAAGGGAATTCCAAAAATACGTAAGCGATAAGAGACATATGCAAAATCAAGTAAAAACACAGTCAACAGCAAAACGATCTTCAACTCGTCATTTCATAAAAAAAGAGGGAAACTAAAAAAAATAAAACCATAGAGTTTTAGTTACCCTTCATGATATGTGTCATACCAAATATTATAAAAAATAACAGCGAAATGAAAAAGTTAAACCAACGGTTTTTTTCAGATGTATTTTTCATTTTACGATGTGTCTACTCTGCTCGATTTCCCATAGAAAACATTGCGTTTAATGTACTGAACAGACCGTACAACTATCGCTCGTTCAAATTTCTCAATTCTGAACCAATTATAGTGAAAAGTGGCACGGTGTTTCCTTGATATATATAGAAAATTGCTGTCGTTTTAGTTTTTTGAATTTCTCGACGAATTTTGTTTTAGTTGCATTTTATTTTTCCGATCGCTGAATTTTTGCTCCTGCCCTCAATAAAATGGCGATCTTACAGCGTTTGCATATGCAGAATCAGGGTCTAATATTGACCCATTTTAATCGTTAGCGTCTCTTAAATTATATAGACCAAATACCAGTCAGGTTGTTGTAATTGATACCAAATTTTGGCGAATATTAACTATGAAAATCCCAGTAAACTGCAAGAATAACACAGAACAGAGGCGAACGGCGTAGAGTCTCCACTGTAATCGTGCAGTGAACGTTATCGATCGATATCCTTTTGTCCGAAATTGATACATTGTTGTCTCGCTCACTCGCGTGTAGTCCCCCCCCCCCCGTTCACAATGGCGCCAAACTACGCCGAGGTGCGCCAAAATGTGCCGAAACGTACGTAAAAGTATCACCAAAACTAAAAAAAATTGTCGTCGATTTAATTTCAGTACAGGAAACCAACGGATACCTTCAATGTTGATATTTAAGTGTATAAGTCAATATATGGGTTATTGTGGAAATGTTTATGACGTGACCTCAACACACGGGCGCCCGGCACAAGCGGCGTCCAAACAAATATTTTCGATCGATAATCTATTGAAAATAACTTGATACAATGTTCGTCGTTGTCAATAGCGACCGTCTGAGAGCGCTATTCGATAGAAATTATGCTTCGCGGAATAACGTACACTGAGGCATACCTCGGAGACATATGTGAGAGAAAAACAATTGAATGCGACGCAGACTTGGAATGCGGAGACATATGTGAGAGAAAAACATTTGATTGCGACGCAGACTTGGAATGCGGAGACATATGTGAGAGAAAAACATTTGATTCGACGCAGACTTTGAATGCGGAGACATAAGCTTATGTGAGAGAAAAACATTTGATTGCGACGCAGACTTTGAATGCGGAGATATTTGAGAGAAAAACATTTGATTGCGACGCAGACTTTGAATGCGGAGATATATGTGAGAGAAAAACATTTGATTGCGACGCAGACTTTGAATGCGGAGACGTGTGAGAGAAAAACATTTGATTGCGACGCAGACTTTGAATGCGGAGACATATGTGAGAGAAAAACATTTGATTGCGACGCAGACTTTGAATGCGGAGACATATGTGAGAGAAAAATATTGATTGCGACGCAGACTTTGAATGCGGAGACATATGTGAGAGAAAAAACAATTGATTGCGACGCAGACTTTGAATGCAGAGACATATGTGAGAGAAAAACATTTGATTGCGACGCAGACTTTGAATGCAGAGACATATGTGAGAGAAAAACATTTGATTGCGACGCAGACTTTGAATGCGGAGAACAGGTAGTTTTGGGCCACCGTATATTTGCAATCGAGCCAAGTCTCGCGAGAGATTTGACGTCATTTAGTCTAGTGTACAGCATGCATAAATGGCTCTCGCGAGAATTGAAACTAAGACACACGCTATCGAGCCCTTGCGATAAATTTGACGTCATTTTGCCCAGTGTACAGCGGGCATAGGAACGCTCGCTCGCGAGAATTTAAACTTTGCTATACATAGCAGACATACGCATTTTAATCGAGGCAACAAGGTTCGGTGTTATAGTTGATTTACATTGCGGTCTAGATGTTCTGTGTTGTGCATTTTAATCACGGTCTTAAATAGCCCTGCGTACGATGCTGTGTGTTCCGCTACAGCTAAACCGCCCCGCTCACGCGGGGCTATTAGCTGTAGCGGAACACACAGCATCGTACGCAGGGCTAGGTCTTAAACATTCCATGTTGTGGTCGATTTGCATCGCGGTCCTCGTGGTCCAGTATTCCCCGTTGTTCTTCAATTTAATTGCCGTCCCAACGACGCGTTCCGTGTTGCTGTCGATTTTTATCATGGAGGACTCTACCTCTATGATTTGTATCGCGATCTCTACGTTCCGTGTTGTTGTTTGTTTTAATGGTAGTCTCAACGTTCAGTGTTGCTGTTCATGCAGCTGATTTGAATCGTGGTCCCGGCCAACGTTCCGTGTTGTAGTTGTAGTGCATTTTAATCACGGTCCCATTTAGGTTTTTCTGTCGATTTGCATTGCGGTCCCGACGTTCCGTGTTGTAGACTAGTGCATTTTAATGGCAGTCACAACGTTCAATGTTGGTGTTCATGCAGTTGACTTGCATTGCGGTCCCAACCTCCTACTACCTCCATGCTTCTGTGTAGCGAGTAGCGAGGCAGGCTCAGCCGAGGGACCGTGGCCGATCGTACGAACCAGCCGAGACAAGCACATTATGGTTCAAACACTCAACACTTGACGGGAACGTGAAAAAGTTTACAGTTGAGCCGTTCACGTTCTTGCCGCTGTCACAGCTACCAAAAGAACAACGTCTTCCCATAGTGAAGGAGGACACTGTCCTGACCATGTAAGCGGAAACCCTAGAAGTTACCCCCCGTGGGGAGCTTACGAAGGTGTGAAATACTTTACTTCCCGTTATTGAGATAACGGCGTCGGGCAAACTTCGGAAAGCCGAAAAAAGTCGACTGGAGAGGCTCGGGGGACACGCCAACATTGCATTTTTCTTTTGCCATATTTCATAATCACGCGCGCTAAACGAAAAAGAGAAATGAATGCAACTGTTTTTACAGACCATCAACTGTATTTCTGTGATTTTGCAACATGGGCATTTCACCAGACCTTTAAGGTGTCCGGTGTAACTTGACGCTTTGTCAATTATTGATCATGATACATCAAAGATCTGGTCCTTTCTCTAAGACCAAATAAACTTTGACAAATCTTTGTTAATCGTGTACTTTCTGTTACGGAACGACTGCTTGTGAATCGCGTCTATTATAAAGGTGTTATAAGTGAAGCCGTGGTACACCTCCTTGTTGACTATCGTTGACACTTTTACCTGTGAACGACACCTTCGACCTAGCAGTCACATTTTATGGGGCATGTAGCTTTTATTGGCAATTGCAGGCAGCTGGCCAATCTTAAGGCTGGCTTCCAGTGATTACCATTATGTTACTGGTTTCATTTAGTTGCCATATTCTTCATGCAGCTGTAACTCACTTTACTTGTGTTTCTATTGAAGATTTTGTGATGTTTGGCCCCTTTGAAAAATGTTTATCAACAAGTTGAAGAAATGTCTTGCCGATATTACCTACATTTAGGGGGTTGGACCACGTGATGTTTCCGCGCTGATTAGTTGGTCTTGACATATTCAATTGGAAATGGCTGTTCACATCTCAGAGATGCAAATAAGGAATTAAAATTTCTTATTCGCCCAGCAGGCAAAAACACAATCAGATGGCGGTTTACATGTACCGTGTCTCATAACGGTCAGTAAGATAGGATTCAAACCAAACCAGAGCAGATTGCGTGTTTATTGTACCAACACGGCTAGCAATTAGTCTCAGTTGAATGTTATGTGCCATCATTTTACCTAAGTCTGTGGCAGGATTATTTTCAATGGCATCAATCTACTTTTAATATTTTTCCACCTAAACTAGAACACATCCCCCCACCCGTGACATCAAATGGGCCTCTCAACTTATATGACCGCGGTGTTTGCATACGCGAAATCACTGAACACTGTCAACGGAACCATTTGGTAATGTTTCCCAAACAGTATCTTGTGGAAAGGTGTGGTTTTAATAACTTCGGCTGTCTCTGGATCAACTGTAAGAGGCGTCACTAGGGCCCGGTTTGTGCTCGGTGCCGGTTCAAGTAGCTATGAATGTAAAGCAATAATGAAGCGAACATTAGCCAATGACACTTTTGTTCACATGGGGCAACAAAAATATTAGGTTATAATTATATTGCTTTCTGACTTAATCTCTTGACTTCTGTTTTGAAAGGAATAAACATCTAGCACCAAACTAATTACAGTTGCTGAACTTTATGATGATACCCTTATTGCATGAATATAAACATAAGTACATCAATTTTGTGGCGGGGCAGATCTGCAGAATATCCTACTTGCATGACTTCGGGTACGAATCTGTTTAAGAGCTTTAAAAATGCTAAGTTTTGCTTAACTGCTCAGTTTTATTTCAAACAGTGGCAATAAACGACAACAGATGCCGAAAAGTTAATTTCCGAGTCTTTAACCTCAAAATGACTTTGAATGTATAATGACTTTTGCAAACAAGATTATTTTGCTGCTTCATAAATTTGTAAACTTTGCTGTGTGGGAAACACAAAATTCTGATATTCTCGACCGCGGATCATCCTGGTACTTGAGAGTTCTTACATCATTATTGCGCCATAACGCGGTGAAAACAAATAATTGAAGTTCGGATTTCAACCATGAAACCAATATTCAAAGTTTCAAAGTACATAATAAATGACATAACTTTTAGTTCCGCTTTAAAACAATTTCTGTATCATTCGCTCTTCTGTATCGTCTGATCTCTCATTCACCTCGCTCACGTGCGTTTCACCTACTGATGTCTCTACGCGGTCAAGAATAGAAGAGTATGACTAGGGAAGTTCGACACGTGCAACGGAATGAGCAGATTCTTGTGTGACCTTCGTAAAGCTGCAAAATATTTTAATTCCATCACGAAGGCGACTATCGAATCTAATATAGCCTTCTTGTACTCAGTTTCGTAAATTTAGTACGTTTTGATAAGGCTGATCTCCAGTACTGCAACTCATCAAGTTTCATGTCAGGTTTACAAACCATTTGATATATTTTATTGAAAACAAGGTTTTTGTATACCGTCTTGGTGTTATCACGTGGATAATTAAAACATGCGCACTATAAACACAATTATAGTGAACACGAATTACAAAAGTGCTACGAACTTATTGCCTTACGTTTAACGCATGTTATAGAAATTCGTGACAAATCGCGGCCAACCTGTTTACTCGAATGACATTTCAATGATGGAATTTGAAAATACACTTTGGTGATTTTTGAGGTAAGCTAAAATCTGTTGCATATCGAAATATACTCTCTTTTTTTCTATTACAATATCAATTTATCAGTTCCAACCCCCCCACCACAGCCATGCTGACTGCCATAGACAAAACCGGCGACATGCGGTCCCAATTTGAACCGCACATGAAAGACTACTTTTCTAAGTGTACTTTCGGCCGAAAGCAACTTGATTCCGATCTATACCTATACCCAAATAACTCAACCATTCACAGACTAGAAAAAAAATTTGCTCTCCTGACGTCCCAAACCGTTAGTTTAAATTTGGCAGCGGTGCACGATGATCAAAGGCCCAGTGGCCGGTCATATCTTACATGAACGTATCTAATGTAGAGAAAAGAAAAGGCACAAGGGACTGTCGATACTCAAAAGTTTCGGTGCCAAGTCCCAACCAGACCCTGACAACAGGTGGGAGCTTTGACTGGTAATTGAATCAAGAAGAAAACAACTCTCCCAGGCATTCATTCGAGTTTATAAATTTATTAAATCGTACATAGCGGACCATTTTTGCATGCGTAAGGCTCTTTTATAATCCCAGTATGTGGTCTTGAGGCGATTCACAGGAAAAGCTGGGTTCCCATGTCTGTTCCATAAATTTAAAAACAGCCTTTGCCTGTATCTAGCTTCCTTTTTCATTCAGATCTGAATGGATACTTCAAGGGAAGATTCTTTGGGGAAAAACGCCGAGTAGAGGATGCCTAGGGGAAAGGTATTCGGACGTTTAACTTTCTCCAATACTTTTCTGTTCTACCGCGTGTCGGGACTTCTTTCAAGCTCGTTGAGTAAGGAGAGTTTACACCATCTTCCTTATTTGAAAATCGTAAAGTGTTTACATTTCTCCACAGACTTAACACAGGGATGGGGGCCACTTTGAATTTCAAATATACGTTTTTAGCTCACATGTGTAAACACGTGGGCTATTGTCATAGCGATGTCTGTCTGTCTGTCTGTCTGTGTGTGTGTGTGTGTTTGTGTGTGTGTGTGTGTGTGTGTGTGTGTGTGTGTGTGTGTGTGTGTGCGTTTGTGTACTAGTACTATCGAGACCATGTAGTAAGGAATTCACGTACTTATCGAGACCAGACTTGCGTAATAAAGCCAAAAGCCCTGGCTTTATAATGTTAGCCTTCCAATGGCCTAAGAACTGCCTAAATAGTGCTTACTAACGTTTTTATCGACTGGCCTCATTTTTCTACGCACCGGGAAAATGAGTGTGAAATTTTGTGTGTGAGGTGCGTGCCTCGCCAGGATCTACGCACCCGTAGTTTGCCTGAACGAGCGCCACCATTCGACAACGGTGATGTCAACACGTCCGCCATATTGCTATACTGCTTGCAAGCGTACAGTTCGACACGTCTGGAATCTGCCTCTCCTGCGCTGTGTGGTGTGCTTGTTGGACACGTCGTAGGTCCAAAGAGCTTCTTTCGTTACAGGTTAGTACAACCATCATATTTAACTTGAACTAATGTTGTAAATTTCGCCGATTTTGCTTTTTTAATTAAATATGTGCCACCAGCTCTCAACCAGCGATCGATGACCCTGACCAGCGCGATCAAGTTTAGTAGGGGTACAATTTCGGTGAACAATTTTGTCAGAAAAATAACTGAGTTTATCTCATTTTTGTCCGTTATAGCAAAGTTTGATACCTGATGTGTATGTCTATATACGAGGAACTGCTCCGATGTTGCATGGTCATCATTTGAGCACAGTTCTGTGACAGAACTAGCTTCTAAATATAGGACAATGCGCGCGACATTGGCACTTTGCATCAAAATGCAGACAACTTTGCTTCGGTTCATTCTGCGGCTATGTCTCAACTTGATGCAGGAGTTGCAAGCATTTTATATGCTTGCTTGCAGTGTTAATGTCGTCGGTTTCGATAGACACCAAGCCCAGTTTTCAACATTGTCATATTGCCAGTACAGTCTGAGTGTTTTGTCTAAATTGCAGACAAATGCCGATTTGTATGTGGTCGATGTATACTCTGACTTAAGCAATTACCATGTTGGACTAAATCACATTTATTTCTATGCAATACACTGTACAACTCAACAGATTTTGAAACTAAAGTTGAACAGTATTTACAGGGGTTTCGTTAAAAGCCGGCCACCGGTCATACGGCCGCCTGTTATTACCTGAAAATCGTGTAATTGTTGTGCTTCCTACAGAAATGAATAGCTAGTAACAAACAGCATGTTGCCAAAAGTTTACAATGATCTGTATCCTTAATGCTGAATTACTTGTTTTTCAACACTTTTGGGGTGTTTTCAACGAAAATTTTGTGTTCATTCGTTGCATTTGTCGATCGCGCAATGCCTCGCTAAGCTTGAAGATGTAGGTACCGATAGTACCGCACGGAATCACAGGCGCTCCTTAGCTGGGTCGTCTGCCAAGTAGATCGATTTTCGGATCGATCTATTGATCCCGTAGTCGATATGCCCGCCACTGCAACCTAAATAGGTTAACCTAATTAGGTTGCAGTGGCGGGCATATCGACTACGGGATCAATAGATCGATCCGAAAATCGATCTACTTAGCAGACGACCCAGCTAAGGAGCGCCTGTGCATGGAAAACGTCAATACAACGTACACAGCTGGTTGGAGGTTAGAGGTCATTGAGCTTGTGCCATAACGCAACATTGCGTTGGCCATGAGATGTGAGTGAAGTGATTCATTGGGTCGAAATGGAGAAATACAGACGGGTTGATGACGAAAGGTACAGTTTATGGCAATTTCTCAGATCATATTGATACTTATGCGGCGTTTTATGAATATTTATCAGGAAATGTTTCTTCTGAATGCATCAGCATTCGCCCCTACAGCGATCCACCAGCCTCGGGTTGTAAAATGTAAACAACACCTTGGCATTGGTGGTCGACGTTCGCTCTCGGATTTTAATGATTTTCTTTATGTTTGACTTGCCTTAACTCCGTGGGCATATAAATTTCAAAACTGAATAAATGAAGGTGTAAACTTCAGCAGACTGTGACGTTTAGCGGTTGGCTGTAGCACAGTCGTCATACACGGCAATGCAGGAAGTCCGGAAATGGAATAAACCGGCCATGGCTGCTATAGCCTGCACCTATCGCTAAAGTTCGAAGACTGCTTTCCTGCACCAAAAGCCGCAATAATTCATTCAAAAACCCCCGTATCGATGGCTTCCAATACATCTCTAAATTCATATCTTGTATGCTTTTTGTGTTGAAGACGATGCATTTTGAGTGTGGTTTCCAAAAAACGAACACTTTCATAAAACGAACACTTTTTTACAACAGCTGCCGTTGATGATTTTAAAGTAGATCCAGGCTGTCTAATGTTGGTCCTGATCCTTTGAAAAATGTAAATAAAGTAGAAATGCGGAGCGACTGAGGGCTAGTGTACTAGGGTCAAAGTCAAAATTCATAGAAATTTTCATTCTGTTCTACCAACAATCACTTGAAATGACTATTTTCAGTGGTGAACCATAGAGGAAAACTGCATCAATGTTGACCACCAAGTTTTCGGAGGTCACACTAGTGCTGCAAGCTGTAAGTCTTACATTCCTCTCACAGTTTATTGCTAGGAGTATCCAGAAACAATATATTATCCTCAGAGATAGATATAGCAGTTATCTAGTAGTACACATCTTGTCTGTTCAATCACAGTCCCTCCACTTTGGTTTAATGTCAGTCCTTCAACCCCACTCCAATCTACCCAAGTGAGGCGTTCCTTTGGATAGACAATGTCTCTCTTTGTTTTACTGTTTACTGCTATGATTATTGTGATTAAGTCTGCAAATGTTGCATAACATCTCATTGTACAAAACTCTGACAAAACTTCATAAGTTCAAAAAATGCAATAATTGTCATGTTATCAGCAGTAATTGTCATTTCTTGATTACTCAGTTTGTAATTCTGTCAAAACTTACAGTCAGTCAGTCACTCATGCACTCATTTCAAGTTGTGAAAATACTGAAAATTTTTCTAGTGGATTTTACTGGGCATCCAACATAGACCAACGTAACACGAGTAGCAGCATAGTGGAATGGTTCCAGAACAAGATGTCAGCCCACTATTCACCCCTATGGACCCTGACCTCCACAAGAATTACACTCTGACAATGACAATTATTTTTGACCACCAGAATTTTGCAATTGACCACCAAAATTTGAATCTGGTGGTCAAACTTGACCACCAAACAAAAAAATAAATTTCGAACCCTGTTTGTAGATGATCATAATGACATATTTCTGTAAGCAATGCTTGAAATAAAACTTGTAACTTACCGTTTGTGGTTGATGAACTGTTTTGTCCAGTTTGTAAAAAGCTAATTTGGAACCGTGTATTGGTGGGTGAGGGGTGGGGGGTACGTACCAAACATCCACATGTTTGCTGGTTGGTATGGCTTGGCCCCCTGTAATTTTCATATGGCCCCCTGTTTCAAAACTTAGTGAAACCCCTGCATTGTCTTTTGCAAAATCTTTTTTTAACATCACCATGATTGCTATAATACAAGAGGTCCAATTGATGGCTTTAAAATATTGGTTTCACAAAGTCTGTTGTTGAAAGGGGTATGACATTGAAATTGACAGTTTATAGAGCTCAGCTGATAGATAGCACACAGCCATCTGTGTTATACAAGAGATGAAGTATACCGGTATGTTCACTGCGGCCCAGCAGCGCCCTGTTTTGTCCAATGCTTTGTGGAGCGCGTATACCTATATTGGGGTCATGACTGAGGTCATTTACCGTAGTTACTGTAAATCAATATGGCGGCGCCCATGTTAGTCATCGCTACAGCTGTCAAGCGTAAGCTACGCAACGCAAAGTTTGAGCTTATGAGAAGCAAGGGCGATTTCCATGGTGACCTACCGGTACATGGCCTTTTCGATGAACTAGATGCCAATGTTGACCCTGCAATCAAGAAACATGATAAAATCACAGCTGACAAGGTAAAGCTCCGCCAGATAGAGGTGTGTACCCAATATTTGAGTGTGAAATGAGACATTGGCGATCAGCAGTGACCCAGAAATTGAAACCCTCTTGCTCAATGCGGAATCCATGGAAGGGAACCTTTAGCAGAAATATCCCAGCAGAAGTGTTTGAGCTCATTCGGCTGTATTCAACCCGCAATTCAATGCGCATTGAAGAGTCTGAAACACCGTGTACAGTAACTCTGAAATTTACCTGGTTGAACAAAGTCAACTATCCTTGGCCGTGGAGCCCGCTACGAAAATCAGCAGCTGTTACTGAGGTCAGTAAAGGTTCAGTGTATGGAAGTTATCTGTACCGATGACAAGCCCATGATCGTGCGGTATAGGAAGACATCAGAAACAGCGACGATCAACTTCCACTATGGCTGTTGGAACAAACATTGGGTTCCTCAACATGTTTGAATGGTGAATTGTCCTGGAGAAATTTTGAACTGCTGAGGTTTGACGTTCTTGTTCAAGTTTTGAAATCATTTCATAGCTGTGAAGAGTTCACATTTTTTGGCCTTTTTTCAAAGCATGAAATCAGCAGATGTTTCTGCACATGTTCAATCATACAGAAATAAAAAAAAAATTGATATTTCATCAAAGTTTGTGATCTTTATGACTTTGCTTGAAAGTTAACTGTGGCATACAGTAATTACAGTCCATATTCCTTACATACAATGGTGGTTTCAGAATGAAAGGCATCCTAAATATTAACAAGATAACTTGTCAATAAAAACACTACATGCATTTATTTCTTAACCATTGGTCAAACATGTATTCGAGTATCACCTCTTTGAAAGCTCTGCTGCAATGTTCAACTCAGCAAATGAAGTGAACTTTTGCAGTCCCATGAAGAAATTTTTTTTACACTAAATTTTACAAATTCAGACTTTACAATTCCATTAAAATGCGGCCAAAATATTAAAATTACATTACTTCAAAAACCTTTGGATATAGGCTCAGCAGTGATTGTGAAACTAAATTATGATCTCACGTAATTCTAAAAAATTGAAATTCTTTTATATATTTATCAAAGCACAAAGATCATTCTCAGACAAAAACTGAATTCAATCTTACACTTAACTGTTTAAAAATTTCATTCTCAGCTGTTTATGATTTTCTAATAATCCTACAAAATGTTTAACAATTAGCTTCTAACTTATAGAGGCAAAACTTATCAACATCTTTGTATACCTATTATATCCATTCAAATTTACACTGTGAAGGCATGCACAATTTTGCATCCAAAGCTCATCACTTCAATGTATTTTTCAGAATTTTACTTATTTTCCCACTCACTGCAGACCGTTTAATTTCCCCATAAATTTGCTGCTGCAAATTTCACAAGATTCAGAGGAACACTGCTTCTCATTGCCACAAAAACAGTAACTCGGGTCATCATAATATCTGTCTGGAATATATTTGGCATTCTCTATGGCTTTCAATCCCATATGACCCCCCCCCCTATAATTATCAGAACAGGGGTCTTGTGTGCGTAGCCAATACAGTAGTACGTATTCATGCCTGATTATGAGAGACCATCTGTTCTGGGGTGTTGATTTACAACTGTATTCAAGTAAGCGCAAATGCTTGGCTTCTCTTCCCTCCATTGTATTAAGACCCAACCCCATATTGAACTTCCTTTGTAACCTTCTGCTTTTTGCATGAAGCACTGTACTATATATATATATATATATATATATATATATATATATATATATATATATATATATATATATATATACAGTGTGTGCATGAGAGAGAGAGAGAGAGAGGAGAGAGAGAGAGAGAATTATCT